>NC_141693.1:72427532-73094461 GCF_964263255.1 Lissotriton vulgaris
GCCTAGTCATAGTATTCAGTTGCTGCCTGTGCCTACAGTGTGGGCCAGCGATTTGTGGACTGTGTGCCACATCATGCATTGGACATTCCAGTTTCCTCTCAAACCGTCAAAGAAAGAAAGATGAGCAAATGATGTTACAAGAACAGACTGATCGATTCATGAGGATCGAGATATCATGAAGGGTCCGTAGGGAACAAGGAGGGAATGAGGAAATATACATTTTTTTGGACAAGATTGTGTTCCCTATCGTGTACCCCACCGTCTCCATGTACCAGCTTAAAGTGCATGTAATTTCCCTCCTGTGCCAGCTATGAAGACGCAAATACATTTGCGTCCAACGTTAACATGTCCTCTTCCAGACCCACCCTGAATGGGTTCGATATTCAGTTCCTAAGTATGCCATGCCAACGTCTTTTTGTGGTGTACTTTACACGTTTTTCAGCCCTGGCTAAGTAGGCCCTGAATTTCTGCCATCGAGCCTTTTTTCTGGCTTCTGACTCCGAAAGCCTCAGCCCAGGCTGCCTCTGTACCCGTGAACTCTGACTTACTTCCAGCGCGGCCCACTGCGCTCAGCTCAGCCTGCTTCCTGCCAAGACTGACTTCAACCTTCAAATTATCTGATCTGCTCCTCGAAAATGCATTCCTGCCTACTAGTTTAAGTAAACATTCCCCAGCTGCAGAGCGAAAGGGCCCGGCCACACTGTCTCTATGCAAGTAATTCATAGCTCCTGTTACCATGCTACCATGGAAGGCCCATGCCCCCACGCTTCTCATGTAGACACTTAGGCGCTTATACACGCACCCTCAGCCAGTATAGAATAGCTTCTGCCCCAGAGACCATTCCGCCCAGATAACTCAGTTCCTAAAACACCAGATATCAGATATGATAGAAGTACGAGTTGATCTGACATGCCAGACTTCTGTCTCTTTCCGCTAGTTCAAATGTCAAGTCCCCAGCACCCTCCAGCTTCACGTCAATCACACGTCATGCAGCTGCGCGCGCATCCAGGCCTCAGATTTCTGCTGACATTGCAAGATTCTGCTTATTGTTGCCACCCACTTGTAACACCTACCTGTGACGTTTCTAGCACACACCTCTATGTTCACGCCTAGTTCACGCCTCCTAATTACGTATATGTATCACGTGTGTGTTTTATCTTGTCTCTCTCAGCTGTTACGCCTACTGTATTAGTTTCCATAATGCCAATTAAGTATATAAGCTATGTATTGTCAATAAAATGTTGCTCTATCCCTTCCTGAACCCCTTGTGGTTGCAGGAACATGATATCCAGTTCCGGAACGATTCCTTTTTAAGGAATAAAACCCCTAAGAACTCTAACACCACGGACTCTGTCTTTTTTCTTCCGATTTGAGTTATTATTGATTAAGTACTTACCTGCATAGAAATTAAGACGGTAAATTAATTATTTACGACAATAGCGCAAACCACCCACATCGCAGGTATCTAAGCGCTTGCTTAGGGAACCCGTCCTGGTATTCCCCTGTGAGATAACCCCGGCAGGGTATCCACAAGGTGAAAGCCAGGCATCCCGCCGCGAGGGGCCGTTGTGGAGATTAAGCAAGCTATTGCCCAGAGTAGCAGAGTGTGAACCCGTGAGTCGAGTAGGCACCGGAGCGAGAATTATCGAGTCCGTGGAATTATCGTGGAATTATTGAGCCCAACCCCCGTCGGGGCGGGGAATTGAACCCTGGTCCAGGGCCGATCTCAGCTTCCGGGTCTGCCGCCTCTAACCCCTGAGCCACTAAAGTGCTCCGACACCCTACACTGGTTTAATGTGGTGCTGTAAATTTTCTAAAACTTTATTATTGTCACATCTAACAGTCTCTGCAAATATATTTCCTTATTAGTACTAGTGGAACATACAACTGCAGCAGTGAGAAAGGTGACCAGTCAACCTTTGCAAAGGGCCCCCCACTTCACAGCAGTACAAGTCACATTTTTTAGTAACTTTTTATCAGTTTGAGCTATAAACAGTTTATTAGTTATAATCATCAGATTATGAAGCAGATGATGTATCATGTGGCAAATGTGGCAAAACCACAGTTATGTGGAAAATATTTTGCAAACTAGGAAATTTTGCCCTTTAATTTTTTAACTGCTCTTGTGGAAAAGGGGAGGAGAAGTGCTGATGACTGAAACGCCATGGCTGGGAGACATATGGCATGTGATTCCATTTTTAAGGATATATGGGACATTCTGTGATTGAAAACATATCCCACTTTGTGAATGTATTTTAATGTCAATAACTCATATTAAACCTTAAATAAACATGTGTATCTATTCGTTAAATTAAATAACGTAATAAGCTTAAACCGGTTAGTGAAATGGGAAAAAATACTAAAAAGTGGTATATTTTGCTCTTTCTGCCACACCTCTGACTCCGCCCACTGTTCCAATACACTGGTTACTCCTGCCCTCTGATTCTCCGCCCACAGTTCCCCTACTTTTTCCACCCCACTTCGACCACTGCTCCCAACCAGACAAATGGTTCGAACCGCTGCAGTGGCGCAGAGAAGGAGATCTACAGGTGGCGAGGATGGGCGAGCAAACTCCAGAGAACACGGAGTCCTTGGTCCTCCAAACAATATGATGCCCGATGTGTTTACTGTAAGTTATTATCATGGAATCCTTGCTGCCAGCAGGATTGTAATGGTGTCTTATACTCGCCGGGGGTTCGGCCTCGCTGCCTTACTTGGCGCTGATGATTTATGGTACTGTAGTTTTTCAACATCTTAAAAACAATAAACACGTGTTGGAAAAAATTCGAACTAAATCAATCAGTAGGTGCTACTTCCCATAAAACCACAACCATGTATTTAACATGTGGTATATATAAACAATATTTTGATTCTTATACCCAATGACTAACAATTGCACAATCAAATCACAATTTTCCAAGGTACCTGGGTTTCCTTCCTAAAATGCTCCTACCTCAAGACACAGTTGGCCATTGTTTGTGTCTATATATCCGCCTACCAACAGATGTCAGTGCACGCTTTTCTACCAGGCACACACACCACCAGCCTCTAGTGCATGCTTCCAGACACACACACCACCAGCCGTCAGTGCACGCTTTGCCACCATGCACACACACCACCAGTCAATGCAATCCAATCCAAAAGTTCTTTATTTCGGCCATCAAGGCCATAAAAGATGCAATAAAAACAATAAAATCCTCGTGCCATAAGAATACAAGCTAAAAAGCATCAAACATACAATATTACAACAATTGCAGGGAAGCGAAAACTAACTTTATTCATTATATGTATGGATCCAGGGTAGTCAAGATACTATGCACTTACAGTTCATCTCACGGTTAGGGATTAGCCTTTCACCAGTTTTTGCCTTTTCAACCACATAGCCATTAAATACTTAGATAGTGCAAATACAATACAGTGTAAAGTGCTTGACTTTAGAATTCTAAACGAATGCAAACAGTGTCTAAAGCCTAGATTCCTGCACAAAGGTACTAGCCAGTACTTCCTTGGTCTGCTATAGGCAGGGCAAAAAAACAGCATGTGTAGTTCATCCTCCACATTCGCGCTGCACCCTGGACAGGTTTTACCGTCCGATACAGACCATTTGCTTGTAAAGTCTTTAATGGGCAATGTACCAAACCTCCATTGAATAAAAAGTTTCCTTGCAGTAGTAGGAAAAATAATGTCCATAAATTCTTCGAACTTGAATGAACTTTTGGAAACCAAAAATTGTTCAGTACGGGTGGCAATTTTTGGGGCACACAGGAGCGTAGTTAGGCTTTTGTCCTTGAAGATCTTAGTGAGCGATTTACGAGAGACCTCAAGACAGCCTATTTCGTGATCATCCCACAGATCAGCCAAGCCTAGTCGCAGAAATTCTCGTTTTACATAGGCCAACCATGGGATTCTGTCAGAACAGCTATAGCTCAGGACATGCTTCAAATCTTGCCTGTAGTGGGACAGTTCAGTAGTAGACCATAGCCAATGCCAAAACCTCAATGCTTTTAGGGCTAACTCGTCCCCTATAGGAGGGACCAGTCGTCAGTGCAAGATTTCAACAGGCAAACACACACCACCAGCCGTCGGTGCACGCTTTCACCAGGCATACACACCACCGACTTTCAGTGCACACTTTCACCAGGCACAGACACCATCAATCGTCAGTGCACGCTTTCACCGGGCACAAACATCAACAACCATCAGTGCACGCTTTCACCGGGCACAAACACCACCAGCCGTCAGTGCACGCTTCCACCAGCTACACACACACCACCAGCCATCAGTGCACGCTTTCACCAGGCACACACCACCACCTCTCAGTGCACGCTTTCACCAGGTACACACACACCAACAGCCGTCAGTGCACGCTATCACCAGGCACATACCACCAGCCGTCAGTGCACGCTTTAACCAGGCACACACACACACACCACCAGACATCAGTGCACGCTTCCACCAGGCACAAACACAACCAGCTGGCAGTGCACACTTCCACCAGGCACACACTCCACCAGCCATCAGTGCACAATTTCTACAGGCACACACACCACCAGACATCAGTGCACGCATCAATTGTTAACGTATTCACAATTAACTATTGTAGCAATCACAGTATGGTGCACTTTACTTTTAAACATATTCATCTAAAGCGCAGCATGCCACCATTGCTACAAAAATAAATTCACATTTTTTTGGCCTACAATTTATAGACTTTTGTTGCAATTGGTGTTGCAATATTTAGCAATGCCAATAGCTCAAACGTAACTAAGGCGAGACCTATTGCATTGCAAATACTTGTTTTAGGACTTGTGCCCTGCCTACAACTATAACCAATATGGCGCTGGGACACGTTACCGGTCTGGAACACACACTTCCTCCTTAACGCGAATACAATTGCATTGTGATATGTTTGTGAATACATACAATGCTGCAGCCTGCATGCAGGGCTGTGATTGCATAACACGCCTCCCAGAGGCCGTATCCTCTAGGTGGCGCCCAATGATAAGCAAAAGACTTAAAAAAGACCCAGAGTGATCTAGAGGCAAAATGCTACTTTGCCTTATCTGCAGTAAATCCATTCACCATACCTTCCCAGTGTTAGTGTGTGGACGTTCACAGGTCCCACCTCTCACCGAACACCAATGACTGCTACCGTGGAGAACAAGCCACTCTACGGCATTTACCTGACACTAAGCTGCAATTGTGGTCATAAAGGCTGCACATTCCGAGCCGAGCTTGGAAAATACAATCTATTTTCATGTAGGTGTCTCTTTGGCCGCTGCAGGCTATCCTTTCCCCTTTGACCCTTGGTGACTGCACTATAATCGGTGCGCGTGAGGAACACAACGATTCGTGGACTTCCAACATTTTAAAACATGCCTGTGAACGTGGCTGTATATGTGCAGCATTTCAGGAGGGGATTCATGCACATTCCAATGTGGGGCTGTTTGTTTTGTGCATGTAAGCTGCCATTTTATAAGCTAGTCTGTGTGTGCGTGTGTGGGTGTGTATGCGTGTGTGTGTCAGGCACTAGTCCACTGACAGTTATTCATGGTAAAAACACTGCGTCTGGCAGCTTCCAGCCCTTGGCAGCCTGGCATTGGCATTTCTGGGGCAAGGGTACAGTATCCTGGTTACAGACCAGACATGTTTCCATTACAAACTCTCTCCAAGAGAATACACAGTCATCCAGGATTCACGTGCTTTTAGTCTCGCACCTCACATATTAACTCTTTCATGCACAGCACAGGCAAAATTATAGCATTTCCTCCTTTTTAGGAACACCTAAAAACTCCAGAATGCCCTCCCAACACACATAAAGATTTAACTCTTATAAAAAAAGTCTCCAAACTACTTTCTCATTAAATTCACTTAATCTATATGCCTGAGAAAATGAATGTATCCTTGTATAATGTGACTGGCGCTCGTTTAAAGTGCTGCGATACCTCAGGTCGAGTTTACGAAAAAGGAAAAAATAATACTGCAAGTATGTGAGAGGTTTCAATGTGATTGAAGCATGTTTGAACGGGGGCAGCCGCATTTGCTCCTTCGTGAGGTTGAAAGGCTGCGCCACACTGCAGGAGAAACAGTGAAATGATTGTACCAAATTATGGAAGTGAAGGTGAAAAGATATTTTCTGGGTTCGGCTGGTACCCGGGCTCAAGAGCCAATTCAGAACCTTGGCTCGGCTCGTTTTGTTGGCTCGCGCACCTCTACACATGACACATTGGTGTTATATTTCGTAATCTAGTGTAAATACATTAATTATATGCACATTAGTGTATTCCTTTAGGACATGAGACTTGTTATGTTTCTGTATTGGTTCTTGATTCTAAACAGAGTTTTGATAATGTAGCATTCTGTACTTGGAGGGCAGTTGTATCCTGCTGCTATCCTGACAGGAGCTATGCTGTGCTGATCTACAATAAACTACTTAAAAACCTTTTGGATTGGATTCTTACAAATTTTGGCGACGAGGACCTACCTTACTCCTGCCATTCTCAGCACAGGAGCGGAGTATCTGAACCCACTGGAGTTTACAATTTTTTTTTAATTCATTTCGAGTTTTATAAGGATTGCTTCGTATTTCAAAGAACTATTCAATTATATTGTGGCTGCTACTATTTAATCTGTTGTTTTCTACAATTTCCATCGTTTTGCGCCTTTTGGGAATGTCGAGTGATTTGTGAAAACTTCGTTATCCTACTTGTTATTCCTAGTTTGGATCTGCCTGTGTGGGAGGTTCCTTCAAGGAATTTCAACTTGACTATTTTCGTGCAGCGTTTGTTCTTTTGTGTTATCTGAAGTATTACGGTGCTGCAGATCTCTTAAATTATCGTCGCTGCCCAATCGCGTGACTGTAAGTACTGCGGGGCTGTGCATTCTTTGAATTTGCCAGCGTTACCTGGGTCCGTGTTTTCCCTGCGTCATCACTCACACGCGCTGCCTCTTCAAGACGCGTTGGCTCACGGCTCACGGCGCTGAAGTCATTACGCCTAGCCGAGCAAGCACGTCACAACAAAGACGTCGTGTAATCACGCTGCAGGCACGTTGGTTACCTAGCAACAACCACACGCTGAACTACACAGAAGTATTTCAGTCAATTTAATTTCTTTGGTGAACTTCAAAGCGCTAAATTTTTCACACGGAAGCGTTCATTCAATTTTAGCGTTTTGGTTAATTTCAGAACTTGGAGTCCAGTGGAATTTCTTATATTATTGGTATTTAAACAAAATGTATTCTAGTTTTTTATCTATTTATAGTATACCATTTTACTATATTATTCATTATTTTGAAAACTGTACAATTCTTTTATTTATAAATTGGGTCATTTATTCTTTATAATGCAGTTCGATCCTCCGGCTAAATTTTTCCAGACCAAAGGTGATCCTCCCATGCCATGGTCTAGATGGAAGGAAGAATTCTTTTATTACATGAAGGCCATTGATGGGGAGCGCATGGGTTCTGAAAGAATTTTTTTTATTTTACTTCACTGTCTTGGCTCGGAGGGTCAAGAAATGTTCAGAACTTTGCCACAATCCACTTCACGTCCTGGTGAGGGTGATGCCTTGAATGTTTATTTTGAAGCATTATCTAGACTTGATAAAAGATTTAAACCAACTGCTAACATTGCTTTAAATAGGTTTATATTTTACACCAGAGCACAGAAGTCTGATGAATCTTTTGACGATTTTCTTAACGCATTAAGATCTCTGAGCTTGCATTGTAACTTTGGAACAATGTGTGATGAAATGCTTCGGGACCAAATCATCATCCATGTTAAAAATAAAAAGATCCAAGATAAGCTCTGGTGCATGGGCGATCCCAATTTGGAAGAAACGATTGCTGTAGCTAAATCCACTGAAATGTCGGAAAAGTGGATGGATGTTGTCGAGAAAAACTCTAATACTAGCAAATCTACATCTGAGGAAGAAGTTTGTGTTGTCAAATCTAAAGTTGACCACAGGGGTTCTAATCTACCTCAAGGAAGGAACAAAGGGAACTTTAATAACTTTAATTACAAAAGAAAAGGCAATTATAACAGTTCTTTTTCTTGTTTTAGGTGTGGTAGTAAATCGCATATTGCTTTGTTTCAAGGATGTCCAGCAGTTAACAGGCAGTGTAAGATTTGTGGAAGAATAGGACATTTTAGTAATGTTTGCAGAGATAGGCGTCACAACCAAACACGTGTTCCTTCCAACAGTTTAGATCCCACAAAAGTTTCTTGCATTAGTGATGGTACAGAGGTTAGTCAAATTCAGGAGTCCAACAGAGGATTTGTTGTTTCCATTGTACAAAGAGGTTGTGTTGTCATTGGAAGTTTGAGATCTCCCAAATGTTCTTTTTATGTTTTCAATAAGGAAATAGAACTCATGGTGGATTCAGGATCATCGTGGACGATTATTACTAGAGAGTATTTTAATGAGAAATTAGTGGATACATGTGATATTACAAAGGGATGTATGACGGTACGACGCGTACCGTCACAACGCGTGCTGTTACAACACGTTTTTTACAATGCAAGTCGTGACAACGACTTGCGTTGGGGGCGCGGATCGAGAATAGTATAATTTACTATTCTAACACCAGTCCCCGTGGACACTAGGGAAGGTGTTGGAATAGTAAATATAATATTCTTAATCCTGTAGCGCCCTCCAGCGCAAGTCGTGGTTACGACTTGCATTGTAAAGGACGCGTCATAACAGCACTGCGTTGAAACATCCGCGGTGTAAAGGATGTTTCCCATTACGAGTCTTATACCATCAGACATCATTGCCGAAAGCTTTAATGGATCGGTAATTGATATTGAGGGATTCTTAAAAGTACCTCTATCTTTTAAAAATAGATCTGCCATGATTAAGTTATATATTGCTGTCAAGGGTGTCAATGTTCTAGGTTGGCATGATCAATATGAGTTAGGTATTATGCTAAATCCACGTGCCAAGGATCCAGTTTCATTATGCAGTGAAATAGATATGGTGAGTATTACAAGTCATGGTTGCATTGTAAAAGAAGATAAAAGGGAGGACATGGAGTTTTGGAGTCGTAAATATAACAATGTTTTTTGTGATGATTTGCGCAAACTAAAGAATTTTGCGCATAAAATTGTTTTGAAAGATAATGCACTGCCTGTTAAACAAAGATTGAGAGGTGTTCCTCTCAATGTTAGAGATGAGTTGAAGGAGATGTTGAGTGACCTGCTTAAGGAAAACATAATAGAGCCTATTGAGTCCTCGGAATGGGTATCTCCCATTGTCCTTGTACATAAACCTGATCAAAAATTACGCGTGTGTATTGATTTGAGAGCGTTAAATGCTAATATCATAATTGATTGTCACCCCCTTCCTAACATTAATGAGCTTGTTTCCCTGTTTGATGGTGCGCAAATATTTTCCACCCTTGATCTCAGATCAGCGTACCATCAAATTGAGCTGACTGAGGAGTCAAAGAACTACAACGCTTTTATCACCCCCATGGGGCTTTTCCAGTATAAAAGAATGCCTTTTGGGCTGGCCTCAGCCGCCTCTGTTTTTCAGAGGGTCATGTTTCAAATTTTTAGAGACTTGGATACTTTTGTCAAATGCTTCCAAGATGACATCTTAGTTTTTTCTAAAAATAAACAAGAACATGTAGCACATTTAGATCAGGTTTGCAAAAGACTGGAGAATAGTGGACTCACCTTGAAGGCACATGAGTGTAAGTTGTTTTGTAAATCGGTTGAATACTTAGGACATACTTTGTTAGGTGAGGGTTTAATTCCGAAGAAATCTAATGTAGATGCCATTCTCAAAGCTCCAGCTCCAGTTAACAAGGAACAGTTACTTTCTTTTTCAGGAATGTGCAAATATTACAGTAAGTTTGTAGAAAATTTTGCAACCAAAATGGAACCATTAAGAAAATTATTAAGGCAAAAAGCCATGTTTGTGTGGAAGGATGAACAGGATAAGGCTTTCGTAGATATCAAAAATGATATTGTAAATGCTCCTACTTTAAAATCATTCAGAATAGGATACAAGTGTATCATAACTACTGATGCCAGCTTATATGGCCTTGGTTCCGTTCTGTCCCAACGAGATGGTAATGCAGAGTGGAATGTTTCTTTTTCATCTAGAACACTTAATGAAACTGAGCGCAGGTATGCGGTTATCAAAAGAGAACTGCTCGCATGTATGTGGGCGGTGGAACATTTTAGGATTTATGTTTGGGGCAGCCCTTTTGATCTTAGAACAGATCATAAACCTTTAATACACATATTGTCAGTTGGTGGGGGCTGGAACTCCACAGCGAGAATTGCACATCTGGCATCTAAATTGCAGGAGTATAATTTCTCTGTGGAGTATATTCCTGGGAAAAAAAATGTGACTGCGGATTTCTTGTCGCGTTTTCCATGCGAAGAGGGTAGGTACAAAATGAATTTAGTTAAAGATGTTGATTTTGTGTTGAATATTTCTGATGTGATTCCGAGCCATTATCAGGATATCACTGAACTAAAGTGGAAAGAGTCCCAAGATGCGGATGATATCTATCTTCATCTTAAGAAATATGAATTTAGTTAAAGATGTTGATTTTGTGTTGAATATTTCTGATGTGATTCCGAGCCATTATCAGAATATCACTGAACTAAAGTGGAAAGAGTCCCAAGATGCGGATGATATCTATCTTCATCTTAAGAAATATGTGCTGGAAGGTTGGCCTAACAAAAATAGTATTAGATCAGAGTTGTTACCATTTTTCCGTGTTGCTGATGAATTGTTGTGTGAAGGTGATTTCCTGTTTAAATCTGGTAAGTGTATTCCACCTTTTGGTGTTCAAGAGTTGATTTTAAAATTAGCACACAAAACACATCCTGGAATTTCTGCAATGAAACGTTTGATAAGGTTGTATTTATGGTGGCCAGGGATGGACAGATTTATTGATCGCACTGTCAGGGAATCCAGTGAATGTTGTGATAGTGATAAAATGCTCAAGGTTCATGTTCCGCCACTCAGACCATTTAAGTGGCCTCAAGTTCCATGGATTAGGATTGCTTTTGATATCTCTGGTCCTTTTTCTATTTTACTGGAAACCGCACGTTTTGCCCTTGTCATTAATGATTATCACTCGAAATGGCCTGAGGTCAAATTTGTTGCTAAGGCTACTACGAATGCTGTGATTCGGTTTTTTAGAGAGGTTTTTGCACGAGAGGGATGTCCTGCTACTTTAATTTCGGATAATGGAGTACAAGTGGTTTCTGCAGAGATGGAGAATTTCTTGAAGATTTTTCAGATTAAACATATTCGCAAATCCCTTTATGAACCCCATGAGAACGGACAGGTTGAGCGCTTTAACCGAGTGTTGAAAGGTTTTGTTTCTGATGCAGTTAAGGGAAAAGGGGATTGGTTGAATGTCATTAGAGAGAAATTATGGAATTATCGTATCACTCCACATACCACTACGGAGATTAGTCCTTTTAAATTACTTAGGGGAAGGGACCCAGCCTCAGATATTTGTCCGTGGTGGTTTAAGGAAAAGTGTAAGAATGTAGTGGAGAACAAAGTTGATATTCAGGAAATTGCCAATAGAGTGGTTTGTTAGCAGGACAAAGCTACGTCATGGTACAACAGCAGGTGGAAGACAAGAGAACATAATTTGGAAGTTGGTGATTGGGTCAGGATTTTGAAACCGTGTCTCATTGGTAAGGGCATGAGTAAATAACAATGCAATCGCATCCATGTGAGGGGCTCAGATAGTGCCACCCTGTGTGATATTATGACAGAGAAATGATCTTGAAACACTGCCCCGGCTCCGGGAGGGCTCACGCACGGTCAGGTACATCCCTTCTGTGCGTGCTCAGTACCTTGCATCCTTGGAGCTTTGTTCTGTTCTTTGTTCATAATGAGTAAAAGCAACCAATGGCTGTGGCTGGTCCAAGCACCACAGATGCTTATGCTTTTGTAACATGTCCAGTCAGTGGTGTTTTTTTAAGCCAATGGCGCGGTGCACTCTGGGGCTTGGGAGCTCCTGTTACACGGACTCTTGACAACTTAGGCTATAACACTTCAGACGTTTCTACTCAAATGAGTTTTTATTTTAAGGAACAGCTGCAGTTGTACAGAAGGGTCGGGGCAGCAGCAGGTGCTGGGCATTTTAAAGGGGGTCTCTTCTCAAAAATCAGCAAACGTAAACACCTAATGCTAACTTTGGTGACAACAAAATGCAGGGGGACACAAAATGCATCCCTGGTGAGGCTCGGGCCCAAGGCCATATTACGGAGGGGGCGGGTCCAAGGCCTTAAGTAACTCAGAGAGGGTCCCAGACACGCCCTATGCCCAGCAGTTCACCCGACACAGCTGTGTCAAGTTAAAGACACACTGCCCAGGCATGCAAGGAAGCAACTATCATGGAGTAAACAAGTAACAGTAAGGCATTGAGAGGAAAGCTGTCGGGGATGGCGACTGAGCAGAAATTACAGTTACCCCACAGCCCCCCATCTAACTTCCCCAATCTCTCCCTCCCTCTTTCAGTGTAAAACCACCTTCCTCTGGCCCTTCTGGTTGTCAAGGCAACATATGGGCGTGTCATTCTGAAGAAGATTCTATGGAATGTTGGAGTTGAAATTGTAGATGACAGTTGAGGTGTCACTGGAATTACTGCCCCCCATCCCCCCACCTGCATGCGTCTCTGCCTGTGCTCCAGGAAGGAAGGATGAGGGTCTGAAGCACCCTCCAGCTCTCACATTAGCCTCAGCTCCGCTCCTCCCCTGTGGGAGGAGGTAGGGAAGGATGAGGGTCTGAAGCTCCCTGCAGCTCTTACACCAGCCTCAGCTCCGCTCCTCCCCTGTAGGGGGAGGTAGGGAAGGATGAGGGTCTGAAGCTCCCTGCAGCTCTTACACCAGCCTCAGCTCCGCTCCTCCTCTGTAGGGGTAGGTAGGGAAGGATGAGGGGCTGAAGCTCCCCGCAGCTCTCAGACCAGCCTCAGCTCCTCAACTCCCCAGTAGGAGGTACGAGGGAAGGATGAGAGGCTGAAGCTCCCTGCAGCTCTCACACCAGCCTCAGCTCATCTCCTCCCCTCCCCTGTAGGGGGGTGAGGGAAGGATGAGAGGCTGAAGCTCCCTGCAGCTCTTACACCAGCCTAAGCTCCGCTCCTTCCCTGTAGGGGTAGGTAGGGAAGGATGAGGGACTGAAGCTCCCTGCAGCTCTCACACCAGCCTCAGCTCCTCTCCTCCCCAGTAGGAGGTGCGAGGGAAGGATGAGAGGCTGAAGCTCCCTGCAGCTCTCACACCAGCCTCAGCTCGGCTCCTTCACAGAGCAGGAAGTACGGGAAGAGTCTCTCTGTGAAAGGGGCCTGCAGGAAGGAGTAGAGAGGCTCCATGGATTCAGCATTGTACAGGGACAGCCGTCCCCCCTCATAGTCCAAATATACCCCCATCTTCAGGGGCTTCTCACGCGGGGCCAGAGGGATCCAAGGGGAGGTGAGAGCCTTGTACTGAACCCCCTGCCCTAGTACAGCCCAGACTCCCCCCTGAGGTGACCATGTGAAGAAGCCCTTCCTGTTCACAGACTCTGCTGCGACCCCCACATGCCACTCTCCCCCCTCCTGCAGCAGCTGCACCTCCCAGTAATGTCTGCCGGAGGTGAACCCTTCGCTCCCCAGCACACAGGGGTAGAGGGTGAATCTCTTGGGGGTGTCCGGCAGGCGCTGTTCTGTGTATGTCCCTCTCACATGTCTCCGCCCCTCAGACAGGAGGAGCTCAGGATGAGCTGTGTCAGGATCCAGAGTCACCATCACTGCAGTGAAGAGATTCACAATTAGAGATTTAATGACACAAATAAAGGCCGTAATTACTGCTTCTCTTTTACATATGATTAATTTACACCACACCTGGAAGGAGCACGCTGTGCTAGAGAGCGCGCAGCACTAGACTGCTCACTACACTGAAGCACGCATTCATCTAGTGCACACACTACACCAAACAACACACTGCACTACATTGAGAGGACATTCTACTACACACTACACTGCAGAAGCATATTACATCACACACACTGCACACATTGCACTACATAAAAAAACTGCAGCAGACAGGACACTGTACTAGTCAGTACACTGCATTAGATGGTACAGAGCAACAGAACTACTGGAAGGTACACTGTACTAGTCGGAAAACTGCATTAGATTTCAGAGTAACAGAGCTACTAGAAATTATACTGTACTTGTCATTACACTGCATTAGATGGTGCAGAGTAAGCGCTCTACTAGAAAGTGTACAGTACTACTCAGTACACTGCATTAGATGGTACAGATTGACAAAGGTACTGGAAAGTATACTGTACTAGCAGGACACTACATTACAAGGCACAGAGTGACAAGTATTGGAAGATATACTATACTAGGCATTAAACTGAATTAGATGGCACAGAGTGACAGCCCCACTCCAAGGTATACAGTACTACTCAGTACACTGTATTTGATGGTACAGAGTGACAGAGATACTAGAAGGTATACTGTAGTAGTCAGTACACTAAGTTAGATGGTACAGAGTATGAGAGCTACTAGTCTGTACACTGCATTATAAGGTACAGAGGGACAGAGATACTAAAAGGTATACTGTACTAGTTAAAGTACTGAGTTGAGGAAGTCCTGGGATCCCAGTACTGGATAGCATTGCCCAATTTGGAACATAAAATATTTTCAGAGGAGGACTGCTCAAGGCCCAGGACCTCTTAGGCCTCAAAAGGGGTTCATGCAAACGATTTTTTGAGTTGGTACTCCTCCATTGTATTTGAGAAAAGTAAGCAAAGAGAAAGAGTTTGAGTCCTCTTTTTTGGAAACAGCTTAATGTGTTTATTTTCAATCAAGCTTTTTTAGAAAAATCCAATTAGTTCAGAATCTCATTGGACAAAGGATGTCTGCCTGCATTACACGGCACTGAGTGACACAGCTAATCCAAGGTATGCACTACTACTCAGTTTATTGCAATATATGGTACAGAGTGACAGAGCTACTAGAAGGTGTACTGTACTAATCAGTATACTGCAGAGAGACAGAGTTACTCCAAGGTATAGAGAACTACTCAGTACATTGCATTAGATGGTATTGAATGACAGAGCTGCTCCGAGGAATACAGTACTAGTCAGTGCACTGAATTAGATTGTACAGAGTGACAGAGCGAGTAGAATGTGTACTGTACTAGTCAGTACAGTACGTTAGAGGGTACAGAGTGACAGAGCTTAATGGCAGCTCCTCCGTATTGGCGGAGGCGCGTCGCCCCACTGCCTGGCTCAGAGCCAGCAAATGTAAAATAAAACAATGTTCTTGCATCATTTTCTTTTACCCTTGCTGGTTCTTAGCCAGTGGTGTTGGGAGGGGCGGGCCGAGGTATGGGAAGGGGGAGGAGGAGTGCTACGTGCACTCCACTCCCTAAGTGCGCATATGTGCTTTGGCCGGCCAGCTTAGGCCCACCAAAACAAAAGAGCGCACTTAGGTTTTCTCAAGCCCATCTGCATTGTGCAGCCGGGCAGTAGAAACCCCATAGACTCCCTGGTCTGAGCAGGCCATCTAAGCCCGGGTATTGGACAGGGAATCTGTCCCAGGGGCTGCTAGGAACAGCAGGCAGGAACTGGAAGAGGAGAGGCGGCGGGGGAAGACGGAACGCCGGAGGAGGCAAAAGGTAAGAGGTGAGTTTATTATTATTTTTATATTGTATTCTCACTCTCCCCACCGGGCGATGCCTCCCGCGTGACACCTCCCGTGTGACCACAACCGCCCCACCACCCTTTGTTTATGGTGGCTGCTGCTGCCAGACCTACTTGACGGGGCACTGTTCTATTAAGTACACTGCCTTAGATGGCACAGAGTGGCAGAGCTACTCGAAGATATACAACACTAGTCAGTAAACTGCATTAGAAAGTACACAGTAACTACTAGAAGGTATTCAGTACTAGTCAGTACACTGTTTTAGATGGCACAACGTAATAGAGCTATTTGAAGGTCTATGATACTAATCAGTACACTGTCCTAGATGGTACAGGGTAGCAGAGCTAGACGAAGGTACATTGTATAAGTCAGTATAGTACATTAGATGGCACAGAGTGACTAAGCTACTAGAAGGCAATCAGTACTAGTCAGTACACTAAATTAGATGGTACAGAGTGGTAGAACTACCCCATGGTATACTGTACTAGTCAGTACAGCACATTAGATGGTGCAGAATGACCGCGCTACTAGAAGGCAAAATGTACTAGTTTGGTGACCCAGGTAGAGTCCATCCTTTAGGCATGCTTCCATTGGTTGGCATTGGTAGATGTAGTGAGTGTAGATACAGCTATGATTCCAGATCTAAGTCCACACCAGGTAAACTCATGTACAGACACCACTCTGCAGATCTTGCTGTTGGTCCCCATCTGTTTTAGATTCTCACAGACTTTGCAGACACTGCCTTTGGGTTTAGCAGTCCACAGACACTGCCTCCCTATCCCTATTAGACCTCAGCCAGGATTTGGGGATCAAAGTTAAGGTTCTGATTAGACGTGGTGTAAATGAGACAAATTTGGTTGTGACGTGAAGGCGAGAAAGACGAGGTCCACCTCTTGGGATGACCAATCTCAGGCCTGCATTTGCAAGGTCCCTGTCTAGTCTTAGGAATGTCTAAGAGGAAATAAACATTTCGACTGCAGGTCAGTGCCGCTAGAGAGAGGATCATTTTAATCTGATAAACTTCCAGCAGGAGCCGGTCCCAGGCCTGAGCTAAGCTCTAGTGAAGTCAAGACTACAGGAATTTGTGGGACGGTTTTCACTTTTCCCAAAAAATGTATTAAAAAATACCAGTATTTAGAGAAAGAAACCACCAGACATAATTTGTAGGTTCGAAAGTTACAGTGGGAACAAAGCAAGATTAAAATGTGGGTTTCTGATTATTTACAAACATTTTGAGGCCGGGTATCTTGTAGAAACACTACAGGGGCTGAGCCAGAATATCTTACTGAACTCTACCGCCCTGTCAGAAGCCACAACCCAAAGATTTCTATTTGCAGTTTTGTATCAACACCAATTTGACAAAAAGTTGAAATTTCTACCTAACTGGTATTCAAAGTTACACAATATTACTACAAACAAGATTACCGCACACAGTATAACCACATGCAGTATAACCACATTCAGAATTACCACATGCAGTGTAATGACATGCAGTATAACCACAAGCAGTATAACCACAAGCAGCATAACCACGTGTAGTATTACCACATGCGGTATTACCACATGCAGTATAGCCATGTGCAGTAGTACCATGTGCAGTATAGCCACATCCAACATATTTGTGTGCAGTATTATCACATGCAGTGTTAGATTTGGGGTCTCTGGTTGGCACAGGTAGGTAATTGTGACAAGCAGGGACTCTCTCCTCTAGTCAGGACAAGGGAGTTACCCTCCTAAAATAACCCCTGCTCACCCTCTGGATTGCGTGGCGCGAGCAGTCAAGGCTTATTTCAGAGGCGTTGTAAATTAAGCAGTTGTGACCACATACAGTAACCCAGTGACAACACTACAAATGGACACCACATAGGTTTTATATAAAAAATAAGTAGACTTTATATAGAGTTACCACAAGACCATTAAACAACAAACTCCCTGAAATTTCCAATAGGTATATTTTTAGATTACGGTGAGCGGCAAGGGATGTGGAGCAAAGTATCCACTGAGTTTAGATCTAAACTCAGTGGATACTTTGCTCCACATCCCTTGCCGCTCACCGTAATCTGAAAATATACCTATTGGAAATTTCAGGGAGTTTTTTCAGCATTGAAATATTCTGTCCTGAAGATGGTCTACTTGACGACTGCACACTAGACCGAAACGTCGACATTTCCATCATCTCCAGAAACGTTGCGTTGGCACGAACATACGACCATCTTCTATTAATTATTTTTGGTTGTCTGTTATACCAGGAGTTGATGTTTTAGTTGTGAACTGTAGAGCTATTATTATCTATATCTCTGTTCATGACTGTTGCTTGAATTCATTTTCCTATATTCGTCTCCCCAATTTTGTTGTTTCATCACTAAATACAAAAATCTTTCAGAATATAATTTACTTTCTCTGTGTGCTTTTTCCTTCCTTTGATTTATTTCAGCCAATTACTAAGTGAGATATCCTGTGGATACATTTGAGTGTGTTACATGTGTACGACTCACAACTAAGATTTATTATCTTCTTAAACAAGTCCCTTGTAGCATATTTTGACTTTAAATATCTTGTGCCCAAGCCTACAAGGGTGTATTGGGTTTCCCCTGCCTATAACATAGTCAAGATGGGGCGTGACTAAAGCATGAATTAGAGTTTTCCTGGCACTGATAGGTAGAAGATCTAACACTTTGCGTAGTGTTTTAAGGATACCATAACATCTTCCTATCACTTTACCAACATGTTGTTTAAAGGATAGACTAGAGTCCAATAGGATACCTAAGTTCTTCACAGTCTCCGAAGGAGAAGGTGTCGGACCTAGTTCAGACGGCCACCACGCAGGCGACCAAGTGGATGGAATTTTACCGATAACCAACAGCTCAGTCTTGTCACCATTTAGACGCAGACAGTTCTCATTCATTCAGCTTGCTACTGCCGTGAGGCAGGTGGAAAAATTGATTGCAGCTTCATTCTGTCCCTGGGTAAGTGTGATCATTAATTGAGTATCATCGGCATATGTGACGATGTCTACTCCAAATGATTCCACAATATGAGCTAGGGATTCCTTATAAATATAAATAATGTCGGGCTCAGACTTGAGCCCTGTGGGACCCCATGCCTCAACGCCCGGGGGGAGGATTTGAATGGAGGACAATGCACTTGAAAACTTCTATTCTTGAGAAAAGATCTTATCCATTCGAGGGCCGAATTACCATCACAGCTTTATAAAAATTATGTTTGACAGAAAAAAATTATGTTTCACAAAAGATGTCCAAAAAGTGACCCTTCAGGGGACCAGTAGGGCATTTCAGCGTCGGACCGCGAGGAGCACCAGCCCAATGAAGGAGAATGACATTCTTCGGGGTGTGTGAGGGCATCATGATAAGGACGCATTGTCCCCCACTTACAGAGCAGTAGAACGGTTCAAGTTATCTCTCCTTTTCTCTGGAAGTTTTTCCTCCTTATATGAACATTGACTCTAGTTTGTTTAAAGTATCTAATTGGGAGCCCGAGTCACTGAACCTCCCAATCGCTCCCTGTTTCCCTCCTCTTTGTTTAAATAGTGATACATGTGCTTGGTCATTGTAGTCATTAGAACTCAGAATGAATTTACGATAAACTTAACATGAATGTCCAAAGGGGAACAATGATTTAAACAAAGGAAATGCTGCAGCACATATAGCAAATCAAGTAAAAATCTACTATCGTATGGAAAAGACAAAGGGCCAGATGCATCAAAGGGTTTTGCCCATTCTGTGTCTATGGTAAAATGTGTTCATGCATATGGCCCATAGTTTACAGACACAAATCAATCAACTGTACCCTGACCTGAGTGCACATAACAATTAAATACCATACCATACCATTCTATACGATCCCACCCCATAGCACACCACACCATCTCATCCTACCATAACATTCCATACCATACCATACATGCCAACCATAGCACACCACACCATCCACCACATCATAATGTTCCATACTATACCACCATAGCATTCCATAACATACCATTGACCATAACATTCCATACCATACCACACATGCCATACCATTCCATAGCACACAACACCATACCATACCATACCACCCCATCCCATTTTCATGAACAGTAACATACAGAGCTAGTTATCTATTAAAACGAAAATCCACAGCATATAGTAACAATAATTAGAATATTTATTTTAAAGTCAAGGAGATAAAGCACAGCACGTCTGGCAGTCAAGGTAAATCCAGTAAACTGTACTTCGTGGAACTTGGAACCTGGTATGTAAGATGCAGGGAAGCATTATTACATTCCATGTTCCAGCAAACAGTGCACAAAGATTAATAATAAAAAGAGCATCACATGACAGAGAGAATGTAACACATCTTATCCCTAAAAGGAAATTATCAATTCAGATATCTGCAAGGAAGTCTTTTAGGTCTAATATTACTTTTGACTCTGGAAGCAATAGAAAAATCTTTTTGCACAAAATTGTGAGGAAGACTCTTCAAGTTATGTACAAGGTTTCCATAGTTGTCCTCTGAATGTGAAATCTGTGGCATGTTGAGATCACTACATTTAGCAACTCTACGAACATTCCAAATTCTCTCTGTTAGACCTGTCTGGCTTTTTGGCGAAGTCCCTCCTAATTTTTATTTATTTTGTCCCCTTTTTGCCCCTCATACCCTTGTTAATTTTTGTGTCTACTGACTTTTTGTAGGTGTTGATCAGGGGGATAGGTGTTTTCTTCCCCTCTCATAATCTTTTACCTTAGGCCCAGAGGCCTGTTCTGACAGGAAAGTTGGCACCACCTAAAATGGTGGCCACCAACTGCCCCAACTGTCACCAACAGAACCTGGCCATAGCCTAACATAGGGCATTCCAGAACCTTCTGGTCCATTCTGGACCACTGAAGGGCAGCCTATATAAGGCGGAATGTGGGGCAGCCATTTTGTCTACCTGTGGAAGTCAGCTGGAGGACAGGTGGTGGCTAAGGGTGGGAGAAGGTTGGACTTTGGATTGACCTCCTGGACTTGGAAGCTGTCTATTTGGCCCAGCCCACAACTCCCCTTTTGGTTACTTGTCCTGGCCCCGCTGTGGGAAGTTACTGGAGACCCTGGGCGCCTGGCTTGCCCCTTTGCTCAATCAGAAAGGGGAAGACTTTAGGAGAAGGAGACTGCAGTGCTGCGGTGTGCAGTCCTCTGCCCAGCCTTAGGATTCTAAAGAGACTGTTGCTGTAAGAATCCCCAGCAGAGTGGGGCTAACCCTTGAGCCCCTGTACCCGAATTGTACAAAACGTCCTGCTTAACTGCTGTCATAACGACCCCACCGAGACCCCCCTTCCTACCTGAAGTGTTGAGGGCTGAGAGAACGCAGGCGGCAAGAGAGCGTGCTGTCTTGGCTCTGGGCCGGCGCGATAGCGCTGGGGAAGCTGAGGCTGGTGGGCAACGTGACGTATTTTCGCCCCGGATTGATGTGGGGTGAGGCGGCGCTGATTCTGACCTGCATCTGCAAGCCTGAGGTGAGGAGCGGTGAAGAAACGCGGCGCAGCGCCATCAGCGCGGTCTCTGACAGAGAGACACTCGCTCTTCGCGCATGCCCGGTTGAGCGCTGGGCTCCGTGAGGCGGGTCTGGAGCTGAGGATCCCTTCGCGCATGTCCGGGGGACTAGCGCGTCTCTTCCTTGTGCGAGGGAGTGCGGAGGAGGAGCGCCGAGGGACTTAAGGCGGCAGCGGTAACCAAGAGCCTCTCTCCCCTGCTCAAGCGCCCCACAGTGTTGCTGGCGTGAGCGGGAGGGGAGGTCTAGGAGAGCCTGAAAAGCGGCTAAGGTGAACCAGGGGAATCTGTTCCTTTGGTCGCTGGTGACATACGGAGGAGAGCTGGGGGAGGCCCAAGAGGCTAGTGTATCCTGTCAGCGTGGGGCTCCCTTTTTGTCCTGCACGTTGTTCACCCCTCTTTCTCTGGTGCCACCAGGTCATCACCGCCTAATAAAACAAGTAAGGAGGTATCCCCAGGGGGGGGGAAGAGTGACGCTAGAATCTAACCAGGAAATAACTCAGTCAGGAGTCATATTTACATAGTTGTGCAACCTACAGTGAGAAGGAACCTTAGGAAACCCACCATGACTGTGTGCTAGCTGTAAGAGGTTATTGGAACTGTGGGAAATAAGTATGGTGCATTAAATGTTAGCCCTGCAACTACTTCTGGGGCTTAATTAAATGCTGAGTTAAGTGGGTTTACCCCCATTGCAGTCAAATAAATAGTAGAAGACCTGTGATGTTACCCTGCAAATGAAAGTGTTGCTTTGATCTGATAAAGAGCTGTTATTGCCAAAGCTTAAAAAGTAATACTGTGCTCAAAGGTAATATGAAGTAAACTGAATTCAGTAATTGCATAATTGAGTTGTAGAAGAGTAAGAGTTTTCTGACAAATGTCCAAGTGAATTATCTATTTTACAAATGTTGGTTGTTCTTATGTCCTAGAATTGGAAAGTACTTCTGCTATATTCTACACAATCTAAATGGAAATTTAACTGTGAATTTTAAAAGTGAAAAGAGCGAAGATACATATACATATTATTTTTATAAAACAGCTCATATTTTCCTAACATTTTTGGTGTAGCGTTTTCTTTTGAGTGCTATTGCGTGGAATTACTTTTGGGTGGTCTGCAACCTTTACACTGTGCCTCTGAATGTAAGTCTTGCCCTAGGCCAGGCTACCCAGTTCCAACATTTGGTGCCTAGCGATGGGATTGCGGACTTGGTTGCAGCTACTTACTAGTAATTTGACGTAATACACCCAACCTACACCAGGAGTTTTCTCCTTGCGGCCCTCCCAATTAGTCTTTTTGTTTTTTCTAAATTTATTCCTGATGGTGGGTGGAGTTGGTTTTAGGTTGCCCTCGCCACTCTGAAATTTCTGGTGTGTATCCAGGTTTGCCAGACTCACAATGGAGTTTGCGGTGGAAAACCTGGAAGTCTATTCCGTGCCCCAATTGAGAATGTTCTGCCAACAGATGGGGGTCTTTTTCAAACATGGTGCTAGGAAGGGGGAGCTCCAGACTAGCCTTAGGGCCTGGGTGGAGGCACACCAAGAGACAAAGGAGGAGGATGAAGAGGTTGACCAGGACGCGGTGGGGGAGGTAGAAGAGTTATTTCGCCATGAGGGGGAAAACTTACTCACCGGACCAGTGTCCTATTCCAGAAAGGGCAGTAGCATTTCTGGGAGAAGCCTAACGGAAGCTGAGCTCACCGATAGGAGGGAGAAAAGACAGCTAAAGTGGGACTTGGCTAAGATGGAACTGGAGAAAGAGGAGAGGAGGATGGTCCACGAGTTTAGACTGAAGGAACTGGAGCTCCAAAGTCTGCAACGGGGGTCCTCTCCTGTTAGGAATGGTGGCAGCGAACCGAAAGAGTCAGCCAGGGAGACCAAACCCTATATCCCAAAGGACCTGATAGCGAGCTTCAGTCAGGGGGATGATGTAGCTAAGTGGCTGGCCGCTTATGAGGTTTCTTTGAAGGTTCATGGAGTGCAGGCGAAGCACTGGGGGGGTAGTTTGTACAAGTACATGCCTCCTGCTGGTCGGGACACCTTGCTGGCCCTGGATCCAGAGGAACAGACTAACTACCCCACCATGAAGCTGGCGTTATTGAGGAAGTTCGGGCTCACCCCAGAAAGGTACCGACAGAAGTTCAGGGGGAGCCACAAGATGGGTACTCAGAACTGGGTGGACTTCCTTGATTACGCCAGAAAGGCCTTAGAGGGTTGGGTCAAGGGCAGTGAGGTAAAAGATTATGAGGGGCTGTACGATCTGTTTTTGAGAGAACACCTCCTCGAGAAATGTTTTCCCGAGCTGCGCCAACACCTGGTAGACAGCAAGCTGACCAATCCCCGGAAGCTTGCAGAGGAGGCGGACATCTGGACAAGTACCCGGGTGTCCACCAAGGGGACTGGAGGGGAATCTCAAAAAGCCGGACAGGGCGCCCCCCAGAAGAAGGAGGGGGGGGAGAAAAAGAAAGAGTTCTCTAAAGGTCCCCAAAATAACTTCCAAGGGAAGGGAGCAGGTTTCACCCCTAGGGCAAACCCGCCCCGGAACCCTCATCCTGGCCAGAGCCAGCAGCCCAGGGTTCTCCACTGTTTTGAATGCGGTGGCGTTGGACATTATAAGGGAGATGTCAGATGCCCAAAGAGACCACCCCCTCCCACCGGAGGAAAGTCACCGGGAGTAGCTAGTGTAGCGCTCGGGGAGGAGTTGCCCTTAGATAAGGGGGGTGAGTGGGCGGGTGTCACCTTAGTGTCCCTGGGAGAGCGGGAGATGGTGCCAAAGATCCAGGTGCCCCCAAATACTACAAAGTATGGGCAATGGGTTACCATCAATGGCCAGAGAGGGGAGGCTCTGAGGGATACAGGAGCCAGCATGACTATGGTGAGAAGTCAGCTGGTGTCCCCAGAGCAGGTTGTTCCTAATGTACTCCACCCCGCCGCGATGGCTGACGGCAGAATGGGCCACTATCCAGTGGCTGAGGTTCCCTTTGAGTGGGAGGGGGTTGCAGGTTCACTTCGAGTTGCCGTAAGCCCTGCCGTGCCAGTCGATTGTCTGTTGGGGAATGACATGGAACACAACACTTGGAGAGAGGTGGAATACCGGACGCATTCTGCGATGCTGGGTACACCTGACTGGGCCTGTGTCAGCACACGGTCTGCGACTGCCCGGAGAGGGAGTTCGCCTGGGTTGGAGCCTGGAACAATGGCCCAACCCGCTGCTAAGAAGGGACGGACCCGGAGACAGAGAAAGCCTGCTCCGGCTTCCACACCCCATGAGACAGATCGGCCACCTGCGGTGGTGGACCAGGAGTCCGTGGAGGGGGAAGTAGACTCTCTGGAGGATTTGCCCATCCCTGCGGAGTGGCATGTGGAGGGAGGTCCTACCAGAGAGGAATTCTGTAAGGGGCAGAGGGAGTGCCCCACCCTTGAGGGACTGAGGCGACAGGCTGAAGCCCAAGCAGCAGGTGATGTTACGGGACATTACCATATTTACTGGGAGGATGGACTCCTCTACAGTGAACCCAAGGTACCCTCGCCTGGTTCATCGAGGGCCTTGGTAGTCCCGCAACAGTACCGAGCCTTTCTTTTGGAACTGGCTCATGCCATACCCCTGGCAGGACACTTAGGCCAGGACAAGACCTTTGCACGGCTTGTTCTCCACTTTTACTGGCCTCAGATGAAAGCGGCGTCCAACACATACTGTAGGACATGTGTAACCTGCCAGGCCAGTGGGAAAACAGGGGTGAAGCTAAAAGCTCCCCTGGAACCACTTCCAGTCGTTAGCACCCCCTTTGAGAGGGTGGGCATCGACATTGTAGGGCCTTTGGATCCACCAACAGCAGCTGGTCACAGGTTTATCCTGGTACTGGTGGATCATGCCACACGGTACCCAGAGGCAATACCTCTGAGGACAGTCACTGCACCTGTAGTGGCAAGAGCCCTAATGGGAATCTTTACCCGAGTGGGATTTCCCAAGGAAGTTGTGTCCGACAGGGGGACCAACTTCCTGTCAGCTTACATGCGGGCCATGTGGAAGGAGTGTGGAGTGACCTACCGGTTCACCACTCCTTATCACCCCCAGTCGAATGGACTGGTTGAGAGGTTCAATAAGACCTTGAAGGGCATGATCAGAAGTCTGCCCGAGAGCCTGCGGAGGAAATGGGATGTCTTCCTGCCCTGTTTACTCTTTTCCTACAGGGAAGTGCCCCAGAAGGGAGTGGGCTTCAGCCCCGTTGAGCTTCTGTATGGGCACCCTGTACGCGGTCCTCTCAGCCTGGTGAAGGATGGTTGGGAGAAATCTCCCAGGAAACCCCCCCAGGATGTGGTGAGCTACATGCTGGCCTTCAGGAGCCAAATGGCGAAGTTGTGGAAGCAAGCTTCTGACAACTTGGAGGCCAGCCAGGCAGTCATGAAGGAGTGGTACGACCACAATGCTCACCAGGTGGAACTGGAGCCTGGACAGAAAGTGTGGGTGATGGAGCCTGGAGAGCTTAGCGCCCTCCAGGATCACTGGACAGGCCCCATTGAGGTGTTGGAAAAGAAGGGTAAGGCCACATACCTGGTGGACCTTAAGACCCCTCGACAGCCCCTACGGGTGCTACATGCCAACCGACTCAAGCCCCACCATGAGAGGCCCGAAGTCATGCTGATGATGGTGACTGACGGGGGAGAGGAAGCGGAAAGCGAACCTCTCCCAGATCTCTTTTCGTCCCAAGAGAAGGATGGGTCAGTGGAGGGAGTGATTCTCTCTCCCACTCTCACTCCTGAGCAACGGGAAGACTGCCGCCAGATACTGGAGCAGTACTCTTCGTTGTTCTCCCTTGTCCCGGGAAGGACCCACCTATGTACCCATGATGTGGACACAGGAGACAGCCCACCAGTGAAGTCCAAGACCTACCGGCTGTCTGACAAGGTGAAGGCTAGCATACATGGAGAAGTTGCCAAGATGCTAGAGCTGGGAGTAATTGAACCTTCCAACAGCCCTTGGTCCAGTCCGGTGGTGCTCGTGCCAAAAGCCGCACCCCCAGGCACCACACCTGAACTGAGGTTCTGTGTGGATTACCGAGGACTGAATTCAGTGACAAGGACTGACGCTCATCCGATCCCTAGGGCGGATGAATTGATTGACCGGCTAGGAGCTGCCCAATATCTGAGTACCTTTGACCTCACTACAGGGTACTGGCAGATCTCCTTGACAGATGGAGCAAGGGAAAGGTCAGCCTTCTCCACGCCTGAGGGACACTACCAGTTCTGTGTGATGCCCTTTGGGCTCAAGAACGCCCCTGCCACATTTCAGCGGCTGGTGAACCAGGTCCTCTCTGGAATGGAGAGTTTCTCTGCTGCTTACTTGGATGACATTGCTGTCTTCAGTAGCAGTTGGGAGGACCATCTGCAGCATTTGCAGGCCGTTCTCCAGGCCCTGAGACAAGCTGGATTGACCATCAAAGCCAGCAAATGCCAGATTGGGCAGGGGTCGGTTGTGTACCTTGGACACTTGGTGGGTAGGGGGACTGTGCAGCCCCTGCAGGCTAAGATTGAGGCAATCATGGCCTGGGAACCCCCCAAGACACAGACTGAGGTCCGAGCTTTCCTGGGCCTCACAGGTTACTACCGTCGCTTTGTGAAGGGGTATGGCACTATTGTAGCGCCCCTCACAGAGCTCACCTCCAAGAAACAACCTCGACGGGTAGTTTGGACAAAGGCTTGTCAGCAAGCCTTTGAAAAGTTGAAACAGGCAATGTGTGCGGCACCGGTCCTGAGGGCCCCAGACTTCTCCAAGGAGTTCATTGTCCAAACGGATGCATCAGAGCATGGCATTGGGGCAGTGTTATCGCAACTCAACGAAGAGGGCCTGGATCAACCTGTAGTCTTCTTATCCAGGAGGCTGCTTCCCCGGGAACAGAAGTGGAGTGCCATTGAGAGGGAAGCTTTTGCGGTGGTGTGGGCTCTGAAGAAGCTGCGGCCATACCTCTTTGGCTCGCACTTCCTGGTTCAGACCGACCACCGACCCCTTCGTTGGCTGATGCAAATGAAGGGGGAAAATCCCAAGTTGTTGAGGTGGTCCATCTCCCTACAGGGAATGGACTTCCGGGTGGAACATCGGCCTGGTGTGGACCACGCCAATGCAGACGGTCTCTCCAGGTATTTCCGCCTTAGTGATGAGGACTCCCAAGGGGTTGGGTAGTTCTCCCCACTTTCAGCTGGGGGGGACGCGTGTTAGACCTGTCTGGCTTTTTGGCGAAGTCCCTCCTAATTTTTATTTATTTTGTCCCCTTTTTGCCCCTCATACCCTTGTTAATTTTTGTGTCTACTGACTTTTTGTAGGTGTTGATCAGGGGGATAGGTGTTTTCTTCCCCTCTCATAATCTTTTACCTTAGGCCCAGAGGCCTGTTCTGACAGGAAAGTTGGCACCACCTAAAATGGTGGCCACCAACTGCCCCAACTGTCACCAACAGAACCTGGCCATAGCCTAACATAGGGCATTCCAGAACCTTCTGGTCCATTCTGGACCACTGAAGGGCAGCCTATATAAGGCGGAATGTGGGGCAGCCATTTTGTCTACCTGTGGAAGTCAGCTGGAGGACAGGTGGTGGCTAAGGGTGGGAGAAGGTTGGACTTTGGATTGACCTCCTGGACTTGGAAGCTGTCTATTTGGCCCAGCCCACAACTCCCCTTTTGGTTACTTGTCCTGGCCCCGCTGTGGGAAGTTACTGGAGACCCTGGGCGCCTGGCTTGCCCCTTTGCTCAATCAGAAAGGGGAAGACTTTAGGAGAAGGAGACTGCAGTGCTGCGGTGTGCAGTCCTCTGCCCAGCCTTAGGATTCTAAAGAGACTGTTGCTGTAAGAATCCCCAGCAGAGTGGGGCTAACCCTTGAGCCCCTGTACCCGAATTGTACAAAACGTCCTGCTTAACTGCTGTCATAACGACCCCACCGAGACCCCCTTCCTACCTGAAGTGTTGAGGGCTGAGAGAACGCAGGCGGCAAGAGAGCGTGCTGTCTTGGTTCTGGGCCGGCGCGATAGCGCTGGGGAAGCTGAGGCTGGTGGGCAACGTGGCGTATTTTCGCCCCGGATTGATGTGGGGTGAGGCGGCGCTGATTCTGACCTGCATCTGCAAGCCTGAGGTGAGGAGCGGTGAAGAAACGCGGCGCAGCGCCATCAGCGCGGTCTCTGACAGAGAGACACTCGCTCTTCGCGCATGCCCGGTTGAGCGCTGGGCTCCGTGAGGCGGGTCTGGAGCTGAGGATCCCTTCGCGCATGTCCGGGGGACTAGCGCGTCTCTTCCTTGTGCGAGGGAGTGCGGAGGAGGAGCGCCGAGGGACTTAAGGCGGCAGCGGTAACCAAGAGCCTCTCTCCCCTGCTCAAGCGCCCCACAGTGTTGCTGGCGTGAGCGGGAGGGGAGGTCTAGGAGAGCCTGAAACGCGGCTAAGGTGAACCAGGGGAATCTGTTCCTTTGGTCGCTGGTGACATACGGAGGAGAGCTGGGGGAGGCCCAAGAGGCTAGTGTATCCTGTCAGCGTGGGGCTCCCTTTTTGTCCTGCACGTTGTTCACCCCTCATTCTCTGGTGCCACCAGGTCATCACCGCCTAATAAAACAAGTAAGGAGGTATCCCCAGGGGGGGGAAGAGTGACGCTAGAATCTAACCAGGAAATAACTCAGTCAGGAGTCATATTTACATAGTTGTGCAACCTACAGTGAGAAGGAACCTTAGGAAACCCACCATGACTGTGTGCTAGCTGTAAGAGGTTATTGGAACTGTGGGAAATAAGTATGGTGCATTAAATGTTAGCCCTGCAACTACTTCTGGGGCTTAATTAAATGCTGAGTTAAGTGGGTTTACCCCCATTGCAGTCAAATAAATAGTAGAAGACCTGTGATGTTACCCTGCAAATGAAAGTGTTGCTTTGATCTGATAAAGAGCTGTTATTGCCAAAGCTTAAAAAGTAATACTGTGCTCAAAGGTAATATGAAGTAAACTGAATTCAGTAATTGCATAATTGAGTTGTAGAAGAGTAAGAGTTTTCTGCCAAATGTCCAAGTGAATTATCTATTTTACAAATGTTGGTTGTTCTTATGTCCTAGAATTGGAAAGTACTTCTGCTATATTCTACACAATCTAAATGGAAATTTAACTGTGAATTTTAAAAGTGAAAAGAGCGAAGATACATATACATATTATTTTTATAAAACAGCTCATATTTTCCTAACATTTTTGGTGTTGCGTTTTCTTTTGAGTGCTATTGCGTGGAATTACTTTTGGGTGGTCTGCAACCTTTACACTGTGCCTCTGAATGTTAGTCTTGCCCTAGGCCAGGCTACCCAGTTCCAACACTCTCATCTTGAGTGACAACACTATTTTTGAAGACTTTTACTACTTTGATGGGAGGATAACATTTAGAAAATCCTTTGACTAAAAATCCAGGTTTTTTGATCCTTACCCATTCTCCCACCACAAAATCAGGAACTTTGACATTCATTTTAGAATCAAAAAACATTTTCATTTTCTGTTGTTTATCTTCAACATGCTTAGCAATATTCTTAACATTAACAACAGTATTGTTTTTATTCAATTTTTTGATCCACCAAGGACAAATATCAGAGGAAGGTTCCCTACCTTTAAGAAGCACAAAAGGACTCACACCGGTGACTGAATGGGGAGTAATACGATACGTCCATAATCTTTTCCTTACAACCTCCAACCAATCTTCACCAGAAGAAACAGCACCCTGAATACAATCCTTAAGAACACGATTAAAGCGTTCAACCTGGCCGTTCTCTCTAGGTTCATATAAAGATGTAGTATGATGTTTGATATTACAACTTCTAAGAAATTCTTCTACATCAGAAGAAATAAGCTGCGTACCATTATCCGAGACAAAAGTCTCTGGAACTCCCTCACAAGCAAAAATCTCTTTTAAGAAAGTAATTATCACTTGAGATGAAGCATTACCAACAAACTTCACCTCAGGCCACTTAGAATGATAGTCTACCATGACCAAGGCATAACGAGCATTAAGGGGAAGATGTTTGAAAGGACCTGAGATATCGAAAGCTATTTTCGGCCACGACACTGGTTTGAGAGGAGCAGAAGACACAAGAAGCATCTTATCACTGTTTATACATTGTGGGCATTCTCTTACCATTCTGGCCACCATCTTATCAATGCCAGGCCACCAAAAGTGTGCCCTAACAAGGCGTTTCATGGAAGACATACCTATATGTCCTTGGTGAGACAATAACAAAAATGTTTTCTGTAATGAACAAGGAGGAATGATTTTACCAGCTTTGAACAACAGACCACCAAACTCCTCAATTTCGGAATAAACATGACCAAAAGGAGCTAAATCAGCAGACATATTTTTTTCTTTGGGCCATCCTTCCCTTACATAACCAAAAATTTGCTGGCGCAACACATCCTTGCTCAATTCTTCAAACCACTCTTCTTCACTTAAAGTCATAAACTCCTGAGAAACACAATCCCCAATAGAAGCAACAACATCATCATCTTGCTCAACCACAGCAATGTTATCATCACTACAACGTAATCTCGAAAGAAAATCAGCAGTGACATTACTTTTACCAGGTACATAAACAATTTCAAAATCATACTCTTGAAGACGGGAAGTCAAACGAACTATCCGCGCGGTGGAATTCCACCCACCACCAGGAGATAAAATCCCCACAAGAGGCTTATGATCCGTTCTAAGAGTGAATAGCCAAAATACACGCTAAAAGCTCTTTCTCAATCACTGAAAACCTCCTTTCTGTGGAGGACAAAGTTCTGGACGCAAATGCAACAAACCACTCTTCTTTACCGGAGCACTGACTAAGAACCCCTCCCACCCCATACAGGCTGGCATCCACAGTAATAACACATTTTTTATTAATGCAGAATGACTTAAGAGTGGGAGCATTGATAATCTCATTCTTAATCTGTTTAAAGGCAAGATCTTGTTTGACAGTCCAAACAAAATTAGTTGAATTCCTGGTCAACTCCCTAAGGGGTTCCATTTTGGTGGCAAAATTTTGAATAAACTTGCTGTAATATTCGCATAAACCTGCGAAAGATCATAACTTCTCCTTATTGTCAGGAGCAGGGGCTTTCACAATAGCATCCACAAGGCTTTTTTTTGGTACAACGCCCTCCCCAGAAAGAGTATGCCCCAAATACTCTACCAATTTACAAAAAAACGTACATTTACTAGCCTTGAGTGTTAACCCAAATTGTTCTAGCCTGGAACAAACCTCTTTAAGGTGAATGTGATGTTAACTGTCATTTTTTGAAAAAATAAGGATATCATTCTGAAAGCATTTGTCATATGATCCCACATCTTTAAAAATATGGTACATGGCCCTTTGAAAAACCGAAGCGGCCGAAGCCAAACCAAAAGGCATCCTCTTGAATTGAAATAGGCCATGTGGGGTGATAAAGGCTGTAAAGTATTTAGAGTCCTCAGTGAGCTCGATCTGATGATATGCAGACCTGAGATCTAACTTGGAAAACACACATGCACCATCCAACATGCAAACCATTTCATTGATGTTAGGAAGTGGATGACAGTCAGTAACCAAATTTGAGTTCAGTGCTCTCAAATCCACACATAATCTAATATTTTTATCAGGTTTAAGTGCTAAAACAATGGGAGATACCCACAATGAAGACTCTACCTCCTCAATTATGTCATCCTTGATCATAGTATCCAACATATCTCTGAGTTCATTTCTAATACTAATAGGAACTCCCCTTAACTTTTGTTTAATCGGAATAGCATTGGGTTTCACTTTAATTCTGTGACTGAAACCTTTTAGTTTTCCCAGTTTGTCAGAAAATACCTTAGGAAAACATTGGGAAAAATAAGTGGACACAGATGAAGTACTTGTTACAGCAAGAACTGACACAGGATCTTTCAATCTAGGATTTAAAGTGATTCCTAATTTGGCCTGGTCTCTCCACCCCAGTACATTCATACCTTTACAAGAAACATATAATTTGATAACAGCAGAACTACTCTTAAAAGTAATATGTAGTTCCTTAAAACCAATGAACTCAATTTTAGAACCCTCAAAATTGTAACCAATAATATCTGGTACACATAAGGTATTGATGTCTACCAAATCTCCAAAGGATTCTGTACAATATTCTCGTGTAATAATAGTCCACGGAGAACCAGAATCTGCCATAAGTTCTAAAACCTTCCCTAAAATATTTTAGGAGAAGGTATTTGATCAGTTTGTGAAATACCAAAAGACTCCTGGATGGATAAAACAACACCCGACTCAATAATTTCTGAAACACTCTTACTTTCATCAGAAACACATGAAACATTGCTATTAGGAAGTTTGGAGGAAGTAAAAGATGGTCTTTTAGTATCATGAAAAGACTTTTTTTTTTAAACCTTTTTTTATTAACATTGTGCATCACATAGTCATGACAGTAACAGCATCAATTATCCTGTACAGTATCGATCATGGTACATTCAGCGGACAACCATCATCTACAACGGGCAAGGTACAACATAGATGAATTCCAACAATGTTCCGGAGTCAGCAGCCACTGTGCCTGCATCCCTCCCCCCGCCATCGTAGCTGTGCAATTAGCAAAGGGGGGGACCCCCCCCACCCTCGTAGTCAGGCATCCCCTCGACAAGGAGAACCAGGAGTTCGTAATGTCATCAGTCCGAAGTCTCCCTGCCGTCGCCCAGTGAGACAACCCCGGCGCCCGGTGTATCTATATGTCATAAGTGTGCCCAGTGGATAGGGAGCCGCTGCGCGCCCCAGGGAGCCAACCATGGGAGGAATATAAGAGGTGGAGCACTACTGGTCAAGGGCCAATCTATCGGGCAGTATGCATTGCGGTGAGTGCAGTGTAATGTGCATTTTCACGTTCATGGGCCAGGTATCGGCTCGTCTTCACCAGAGGAGTCGCTGCCGGCAGCTTGGGACAGCCAGTAAACCTGCAAGGGGGACTAGAAGTCCCTGGGTCTACAGCGGGCAGGCATAAGGTCCGCATAAACGCCATGTTGGTCCTGGCAGTACTTAAGGTCGTCCAGCCACTCCTTAAACTTAGGTGCCCTCCCTCTCCCCCATCTGCATGCAATCCTCCGTTTAGCTAGAAGGAGCGCGAGATCGACAAACTTGCGATCCGATTTGGGAATGTTTTTGGTATAACCCAGCAGCATCATCACCGGCTCAAGATCAAGAGGACCATCGATCATCACCTGCAACGCAGCATGAACCTGCTCCCAGTATTCCCGAATTACTCCACATTCCCAGGCCAGATGGAGGAAACCTGCGCCCTCCGCACGGCACCGCGCACATCTGTCGTCATCCGACAGTCGAAATCGCAGTTTCCGAACTGGGGTGTAGTAGTACCGTTGCACAAATTTATAGTGGATAATTTTCAGTCTACAACTAGAGGAGACTCGTGCGGTAACCGAGCAGCAGTATCTCCACTGTTCATCAGTGAGTGCAGCGGGTAGGTCAGCGTCCCAGGCAGTACGTGCCTTGGACGGAACAGGGGGCCGTTGCTCTCGAATGGCCGAATACAGCTTCGACACCAAATGTCTGCCGTCCGAAACAAGCATGATGTGCAGCGGCAGGACCGCGCCCGGTTCCTCCGGGTAGCCAGGAATTATCTCCTTCATACCCTGACGGAGCCTGATGTAATAAAAGACCTCCATTGGCGTCGGGGAAGTAGCACAAAAGAACTGCTCCTTAGTGCGGAACTGCTTCTCATGAAATAAGTCCCCCCAGGTATGAAGTTGGATGCGGTTGCACATGGAGTGAAATCCATTTTCCGTCAGGAGCGATAACTTCGGATGATATGAAAGGGGCAGCGCCGGTGAGTAGAGCATGGGGGCTTCCAGTAATCTAGTCACCCTTCGCCAAGCGTCCATGGTGCAAGTTACAGTGGTGGCAGGCGTCTCAACGTCCCCGATTTGGCCCAGCAGCATGCCCTTAAGCGGCAGCGGGTGAACTATCCAGTCCTCATCTGCCACCTGAGGCATGAAGGGGGTGGGGTGAATCCAATAATAAGCATGTTGAGCCTGCGCACTGAGGTAATACACCTCCAAGTCAGGCACGTCGAATCCACCCCGGTCGTACGGTTGCGTCAATACTTTCCAGCTGAGGCGCGGTTGTTTCCCGCCCCAAAATAGGCGAAGCAGTTCAGACCGAAGTCTTTTGAAGAAGTAGGCCCCCGGGTAATAGGGTATATTTTGAAAGAGGTAGAGGAAGCGTGGAAGGATGACCATTTTTATCAGGGAGGCTCTTCCCGCCATCGACAGTGGGAGAGCCAACCAGCGAGTCACAGTATCGGCTAATTTGGAGATGGCCACCCCATAGTTCAGTCGGACCGTGTCCTCCTTAGCGAGTGACACAACAATTCCCAGGTATTTCAAATCCGTACTACACCACTCCAGCGGGTAATCAAGCGGGAAAGGGGCCACCGAGGGCGTGAGGGGGAAGAACTGCGACTTCTTCCAATTGATGTGTACGCCGGAGACTCCACCAAATAACACAAATTCTCTCAATAGGGGGTTGAGGTGTACTTGCGGGCGCCGCACATATAAGGTAACGTCATCCGCATAGAGGGATATGCCTATCTGTCTCTGGTTGCAATTAAAGGCGCTGTCCTTATGCAACTGCCGGATCCTGCAAGCCAGGGGTTCGATAGCTAGGGCAAAAAGCAGGGGCGACAATGGGCAGCCCTGCCGAGTCCCTCGCGTGATTGGCATCTGCGACGACAACACTCCGTTGATGATGACCCTAGCAACTGGAGAGGTGTAAAGCAATGTCACCCAGGCAATGAAGATCCGGGGGAAGCCCATCCTGCCTAAAATGGCCAGGAGATAGCCCCATTCCACCGAATCAAACGCCTTGGTGGCGTCCAGAAACACAGCAGCGACCGGCAGGTCCGGCGAAATGGTAGGTATGAGGGAGAACAGGGTGCGGAGGTTATGGGACGTAGCTCTACCCGGGACAGATCCAGCCTGATCCGGCAGCACCAGGGTAGTCATAAGTAGGGATAACCTAGTGGCGAGCACTTTCGCTAGAATCTTTGCGTCGCAATTTAGTAGCGATAAGGGCCTATAGGCATCGGTATCCTTCGGGTCTTTCCCCGGCTTAAGCAGCGAAGTGATTGCCACCTCCCTCATAGAGCCCGGTAGTATCCCCTCCTCCAGCGACTCCTCGAACACCTCCTTCAGTACTGGTGCCATTATGTCTATGTAACATTTATAAAATTCGGCCGGCAAGCCGTCCAGTCCCGCGGCTTTACCGTTACTTAGTGACATGATCGCATCTCGGATTTCATCAATCTCGAAAGGACACCCCAGGAAAGCCCTATCACTTTCACTCAGCCAACACAGTGCAATGTCATCAAGGAACCCACTGAGGTCAACCTCTCCAGTCTGCTGCGTGGTATACAGCCGTTTATAATGCTGCAGAAAGGTGTCCTGTATCCCCCTAGTGTCCTGATAAGTCCTGCCTTCGCCATCAGTGATTTCCAGTATGTGCGTGGCGAATCGCTGGTGTCTAGTGAGCGCTGCTAAAACTTTTCCCGGCCTATCTCCTTCGCAATAGCGTCGAGCCGTCCAGTACTTACCACGGAATTTGGCTTCCCTGGCCGCCTCCTCCTCAAATTCGGATAACTTGGTTCTGAATGCTATCGCTAGGTCAGGGCAAGGGTTACCGACCATCTCCTCCTCTAACGCTTTAAGTTCCGATTCAATACCCGTCAACGTGCGCACTATTTCCCGTAACACGCCACAGCTTTTAGAGATTGTGACTCCGCGCACTGTGACCTTAAAAGCCTCCCAGATCGTCTCAACCTTAGCAACAGAACCCTTGTTCCTAGGGAAGAAGGCCTCGATTTCCTCTCCGAGTTCTTGTTTGAATACCGGGTCAAGGAGGGCCGAGGGGAATAGCCGCCACGGTGGGCGTATTCTCGCATATCCAGGCAATTCCAGGACGGTCAACACAGGGCAGTGATCCGAATATGTTCGAGGTAGGTGCCGCACCTTGGCGACGCCACCAGCCAGACCACGTGAGATGAAGCAGTAATCAATCCTGGCCCACGAGCGTGCATGCGTGGTGAAGTGGGTGCCCTCCCTAGCCCCCGGATGTAAGTGCCTCCAGCTATCCAACAATCCCGCTTCCTCCAGTATGCCCCGTAACGCCTCCCCGGCTTTCGTATTGTACTGTCCGCTACCGTCTGACCTGTCCGCCCCCGGGTACAAGGAGAGATTAAAGTCCCCCCCCAGATTACATGTGTGGCCTCGACCTCAAGTGCATGTCCCCATAGTGTCAAGAAGAACCCAGGCGTGTCAATGTTGGGTGCGTAACAGTTGATGAGCATAACAACATCAGTGCCCAGTCTCCCCCAGAGGATCACGTATCTCCCCTCACTATCCGTCCGAACACCCAGTTTTTGGAACGCTAGTCGTTTATTAATCAAAATGGCAGTGCCCCTGGAATAGGTGGAATAGGAGGAGAACTCCCGCACGATCGCCCATCTGTCTGCAAAGCGAGGGATGCAACGTGGATTAAGGTGAGTCTCCTGGAGTAGAGCTATTTGCACCTGGTGTCTATCTAAGTATCCCAGCACATTTCTACATTTCCGCGGATTATTAAGGCCTCTGACATTCCAGGATATTATAGACACAGTATTCAAAGCATGATCACCCGTGCTCATCATCACATCCCTGTACCCAATGAGTGCAAAGAGTCCCAGCACCCTGTGGTGCCACATCCTGTACCAAAAACCACCGCGTATAGCATCGTCGGGTGTCCTGATCAGTTATACTGCCACAACCCGCACGTCCATTCCCAACACACATGCCATGACTACCATCCGCACAGTCATTCATTCTCCCAACAATCCCCCCCCCAACAAGTGAACATTCCCCCTCACTCCATTCACAGTAACAGAAACCCCACTCCCCGAGCCCTCCCCCAACCCACTGAAGCAACCCAAATTTGCCAGTATTACAATTCCTCCCCCCCTCCCAAACCCCGTACTCAATAACCATAGTAAAACCATGTGGGGAATCCCCTCCTGGGGGCATCAGAGGTACACGTCTACTCACCCCAACACTCCCCTCCCCTCCCGCATATACCATATGGGGAAGACAGAGAAGAAGGGGTGGTGCCTGGCCTAAAGTAGTCCTGTATATGTAAGCCTCAAAGAAAAACCAACAGCACCGGACCCACAGCCCTCTAATTGTAGAAAACAATAATAACTTCAGTTCCATTCCCAACTGCCACCCGCCCAGTCACCTGCATTAATATCAGTGCGTGCGTCCCAGGTGCTAGTCAATCAAAGGAGCAGTGCGCGCCAGCTGGGCCAGTAGTCTGCTGGGGGTCCATGGCGCAGTAAGGTAGGTACAATAAGCAAATGATGAGGGAGCATGCTGCCACGGAGCAGCCAGGGCAGGGACCCCGATGTCACCGCCAGCAGCTCCCAGCAGTGCGACAGGGTGCGAGTGGCAGAAACTTCATGAGGGCGCCGTTATGAGTCATTCATCTTGTTCAGCAGGATTCCCTCCCGCTTCGTCCGCACCCTCGTTACGCCTGTCTCTCCTATCAGTGCGAAGCCGTTTAACATAATCCTCAGCGTGCTGTGGGTTCGTGAAGAAGTGCTGTTTGCCCTGATGGGTCACCCGGAGCCGGGAAGGATACAGAAGGGCGTAGTCGATCTGCATATCCCTCAATTTCTTTTTCACTTCCAGGAACTTTTTCCTCTGATCCTGTACCATGGGCGTGAAGTCCGGGTAGAGTGAAAACTGTACACCATCACAGGATAAATTCCGATGCGTGCGGGCAGCTCGAAGGGCAACGTCCCTGTCGCGGTAGTTAAGTAAGTGGGCGATGATAGGCCGCGGTGGTGCCCATGGCTTGGGGACCGGGGCCAGTGAGCGGTGCGCTCTCTCTACTATGAATTGACTCGAGAAGGCTTCCTTGCCCACAGCCGTTTGCAGTATGCGTTCAACATAGTCCTCTATGCGTCCAGTGTTGGTGGACTCCGGAACCCCCGTGACGCGGATGTTATTGCGTCTACTTCTCGCCTCCAATTCCTCATTCTTCGCCGCTATCACTCTGAGGATGTTGTCCATGTGGGTAAGGCGTGTGTCGTGCGTCGCGGCAGTGTCTTCGGCCGTGGAAATGCATCGCTCCGCCTCAGAGAGCCGCTCCTCATGCACCTCCACTTTTTGTACCACGCCGTCCATCCTGGAAGATAGCCGATCAACCTTGTCCACAACCGTTGCGAAGCCCTGACGCATCTCCTCTATGATCAGGCGCAGTTCTGGTGTTATGACCGCAGGAGGGGCCTCGGTGCTTGGCTGTCCTGTGGAGCTCCCGGCGCCCGTTGCGCCACGAGTTGGTTTCTTCGAAGCTGCAGGTTCGAAGGACAGTTTGGGTTGCTTGGCATCGTTCTTGCCCATGGTGCCCAATCTGTTGGCACCCAGTGGTTGGAATGAGTGGTCGGCCCGCCAGGCCCCACGAGCAGAGCCCGCGCGCAGGTCGTGCCGTATATAGTGCCCCAGAGGCAACCGTGGCAGGGTCTTGTCAGCGGGGTATATACAGCCCCCACCAGGCCTGGGAGCCGGCTCAGCCCCCAGCACAGCAGCCCCCGACAGCAGCAGGAACACCTCGGGCAGGATAGGACAGTGGAGGGCGAGATCAGAGGGCTGACGCCCCAGCCGTAGCCGCCGGCGGGTCCCCGCACTTAGTGGCACAAGAGCGCCGACGGTACCCGCTGCCGCCCTGCGTGAGCGCAGTGATAGTCCCCGCTGGGCCTGGAAGGAGTCCTCAGTGGTGAAGGATTGCGCCCCTGGGGGTGTCCCCCGCAGCCTCCGACGGGATCAGGGGCCCAGCCAACCGCCGTACACAGGTGCAGCGATATGCCCAACCGGGGCCGGGTGAAGTCCTCCAGGCGGAGGGTTGCGTCCTTGGGGATGGCCGCTGCGGCCTCCGCCGGGTTCAGGGTGCAGACACCCGACCTTCCGCCGCCGCTGCAGGGGAGGTGGCGCGGTGCTCAGCCCTACCCCCCAGTGCCGCGTTCTCAGGGGGGGGGGGCGAGACTCACCTCCGCCAGTCCACGGCACTCGTCCAGCAGGTTTCCCGCAGTTCCGGCCGGTTTGCGCGATGAGAAGGCCTAGCCGCCTCGTGTAAAGCCACGGCCTCAAGTGGCACAGCTCTCGGTCCCGGCCAGTGGCCCTCCACAGCAGCGACCCTCAGGGCACTCTCAAGGCGCCGTAGCTCAGGCTCTGGGCGTCGGATCTCCTCCAGATTTGGACCGGCGCCGCAGCTCAGGTGCATCCAGCAGCGGTGCGAGTTTCAGGCATCCATCTGCAGGGGAAGCGGATGAAAGCAGGATAATGCTGGCCAGGCAGCCAGAGCCTCACAGAGGTGCGGCCATTAGCTAGTGCGCCCTCTAGCGCCCTTAGTATCATGAAAAGACTTGACCATATTTTTGCACATTTTGGAGAGATGTCCTGAACGCCCACATTTGTTTTATTGTTTACTAATGACAGGACATTGCGGGTAAGAAGCGATATGGTCAGGATTCCCACATCTGTAACAATAGTACTGCTTGCCCTTACCATCATTTTTATAATTGTAAATATTCTTCGGTTCTTGAGATTTTACCGTGCTAACTTCAGAGCTAGAAGTAAAAGGACTAGAAGTGGAAACCTTATCTAGAGATTTAATCCACTTATCAGACTGCTCAAGTGCTTTGGCTGTATTGATAGCTGTTTCTAAACTAGGGTCACCTAAGATCCAGAGTTGTTCTTGAACCTTCTTACTCTTTACGTGCACAATGATTTGGTCCCTGATCATCTCATCAATCATCAGACCAAAGTTACAGTGTAAGGATAGTGCACGCAGAACAGTAAGAAAGTCATCAAAACATTCATTATCGTCTTGAACACTAGTAGAGAATTTAAATCTATTAAGTGCCACACTTGTAACAGGTTTGAATCTACCTTTTTATCCTTAACACAGCCTCATCATACAAATTAGTATCACCTCCTGACCTAACCGGTGGTAATGTTCTAAAAACGAATTGTCCTTCTGAACCAAGACAATGCAAAAATATATTCTTTTTCCTTTCTGCAGACATCCGTTCTCCATCCATGGCTTTGAGGTAAGTAAAAAATTCCTCCTTCCATCTTGTCCACGGAATAGGAGGATCACCTTTAGTTTGTAAAAATGTAGATGGAGGATCGAATTGCATTGTCAATAAAAATAAAAATAAAAATTTGAAAATAAAACCCAAGTCTAGATCAGAAGTGCAGTTTGTGAAGTCAAAAGAAAGTTGCCACCTTAAAATGTTCAAATAAGAATGCTGTAAATGCAATAAGTACTTTCCAAAATTATCCAAAAGAATTAGGATGCAATGTCCCAAAACATCCAGTAGATGGCAAACAAGCAACACTGCTGCAACATCAGATTCAAAGTGCCATAATGGTTCCAAATGCACAATACTGTGTTTCAGTGAAGAACGAATGTAAACACAAGTGAATCTCCAATGTCAAATACGCACACGCCACCCTAAAAATTTTCATAAAATCGTAATAGAGCTGAATGCAGAAAATGTTCAAAGATAGACTTGCTCGCACATCATAGCGCTAAAATCAAAGTCACTGTTTCATGCGCGAGGAATCAACATCGCAATACCGTACCTGCTCATGAAATTGTAATGGAGCTAAGCGCTGAGATGTATGCACATTTCATTTCCATCTCCGGTAACTCGGTATGAGTCGGTTACTATGGAAACAAAATGGCGGATACACGCCGTTTAGTATGCGTGTTGACGTAAAGGCGTGTATGGTGCGTTTTACACACGATGACGCGCACAACAATTCCAGATGCAGCTTCCAGTAGAACGTTGGAAAATCTCACCGGCAAACCAAAAAATTGCTTAAAAATGCAGTTTTTCAAATCCGAACATCGCAAAATCGCCGGAGTTCGACGAAAGTGGAAGACAACACCGCCTCCTAAATATTCAAGGTAAGGTAGAAGCTTTCTTCGTGGATTCGATATAAATTACGCTCCTGTGCAAGAATTAGACGTGGCTGGAAAGTATAATGAGTCCCTCGTCGCCAATATTAAAACGAAAATCCACAGCATATAGTAAAAATTTGAATATTTATTTTAAAGTCAAGGAGATAAAGCACAGCATGTCTGGCAGTCAAAGTAAATCCAGTAAACTGTACTTCATGGAACTTGGAACCTGGTATGTAAGATGCAGGGAAGCATCATTACATTCCATGTTCCAGCAAACAGTGCACAAAGATTAATAATAAAAAGAGCATCACATGACAGAGAGAATGTAACATCATCACAATGACATTTACCTTTATACGGCTTCACCACCTCTGGACACTGAATCTTCACATTATTGCACCTGTAATACACACATCATCTTTGTATTAAAAAGCAATGACAGCGACACGAACAAAGAATGGACATCACATAAGACCTGTATTTGAAATAAGATTCAGTATTAAGAGCAGCGGCTGAGGACTAGTGCTCAGTGTGCGTGACTATTTATAAACAACCATTAAGATGAAAGGGATCACCCTGTATCCTTCGGAACCTGGGTTAATAGTTATAAAGCTAAAAGCGGTTCCGTTGGGTAAGAACCACGGGATACTGGTTCAGAACCAGAGTATTTCGTTCTCAATCAATCAATTTTATAAATGTACAACACCTCAGTAAGTTTTTATCCAAAAATATATTTATTAAATTATTGTTCTGTTTTTCTATTTTTCTCGCCAATTGTGTAAACAATTCTATACAAAAAGATAACGCCAATGGGGCTGTCTGACAAATAACACACAATAACAAATACACAGACAATTCAATGGGTGACCTTTCAAATTCAAACAATAAACAAGACAATAATATAAATTCTTCGTCTTTTTCAGGTCTTTCACTTTAGCTAATCCTATTTCTTAAATTAATTGCTGTTGTGAGCCAGGACATGATATTATGTTGAAGTTTCGACCCAGTATATATATATGTATTTGTAGATACATCAAGTAGGGTCTTCTTCAGGATAAAAGAAGGAAGTGGGTTTAGTAGTGACTGACCGTGAGTTGGTGAGAGACATTCGAGAATACAGTATTTAAGGAGGTTTGGGAAGCAAGCACTCCTTGGCATCAATACATGACGATATCTAAGGACTGAATACTGCTAATACCTTGACCCCACCACCCCCTGAAGGCCGACGTGCACATCCAGAGGGGTACACAGCTAAAGTTTGAACAGCTGGTTGATTGATGATTGATGATCCTTGAATAAGAACTCTTTCCGGGCTCGGAGGAGTTAATAGATTGAATCTTGTGAATTTCCAACCACCAATGGCTGTCACACTTCCTTCTTTTGTCCTGAAGAAGAACCTTCTTGATGTATCTACAAACACCCCCTGATTGCCATTGGTTGTTATATGTGGCATTCAGAAATGCTGGCATGGTATTGGTGCATATTTGTCAATGTTCCTCCTTTGTGTTCTTAGCTCCCTCCCTGGCTATTTCACTCAGAGAACATTTTTGGTGGCCATCACGTTGTACAGCATGTGATGGCCCCTTCCTCCTTCCTCTGTAACTTGTTTTGGTTTGCCTGCCCCTGCTGGTGTTTTTGTAGGCCTCCAAATGCCAAGCTCTCAGCACTGGCTACTCCAGCCCCACACTCACACTGAGGAATGCAGACTAGGTTTAAAGTCGTAAATTGAAATAATGGCAGAGCCAAATCACAGGCTCTCTCTTCACTACACAGCAGATGGTCGGCCCCAGTGCTCTGTGACTCTGCCATCATTTCAATTTACAACACCAAGGTTGTGATTGTTTTTGTTCGGTTACATCTTTTACTGATTTCAGCTGAAATGGGTCCTGAATTTCCGTGGAGGTTAAGCAGCAGTGTCAGCACTCGCCAGTCTCAGGGTTCCTTCCTAATCATTTCTCACTGCTAATTTCGGTGTCACCCTCATTTCTTTCTAAACAATTGATTTTGGGCGTCTTTGTGAATGGCTCTGATGTGTGCTTCAATCAGTGGCGTAACGAAACTTGAGGGGGCCCCCCTGCAAAGCACAACGAGGGGGCCCTCCCCGGTGTCCCAGCCCACCACCTTGCCCCACCACGGGTCAAAATTCAGGACAGGAGGCCAAAACTCAGGACGCAACCTCGGGACAAAAGGCACGCTCCACAGACACATCAGAGGAGGCCGTGCAACAGCATACAAGTAAGCTCATCCACATCCAAACATACTCAACCATCCACAAACCCATCCATCATGCATCCCTCCATCCACCATTTCATTCATACACCCCCTCACCCATCCATTCACCATCCATTAATCCACCCTTTCACCCCATCCATCTCTACACCCATCCATCTACTCTTCCACCCATCCATCCACTCATCCATCCAGCCATTCACCCCCTCATCCATCCAGCCATTCACCCCCTCACCCATCCAGCCACCCCCCAGCCACTCTCATATCCTCCCAGTCCCTCATCACTCCACCAATTCACCCCCCAGTCATCCATCCATCCTCCCTCTCTCTCCCCATCGACCCCTCCACCCAGCCATCCCTCCCTCCGCCCATCCACCCACCCATCCACTCATGAATCCATCCATTGACCCCATCACTCATCCATCCCCCTCTCATCCATCTATCCCTTCACTCCTTCACTCATCCATCCATTCCTCTGTCCATCCACCCTCCCCTCAGCTCACTCATCGATCCCCACATCCACCCTTTCACTCATCTATCCATCCACTCACCCCTTCACACATCAACTCATCAATCCATCACCTCACTCATCCATCCACCCACTTGCCCATCATCCACCCCTTCATTCATCCATCCATCCCTCACTCACTCATCCACCCCTCCACCCATCCAGGGCTGGTCCGACATGTCCACCTCTTTCTCTGACAGCCCTCCCGAGCATGAGATGTTGAAGGCCGGAATCTCCTCTCAAAATGCTGACCTCATTCACCATGGCAGGAGTAGGCCAAAATGGGACCCCCCAGGACAATGCAAACTCCGCTCAAGACTGTCAATTGTGACTGCTCTCCCACTCATCTCCTCACCCAGGAGGCCACATCTGCACAGTACTTGGAAGCATCCCTCCTCCTACAAAGATGGACAGACACAGCCCATGCCACCAATTTCCTTTCAGACCGATGTGGCACCGTTTTACTAATTTGGAACCATCTCTGCCTTGTTCATGGTGCCATAAGGATTACATGACTTTTTTTTCACCCCTGTTCCTGGTCCACGCATACAAAGCACCTCACTGCTTCTCTCCATAGGTCCATGCTGTACATTCTAGTTTCCCCCGGCGCCCCCTGACTGGACTACACATGACTGCAATATAGACCATGCAGGCAAAGCTCCGCCTGAATGCAAAAGCTACAACATCAGAAGTCGGAATAGAGAAACAAAGTACACCTCGCTGCCCGCTAAGAAGCCTGTGAGCCTGCCTCTTCATCGCTGCCACTAGAAGTATCTGCAGGAGAGGCCCAAAAAAGAAGCAGATGGAAAACAACTGGCAGCACAATGCATGCGATCAGCTCATCTTTCCTACGAATCCAAAACAGTGCTCCAAATGTAGTCAGTGCTCTCACCTCCCGGTTCGCTCCATCACACACAGACTGTGTGTCAGCTCAAAACGTCATCAAACATGCACTCCATGGTTCACCGTCACCATCAGAACATGCATCACCCAGAACACATCCCTCCACTAGCGCAGCCAGAGACCACAACACGTCCAAAACACCCTGTTTTGATGCAACACTCACAGGGAAACATTGAAACCCATACCAACTCCCAATCCATTAGAACGATCCAGCAAATCGCAAACTATGAAGATGGCATGAATCCAATTTTACAGTTTCGCGTGTGGAAGCAAATGTCGCACAAAACATGTTCCTGTATTAACACGAGCAGGACAACCAACACACACACTCATCACTCCTCACCTCCCCAGGCCTGGGCTGGCCTGCAGCTCCGAAGGAGAGCGGGGCGGGCTGCGGGCAGCAGAAGACAGGGAGACACCGGGGCCTTGCCAGGTGAGGCCAGCCGCCAGGGCAGGGCCAGGCAGAGGCCAACAATCCCTGCTCTAGCACGACACAACAACGGCGGCCGCACCCCTCCTCGAAGTCTGTACCAAAGTCATGCGCACCCCACAATGCGCATGAAAAAACTGCACGCATTCGCCACCAGCCCCGCCCCCACCCCGAAGAACGCGGCACCGCGGCGCGCAGACTCATAGACAACAACTGCGTGCCGCCATGCCCACAAACCATTTCAACCACGTACGTGGTGTGTGCTCACTGCTCATAGGTCTGCCTGCACCTGCCTCTACTGAGACCAGTGAGGGGGCCTCTGGATCGTGGGGGCCCCCTGCGGGTGCCTGTGCCTACACCCCCATAACTAATAGTGAAATAGAGAAGCCACCACGTCACCGTCCGTGGTGTGCGCACGCATTCCACAGACCTGGCTCTGCCGAGAGTGAGGCTGGAGCGTGGGGGCCCGTGAGGGGGCCTCTGGAGCATGGGGCCCCCCCATATGGGGGCCCGTGTCACCACACCCCTGCAACTTAACATTCCTACAGAGGCTGTCACCGTTCCATGGCGTGTGCGCACCATACAATCTTGGCTTGCTGCCTTGCTTGCAGCAGTCTTCCTCCGCTGGGAGTGAGATTGGGGCCCCCCGGAGCGTTGAGGCCCCCCCGCACTGCGGGGGCTGCGTGGGCCTGTGTTACGCCCCTGGCTTCAATGTGGTCAATTACTGTTTCAGCCTGCAAACCTACGGGGAAGCTCAACATCAAATTCATTTGGAAACAAATGCTCTTTACTAGGCCTGGGAATTTTCTTTTGCACAACAGAGAAGTGAAAATATTGCAAAGATCCACATTTAGCATTGCTTCACCTCCATTAAATCAAATGTTGGCAGTTCCCACCAGTTTTTTACAGTTTACATAATCTTGTGCATGGATGAGTAACATTCAAGAGATTGAACAGAAAGGAACGGTGAAATATATATCAGTTTCCCACTATCCCCTTTAAAACATCCCAGGTATATATTTTTTCTTTTTTAATGCATCCACGCACCAAAGATCATGATATGGTTTTAGCACGGGATGACTTAACTTATTATGCTGCTATTTTTATGGTTAACTTGATTTATTTTATATACTTGTGATGAAGATTAATTGTGATTTTATTGTATATATTCTAATATTAATATGAATTGTTCATAGATGTTTTAAATGTATAAGCACAAGGTACTTTATCAAATAATAAAGTAAGCACGATAGCAAATAAAATGCTATTGTAAGGCCTAGAGGTACTTACAAAAAGAAACAGCCAGCGGGGAATGTTAACATGACTGAAGGACAAGAAAAAGGTGTCACATAATGCATCTAATAGCATATTTTCTTAGGAGCATCCGGTGTGGAACTTGTTTCTCTTACTTCCCCTCCCTACTACCTGTTTGGAAATGTATGTACTAAATGTAGTGTAAAGTGATGTGCTTTTATGGTTTTTACAATGAAATCGAATAAAGATATATATCTGTCTATCTATCTATCTATCTATCTATCTAGCTATCTATCTACCTACCTACCTACTGTTTGTGTGCTGCATACATACTCTACGCATTGCCTCTAAGTTAAGCCTGGCTGCTTTTGTGCCAAGCTACCAGAGGGTTAAGCACTGATCAATTCGGTGTGGTTGTTGATTGAGTGGGGGTCTCACCCCCTCAACTAATCATCCAATTTCTTGCAGCTACAATCGAGTGAGACCACAGGAGGAGGTAGAACAGAGAGAGACCCAATGAGAGGACAGGAAGCATAACTGAACGAGACCTAGAGATCACAGAAGGAGGGACAACAGACCCAGTTCTTGTGAGGCCACCGGAGGGGGTCAGCAGAGCCAGGCCTGATGATAGCACAGGAGGGGATAGCACAGCCAGGCCTCAAGGCGAGAGGGGGGTACAACAGAGACAAGGGCATGAGACTACATGAGGGGTAACAACAGAGACAGGACTCATGAGATCACAGGATGTCTACGAACATCAAGCAGATTTTACAGGAATCTGTCCTTCTCTGGACTGGCCCTTACCCTCCGAATCTCTGTCCATTTAAAACCTCAATTCAATGATCCTGGGACATGTACTATGTTCTACTGCTCTCAGATCACATCACTCCTCAATTGATGAATCCGCGTTTCTAATAAATAACCAAGCTCCAAATCTGTCCCCTCTCCCTAGTAAATAGATCAAGCCCACCCTTTCCTTCGTTCACTGACGAGTCAAACAATCTTAAGCGCAGCAGCAGAGTCTGTGGTGCTTATGGAAGTGCAACTGTGAGTCTAAAGCAAAGCTGGAATAAAAGCATGGGAACCTGCCTCCTTCTCTTATTATTTTAAAAACCAGGGCTAATTCTTCTTAATACTTTTAACTTTTGTTCTGCGTCTCATTTACCGGCAGCTGCAAACATTAGTTCATCCTATGCGGCAAAGCAATTTCTGCACCTTTCTAGAATCTCACACCGCCTTAGGAGGCACATTCCGCCCAAACCGAAAGACCAGAACTGTTCTCCTTGCAGTGCTCGATGATCTTAGAATGGCTGTGGATGTCAACACAAAAGACATGAAGGACTTATGTTTGTTCGCGATTAAATGTAAGAAACTGGTGGTGCCTACGTGCACAGGGTCGGACCAAACACACTCACTGATGGCTGCCTTGCAAAGGATGTATTAAGTGCTCATAAGTATGTAAGTGGCAATGACGATTCAAAGGGTAAGCCATTTTGAGAAAGTGTCATTTTGTGGAAAATTATCATTTTATTAGAATAATAATGCTTAATATAGGTAGGGTTCAAGTGGCATAACTAGACTGAGCCTGGCTGCATTACTTAACACCATCGATGCTCATGGTATTCTCCTGCTGTGCTGCAGAATTGGAAATCCCATTGTTCATGACGAGCTGGGCTCGTCATCAGTGTTTGAGGAGGCTACACCATGACGAGCCCAGCTCGTCATCAGCCTCGAAGGGGTTAAGGGGCTTGTTTAAATGTTGTGCTCGTTTATGGTTTTCTATCCTCTTCAGAAAATCTTTAAAATTCAGCTTCAGCCCCTGTATTCCTCTGTATGTGCAAAGCAGCCCTCCCCAAGCTTGCTTGGCCGAGGGGCCGTGCATTGAAACGAGGTTAAGCTCAGCCTGTATTTCCGCCCTTGTTGTTATAGCTGTGGAACAGTCCATTGTTAGATTCATTCCTCTGGTATGATTTCCTTTGCGCAACTAATCAGGTGGTTAGTGACCAATGAGAATCATTTGGAAGTAGGTGTTGTTTGGGGTGGTTTGGAAACTAACAGTTTGATCGGCTTGCTATACAAGAAGTATTTTATTTCCACTTTATTGTGTAGTGTGATGCCATAAATCTTTGATGCAATGGCTGATATTGATTTCTTTAAATCTAGCTATTCGTTTCAGGTTGAGCCTAGGCAGCGCGCATCCGCTGTCTGTAAGACCTGCAGTATTCTCTACACAGAGTATAATGCTTGCCAATGGTTCATTCTCCCGTTGCTCTTTTTTAGTGGCTCCTTATTAGTTGTTGGTCCCAATACATCATTTCCGTTTTTTACTGAGCAGCACCGACCAACTACAGTTTACTTGCTCTCTAAGCTGTTTATGTGGTCCTTTAGGGCCTATTTTTTTTAATTTCCTGCTAGCCATGGCGCCCGTTTCATGGGCCGCCATGTGCAGAATTTAGTATGGACTGGTGCTGCGCGTGATGTTTTAGCACGGCGCCCATTTTCATGATTACTTATATGTTAGCAGGACGCCCTTTTTTATATGTAACATGGGGGCTGCTGCATTTGGCAAGTAGTTTTAATTTGTGAAGCCAACGTTGCATTCCCAAATTCCCCAAATTTGATTTCACATGAAATCATGCAACTAAGTTTCTTATGTTGAAATAAGGGGTAGGCGCTTTTCTAGTGGAGAGGATGTGGCATACGGCTACGGCGGCCGACTTTGAAGCTGGAAACCAGGTTTGAATGTAGAGGGAGCTCGAACATCCTGTGATTGTAGACAAACCACAATCTTTCCGGTGCTGAAAAATTAGTCCCTCTGTAATGCAATTGGTGCTCATGTAAAGCGTGCGGATACATAAGGGTCGAGTTCACGCTGTATAAAAACAAGCATTTTCAGTGCAATAGATCTCACAGGAACTAGCAGCACTGCTTAGAAGACTTAGAATGAGGAAGTACCAATGTGACCAGAGAAGCAGCTGCAGTACTGTCTAGAGTAGAGTATATAAAATTACTGCAGCGCTCCTGTTCTTGCCCAACCTATCAGCTAGGTTGTATAGAGATGTTGGAAAGTTCGATGGGTGTGCGCTATAGGTTATTAACTTGGAACATAAGAGGGTTAAACTCCCCAAAGAAAATACGTCAAGTGTTAGCTTACTGATCGCGTCCTGACATACAAGTCACTTTACTACAGGAAACGCACTTGACCAGCTGCAAGGAACGTAGCATTGCCATCAAATGGGCTGCATGTAGGCTTGTCTCCTCGTATTTATCATATGCCAAGGGCGTGCTGATTCTGATCAGGTGAGGGATTGCATTTAAGCCACTCCGAACATATGTAAATGGAGAGGGGCGCTGCGCAATGGTTCAAGGGAAACTAGGTGGTTCCCTGGTGTCGATTGTAAACATACATGGTCCCATTGCAGATGAACCTGAGTGTTTTTTGAGAATGTATACCAAGTTGAGAAAATAAACGGAGGCGGAAATTTTGTGTGGGGGGGGGAGGGGGATTTTAACACCTATCTGAACCCTGAGCTGGATAAATCTAACCCGCTGTTGAATCGTACTCCCAAGGTGGCTCACAGTGTTCGAAGCTCTATGTCGGAATTTGGATTGTTAGATGTATTGAGAGTGCGTAATGCCTTGGTGAAAGAAGATACACATGCCACACCACTTCCCAATAGCTGGTCTAGGCTGGATTATTGGCTGCTGGGTGGGTATGTGGTTGAATGGGTTACAGAGGTAGTTAATTTACAGCGCACATTATCAGATCACAACCCGGTGCAATATCGAGATCCCAATGGCAAATACACCGCTCCTTCACGTGGCGGCTGCGGTCGGAGGCCCTACTAGACCCTGTATATGAGGCTACTGTGCGGTAGACACAACGGTTGCTGCATGGCAGGCGATAAGACGACGAGCACGTAAGCTACCCATATACGCCCCGGTCATGCACATAGAACACCACCCTGCGCTGTCAGTAACTCATGAGGCGAGCTCAATGCAGCTTCTCAAAAATGCAGGGCTACAGCAGATGCAAGATCTGTACCTGGAGGGGTTGTTTCACACAATGGACACCCTGAACTACATAAGTAATCCCACACTACTGTTTCGATTTGCGATGCATAGACTTAGACACGCAGTCAGAGCGCACTACAACACATATCCCCTTGAGCCTCCCACGCTACACTCATTACAGATGGTTCTTACAACCCCCACCAATGAGAAACAGATTTCTAGATTATCTAAACTTATATGGGAGGAGAGTGAGAGGGAAACTGATAAAAGCTGGGTGAGATGGAATGACGGCCTGCTCTCCGCGATATTAGAGAAAGATTGGGAATATATCTGCGGTTTAACGGGCACACTTGCTATGAAAGTAAATTTACACATTATACCTTTTAAATATATACATCAGGTGTACTATACTCCTCCAAGGCTACATCGATATGGGCTACGTGAATCAAGCTGTTGTGTGAGATGTGGCCAACATGACGCTGATTTCTTGCATCTGGCATGGGAGTGTAGAATGGCGGCCGAGTACTGGACGCTGGTGGTGAGGAATTTGGTGGAGATGACGGGACTGGAGCTGCAGTGTACCCCACTTGTTTGTCTATTGTGCTGTATTCCACATGTGAAGGGGGTGAAAGGCAGATTCCTACGGATGGCATTGCTCGTGGCCAAGCACAGGGTAGCCATTACATGGGGCTGGAAGCTCTCCCCTAAAATAGAACATTGGATCAAAGATTTGTTGTATTGCAAAGAAAATTTAGAAACATTTGCAGCGGAACTACCAACGGCATCAAGGCCAAAGGACATACGGGAGCTACTGAGGCAATATGTGCAGAAAAGAGCAACAGCGGAAGAGCAGAATGAACTGGACTAGTTGCCACATGGGAAAGCGCAAGGCTGGTTAGGGTCGCAGTCTATATGCAACAATACTGTGGTGTCTTCATCTCCCAGTGTGACAATGTGTAATTGACTAATTGTATAATGGGGCTTTTTTTTTCTTTTTCATTTTTGGTTTGTCGTTGTTATAATTTGATGATTAGTGATTTCATTGGTATTATAGTGGGGATAACATTCATGATTATTCTTGTATGGTGATATCGTGAAGTATGATTACTAGGCTCCTCCCCATCATAACCATTGTAAAAACCAGTGCACCTGGACATTCGCTGGAATACTTTCTCCTTTGTTTCCTACGTTGGGACTGTGAGCTGCTGAACTCTTCTGTGCTCTTCCCGCAACTGTGCTCTTCCCGCTCTTCCCGCAGCTGCTCGCGGAACCCGCTGCGCGGCTCCCGCTTCGTGTGGGGTTCGTCTAACTGCACCTTCTGTGACGCCAGGTTGAGGAGTCATCTACTCTACGCCCGTGGTGTTATCTTTGGGCGTTTTGCTTGTGCAGGGCTGTGAGCGAGTGTGGGCGCAGGACCACAAGTCCCAGGAGCGCCCGCCAGCCTCTATTGCCAGCACCTGGGCCGCTCTCCCTGCAGGCTCCTCCCCATCATAACCATCGTAAAAACCAGTGCCCCTGGACATTCGCTGGAATACTTTCTCCTTTGTTTCCTACGTTGGACTGCGAGCTGCTGAACTCTTCTGTGCTCTTCCTGCAACTGCTCGCGGAACACGCTGCGCGGGTCCCGCTTCGTGTGGGGTTTGTCTAACTGCACCTTCTTTGACGCCAGGTTGAGGAGTCATCTACTCTACGCCCGTGGTGTTATCTTTGGGTGTTTTGCTTGTGCAGGGCTGCGAGCGAGTGTGGACGCAGGACTACAAGTCCCAGGAGCGCCCGCCAGCCTCTATTGCCAGCACCTGGGCCGCTCTCCCTGCAGGCTCCTCCCCTCTCACACTGAACTGATAAACACTACAGCCTTGACCCGTGCGCGGGAGCGACCGGGAGAAGCCCGGGACAAGGGCGGGACAGTCTGCGACAGTCCGCGACTGGCAGAGACTGGACTGGGCCAGGAACGCTGTCCCTTTATTTTTGTGAGTGATTTCAATTCTTCGTGATAACTACGAAGTACCATAGCCATTACTAACGGACATAAGGGGAGGCCTTATAGTACTGGTAAGCAGTGGTTCCTGGACTTTAGGCTTGGTATTTATTCTTTGGGCCACTGTGATTGTTGAGTGTTTTTTACCGGTATGTCCAAACAAAAGCAATGTACTGCTCCTTCAAACACCATGGATAATTATCTATTCCACGTGGTCGCCAAGATAAATAATGATAGAAGGTCTTCCCTGGGGTTGAGTCCAACACCTACTAATATCTTAACCGAATCAACCCGAGTTAATTTACAGGAATTAGAAGACTCCAGCGAAACAGGGCTGCTTTCCCAGACTAGTACTGAGAGCCCCGCTCACAATGCATCCTCTCCTGCTACATTGAATAAAATAGATGAGGTTGATCATGATGCTGTAGACTTGGACTTAGAAATCGTGGAGGATAGCTCCCCTAAACCTGCGCCTAGGGCGACTAGAGGGGCCACAAAGGTTCAACCTAAGCGTGGCGGGTTACGCTCTAGCAGAAAAAGACCAGCAACACCACCTAGGAAAAATGGTACAGAGGATGTAGGGGCTGAGGATGAGGGGAGTTTGTTATGGGATGAGGCCAACATTAAGAAACTCATGGGAATGTTTGATCAAAAAATGAGGGGTATAATAAAGCCATTGTTATTTAAGATTGACCAACTCACTGACAAAGTAAATAAGCTCGAGGGTCTTCTGTTGAAAGCAAATGAAAACATGGGGGAAATACCAAACCAGGTGGTGGACAAAATCGAGCAAACAAAACATGGGGAAGGTGGTACTGGAGAAAGTGGGGAGTCGGTGGCTCAGACTCATCCACTTATCCCACCCCATGCTTAGCAGCAAATATCCATCGCCCAGCAGATCCGTTGATAACAAACGGGTCGAGGGAAGATTCTTTTTTGGAACCAGGTCCAATGGAGTTAATTGTAGAAGCATCCCCACTGATCCTGGTCCTAGCTAATGTACCAACCCTGAAGCTTGGCCAGACAGAGACCCCCCAGTCACTCCTAAGTAAAGCTCTATACTGGCTGACTAATAACATGCACATCACTCACTGGGGTAAACATAAACTCTCAGAGGAATTACTAACTGCCAGAAGAGTGAAATGGATAGGCAGTAGCCCTAAAAGATTTGAAGGTGATTGTGTGGTACTTAACTTTAAAGGACCAGAAGTATTGCCCGATATTCTACACAATCTTCTGCCCCCTCAACGCAGAACAGCAGAAATCATCCCTCTCACACTTGACTTTTTTTACAGCAGAAGAGGCTTTGTTGCTAAACCAAGTGTTTTAAGGACTAAATGGACTACAGTGGCTAATAGGAGGGGCGGGGGTGGGGGTGGGGGTGTCCAAAGTTGTGATTGGGGTGTAAACCTAGAAAATAGATTTGCAGCATTGTCTAATCTAAACGAGTGCGATTGACTCGTATATCAAAAAAATATGATAGGATACCCTCATGTTGTGAAAACTGATAATGACAGTGCTAATAAGGAGGGCTCTTTAGCCCCGACCCAGGTAGCCAACCGTATGGTAGCTCCCATTAGTAAAAAAAGGGAGGGGGGGCCCGATACTGTGGAGTGGTATAGCACTATAGTTCGGTGTAATAGCAGTGAGCCATTACCCGAGTTACACCTAGATGATGGCCTAGGCAGCCCTCCAGAATTTTTAGTAACAAGACCACACAGCAGAATATAAACACAAGCAACCTTTCAAGACTTGGCCAGTCAGGGCCCACTACAGCTAAATCAACATTGGCCTTTATTTCTTGGAATCTTGCTGGGATAGCGGACAAAGTAACATCCCCTGAATGGTGTGCTTTTATCGAACTACATGATATTATATTATTCCAAGAAACATGGTCACAAAGCCCAGTATATCGGGTGGGGTACCTCAACTTCTTTATTTCGGCAGTGACAAATGGCAAAGGCCGCCCATCAGGAGGTATGTTGATTTGGGTTCGCCAATCGCTGAATTGTGCAATACAGCAAAGATCCCTTCCGACTGGGGATATACTATCAGTTAATATTAGATGGGACAATGGTGAAGAGCTAGCACTTTTTAACATATATGCTAGGGGGGTAAGAGGGGGAAAAACCTCAGACGTAATAGCGGTCCTCGAGCAGGAGCTAGAATCATTACCCCCAGAACAATTTATTATTGTTGGGGGGGATTTAAATACTACTTTTGAAACCCTGGGCCAAGAGGATAAATTCTTGGCCGAGGAAGAGGATAGCAAATGGGGAATCCCCCAGCTTGAGATAGCAGCAGTTAAAAGATGGAGTACGGTGGCCATTCAAGTGAAGAGCCTCTGTCTAGCTAGAGGCCTTTGAGCCGCAAATGGTCGCACACCCTCTGACCGCGTTGGGAACAGCACATTTGACAACGGTCGGGCTTCCAGTAGAATAGACTATTTTCTGGTAGACACCAGGGTCTGGAGAAAACTGATTGATATGACCGTAGTAAAAAGAATGGAAAGCGATCATAATCCGCTGTGTATGGCCTTCAAGTCCTACTTAGAGGAAAGGGGGGTAAGCTCAGGGGAAGAGAGGGTGACCTTGGACTTAGTATGTACAAACAATCAGCGGCATCTAAAATGGGGGAAGCTAGTAGAGGATGAGGGGAAGCTAAATGAACTCAAGAGAGTAGTAGGAGAGGAAGTAAATAATATAAAACTACTCACAAGTAACTCTAACTTCCTAGACCTCTTGATGGAGGCTCACAAAAAACTCTTTAGCAGACTGCAAACATTCTTTCTAAAACCAATAGGCCACAATAAGGGCAAAAACCACCAAAGCAGGCAGGGATGGTATGGTAAAAGCTGTAGACTGGCACGCCAGAATCTTAGTAGAGAGCTTCAATCGGGGAACGCCGAAGCAGTCAGGAAAGCTAGGGACACCTACAGACGCACACAAATACAGGCGAAGAGGTTATGGGACGAGGAATTATGGGGTGAGATTAAAACTGCATGCGCGGCCAAAGATTTGAAGTTATTCTGGTCCACGGTAAAGTGGGACAGGGGAGGGTTGGCTGCCCCCCCTCAAAACCATGTTGCCATTAATAGCTGGATAGAATTCTTCAAACCTCAATATGCCCGCAATCAGTCGCAAGCCTGTGTTACTCTGCCACCAACTGTTTATTACAAACATAATGTGTTTAATGAAAAAGATGTAAGTGTTGCCCTGGACTGTGTAACGAGGGGAAGAGCGCCAGGCATGGACGGTATACCAGCAGACGTCTATCTAAGTGATAAGAGCACATGGTGCACATACTTTGCTTGGCTCGCCAATGCAGTGGCGATGGGAGGGGAAGTTCCTTTGTCCTGGAAAGGAGTGGAAATCATCCCTGTGTTCAAAAAAGGTGACAAATCACTCCCTAGCAACTATAGACCCATCAGTCTCATAGATTCAGCTCAGAAACTGATGGGTCGTATGGTGCAGAACAAGCTCCAAGTATGGATAGAGGAAAATAACATCTTGTCACCATACCAAGCAGGGTTCTGTCCCTTGACAAGTTCCATCGACCAGGTCTTTTACTTCATTGCCCTGTACTGGAGGAACGTCTCCTTAAATAACGGCCCTCTATATGCTGTATTTGTGGACCTAAAGTCAGCCTTTGACTTGGTCCCTAGGGACAAGCTTTGGAAGGTCTTAGCTGATGCAGGGATAAGCCAAGAACTTCTCACTCTCCTTGTACGACTGCATGAAAATAATTACGCCAAAATTAGATGGGGGTCACAGGGAGAAGTAACCGAGCCTTTCCCCGTAGAGCGTGGGGTGAGGCAAGGTTGCGTTCTAGCGCCAACGCTATTCTCGATATATATAAATGGTATAGTCGAATTCCTGAAGAGGTCCCCTTCTGATGCCCCCATAATAGCCGGTTCACATGTTCCCGTCCTAATGTTTGCGGACGACACACTTATTTTATCACGTACACCAAGCGGTCTCCAAAAGGCGGTAAACGCATTTGGCGAGTTCTATGATACTCGAGGTCTAGAACTGAATACCAGTAAGACAAAGTTTATGTGTATGAACCGTTGCTCGTCGTTTAAAGGCATTATTACCTTTAAAGGCACTCCTCTTGAGCAGGTAGATGCTTTTACCTACCTTGGAATAACACTACAGGGGAACTTGAAATGGAATACACACATAGATACTGCTGTATTAAAGTTTAGTCAACTAGCAGGAGCATTATCATTAAAACATAGAGCTTCTCTTACTAAACCAGTAAAGTGTGTTCTTGAGATCTATCACATGAAAGTTATTAGTGCTAGCTTATACGGTTCAGAGCTATGGGGTTTCTGTAACCTAGCAAACCTGACTACAGCCGAAACCAGTTTTTTCGGGGCTGGTAGGGGTGCCGCAAAGTACGCCTACTGTTCCTTTGAAATTAGACCTTGGTAGGAAAAACATTGTGGACTTAGCGAGGCTGCGTCCATTGTTGTATTGGAGACGTCTAATGGTGACCCCAGAGTTAGCCCACTATGCTTCAGCATTGACAGACATTGTTCTACGTGACCGCTTTCATAAAATTGTTTGGTTGAAAGAATTGCGGGGGTTACTGTCTCAGTTAAAACTAGACCACCTATGGGGTAATACTGATGTGTCCTGTTTCCCCTCAAAGATCAGGCTGAAACAAATGTACTGGGAGATGGTGAACCTTAAGATTTTTGCCAATGGAACTAATTCTGCGCTGCAAGACGCTTTCTGGACCTAAAAATGTCCCCCTCGTGTGAAGCGTATTGGGACTTAATTGAGAAGCCGCATGACAGGAAGTTGTACTTCCAATTTAGAATCGGATCACTCCCATTAAATGTGTTTAAAAAGAAATGGGCTACATCCTGGGATGAGCATTGTTACCACTGTAAAGATCAAGTTGAGCATGTCTCCCATGTACTGTTTTGTTGCCCTTTATATGGCAACCCACGGCACAAATGGATAAGACCCGTCTGCCTCAATCTTGGAACGCGTAGTCAAGCTACAGCACTCAGAATTCTGGAAACTGATTGTTCTCCAGTGTTCGCAATTGCTGTTGCAAAGTTTTTGGCCTGGGCCTGGGTGATTCGAACACACACTTTATTAGGAAAAATGACGTGAGGTATCTCGGTTACCATGTTTTTAATGCTTGACTTGTGAGTAAGTGTCAAGGTTGTTCTTAATAATGTTTTAATAGCTTATTGTATTCGATGGATTTTTGTTTAATACTTATCTTAAATTCTGTGTATTTTAGATTTAGTATTTATTGTATAGTCTTAGGATGGAAATGCTTTTATGACTGAAGTCGAATAAAGCTTTGAAATTGATTGATTATTTTCGTCAGTTTGTATTTTTTTTTTTTGAACAGCAATAAAATAAATAAAAAAAAAAAAAGATAATGAACAGGGTGTCCAGCTACTTCACTGCAATGTAGAAGAGGGACCATCGGGAGTCCCCAGAGACTGATAAGACGATGGAGCTCACTAAATAAGACCTGCTCTAATCACTGAATGACTGTTTTACATCAGAACTCGGGGTGGAACTCAAGGAAGATATAGCTGTCTCCTTGGAGGAACTGAGGTGGACTTAAATAAACGGCTGACTTTCCTTCAACAAGATGTGGACTCCGTGGGGTCTAGGGTCCTAGACCTGGAAAGCAAGTCTCTTGAATTAGAACAATGAACAAACAAATTGAGCGAGACTACACAGGAGCTGCGGGTCCAGTTGCAGATGGCGTTATTAAAAAAGAGAGGAAAATATTGCCCAACATGATAACATTCGAATCCGAGACCTGGAAGAGGGAGCCGAAGGTCCAGAACCCGAGGCATTCATTGTGGGCCTCTTCAGCGAAATCTTCAGTGATGAACAGTTCAATATTTAGATGGAGAGAGTTCACCGGCTGGGGAGACTGATGCGATGGGACCGAAAACGCACCTGAGCTGTTCTAGCAAAGCTACACTCCCTTAAGGTTAAGGAATCCATCCTTCAGGCAGGCGGAAAAAGGACACAATAATCAGTCACCAGTCCTGGACATCTCTTTTATTCTTGTCAGCTGGCTCACCTCTGGTGGCCAATAATACCTCCTTTTTGGTCCAGATCTGTTTGCCCTCTGCCCTCCTGGCCTCTGCTTAACTTGTAAGGCCGCCTATGAGCCCCCCCACTGGATTTGCTAATACGGCGGCCATCTGCCTAACTGGATAGTTGCCTTCGCCCGGAGTTTCAATCCAGGACAGGGTAAATGTCTGTTCCTATCACTGTGATCCACTAAGAGACACTCATTTCCACGCTGGATTCAATACTCAAAGGGTGTAATCCCTGGTGGTAGAGTTTGCCCGTTCATGGTCCCTTGCCCACTCAGCTACTGGAGTCAAGCTAGCCTTCTATTCCACCCGAATGATGTATTATAGGTGAGTTGGACCAAGGTCCTTGGCCCTGTGTTTCTAGTCGCCTCCTGACCACAATCTTTTTGGATTATTTTCACTCAATTCTTGGAATATGCGCCCTCCTCTTATTATGCAATCGTTACCATAGTGGCTTCTTTCTCTACCTCCCCATGCTCCCCTTCCTCTCATCTCCCTATCATGGCTTCCATTTGAATTAAGTCTGGAGTTAACTGATTCAAATTCATTTATCCCCCTAATCTGTCCAAAGCAGTAGCAAAACAATTCAAGCATAACACCATTGAACAATTCCCCGATTCCCTCTTTGTTGACCAATTCCATAATTGGAGTCAAGGTAAACTCAAAAATGACTTCATTTTTTCCACTCACAACATCCCTTCCTGGTCCACCAGCTTCTTCAATTCTTTCAACGTCTCTTCCTCCTCATCTATCCCTCATGGGCAGCGGCTAAAAAGGTCCCCCTCCACTTGCTTTAATGTTTCTCTCAACATTACACTTTATAACAATGACACTATCATGATTCAAGCTACAGACTCCTGTCTCTCTCTCTTTGACCACCTGTTCCACTCCCTTCATTCCACCCATGTGACTAAGATCTTCTTCTAGCTCCTCTCCTTTCTCCCTTTCTCCTCCCCCGACTCCCCTATACTCCATCAGGCCGCTCTCCCGGGAGACACCGGCCTACCCTTTGTTCCCTCCTTCTCTCGCTCCCTCCTCTCCCATTCTTCCCCTTCCCAATATGATCTTCCCCTATCTCGTCTGCCTTACCTCCAGCTTCCACTCCCCCTCTCCACCCTTCATCTTCCCGATATTCCAATGCTACCTCCTCCCCCCTAACCCTACCCACCTTCCCCCTACTTAATCCACCTTTCCTACAACCTGGTCTACCGATCAACTTTCCTTACCTTCCCCCTTCTCTCCCCCTTTCTCCTCCTCCCTATCCGCTCTTCCCCTTCCCTCGTACCCTAAATTCTTCTCTTACACCTCCCATCTCTCTTCAACCGCCCATTCCTTCTCCTTTGCTTCACAACCATGTCTCCCCTCTTGGTAATTCCTTCCTCCTCACTCCCTCTGACCTTACAGTCCCATACTCCTTCCTCAATTACCATCTAGCCCAATTCCCCCCAATCTGCCTGTTACCTGTCCCCCTACTTTCACCTTTCATAGCCTACGGTACCTGTCCAGGACCTTCTCCTCTCTTCTCCCCATATCTCTGGCCTTCCTTTGACCTCCCTCCTGCCCCTCCCTGTACAGCCCGTCTCCTTTCTGCTATCTGTATATTTGGCCTTCATTTAATCTCCCTCCTCCCGCCCTCCCTCCCTACTCCTCAACTGTATCCTCCTACTTATGATCTCTACTCTTCCCCTCTGTTCAACACTAGTAAAAATATCTCTCTTGCCACTATTGTATCACCATCCACTCCTTTCAATCACCATCTTTCCCCACCTTCTACCCCTGCACCCCTATACTCCTCTGTTCCGCCACCCCTCCCAGTCCTTTATCTCCTACTGCACTCCCTCCCTTATCCATTGAGCCACCCAACACTCCGTGCTCAGCCCTCCTCTCTCTGGAAAAAAAACTTGATTCTCTCATTTCTTCCATTTCCCAGCTTGTAGCGTCCATCTCACTTTTAAGTGCCAATATATACCCCTTCCCTAATAACCTCCTGAGGAGTTCCTTGCTACCGCGCCCCAATAACACCAACTACAGTCTGTCCTCTGCAAACATCGCCAACTTACTGGCTAGCTACAAGACTACCAACTTCACTCCCCCTCCACCTTCCTCTCCTAATAAATCTACTCAGTTCACTATTCAGACCATCTCTTCAGTCAGAACTAACCAGCCTTCTTCTTCCCGGGCACCCTCATTCAAGAATCTTATCCCTATCTCCCTTAACAGCCGAAACACCCCATCACCGAAACAGTTGCGTCAGAGCTACACGGTTTGCTCCACAACTGCAGATCTGCAATCAAACACAAACTGGAAATTTCTGACACTATAACCCACCACAATCTTGACATGCTCTTCCTCACTGAGACCTGGTTTAACAACTCCTCTCATACTTTGTTTGATATCCTGGTGCCCACTAACTACTCTATCCTCAGAAATGACAGAACAGACAAATTTAGGGAGGTGTCGCTATTATCTTCAGAAACTCCCTTCAAATTAAAGCCTTTCCTACCACCTTCTTCCGCACATTCGAATACCTGTCCCTAGAACTTCAAGTACATCACGGCTCCCCCTTCAGATTACAGGCCATCTACCACAGGCCCAGTAACAGATTTTCCTGGGTGACTTCAATCTCCACTGGGGCTCTTTTGAAGACTCGGCTGCCAACAAGCTTGCCACCAATGAAAAAAGAAAAACATGACATACACGAATACTGCCGAGTACGTGATTGTCGGCTTTTTTTAAAGTGGGCATAAATGAAGTGAAGATAATTTCCCTTGAAAACAGTGGCATACTGTCTGTTTCTCTCCCCACCATAGTGTGACGGCGGGAACCTAGCTCCACGCAGTCCCGGGTTCAGAGAAGTGCTTATAAACTCGTGTGAGTACTACTGGAATAATACATATGATTAAGAGGAGCTTACCAATGAACTGGAGATGCAATGAACTATGCATCCCAGTGATATTTGGATACAGAGTGTGAGGGGGGGCCGGTACTATTCTGGCTGCCTTAATCTGTTGGTTGTGTTTTTTCAATAAAACATTGTGGAAGATGCATGTCATGAACCTGGAGAAGTAAAAACGGGCATAAGGGGAGTGGGTAGGAAATTACCCGAGGGGCACTGATAACATGAGCTTATAACTCCTCTCTCTCGTTTTTAATCTATAGGAATTTGTTCCCTCGCAGAAATCCTGGAGAGGAGCAGGTATATGAGATACTATCTACAAAGACAAAGGTAATAGATACCCACATTGGGGAAGGTATTGGAAAATAGGGACCAACACCCTGATGAAAGCCAGTGCCACCCTTATTAGTGGCAGAAACATGTTGGTAAATGCAGTGGGGCTATAGGGATCGTTGCCTTTCCTTTATACCCCAAAATATACACTTTTAATCCTTCCCGGGGTCCACAGACAGAATGAAAGGATTATTGTTGATCCCAAGGTTGTTTTACATTTAATACTGCACTTTTTTGGTCCCAGCATAGAGGGAAATAGACCTCTCTTCTTTCATTTTTGTTGTGTTACGTTTATATGTTGTATGTGTATTATAACATCCCTTTCCTTTTATCGCTCTACCCTCGCCACTTATCTTCGTCTAAAAAAGATTGCGCTCAATCTAGTGTGTTGGTCTGCAACTAGATGTATGGTGCGGCCCAATGATGAAGCATGACACTGCAAAGTGTGTGAGGGCAGTATTAAGACATGTGTTGTCTTCCCCGGTTTTGTCTTAGGCAGCAGGAGATATTTTATTTTCTGCCTTCCCTAGTTGGATCATTATAGGACCAAAATTCTCAATTTGTGGTTAGATATTATACAGATGAGAGTGTTTTTTATATAGGGTTTCTCTGTTGGGTGTGTTTATATTGTGAGTAAGGGAGCCAGAGAAGCCTCAGTCCCTTGTCTCTTTCGGTGTGTTTCTTAAATCTAAAGCAGACCTGTTTACTATTGCTCCCCCATCCATGTAGACTAGTCAGACCACTTCCTCATTCCCTTCTGTTTTCACCTATCGCACGTTATAGCTCTCGGACAACCTAAAAGGACTTCTACCTGGTTACGCAACACTAAAAACATTGATCTTGACACTCTATGTGATTCTGCTATACGTTCACTTCCTAGACTAGACCCCAACATGGATGTCAATGATCTCACCTCCCATTACCTCTCAGTCCTTGCAGTCGAAATAGATAATGTAGCTCTACTCCAAAGCAAAAGGAAAAGACCCACCCCCTCAGCACCTTGGTTCAAGTATAGCTCTCTATGATGAAATGAAGAACCTTAGAATCTTGGAGAAACATTAGAGACAATCTCCATCCACCTCCAATCTCTCTCTTTTACGTTCAGCGCGATATAAATACCACAATTACATCTTCCATGAAAAAAACATCACATTTCAGATCCCTCCTGGACTTAGCCAAAAAACAGACCCAAAAAACGTTTTGAACTCATCAAAAACCCAAACTGCTCCCCCTAACCACCAAGCCTGAGATTCTAGAAAGAAAGCAGTAGAATTCTCTATATTCTTTGATGAAATGGTCAAATCACTGGTGGATCAGGTCACCCACTACACCCCCATTGAGGATCGAAAATCTTTAGTCACTTGGCAGAACTTTGCCGTCATCTCGGAAGATGACCTCCTCAAATGCATCCTCGAAACCAAACCCTCCAACCATTCTTCTGACCCCATCCCTAGTGACATCGCCATTGATTTCTACACCCATACTCTCTCTTACTGGGCCAGGCTAGTTAATCTCTTCCTTAGTCAAGGCTCCCTCCCTGTTGCCCTCAAAACAGGACAGGTTACCCCTCTTCTAAAAAAAAAACCTCAACTGATGCGAATGACCTCAACAACTTCGGCCCCGTCACCAACCTCCCTTTTCTTTCGAAAATCACAGAAACATTTGTTGCGAAAGAACTTTTCCTACATATTATGAACAATATTTTCCTTGACGTTTTCCAGTCTGTTTTCATTCAAAATTGCAGCACTGAAACTGCCCTACTGCAAATGATTGATGATAAGCTGCATATACTAGACTCTGGGGATTTGTGTCTTCTGATTCTTCTAGACCTCTCTGCAGCCTTTGACAGTGTTAATCATAACACCCTTCTTAACACTTGTCAACAGAGAATGGGCTTGGAAGGCACAGTGCTTAAATGGTTTGCCTCATTCCTCTCGGACAGATCCCAAATGATCAAGATAGCGAAAAGTCTTTCGTCTCCACAGGCGGTAGGTCAAGGCGTCCCTTAAGGGTCTATCCTTGCACCCACTTTGTTTAAACCTGAGATCCATTACCATCTCTATGCGGATGACACTCAGATCTACCTCAAGGTGTCTTCCGCACATGATCTCTCACTACTCAGCTCTACTCTCAACTCTATTCACAACTGGATGTTAGCTCACCAACTCATTCTAAATCTCTTCAAAACTTAATTGCTCCTCCTAGCTACCTCTTGTTCCCCTCCTCCTGTTCAATCTTGGATGGACAGCTGAATTTACTCAATAATAAACCCATCATTGTCTACTGCGCTAAATCCCTCATACTTGTCAAAAGACTCAACCTAATCTCCCACATCAACTCTATTGCTAAGAACGCATGTTACCAGCTGCGCCTTCTGTAGGGGATTCGTCGGTTCTTCCCGGAGGAAGACCTAAAAACCTTGCTGGTTCTCTCTAGTCTGGATTATTGCAATTCTCTTCTGACGGGCCTACCTAAATCCCACCTCCCCCCTCAAATCCATCCTCCATTCAGTGGCTCGCTTTATTTCAGGGTCCAAACAAAGCGACCACATCACTCCTATCCTGTCTTCTCTTCAATGGCTTTCAATTGAGGCAAGATCTATTTACAAAACTGCCTGCATCACCCACAAAGCCTTGCACACTTCCTCGCCTCGCTACCTGGTGAATAAACTGAAAATGTCTGGAGGCTCTAGACCTTTTCGTAATGCGGAAAAGTTTCTGCTTGAGCCCCCCTCCTTCAAAAGGGTAGGATTGATGGTGCAATCCTTCTCAGGTAATGCAGTGAGAATCTGGAACTCTCTTCCTCTATTGCTCCGTGCAAACACCTCTACCCGGATCTTCAAAGTTGACCTCAAATCTCCTCTCTTCCAAAGACACTTTCAGAACTAATACGGTCATTCTCAGGCCCCTCTAGGAAGTTTGTTCATCTTTGTTAATTTATCTTTTTTTTCTTGTACATTCCTCACCCTTGCTTGTTGTGTTGGATATTGTGTTTTTGTACCCTACCTTTTCTAGTCTCCTAATTATTTTTGTAACATTCTATTGTGTAACATTTTTCTCATGTAACGTAACTGGTTCTATTGTACAGGGCTCTGACACCGTGGGGTAAAGTCAGCGCTATATAAAATAAATAAAATCCATACTAATATAATAAAGAGAGAGCCCAAACCTTTGAGGCGGGTAATCGCAGGAACCACAGCACCAATCACAACACCCAATACAGCGTTGGAAAGGGCAGTTGCAGCAGAAGGACATAGGCTATGCAGACGCCCACCATATACATTTAAAAGGTAAAAGAACCGTGCCAGCAAAGTAGTCCCTTGTGGGCATGTCTGCGTTGTGCTGTGGGCATGTGCTGGGGGCGTGACGAATGCTGGGGGTGTATGGTACGTTCCGCCCTTCATGCCATGTCTCATATCGTGTGCTGTGGGCGTGTGCTGGGGGCGTGACAAACGCTGGGGGCATGTGGTACGTTCCGCCCTTCATGCCATGTCTCATATCGTGTGCTGTGGGCGTGTGCTGGGGGCGTGGGCGTCTGCGGTGCGCGGGATTACGTAGGAAAAAAAAGTGAGCGTTGTGCCCAATATTTCATTGTTTTTTCTTCCCAGGTCCTGTACATTCCAGCTCCGGGTGTCCATCCTGCTCCCTTTAAATACCCCTGCACCCCATAATCATAACCCACCCTTACTCCTTAAAATACCCCAACACCCTTGAACCCATCTTAACCCTATAAATATACCCTGTACCCCCAAAACCCAAACCTATCCCTAAACCCTAAAAATACCCCTGTACCCCAAAACCCAAACCTAGCCCTGAACCCTATAAATACCCCTGTACCTCAAAACCCAAACCTACCACTGAACCCTAAAAATACCCCTGTACCCCAAAACCCAAACCTAGCCCTGAACCCAAAAAATACCCCTGTACCCCAAAACCCAAACCTAGCCCTGAACCCTAAAAATACCCCTGTACCCCAAAACCCATACCTATCACTAAACCCTAAAACTACCCCTGCACCCCATAACTCAAAACTATATCTGTAAGCCAAACCTATTCCTGAACCCTAAAATACCCCTGTACCCCAAAACCCAAACCTAGCCCTGAACCCTTAAAATACCCATGTACCCCAAAACCCAAACCTACCACTGAACCCTAAAAATACCCCTGTACCCCAAAACTAGCCCTGAACCATAAAAATAACCCTGTACCCCAAAACCCAAACCTACCACTGAACCCTAAAATACCCCTGTACCCCAAAACCCAAACCTAGCCCTGAACCCTAAAAATACCCCTGTACCCCAAAACCCAAACCTATCCCTGAACCCTTAAGATACCCCTGTACCCCAAAACCCAAACCTACCCTGGAACCCTAAAAATACCCCTATACCCCAAAACCCAAACCTAGCCCTGAACCCTAAAAATTCCCCTGTACCCCAAAACCCATACCTATCCCTAAACCCTAAAACTACCCCTGTACCCCATAACTCAAAACTATATCTGAACCCTTAAAATACCCAAACACCCCAAAACATATACCTCAGTACCCCAAAACATATACCCCAATACCGATACTTACCTTATCCAAACATTTTAAAAAAACATGCTTTTACCATTCATGTATTTACAACGAATTTCGCTGTAAATGTGTGCGTGGTAAAAGCATATAAAATGTAATGCCATGCGTTATAATGGCATTGCGGAGTCATGGTACGTTCGTAATGAAAGTATGCGGAGTGATGGTATGCGAAAAGAAAGTTGCGGATTAATGGGTGTTTACCCTCCCCCGGTAAGTACATTGGTGGCACGGCGGCCCACATCTCCAGCAACATACTCATATTTTTTCACCACCGATTTGAAAAATGCACAGGTCTCTCTCATTGATGGCCAGCACCGACATACACTTTTAGACACACCTCCCGCCACAAGTTCTAGAATTGCGAACTTTAGAGCTGGGGAGCTACGTTCGAATCTCGGCATCAGCTCAACATCCTGTGATTCCAGGCAAATTGCTTTGTCTTCCCTTGCCTACCACAAATGAATATGTTCTTCTGTAATGTAAATTGTGCTCATGCCATGTTGTCGAGTTTGCGCTATATAATATTGCAAGGAAAAATAAAGTAGGGAAACTCGAGTTCACACACTACTGAACGCGCACTCTTAAGTGCATCAGCAGTGCACTGTGAATCGGAGCGTTTCACAGGCCTGTCACAGATAAGAAATGCTATCAAAACTAAATCCTACGAAACAATATACTACTGGCTGGCAGCAATTCATACCCGGACAACGTCGGGACGGGCTGCTAGTAAATAAATAAAGTAACGTTCCTGCTCGGCTGTTTACATAAGTAATTCCAGATGGTGGGGTAATGAAGGAGGGGAGGTTATCAAGAAACATACAGGAAATATTTGTATCCACTAGCTGCCAAATGAATAATGTGTGCAACTCTTTTTTGCCGAAATAAATGTAAACACATTTTAAAGTTGCAGCATGTTCCCCTTTTATGAAGATAACTAAAAGTGAAGGACTGTCAGCCCCCGTTAAGTAATCATCTGACAGCGAGAAGCGAGAGCCTCACCAAGAAAGTCACAAACAGTCGCCCTGTCCAGTTTCCTGTCACTTTCTGAGCCCGAGAAGAGCTGAAGAGGGCTGGCCGTGGGATCAACCAAGGCAGGGAGGAGGAGGGGGAAATGTTCCACTAAATGCTGCTTTCCTTTGATTACAGGCACACGTTCTTTGCTTTTGAATTGTTATATTGTTAACATTCAAAGAGAGACATACTGTGCTGCTGAATGTGGAAAAAAGCATGCATATTATCTTACTCCACATATAGGGTTTATATGTTTGGTACAGTCTAGCCACCACCACACATTCCAGGGCAGCTCTAAACAGGGATTGGCTGTTAGTGAGCATGTTCTTGTAGAGGAAAAACACTCAAATTTCCTGCTGGTGATAACCAAATTGTGCTGTTAAACAGCTTCACATATCCCTGCTGAGTAAATAAAAGGCCTGTTTTCCATCCTGCTCAAAATCGAAAGGCAGGGGGAACAGCTGTGCGAACAGGGAGCCTGCCCATGCCTGTTTATAGAAAGGCAGAGCTCAGAGCACTAACAAGATCATAAAATGCAAGCAGCTATGGCGCTGAGCAGGAACCCAAGAATAAATGATTCCCCCAAAGAGCAGATATACAATCAAAGCGTAATGATTCAGTACTTAGTCCCTGCTCCCTGGAGGAATGAAAGAGAATAAGGAGGGACAAAGAGGCGGGACTGACCACTAGCAAGCAAGGATTTTTAAATGGCACTAAACCAAACAATTAGAATGCAGGAGGGTGGCTTTAAGCCAACAAGAGAAGTTACAACAAGTCTTGAATGCTTGACCTAATGAACAAAAAAACAAAAACAAAAAAAACAACAGATGGTACAGTGTATCTTTTAATATGGTTATTTTCCCGCAGTGGAGAAGCTTCACAGGCATGCATCTTCTTGCAAACATTCACAAATGGCGATCGCGCATCTCGTTGCAGCGGGTCGCCCACCTCGTTGTCTTTTTTTAACTCTAACTTAAATCATGGAGCCCATGCATCTTGTTGCATGAGGGCTGTCCAACTTTTTTTCAACTTTAACACTAAATAGTGGCGGCCCATGTCTTATTGCACGCAGGCCGCCCGTCTCTTCTTTTTTCTAAACAAGAAACATTTTTCTCGATGGTCTAGGTTTTTTTAGCATGGATTCAGCTGTTCCTGCGAACATACCCTTCCTAGTTCTAATAAGGTTGTGACGTCGACAATATATTTGTGAGGATGGTCTCATGTATGTTTGACCTTCAAGACTACAATGCTGTTGATCATTTCACGTTGCCTCAAATTTCTTTATAGTGCCTCGGTCATTCTGAACACGAGTTTGATGCACATTTTATCTATGGCTAAGTGGAGTTTTCACTGATTGATGCCACTGGTATAGTTAAGGGCCTTTGATATATCATTTGTGTTTCATTCAAAGATGGGAGGACCGTATGCATTCCTTCGAGAGAGCCCACTTTGGCTCCATTGATAGAATACTTCCTGTGACAGCCTCACATAGTCGCGCCTGTCTGAAGGACATTAAACCATCAGCCCAACGGCCCAATTCCAGGTGGATAAGTCACTGCATGGAAGAATCTGGCGGTGAGGGACTGGAAAAAAACAATAATGATTCCCAAGCCCTAGATAAAAAAACTCCTAGGATGTGGGATAAATTAGTTTTATGTTTTTAGAAACACTTTCGGAGTCTGAAAAACAAAAAAGAGCAAACATTTCAGTGAACAGCCATCAAAACAAACGCTGGACATCCAGCAAACTTTTAATACATTGCACGGGCTGCCTTCAGTGTAAGGAAATGACCGCTGGGCTGCTGGTTATCTCTAAATTTGGTAGACAGAGTACTTTCAGGATGGTTGAGTTTCTACAGCTACAGCTGGCCATCTGGTCCACCAGCCTCAGACTGTAGTGTCCAGATAGTTCAAGCGCATTAGAGCCACTGACCAGAATGCATGGGTCCACTGGAGCTGCTGGCCCGAAGGCTCAAGACCCTTGAACCACCGACAGGCTTGTCTTTGCCAGTACAAATTCAAACATCTGGTTGACATACTAACCTGCCAAAGATGCTTTGAGTGGCATATCATGTCCTTCCCATCCAGGCTGCCCGGCCATCCCGGGTAGACTGCGTCTTGGATACTTGAAACCCAGATGGGCCAGGATGGGATGAGGGGGTCCAAGGTGGCAGATCCTCCCGGGGCCCTGCCCTTGGAAGCACTGCCATTCAGCTTGTTTCTGGACTGCGGTGGATGCAGTTGGTTCTGTCTTGGGAGGGCTTACAGTCACATCAGCCCCTCTCATGCCAGGGCCCAGCGGCCTGGATCACTCACTGCATGCCTCTGCCCACAGACTGAGTTCACACCCAGCAGTGACGGGAAGCAGAGCCCCAGGCCGCGCAAGACACGGGAGACCATTAAGTCATGCCCAGGTGGCAGGTATAGAAGGCAGCCGAAGACCCAAGGAATTGGGAGCCCCGAATGAGGTGACCAGGTAATTGCACTTCTGGGGAGGCAAACAAAACGAAAAACAGATTTCAAAACCCCCTCTCTAGTAATCCGAAAGAGGGCCAATAGCATTTCTCCTCATTTGTGCAGACTAGACCACACAGGAGGATTTTGAGTGAAAGTATCCGACCTCCTGAAATCCCGGCTGAGTTTGAAGATTCAAGTGAGTCCTCTTCATGATTTCTAGGGCTGCGTGGCCAACTGGTCACTTCATGTTTTCCTACGGCATCGCTGTCCAGATGACTGGGCTCAGGCTCTAACCATCTGGTCATCCCATGCCTTTCACAGCGAGATGCTGCCATCCATCCATTCTTTGGAGGGAGTCTTTGTCTGGTGCCTGTGAATGTGCATGTTGGGGGTGGGGGCAGTCTGGGAAGTGAGGCACGGCAGCTAGAAGCTAGTATTCAGGGAACTGAGGGCCTGGGAAAAGGATCTGTGTAATAGGATCAAGAAATCTTTCAATGCCGCGCCTTTTGTACTGGATATTATTATCTGCATTTGAATCACTATGGCATTGCTTGTTTATCACTAATCATTGTGTTTTTTGTGGTTTTGTTTCTGGTTTGAAGTGACTGTGCTAATCTTAGGATCCTGGGATTAGAAGTGTCTCGAACCCTTGATCAAGAGTACCTATCACGGAAAAGCTCAGTCTCCTACATGGCCTCAGCATGGAAAAATTATATACACTATCCCTATATCGACAGGCTACCAAGCTGCCAGCTTAGGTGTGAAGTGTTACGATTGAGAATTGGGATGAACCCTTGTTACATGAATAAAGGGGTAAAAAACTTTATGATAAACAGTAATGGAAAATGCACCTGCACTTTAGCAACTACTTGTGATATCCAACATATTTTATTAGATTGCTGGAGGATGTTAGATATACGAAGAGAGATTTTAGGCCCGATTAAAAAAAATATATATATTAAAAATAGGATGCAAGCCGTAACATCCTCGTAGGAATGATGGATTTAGATCTAGCCTGTGCCATCTGTAAATCTATACTACTATTATAAAGAGAGAACTCTCACCTTTGAGCCAGGTAAACTCGGGAACCACAGTGCCAATCTACACACCCGATACACCGTTGAAATCGGCAGGGTGTGTAGATGGTCATAGGCGTTAAAAATTACAAAAAAAAACCTTATATAAAAAGTTAATTAAAAAAAAAAAAAGTAGTTCCCCAAAGTAGCGCCGGCCGCGACGTGCGTCGTCACGTCAGGAGCACTGAGCAGGGGAGGAGCGGCTGACATGGCGCGGGGGGGGGGGGGGGGGGTTAGAGCGGTAACGTGCAAGGCGCTTGAGATAATTAGACTGACACATTTTGCCACGATCTTGCCTCGCTAATGCGTCCTTCCATCCAGCTAATAGTGCAGAATGGGCAGTGCTCCTACTCCGTAGGGTGAAAATGAAATCCATTCACCTCGAGTTCCATGAAAATCTGCCAGTTATGTGCAATGTGCCCACTAGATGGCAGTAAACGACTGGTTAAATGTGCCAGTACAAAACAAGCTACAAGAGAAGAATGTTTTTCGTGGTACATCAGTCACGTGAACTGAAACCAATTAATGACAGTGATTCCATGCATCTGCTTAAAGACACATTAAGCAAGACCATTTTTTCTGAAACTTGCCAGCGCTATAACTCATAGCAAGAAGTCCATTTACGGTGCATTTGAAGGATTACAGCGAGAAGGGAATGCCTGTTAGAACCTCATTTTCAAGTGGGCCGTTATTTGGAATGCAATATTCCACCCGGTAAATACGATACTGTTTGGTGCGGTATTTAAGAGGTGTGGAATTACCATCAAATTCTAAGTTCAGCACCTCGCAATGTGGGATAACATGAGAATGAGGCACAGCAGTGACATGTTGGCATTCTATCCCTTCATATGGGTTTAACACAATGACATCTAAACATGGAGGAGTACACAAAGAAAGTGTAATCTATACTACTATTATAAAGAGAGAACTCTCACCTTTGAGACAGGTAAACTCGGGAACCACTGCGCCAATCTACACACCCGATACACCGTTGAAATTGGCAGGGTGTGTAGATGGTCATAGGCCTTAAAAATAAAAAATAAAAACCTTATATAAAAAGTTAATTTTTAAAAAAAATAGTTCCCCAAAGTAGCGCCGGCCGCGACGTGCGTCGTCACGTCAGGAGCAGGGGAGGAGCAGCGTCCCAGGAGCGGCGGACATGGCGCGCGGGGGAGGAGCTTTAATGTGAGGCCAGCGGCGGAGCAGAGAGGCGGACATGGCACGGGGGAGGAGCGGCGGCGGACAGGTGGTGAGTACCAGAGCGGCGGAGCTGGACCGGCGGTGAGGAGCAGAGGCTGAGGTAAGGAGCCGGGGTCGGGGCAGGTGGGGGACGGGGCGGGCGGAGGCATGGGCTGCTGACCACTGACACAGGGCAGGCGGGGGTAGGGGAAGCCAGCATTTCAGGCTTGCGTGCACTCCCGCCCCGGCCCCCGCCCGCCACAACATTGTTCGGGACACAGACAATGTCGTGGCGGGCGGGGGCCGGGGCGGGAGAGCACGCAAGCCTGAAATGCTGCCCGCAGCCCTCTTCTGCCCCGGGCAACGCCGGGGCGGGCTGCTAGTATCTAAATAAAGTTAAAGAGTTCCTTAAATGTAAAGAGTATTGATGAAATATAGATTTTTCAGCGATAGGGAGATTGAGGAATCTATGGATAGAAGTATGGTGTAAGACATACTGGAAGGTCGATGTGCTTAAAGAAAGGTTAGCTTGTTTAAAAAAAAAAATTTTTAAGATCATTTATTTTAAGGATATGTGAACTATAGGCTTAAGTAAAGCATTATATATTCCTTGGTTCTGATCTGCATATTTTATTGATTGATATGCTGCCTTGTGTATACTTTTATGGTTGTAAAATAACGAATAACGTTTTATTGACTGACTGACTGTGCTAATAAACTTGCATTATCAAAAAGTGTTTGTTGTCTGTGGTGCCGGTTTTGGGCAGCGGCGTATTAAGATTGTACATCACTTGCGCTAGTTGGATAAGTTATTTAAAAGAACGTGTGTCTCTTTTTTTGTGGGTGCACACACTGTTTTTCTGACCATTTCATTTAATGGACCCCTCTTCTCGAACTTTAAGCGAATAGGTTTTGATGCAACAGTGTGGGTGCATTTAATGATGCTTTTTCAATTTTTGCACTTAGGAAATGCAAACTGTAAATTAAGAAGTTGTTTGGCCATTTGAATGATGCGAGGGCGCAATTAACACTCTGACACCACAAGTGTTTTATGATTATGTGGGAGTGCTTCCTGGGATGGAAAATTAAATATCTTATGAAAGTACTGGGGTGAAGTAGGATTACAACTCCCACAATGCATTTGGTTGTTAAAGCTCAAGATTGGAGCACTGCGTCCTTGGTGACACTGCGTCACCCGGTGTCCTTGTCCTAGCATCAATGACAAGTTGTGTGTTCAGGTAGCACCGGAGTACACAACTTCTCTAAGTGCTATTTTGTAGTGGGCTATTCTTAGTCACATGTGGGAATGGATGAGGGGATGACCGAATTACGCATAAAGAAAAGCAAAATGTATGCAGCACATTTTGTGGTAGTGTTACCGCACTATTTTGGGATTTTTCAAAATGTTAACACTGTCTGGGCAAGTGGTTCACCTCATTAACAGTGGGTTAACATCTAAATGCAGCATTGAGCAACTGAAATGTGACCAGTCACTGCACAGCAACATGGGTAGCAGCATTTTTAGAAATGCTTGTGCTAGAAACAATCTATAAAATGATGGATTATGTGGCTGGAAGTGCCTGGAACGGCAAATCCATAACCATGCGGAAAAGAGCCGCCAAATCTCATATTTCCATTAACCCTGGTTCTTCTACATAAGAGTTGGTATACCACTCAGTGTACACTGCTTCTAGTTTAGAGGAAAGCTGATTGTGAATTGTTGTTGATGCAGACGGTTTAGTTATGTATTCATTGGCATTCCTAATGTTGTCGCTGCGATTAAAGGGAATGGTGAGCATACCGTATAGAATGTGTATTATTCTGTTGTTTGGTCATCCTTGTACAATGTGTTATAGTCCATGTCTGTTGTTGACGTATTGCCAACAAGACATTAAGCACACAGATTTGGTTCTGTTCGCTGTTTTTTTTATTATTTAATGTAGTCTGTGTTAATACACGAGATAATACACAGACCTCTTGGCTTGTTTAAAACAGGCCTAGAACGACTGTTTTGTCAAAGATTGGTCACAATATATCGCAGCAGACTGCTTTACCTGCGACTTTGTTCTCTTTCTGAAGCATGTGGTACTAGACGCCGTATTGGCAAAATGTTCATGTGGTTAGGTGCAGTCATTTGTGTTAGTGCTGATCGCATGTATATATCGGGCATTATTGCTTATTAGGGCACAGTTTTTTTTCTATTCCTCCCCGTGTTTTGAAATATGTGGATTGTAGGTCACCACCATTCAGAGGGGGCAACACTGCCAACAACTGCGTAAGTGCCTATATATTAGTGCATTTACAGTGTGCTATATTATCATTGCATGGCTACAAACGTACAAGGTCCAAAAGGCAAGACATATTGGCTATGCCAATGCTTGTTTAGGAGCAGCAGACACAGAGGGGATCATACAGAAGCAGCTAGATTCTAACCATGGGGTTGGGCCCTGGACAAGCATGGGGATTGTCAGCTCTCTCAGTGAGCCCCAATCAGAGCTTCTTACCCTGCTGGAGAAGGGGAACCCACCCGGGGCCTCTTGAGCCTGTTCCTGGGCACTTAGGGACAGAGTGGCCGGCAAACGGACTGCAAGCGCACTTGGTGCGAGTTCAAATAGTGGGAGCCCATTATATCCCTGTGCCTCTTAACAGGAGGCCAAAAAACTAGCCCTTGGAGTCACTTCTGATAGTCCTGGGTGCAGGTGTAGATGCAGGGCTCAAAAGCAGTGCTGGCATGAGGGTTCAAGGCAGGCTCCAGGCAGCAAAGCAGTCCTTCAAGGCACAGCAGCAGTCTGACAGAGTGCACAGCAAGTCACAGCAGCACAGAGTCCTCTGGGAGTCTTTCCAGGTACAGCAGTAGTCTGACAGAGTGCACAGCAGCAGGAAGTCCTTTGAGAGTCCTTCCAGGTACAGCAGCAGTCTGACAGAGTGCACAGCAGGTCACAGCAGCAGGAAGTTCTTTGAGAGTCCTTCCAGGTACAGCAGCAGTCTGACAGAGTGCACAGCAGGTCGAATCAGCAGGCAATCCTCTGCGAGTCCTTCCAGGTACAACTGCGGTCTGGCAGAGTGCACAGCAAGTCACAGCAGCAGGCAGTCCTCTCAGAGGCCTTCCAGGTACAGCAGCAGTCTGGCAGAGTGCACAGCAAGTCACAGCAGCAGACAGTCCTCTCAGAGGCCTTCCAGGTACAGCAGCAGTCTGGCAGAGTGCACAGCGGGTCACAGAAGCAGGCAGTCCTCAGAGTCCTTTGAGGTGCAGCAGCAGTCTGGCAGAGTGCACAGCGGGTCACAGCAGCAGGCAGTCCTCTCAGAGGCCTTCCAGGTACAGCAGTAGTCTGGCAGAGTGCACAGCAAGTCACAGCAGCAGACAGTCCTCTCAGAGGCCTTCCAGGTACAGCAGCAGTCTGGCAGAGTGCACAGCGGGTCACAGAAGCAGGCAGTCCTCAGAGTCCTTTGAGGTGCAGCAGCAGTCTGGCAGAGTGCACAGCGGGTCACAGCAGCAGGCAGTCCTCAGAGTCCTTCCAGGTACAGCAGCAATCTGGCAGAATTCACAGCAGGTCATAGCAGCTAGCAGTGCTTTGAGAGTCCTTCCAAGTACAGCAGCAGTCTGCCAGAGTGTTGCGTGCTTATCTAGGTTCCTGATCGATACTGTGACCTTATGCCCCTATTCGGCTATAAAGCCCTTTATTCCCTATATTGGCATAACCGTTCAAGTGCGATTTTCTGTAAAGTCATCTCTGGCCTCACACGAACAGAGCCACATTCCAGCATGACTCTCTGCTACTTCCTTTGCGACCAATTAGTGCAATGACAGAGCAGCAGTCACTATCTGATATTCCTAGATAACACTCCGAGTTCTTCAACAAGATAAAAACTTAGCAAACCTGGAAATCCCCGCTTGCTATGTTTTGATTAGTAATGGAACTCTAATGAGCAACTGATAACTGTCACTTCCTAGTGACATCTTTAATTGACGTCTTATGTCCAGCAAACTTGCGTCAAACCTGGCACCTGTCAGGTATAAATATTACCAACGTTGCCTTAAGCAATGTGCGTTGCCTGTTGCTGATGCCAGCTGCCTGCATGACCCCGTGTTGGTAAAAACTAGCACTCTGTCGCTGCAACCTGCTATCCTGTGGTTGAGGAAATATAGTTTTTGATCGAGTAGTGTTCCCCAGCGCGTACCCCACCGTCTCCATGTACTAGCTTGCAGTACATGTGATTTCCCTCCTGTGCCAGCTATGAAGACGCAAATACATTTGCGTCCATCTTTAACATGTCCTCTTTCAGATCCGCCATGAACGGATTGAATATTCAGTTCCTATATATGCTGTGCCACCGTCTTTTTGTGGTGCACTTTACACGTTTTTCAGCTCTGGCGAAGAAGGCCCTGATTCTGCCATCGAGCTCTTTCGAGTTTTTTCTGTTTCCCGACTCTGAGGGCCTCAGCCCAGGCTACCTATGTACCAGTGACCCCCGCCTTACTCCTTGCGCGGCTCCGGCGCATAGCCTAGCCTCTGCCTGCCAAGACTGTATTCAACCTTCGAATTATCTGCTCCGCTCCTCGAAAATACATTCCTGTCTCGTAGCTCAAGTAAACATCCTCCCAGCTGCAGGAGCAGAGGGCCCGGTCTTTCTGTCTCCATGCAAGTAATTCATAGACTCCGTTGCCATGGTAGGCCCATGCCCCCTCACCCCGCATGCCGACATGTAGACACATGTACACGCACTCATATCCAGTATAGAGTAGTCTATGCCCGAGAGACCTTTTCCCTTCCAGATACTACAGTTCCTTAAACATATGATATCAGATACAATTTGGGATTAGGTTGATCTGACATCCCAGACTTATGTCTACACTTGTAGTGCTAAATGTCAAGTCCCCTTCACCCTCCAGTCATACGTCAGACCCACGTCAAGCTGCTGCGCGCGCATCTCTGCCATATATTTTTGCTGACATTGCAGGATTCTCCTATGGATCCACCTACTTGTGACCTCATGATAAGTGACGTTTCTAGTACACGCCTTCATGCACGCCTATTGTAACGCCTTTTTTTTATGACGTATCCATGTTTTATCTCTTCCTTTTCCAGCTGTTACGCCTACTGCATGCTCATACATTGTAATGCATTGACTATATATATGTACTTCTGTAAACAATATGTTGTCTGTCTGCCCCTTCCTGAACCTGTGTGGTGATGGAATGGTATGCCACCTTGGCTCGAGCCAATAACCCAATTCCTTTTACAGGAATAAAACCCTTTTGAGTTAACCTCAATATCCCGGATTTTGCCTCTTATTTCTCTGAGTTATTCTATTGATTATTGATTATAAATTATGCATAGGTAATTGATTTTACCACATGGTGGTGAAGCTACTGATTACCATTATCGCCGCTACAGCGCGAACTGTGGTTCAGTACGCTTGAGGAGCCGTGCAGCCGTCCTCTGCGAAGACATCCAGCCCAGCTGCCCGCGGACGCTGTCACCCCTCCTTCCTCCCGACGCGCTGAGAGAAGCCGCTGCCTTTCTCGTGCAGAGAAATCCAGTCCCGGCGCTTCCGGTTTACCCTCGCAGGTGACTGGGATATCGAGAGAGACCCCTGAAGGAGATACCAATCCTCCATCATTCTATTCAGAGGTATGGTGTTGACTAAACCCTTAGACGAGAATTCTTGAAACAAACCTTGGCAAAACCAACTTAACTTAAGCTACTTACTTACTCCCCTTCTCACGTGTTAGGCCTAGGTCACGCACACTGGGGTAGGCTTAGTTAGAAGCACCAGTTGAGTATGTTAGCCTAATGTATATATGACTGTATAAATGTTTTATTACTTTTAAACCATTGTATGGCTAAGAAACCATATCAATGCTTTTACAGTTCTATTTCGCTATTCTTATCTTACTGTACGTACTTTTTATAATAACAGTTATTGCAATTGTGGCAATTCATTTCTCTTGTACGAGAAGAAAGACTGTTCAATAAATGTTAACCCTTTATTGATACACGCCCGTCTCTCTATTCTCTACATCTCGTGAAAGTAAACTGCACTAGACTGACTGAGTGAAATCTATGTCTATTGTTTCACACGACCCTGGAGATCGACTCTTGATCTGAGGAGCAAAGTTGTCATGTTGCACGGTTGTTGGAAAACTGAATCCCTTCTTGTCTGTGCCAAGGAAGCTGATCACTTCCTATGCAGAGAAGAAAGTTTCCAGTGACCTCTGAGCTAGTTGGTAACACAACCCAATTAAGTTTAGCATAGTCAGTGGAGGCCTGGAATATAAGCAGTTCCACGTCGATACTACTGTTTATGTTATTCCAATGCGCAGGGCCTAGTGGGAAACTAGGAACTACACTACATGGCGCCCCAACGTTTGGTAAGGCGATAAACTAACGCAAGACTTGTAGATTAACTCAGTCGTGCATATTTCACACCCTTTTCTCCCGTAAATACTCCAATAGACGTCTGGAGTGGGTGAAAGGTTAAAATCCGCCCGACCTTAGTAGGAAGAGATTCCTATGTAAAGCTCTGGTTTATTCAACGTTGAAGGATACAGTGTTCCAAAATATTGTGCATCTAATCTTTGTCTCCTTGGAGACCTACTCTGCAAAAACTGCATTTTTAAAAAATGCCAGACAATGAAGACGCAGCTAGGCTGGCTTCCATACTAATAGAGGAAGACACGAGTCTCCTCCAGGCAGACCCGGATGCTATTATCATCCCGGTCCAGTTAAGAAGATCTATAACTTTAAAACTTATAGAAAACGGACTGACACCTCAAGGTGGTACAGTAATTTTCGTGATAGAGGCTCACGAGTATCGGCAGACAGAGGTATTCTATTCATGGATAAACTTTCCAGCGGTAAACGCTATAACACAAGAGTTTCACTATTACAAAATAGAGGAACCTCCGGATGAGTACGCCCCTTTCGAGGAGGTTGAAATTCCACTTAAATTTCAAGAGCACCTGCTCTGGTTTAATGGCGCCCTAAAACACAATGATCACATTACCAGGCTCGGTCCACTAGGTAGACCAGGAGCCACGTGGCCTGTTCTAGCCAGCTACACACCACATCCTGACATTACAAGAATGTCTAGAGAAGAGCTGTTAGAACAGCTAAACACATTAATTAAAATACATAGGCAATTAGTCCAATATGTAATACGGACTGCAACAGTCCAGCCAGCTGTTAATTCACACCAGCTGACCCCTCATCAGGGGAACACAAATAAAATTACACCACAGAACATACAGTCATGTCTTGGTAAAACACCCGTAAAACGGGAACAAATTCCTTTCTGGTTAGCCCAGAAAATCACTCAAATAGAGGCAGTATTTCCTGATACTACCCCTATTGAGAAACACAGAATCTTGACCATCTGCCTTCCTATGGGAATCGCACCACACGTGGAGGACTGCGACACTTGGGGTACAGTCTTTGCTTCCATTTACACAAAAACACACGGTGTTCCGTCTATGGCGGTAATACCAGACGTGCTAAAACAGATTCAAAATGAATTCGGTCCAGAACCCGCTTTAAATCTAGGTATGAAATTACTGAAAGACTTCAAGCAGGTCACGGCTATATTATTAGCCAACGTAAAGGGAGAAGCAGCATCTGTGGCGATTCGCCAGAAATTGAGGGAAACAGATATAAAAGATCCTGTTGAGCTTGCAAAAATCATAGAAAAATGCTATGAAGAATTAGGTAGAGACAGCTTGGGTGGAAAACCAGTTAAGCCCCAACTGCTCGAAAATCCTGAAAAATTATTTATTAAAAATAATTTAAACACTCCTAAAAAGAGCTGGGATGGAAATAAACAATCCACTCCCAAGGAAAAAGTTTTCCAGTCCAGAGGAAGGTCTCCTCGACGGAGGGAAAGAACTCCGACTCGAGAACGCCAGTCTCCCCAACGGGAGCCCTCTGAGAAAAGATATAACCTTAGAAATAGGGATAATATAAAAAAACCTGATAGATATCAAAGTACTGATACACGTCCCTCTCGATCTCTTCCACAGAATTCGGAAAGAAGAGGACGGTCAGACCCAGGAGAGCGCTCCAAGTCCAAAGACAAGGAACCTGCTCAAAATAAGAAATCTCAATTTCAGAAAAAGAAGGTAGCCAGTATTAGAGTAATCAACCATGCCGAGAATACTGAGGACACAGTTGAAAAACGGGGAGTGGGCATTGACAATGTTGGACAGTGCAGCAGAGATCAGTATAGCGCGCAAGATCTTGATGAGTCATCTGGAGACAGTGGACACGAATGAATACATTCAGGTTGAAACTGCCGACGCCAGACTTAGCGAGCCCCATAAAATATACGAAATAACATTGCGTATAGAGGGTGATAAGACTAGGAAAATTAAGGGTCTATTTTGGGATAAGCTCTCAAAAGGCTATGATATTCTGTTACCTGAAAAAGATTGGCCTCCGGAGTTTGTCAGGGAGTGCCCTCGTGGCGAAGAGGTAATTCTGCCTGCCTTCTCGAATCACATTCCGATTGACAAAAAATACACATATGCAAGGAAATGGGCAGTAGCCCAGGCACCTGCATTATATAAAAATCACGTAGGATGGGATGAGGATTCACCGCCTCACAAAATCCAATTAAAAAGTGAACCAACTGCCCAACGGCAGTATCCCATAAAGCAAGAAGCTAAAAAACAGGTCAGGGAGATCTTAGATCAACTTGAATACCAGGGGGTGATTGAAACATGCACCTCTCAAATGAACAATCCTTTGTTTCCTGTCTCCAAGCCAGACAATTCATATCGTCTAGTTTTGGACTACAGACACCTTAATACATGTTGCAAAACTTTTGCAGTACAAAACTCACATAGTGCAGCCCTAATGAATAACATAGTTAGGAAAAAATACAAAACGACATTAGACATTTCTAATGGTTTCTTTTGTCAAAACATTGCACCGGAAAGCAGATATTTGACCGCTTTCTCCGCATTTGGGTCGCAGAAAAAATTCTGTCGACTCCCACAGGGGTTCAAGAACAGCCCAGGACTATTCTCAACTAGGGTAACAGAGTTACTACAGATCTATGATGATGAAGCATTATCTTACGTAGATGATATTTATCTCACAGACGACGACTTGGATACTCACTTGAAAAGGGTGAACACCATTATACTTGGGTTCGCAGCAGAGGGTTACAAATTCTACTTTAAAAAGTCCCGAATTGCCCATCTGACAGTACTGTTTTTAGGGTACGAATTATCAAGTGAAGGGAAAAGCCTAGCGGACAACTTCTTAGAGAAGTGCGCTGTACTCCAAACTCCAAAAACGCTGAAGAATTTACAATCAATATTAGGTTTTCTGAATTTCGGAAGAACTTACATACTAAATTACGCAGAGAGGGTTAAACCTCTCTACGAACTAATTAAACCTGATTTAAAACAAATCAATTGGACTCAAAAACACACAGAAATTTTGAGATCACTGCAAACAGACATGTTAGCAAAAACAAAATTAGATACTAGACGCTAGAACGGTTATAAAAGATTAGCGAGTCCATATCGGCATATACGCAATTACCACGTTCCATTCTGACCAGGGTCCTGCTTTCAGCTCTCGAGCTTATGAGGAGGCCATGGCCAGCATGGGAATTGGGTTGTGGTATTCTTGTCAGTCATACCCCGGAAGGGAATAGGTGTGATAGAAAGAAAAAACCGGGGCATAAAGCAATCTATAACAGCGAAGGTATTAGGTTCAGGCGCTGGGTGGGTTAAACATTTAATAAGTGTCCAGACTAGTCTTAACAACATGCCAAGAAATTCTCTAAAAGGTTTCAGCCCATACGAACTATTGTTCGGAATTAGAATGAACGTTCAGGACCTCGATAGTCAGATGTCAGTGGTACAAGAAGAAACAAAGCAGTTTGATGTAAAGGATCGTTTGGCTGTTTTAAAGGAACTGAATGAAACAAGAAAATCATTAAGCAACATAAAGTTAAAGCAACAGCCAAGTACCACTGACGAGGCACCACCCGCAACAGCCCCAGCAAGGCCTGTCTGGATTCCAAAGATTGGGGATCTAGTCAGAGAAAAGATCACGGTTAAGAAGGAATTTGGGCCTTCTTACAGAAAAGCAGTACCTGTCTTAGCAGTCACCGGAACAAGATCAGTTGTGCTACCGCCCCTTGCTGGTAAAAAGGAGAACAGAGTCGTGTCCATCGATCTGGTAAAACCACAAGCATGTGGCCTATAATCAACAGTAGGCCCAGTGGACTCCCAAGAAACAACAGAATACCCAAACTTGCAACAATCCAAGAGGTTCAAACTGAAAGACTCATCACATTCGATCAGCCTGCAGTGCACAATGAAGGACTATGCAATACAGCCATGGAACTCGTGCCTCTTGAAACGCAGATTGAAACAGTTCGTCAAGAAACAACACCAGTCTACAATGATGTGGCATCAGAAAGTGCTACTGAGAGACAGATTGAAAGAACAATCCCATCAATTGACAGAACTGCCTCTGGTTATTTCATCAACTTCGACAACTTCTCTGAAGATGAAAACGAGCCCGAAGTGATGCCAGAAACAAAAAAGTCTTTTAAAGAAAAAGCAACGGAACTCTTTCATCAACTGAAGGAAATCTACCTTATTTCCCCTTGGCTAGAGTTCTGGTTCGGTCTAGGTGTATTTTTCCTCCTGCTTTGGCTCATCATGGTACTGTGTTTGGGAAAATTCATTGAAGGAAAATATATTACAATGGACACAGCAAGTCAGAACATCAACCTAGTCCTGAAACCACACAGATCATCCCACGTGAAGAAAAGAGAACTGTCAACAGTAAATGTCACAGCAATTCCAATACCTGGTGGGGTAGTATGGGAGAAAACAGACTATGAGATCTATGGTCCGGTCGAAATCCTGAAGTATCCTCATCAACTAAAGGTTTCCTTAAGTGACTTTGTTACACCTAGTACATACTCTGATGATTGGGACTTTAACAGTATTAATGACATGATGTCTGATTTAGTAATGTCAGCTAGATTCACAGATCATGATTATTTACAAGGTTCATCTAGTTATGAGCAGTTATTCTGTTACACCCACTATGGGGATCATTACTTGCATAAATCTGCACAGCCTAGAAATGTTTTTATGTATAACCAATGGGAACATTGTTCTACACCACCTAAAAGCAGTTCTAAAGCATTTTTTGAGAAATTCAAATACTTCTCAGGTTTTAACACCAGTGATGCAGAAACGTTTTATTATAAACTGTTAGATAAAACAGGAATGAAAACAATGCTGACAAATTCTAAATTGATATATTCAGAAGCATTTTATGACAAAATGATGACATTTGGTTTTGATTATTGGAAAAATAATATTGAAACGAAAACAATTTGGGGTACAAAAGATTGGCAGGTGCAAGGCATAGAAGCACTGTTTAGAACCTGCATGATACCAGAACAAATGTTATTTTTAAATGACACTGTACACCAAACATCTTGTCTTGGCCTAGCTAAGAACAAAGAACTTAAAACACCGTCTATACCAAAGCCAATAGCTGAGAATGCAACTGCAGATAATGAGTTAGACGTGTCACACATTTTACATTTCAACAGAACACATCCTGATTGGAAAAAGTGGTTAATCTGGCCTGCAGACACAAATAGCTGTCAAGATAGGTTCCTGAATAAAACACAGGGGTTAAAAATGACCAGATTAGACCCTAGATACTCCCAGAGACAACATCCAGGGATTATAACAACATACAGTGTAGGGAAACTCTGCCTAGAATGGCTAACTACATCCACACTGGCTGAAATTAAGCAACACTTGTCTTTGCTGAAAGATGGTGCTGATTTGCGCGATTTCATTCTTGGACCACGCAAACAGCGTCAAAAGCGTTTCATAGCGACCAGCATCTATGCTGCTTACAACGAGGCTTGGAAAGTAAAGCAAATTGAAACTGCTGAAAAAATACGAGAAATTGATCGTATTAATTTGGAAAAATCACTTTCTGTGGTAGACAATGGGTTAATGACTCTGTCTTCCAGAATATATTCTTTGGACAATATTGTATCCTCTGCCTTTGATGTGATAGACAGAGATTTGCTAATGTTACAACATGGCCAATCTCAATTACGTTCTATTATAGAACTAGGCTGGACGCTGCAAAATCTTCGTTCAGGCTATGTGCCTTGGCGTCTGATAAACACAACGTCATTATTTTCCATTTTTAACCTTACTGATAAACAGATCAGTTTGGCACAGAGAGGAGCAGACTATACAATCTTGAGCATCGAGAAACTCGAGAGATTACCATTGACAATGTCAGAGAGCCCTGTCATTGAATGGATAATACACGGAATTATCACAATTCCGATAACAACTTTCCGATTTCATAAATGCCTTGAATACATACCTGCTGGCCAGTATGAACAATTGGGTAAGGGATATGTTAAATCCGAATGGAAATTACCATACACTCATTCTTGCTATAGTGACAGCGACAAAAATGTATTTCTTAGTGGTGACAACTGTAAACACTCACTAAGCGGTATACTTTTGTGTCAGGGTATTAATTTACACGGAGCATGTGATGGAAATTCAAACAACCTTTCATGCCACCAGCTAGTCACACCTGCAACTCAGATAGAGCCCTTCTTTATGCAACTCGCAAACGGGAGTTACATTCTTAGAACGGATCACAGGTGCTGTGGCCTCGCGCCCGGACTAAGTTATCTAGTAGAAGTAACGTCCATGGTCAAATGTTGTATGCAAGCATTGTTTCCGAGCGGGCCTCCAGACATAGTGACTCCCATCTGGCCTCGTCTGAATCTCTATTCTATACGAATTGATACATTAAGCAAAATGAAATCTGTGCTTTTACAGACAACAGTGCCTATAACGTCATCTAAAGAGACGTATGATCTTCTAGTCGCAAGGACGGCTACTGAGGTCCATGACCTTTTATCAACAAATTGCCCCGTGCATTTCGTACAAATGCTCGACCAACTCCTTAACATGTCTAGTGCTACAAGCATCCCAGGCATATTTAAGACAGTCTTTACAGGACTGCTAACACCCTTCCAGGCAATTTTGGGAATCTTTCCTAATTTTGTGCACTCCATTTTTGGTGGTATTCCACTATTTTTTGGACTCATCGCAGGGATTCTATTTTTGACCCTCCTGCTTCGATATGGCAAGCCTCGGCTCAGACATAGCTCCCATGGGAATGGAAGAAACAATCCTAGCAATGCGCTACAGGGACAGGATAACTAACGTCCTCGGATTGGCCAGGCTGAGAGATCTAAACATGACCTGGTTCCTTTCATTCAGACCGATATGGCAAAATTGCATTTTACCTGTGCTACGGTGTATGCTTTGCGGCGATGAATGCGTGTTGGACATCTGTCTTTCACTTCCATCAGCAGTACCAATGGACGTCGATACTTTGCTAAGTCCAATAACGGCTCACGCATTGTGTTGTCCCCAGCGGCTACCAATCCTGATGACGGCATTCGTGGAGACTCCTGTACTACAGCCAAGTGGTAACAGTGGAGCGAGTGACAAAAGCAACATCATCCAGGTACAACGTTCTGTGAGCATTGCTGATCCTGCCTTCGATGACAGCAATCATTCTCACACCTGCCAAGTTTCAGCGCTATCTAATTTGGTTGAACTATCACCTGATTTTGTAGACCAATTCTTTGCGAGCCTGTCTGATACGATGTTCTCACCCACAGAGAAACAATAACTTTTTGAGAAGCTTTCCGACACACAGCGTTCCCATGAACTCTGAATTCGGCCTTCAGTTTGATCAACAAAAAACTGCCAGGAGCTTTGGTAAACTGATTTTTCTTTGAATTGGACAATTTTTCAAATATTGACCCTTTTCTTTTTGGCACAAACAATTCTTTGCTTAACGTAAAAACTATTCTTAGAGAACAGAAGCTTCACACTTCTATTTCTAAACACATCTAAAGACATAACAACATGACACCAGCCTCTAGCACACATGTTATTACAATGCATTTTTATGTGATGATTTATCTCGCATTTCTTCTGTCAGAGATACTTCATGTGTAATTCCTTTTGCATAATCGTTCATTGATTTCATATGCATTACTTTTTGAATGATTACTATGCTTTAAAAAACGTACAGTACCTAAATTCCATGTATTGCAAGTACGCCTATTTCGAATGCATTTATGTATTTTGGGGTGGGCAATGTTACACATACACCTAATTGCTTAGTTTTAGTAATTTTGATGGACATGTATACGTGGAGTGGGTGTTGCGTGCTTATCTAGGTTCCTGATCGATACTGTGACCTTATGCCCCTATTCGGCTATAAAGCCCTTTATTCCCTATATTGGCATAACCGTTCAAGTGCGATTTTCTGTAAAGTCATCTCTGGCCTCACACGAACAGAGCCACATTCCAGCATGACTCTCTGCTACTTCCTTTGCGACCAATTAGTGCAATGACAGAGCAGCAGTCACTATCTGATATTCCTAGATAACACTCCGAGTTCTTCAACAAGATAAAAACTTAGCAAACCTGGAAATCCCCGCTTGCTATGTTTTGATTAGTAATGGAACTCTAATGAGCAACTGATAACTGTCACTTCCTAGTGACATCTTTAATTGACGTCTTATGTCCAGCAAACTTGCGTCAAACCCGGCACCTGTCAGGTATAAATATTACCAACGTTGCCTTAAGCAATGTGCGTTGCCTGTTGCTGATGCCAGCTGCCTGCATGACCCCGTGTTGGTAAAAACTAGCACTCTGTCGCTGCAGCCTGCTATCCTGTGGTGGTGAAGCTACTGATTACCATTATCGCCGCTACAGCGCGAACTGTGGTTCAGTACGCTTGAGGAGCCGTGCAGCCGTCCTCTGCGAAGACATCCAGCCCAGCTGCCCGCGGACGCTGTCACCCCTCCTTCCTCCCGACGCGCTGAGAGAAGCCGCTGCCTTTCTCGTGCAGAGAAATCCAGTCCCGGCGCTTCCGGTTTACCCTCGCAGGTGACTGGGATATCGAGAGAGACCCCTGAAGGAGATACCAATCCTCCATCATTCTATTCAGAGGTATGGTGTTGACTAAACCCTTAGACGAGAATTCTTGAAACAAACCTTGGCAAAACCAACTTAACTTAAGCTACTTACTTACTCCCCTTCTCACGTGTTAGGCCTAGGTCAGGCACACTGGGGTAGGCTTAGTTAGAAGCACCAGTTGAGTATGTTAGCCTAATGTATATATGACTGTATAAATGTTTTATTACTTTTAAACCATTGTATGGCTAAGAAACCATATCAATGCTTTTACAGTTCTATTTCGCTATTCTTATCTTACTGTACGTACTTTTTATAATAACAGTTATTGCAATTGTGGCAATTCATTTCTCTTGTACGAGAAGAAAGACTGTTCAATAAATGTTAACCCTTTATTGATACACGCCCGTCTCTCTATTCTCTACATCTCGTGAAAGTAAACTGCACTAGACTGACTGAGTGAAATCTATGTCTATTGTTTCACACGACCCTAGAGATCGACTCTTGATCTGAGGAGCAAAGTTGTCATGTTGCACGGTTGTTGGAAAACTGAATCCCTTCTTGTCTGTGCCAAGGAAGCTGATCACTTCCTATGCAGAGAAGAAAGTTTCCAGTGACCTCTGAGCTAGTTGGTAACACAACCCAATTAAGTTTAGCATAGTCAGTGGAGGCCTGGAATATAAGCAGTTCCACGTCGATACTACTGTTTATGTTATTCCAATGCGCAGGGCCTAGTGGGAAACTAGGAACTACACTACAAGAGTGCATAGCAGGTCACAGCAGCAGGCAGTCGTCTTAGAGTCCTTCAACAGGTTAGCAATAATCTGCCAGAGTGCTCAGCAGGTCACAGCAGCAGGCAGTCCTCAGAGTTCTTCCAGGGACAGCAGCAACCTGGCAGAATGCACAGCAGGTCATAGCAGCTGGCAGTGCTTTGAGAGTCCTTCTAAGTACAGCAGCATGCTGCCAGAGTGCATAGCAGGTCACAGCAGCAGGCAGTTGTCTTAGAGTCCTTCAACGGGTTAGCAATAATCTGGCAGAGTGCTCAGCAGGTCACAGCAGCAGGCAGTCCTCAGAGTCCTTCCAGGTACAGCAGCAACCTGGCAGAATGCACAGCAGGTCATAGCAGCTGGCAGTGCTTTGAGAGTCCTTCCAAGTACAGCAGCATTCTGCCAGAGTGCATAGCAGGTCACAGCAGCAGGCAGTTGTCTTAGAGTCCTTCAACAGGTTAGCAATAATCTGGCAGAGTGCTCAGCAGGTTACAGCAGGAGGCCATCCTCGGAGAGTCCTTCCAGGTACAGCAGCAATCTGGCAGAGTGCACAGCAGATATCAGTAGTAGGCAGTCCTCTGAGAGTCCTTCCAGGCCCAGCAGCAGTTTGGCAGAGTACACAGCAGGTCACAGCAGCGGGCAGTCCTCTGAGAGTCCTTCCAGGCCCAGCAGCAGTTTGGCAGAGTACACAGCAGGTCACAGCAGCGGTCAGTCCTCTGAGAGTCCTTCCAGGCCTAGCAGCAGTTTGGCAGAGTACACAGCAGGTCACAGCAGCGGGCAGTCCTCTGAGAGTCCTTCCAGGCCCAGCAGCAGTTTGGCAGAGTACACAGCAGGACACAGCAGCAGGCAGTCCTCTGAGAGTCCTTCCAGGTACAGCAGCAGCCTGGCACAGTACACAGCAGGACACAGCAGCAGGCAGTCCTCTGAGAGTCCTTCCAGGTACAGCAGCAGCCTGGCAGAGTGCAAAGCAGGACACAGCAGCAGGCAGTCCTCTGAGAGTCCTTCCAGGTCCAGCAGCAATCTGGCAGAGTGCACAGCAGGTCACAGCAGCAGGCAGTCCTCTCAAAGTTCTTCCAGGTGCATCAGCAGTCTGACAAAGCGCACAGCAGGTCGCAGCAGCAGGCAGTCCTCTGAGAGCCCTTCCAGGTCCAGCAGCAGTCTGGCACCGCTAGCAAGATAATAGAAAAACAGCGCACAGCAAACTAGCTACAACGTACACTTCAGAGAGCAGACGCTCAATAGGGAACAAGGCATAAGATTAAGATCTGGATAAGCGAGCACAATAGAAATGAGAGCGTTAGCCCAAGCCGCCTTTAACCATAAGCGAGTCTATAACAAGATTTGAACATGTGTAATAGACTTAAAGGGAGCTAACCGACCCACAACACAATCCGGTTAAATTTATCAACGTGTTAACAATAAGCACTAATCCGTAGAATCAACAATGTTTCACTTATTTATCTGTAAATCCGTTATGTCATACTATTGTTTTTTCCTCTTTCAGCCAGAAACATACTCATGTATTTACACTTGTTGATAAGTAATTCTAGAGTTGAAATGTATATATTATTTGGTGGCATTAGTAAGCAAAGCAAAACATTGAATGTAATTTGTTATTTCTTTGACAGACCAGTCCCTTGACAAAGGCGCCTCGCGACGAAATGCATTGGGAGAATATGAATAAGAGATAAACATCGATGTTAAACAATATGGAAACGGAGATGTAAAATAAATGAAAACATAAGGATGTGAATGGAACATCTAAACTAACAAACATATAAATCCGTTCAATAAAAGAATCATTACAAACAATCAACTAAGTGTTGTCATCTGTATGAAATAAGAGCTGGAGATACAGCACAGACTGTGCCCAGGGAGACAGACCAGCAATTTAGGTTCTGCTAACCTCAACAGCGTGCACAGCAGGTCACAGCAGCAGGCAGTCATCCGAGAGTCCTTCCAGGTACAGCAGCAGCCTGGCAGAGTGCAAAGCAGGTCACAGCAGCAGGCAGTCCTCTGAGAGTCCTTCCAGGTACAGCAGCAGTCTAACAGAGTGCACGGCAGGTCACAGCAGCAGGCAGTCCTCCGAGAGTCCTTCCAGGTACAGCAGCAGTCTAACAGAGTGCACGGCAGGTCACAGCAGCAGGCAGTCCTCTGAGAGTCCTTCCAGGTGCAGCAGCAGTCTTGCAGAGTGCACAGCAGATATCAGTAGTAGGCAGTCCTCTGAGAGTCCTTCCAGGCCCAGCAGCAGTTTGGCAGAGTACACAGCAGGTCACAGCAGCGGGCAGTCCTCTGAGAGTCCTTCCAGGCCCAGCAGCAGTTTGGCAGAGTACACAGCAGGTCACAGCAGCGGGCAGTCCTCTGAGAGTCCTTCCAGGCCCAGCAGCAGTTTGGCAGAGTACACAGCAGGTCACAGCAGCGGTCAGTCCTCTGAGAGTCCTTCCAGGCCCAGCAGCAGTTTGGCAGAGTACACAGCAGGTCACAGCAGCGGTCAGTCCTCTGAGAGTCCTTCCAGGCCTAGCAGCAGTTTGGCAGAGTACACAGCAGGCCACAGCAGCGGGCAGTCCTCTGAGAGTCCTTTCAGGTACAGCAGTAGTCTGGCAGAGTGCACAGCAGGTCACAGCAGCAGGCAGTCCTCTGAGAGTCCTTCCAGGTGCAGCAGCAGTCTTGCAGAGTGCACAGCAGATATCAGTAGTAGGCAGTCCTCTGAGAGTCCTTCCAGGCCCAGCAGCAGTTTGGCAGAGTACACAGCAGGTCACAGCAGCGGGCAGTCCTCTGAGAGTCCTTCCAGGCCCAGCAGCAGTTTGGCAGAGTACACAGCAGGTCACAGCAGCGGGCAGTCCTCTGAGAGTCCTTCCAGGCCCAGCAGCAGTTTGGCAGAGTACACAGCAGGACACAGCAGCAGGCAGTCCTCTGAGAGTCCTTCCAGGCCCAGCAGCAGTTTGGCAGAGTACACAGCAGGTCACAACAGCGGGCAGTCCTCTGAGAGTCCTTCTAGGTACAGCAGCAGTCTGGCAGAGTGCACAGCAGGTCACAGCAGCAGGCAGTCTTCTGAGAGTCCATCCAGGTGCAGCAGCAGTCTAGCAGCTTACACAGCAAGTCACAGCAGCTGGCAGTCCTCTGAGAGCCCTTCCACAGGTCTAGCAGCAGTATGGCAGAGTGCACAGCAGTCCTCTGAGAGTGTTCCCACAGATCCAGCAGTAAACAGAGGATGGGTATGAAGGTCGGATTTGTATACCCTGGTGCCTTTCTCTCAGAGCGCGTTGCTCTGTTGCTCCGCGCCATTTTCCTTCGCATTTATTTTTTTCGCACTCGTCTTTCTCTGAAATTAAAAGAAGACAAATGTGATACTAGCTTCAAATTGGTTTAAACTATTTTTCTTCAACAGTCTTTGGCCGCTCACCTTGCTTTTAAATTTGCATCACTTCTGTCAGATTGCCTTCGCGTTATTCAGGCTGGTAGCCATATTGCGGCCTCACAGGGCCGGCTTAAGAAGTTCAAAGTGAAGGGGGAGGAGTGAAAGAAGCTGTGCCAAACAAACTTCACCGCAATACATTTGTGATTTTATTGAATTGTGGGGCATGTAAATTTTTGTATAACATTTCAATTCAATCTCTTTGTTATTAAAAAACTATGTGTCTTGTGCAACTCTAATATTAAAGGATACGGGCGGGAGGGGGGTTAGCGGCGAGGAAGTGCACGCTCTTTAACTGCTGTAATAATAGCAGTGAACCTTAATTTAAGCGCGATAAAAATGTATTTCAATACTTTAATTAAACGATGGCCCTCACATTAAGTTTCCTTATTGTAGCTTCATCAATCTATTGGCAGTGTAGAGAAAATGGGCAGCGAAATTATTCCAACTTCTTCATATAGGCACTTGCATATTTGATGTTTACAGTATTCATATTATTGTGCCCACTTATGATTGAGCCCATTATATGATTTTATATTCTACTCAATTCACTCGTGCTATTCAGACCTACAGCAATAGTGTTGAACCTCATGATTAGATATGCTTCTTTTTGTAGCAGCACCCTTTTTACACCAATCACTCTGTTAGCCACATTCACTGATGCTAAAACTGTCCATTTAAACTCATTTTCACTATGTGATTTCTGAAGAAAATGTTCCACCACTGGTGCATTGATCACCTTTTTTTTAATTCTCGATCTATGTTGAGTAATCCTAGTGTTCACCTGTTGGTTTGTCTTTCCAATATACACTTTTTTACACGGACACGTTATCGCGTAAATAACCTTCCTGGTTTTACAATTTGTAAAATCCGTGTGTCTCCACTTCACTCCATCATGATTGAACTCAGTTCCTTCAATGGTGCTACCGCACGCAAGGCAGTTGCTACATTTATGATGTCCCTGGACTGGTTTCATGTTCCATTTAAAGAGCAAGTCACTCTTGGGCTTAGGCAAAGAAATGTCAGCTCTTACAATTTGTTGTCCGATACTTAAGTTCTTTTTCATCGCAAATATCGGCTTAGGAAAAGGAAATTCCAGGTTTTCAAGGAGATGCCAATTTTTCAATATAATTTGTCTAAACTTGTTGGAATCGGGGCCAAATGTTGTCACACAAAACTAACTTTTCTAATTCCTTCTTAGGCTTAACCAATAGAAGGTCTTCATGTGGTGTAAATCTTGCTCTTTTAGTAGAGTGTTTTAATCGTTTTTTGGGGTGGCCTCTTGCAGCCATTTATTTGCAAAAGGAGGCTGCATGTTCCTCAAACTCTTGCCTCACTGTACAATTTCTCCTAATTCTTAAGAGTTGCCCATATGGGAGGTTTTCTTTCAAACTTTTGGGATGGGCACTCTTAAAATGTAAAATTGTATTTTTGTCTGTTTCTTTTTTGTATAAAGATGTTTTTAGCTGATTAGATTGTGGACTGATCGTGACATCAAGAAAAGTCATTAAAGTTTTACTCGACTGGATGGAAAACTTGATGTCTTCATGTCTATTATTTAACAATTCATGGAACATATTGAGTTCAATCTGGCTCCCCTGCCACAGGAGCCAGATATCATCAATATATCGTAGCAACTGTGTTATTTTAGTTCTGAATGGATTGTTGTTTTCGACAAATCTTTCTTCAAACTGGGCCATATACAGCACTGCCATTTCCGGTGCATAAGGACAATTCATGGCCGTACCTTTCACTTGAATAAAGTAGTTTTTTTTAAGAGCTACCTCTGCTAGTTGCAAAATAAAAGAGGTAGGTACTCTATTGGGGCGTTCTCTGCAGTCTAAATACAGTTCCATAACTTGAAGAGCCTCGTCCTGAGGTATTTGCATATAAAGTGACGCTACGTCGAGTGTCACCATTATTGAAACTTGGTCATCAAACGGAGTACCTTGTACCTCTGTAATGAAGTCTGTTGTGTCTCGTAGATAGGATTTTACTTCCTTCAAAAATCGTTTAAGGAAAAAGTCAACATATTTTGAGATAGGTTCCAAGGCTGAATCGCACCCGGAAACTATTGGTCTGCCTGGGGGCTTGTCAAATGATTTATGAATTTTGGGCATGATGTAAAGACCAGGTGTTCTCGGAAACTTCTTGTTCAAAAATTAAAAATTCATGGACCGGGTCTTCCCCAACCATTCTACACCAGGTCTGATTTTTCTACCTGAGCTTTTCCTTCTTCAAGGTACATGGCACGTGGCCAAATTACCACTGCCCCTTTCTTGTCCGCTTGTTTGATGACCACTGATGTATCTGCTCAGGTAGAAAATCACACCTGGTATAGAATGGTTGGGGAAGACCCGGTCCATTCAATACAAAACACCATTTCTAATATTCTTCAACTGGGAATGGTAAGTGGGTTTTTGGGACCAAAGGAATTTGAATTTTTGAACAGATTTAAGGATTGACATCAGTCCAATGGAAGGATGCCTCAGTATTGGAGACACTCCACAGGAAACTAAGATGTGGGAGGCAGTTTCTGCAGGTGAAGGAAGGTAGGCTGAGAGGGCTTGAGTCAGCCCCCCCCTCCAAAAACCCACAGAGGAGCTACGGCTCCAGCGTCAGTTCTGTAGAAATTTAGAAAGGCGCTGGAGAAAGCACTATAGTCCTTCGGCTAAACAAGAATATAAAAGTGCTCTAGCAATATATAAAAAAGCCATCAGTACACAAAAGAATCTGTTCTTCATTGGTCGAATTGAGCACGCACAGAACTCAGCTAGGATGCTATTTCAAGTGGTGAACTCTCTGTCCAATCCTTCAGCTGGATCTACAATAGAGAATTCGCAGGAATTTTGTAGTGCACTAGCCACATTTTTTACCACTAAGGTAATAGATATTTACTCCACCTTCTCCAAAGAGCTGGCAGGAAGAACCACTGATTTAACCATTCAACCAGCACTGAAGTATCCCTCCCTTACTCAGTTTCAGTCAGCTACCGAAGATCAGGTCAACGTACTTGTTGGCAAGATTAAATCAGGCTCTCCATTGGACCCATGCCCTCCGACCATAATGAACCAACTACACAATGTTGTTACCCAGCCGCTGACCAACATATGCAATTCCATCTTCAAAACCGGGGTCTATCCACAGACCTGGAAGAAGGCTATTGTTAAACCTTTGATTAAGAAGCCTTCCTTAGACCCTACCATCACCTCCAACTACAGGCCTATTGCCTGCCTTCCTTTCCCTGCCAAAATAGTAAAGGCAATAATGAATAAACAGCTCTCCGAGTTTATTGAACAACATAAGCTCCCAGATGATACTCAGTTCGGGTTCCGGAAGGAACACGGAACTGAGACAGCATTGGTAAAAGCCTCGGATGAAATTCGAGAGATCATGGATTCGGGAGGCGCAGCAGTGCTTATCTTGTTGGACCTGTCAGCTGCCTTTGACACGGTCGACCACGTCATCTTGGTCGACCGTGTCGCAGCCCTTGGAATTAGTCATCTGGCTAAAGATCTTATAGCCTCTTTCCTAGTCAATCGTAAACAGGCAGTCAAATTGGGCAACTACTACTCGCCCACCTCTGAATTGCTCTGTGGGGTCCCTCAAGGATCCTCGCTAAGTCCCACGCTTTTTAATATCTACGTTGCGGACTTGGCGAGGGTCATTAAATCTCGTGGGATGCGATTGACTACCTACGCGGATGACACCCAACTTGTGTTGGCAGTACAGAAGAACGGTCCAGTGGTAGCAGCTAAGTTTCAGGAGGGGCTACTGGATGTACAATCATGGATGCACAGTAACTGCCTGAAACTTAATGCAGAGAAAACCGAAGTCATGACCTTCGGTGAGATCTCCCCCGAATGGTCCTCAACATGGTGGCCCAGTCAGATGGGCTCCCCCCCGGTTCCTGCTGTTAAGGTTAGGAATTTGGAAGTTATCTTCGATAACAAGTTATCATTTGGTTACCATGTAAACAAGGTGGTCTCTGCTGCATTCTTCGTGCTGAAGAAAATAAAAAAACTCATGCCATACCTGCCTGCCTCGGCAGGGAAAACACTCATCACCACCTTAGTGTTTCCGAAGTTGGATTATGGAAACGCCCTCTTCCTTGGTACACACAAATACATTCTGAATAAACTACAGTCTGTGCAAAATATGGCAGCACGGATCCTACTTAATATCCCCTGGCGACACTCTACTTCAGTAGCCATACGCCATCTACACTGGCTAAGAGTGGAGAGCAGAATCAAATTTAAGGCTCTTTGTATCGCCTATAAGGCCATCCATCAGACTGGACCGAAGTTCCTAAAGGAAGCTTTTCAGGTTTACATACCTGGAAAGGATCTAAGATCAGCGGCAAGCTGTCTATTGCATGTCCCCCGCACAAGAACGGCCACATGGGGAGACAGACGTTTCCTGGTAGCAACCCCCAGACTGTGGAACACACTCCCCTTGCACATTAAAACAGCACCAACACTCATTGCCTTTCGCAAGGCCTTGAAGACATGGCTATTCAATCAATAAGTTCACGCCCTGAATTTTGTGCATCCCAGAGTATCTCACTGCGCCTAGACACCCTAGGGTATTAGTTGCGCATTAAAAATTCTATAAATAAATAAATAAATTGAGACATGTGTGGACATACACCCTGGCGAACGGTGTAACCATTATGCAATTTTTGTAAAGAAATGTCTCTTTATATTATTTTAGAATTGAAAAATGACAATGAACTGATGCCCCCAAACGATACTTCATGTTTTCATAATATACAACATGTAACTGATGACGCTGAACCGCGGATGTTTATTATTTGAATCTGTATTGATACCAAAAAATGGAAATTGAACAAATGGATTGAAAAGAGGCTTTGGAAGACACACAAGGAAGTTTCTGATGATTTGAAGAAGGATTTGGTGCCTAGAATGAGTGTTCAGTGACCCGGGCAGAGGTTTGAGGGTTGAAACGAGGCTTCTAAAGACTCAAGATGATGCTACGGACTGGAGGGAGGTCACTGCAGGCTGGAGAGAGATTTCCTATGATTAGGAGCAGATCTGAGGATTACAGTGAGGTTTATGAGAACTGGATGGACGAGACCTCTACTTATTTGAGGGAATTTACTACCCTTGCCCAGAATAATATACAGCTTAAAAAAAACAAATGGCTATACCTTGGGGTGGGGGAAGATTGATCCAAACGAGCTAACAAATAGGGTGGTAACCGGAGCACAACCCGCGATAATGAAATGCTTAGACATGGAGGCAAGCGATGAGGAAGTCCTACACCATTTTAATTTAGTTTTAGGAAAAGTAAATGAATGCCTCACCGTAAATCAGAAAGGGACAAAAGAAAGGAAAAATGGCTGGTTCAATCACGATTGTACAGACGCCCACAAAAAGTTAAAGAAAGCGCTAAAAAAAACAATAAGAGACCAAGAGGAGATTAGGAACCTGAGAAAAACGTATAGGCTCACGTGCAAAGCGAGAAAAGAAGAATTTAACAAAGTATTATGGGAGCAGTTGCACGAAAGCTCAAAAAACAGAGATAGTGTTCTATTCTGGAAGGTAGTAAATGCACCTTTTTTTACGGATACAGGAGAACGCTCTATTGTAGAAGTGGCCATTGAGGGACAAACTTGGGTAAACTACTTTGCAAAAATCTTTAGTCAATCCCTAGTAGTACCCCTCACAGATAATAATAGCCCAAATCAGGATAATATATTCCCAATTCCATTGACAGTTGACTACATGAGGTAACAGTTGCACTTAATGCCAGTAAGAGTGGAAAAGCCCCCGGCCCAGACGGGGTGCCAGTCGATTTTTTTAAATTTAAATTAGACCTGTGGGACCCCATCATAACAAGGGTGTTCGATGCGACAATGAAGCGTGGCCTACTTACCTCCTGGTCCCAATCTATACTGGTACCTATATTTAAAAAGGGAAATAGAGACGAGGTGACTTGCTACCGACCAATTTCCCTCCTGGATTCACTGGGGAAAGTACTGGGTAGAGTGGTACTCCAGCGTTTACAGGAGTGGGCAGATGACACCGGGACCCTCTCGGATATCCAGTATGGCTTCCGAGAGGGACTCGGAACGACGGAACAAGCCCTGAACTTGGCCCTACTGATGGGGAAAAATGTGTCGGCAAAACGTGAAAAGCTCTAAATGGTATATGTCGACCTCTCTGCGGCTTTCGACTGCGTCTCCCATGCAAAACTATGGTCAGTGTTATCCAATATGGGAATTGATAAGGCCCTTCTGACTCTACTTAGGGAACTTTATTCCAACGCCTCCTCCAGGGTTCGCTTCGGAGTGCGAGGCGAGCTATCAGAATCCTTTCCCGTGGAGTGTGGGGTCAGGCAGGGGTGCGTCCTTACCCCCTTTCTCTTCTCCCTCTATACCAATGGTCTTGAGGTAGAGATGTTGAGGGGGGCTTGGACTGACCCCGGGTGAAAGATCGATTGGTCCCCGCGCTCCTGTACGCGGATGAGGCGGTCATCATAGCTCGCACCCCACGTGAGCTCCAAAAATCTTTGAACAGCTATGCGAAGTTTATGAGTGACTTGGACCTTCATATAAACATAAAAAAAACCTATGTCATGGTAGCTGGTCAATCTAGGAAACACGGAAAAAACATCTACCTTAATAACAACAAATTAGAAACTACCCCACAGTATCCCTATTTAGGGATTATGATAGATGATAGGCTCAATTGGAGAGCAGCAATAGAAGCACGTAAACACCAACTTTTGCGCTCTACTGGTGCTCTCATGAAATTTGCACAGAAACTGGGGAAAAAGCCTCCGGCTGAACTTCTCCAGATCTACAGAGCCAAAGGCCATTCCATCGCACTTTATGGGGCGGGCCTGTGGGGACATAAAAACACGAAAACCCTCCAGGTTGCAGAGAACACATTCACCAGATTTTTACTTGCGGTCCCAAAAAGAGTTTCCACTTTTTCCTGCCATGCAGAACTGGGGCTACCACACATTGAGGACTTGGCCAAAATTGAACCTGTACTTTTATGGCGCCGAATATGGGTTTCAACAAAAAATACCCTTACTAAAGACATTATTGCGGACTGTATGACCCTAGATCGTGCTGAAAAAATAGATTGGTTAATATACGTTTATAAACCTGAATCCATCGCTGAAATTACTAAAAAAGAACTAAAGGTAAAGGCGCTGAGTCATTTCGAAGAGTTACGTATTTCCGCGGAAACTAAGAAACCATCTGTACAGCACTCTCTAGCGGTAATGACCACCCTGGAAATGGAACCATATCTAACCTATGTCGACTCGCAGTTTGAACCATTCCTACTAGCGAGATTTAGACTGAACATTTTCCATAGGGTTGTAGCTTTTCCCTACAGAAATAGTTGGGAAGAAACTTTAACGGCCTGCCCATGTGATGGTCTATCTGAGCAGACAACAATTCATACAGTACTGTTTTGCAAATTTTATACGGCACACCGTAAACTTTGGCTAACCCCCTTGCTCCGAAATTTAGGCCTTCGAAGGTGTCGTCCTGCAATGTTGTGGCTGCAATTTTTAAGCTCTGAATATGTATGTAAAGTTGTAAGCACCTTCCTAAAATGTATTTTCAAGCACAGGTTAAACTTACAAAATAACAATCTCCAATCCCTTTGATAACTTAATGGCGTTATAAATCTTAAAATTAATCGAATATATTTTAGAAATGTTATGATGAAATGGAATATATGAATGCTTTTATGGTTTCTTTGTAAAACTGCAACCGAATAAATATTTTTACTTACTAAAGAAGGAGGCCAGGACTGGTGGCTTAGAGGACTAATGCATCTACTGCATTTGCCTGTGTTACACCTCATGGTCACAGGTTCAAATCCTGGCGGGTCTACTCTCATCCTTTCTGAGGTCAATAAAATGAGTACCATTGAGTTGGGTAACAATAAACATCTGTTATTTGGCGCCAAATTAGGGGTGAATGTGGTTTTAGATATACACATGTTATGTTATTATATGACTTTAATGACATATCAATGAGGTTTGGAGGCACTGAAGGGCCACTTTAAAGACTGGCCCCATAGTTAGGAAACTTTGAATGAGGTTTAGCACAACTCCTAATTCAGGACAACCTGAGAGGAAGTTTCAGGGTTGTGCTTGGGGTGTCTGTGTGTACTTTTCCGAGGACTTCCAGTAAGTTTTATGAATACAAATTTGTTTTGTGAGGACAGCAGCTCAGTTCTGTAGCAATGATTACAAGACTCAAAGGAGTTTTCGTATGACTCACGGGGATTTAAAAACATTTAAGGGAGTTTCCTGATGACACACAAGAGTTTTCGGAGGACTTAAGTTTACAGAGGAATAAAAGGTCTTTTCTGAGGATTTAAGTTTTTTTTTTGAGGATGCAAAGTGATTTTATGAGGATATGAAAGTTTCCTAGCATTTTGCGTGAGCTCAGTAGTGGCATTTACACACTGCAGCAGAGACAACTGCTCCTTACACACAGAGGAGGATAATAAACCAGCCTTACCTGATTATGGTGCTTCTTACATCCTGCCAAACAAAAAACAAACATAGTGAAATCAGTTTCCAGAGAAGATGTTAAAGTTATGGCAGTATTTTTAGGAATGAAACACTTCTATCTATGGTTAGAAAACAGTGACTGGGGTCACATAACACAGCACATTCCGTGGTATTGCATGACTAAGCACAGATTGTGATATTCTGCATGAGGTCACATGACATAAGAAACTGATATTCTGAGTGGTAATGAAATAGCACAGTGTCTCCCTGACCTCAACACTTTGGACCCAAGAACAATTGTAGTACAGAGGCCGTATAAACTATTAAGACCCTATACTCTGCAAATATAGTAGTTCTATCAAAATTGCATTTGAAGACCGATGCCATTTTTGGCATGTATTCTATGTTTCATTGTCACTGTACATAGAGTCTTTGCAATTTGTCTATTGAAAAAGTCATTCACATGTTTTGTACAATAGTCTTCTATGTTTTGAAAAAGAAAACTAATGAAAAAAACAAATGAATATAACCCTGTCTTGAACATTTTTACTTTTTAGTTTTGTCTACCCAAATCAACAATTGTATGTTTGCTCAAACCATTTCTCAACAAATTTTAAATTTATTAAATATTGTTTACTAATCAAAATTCACCTGCAGGCAAAATAGTTGACCTGTGGATAAAAAACGTATACAGTATTGAGTTGTCCAAGAGGCAATTGTTCACTGCTTAGATGTTGTATGTAAACTTTTTTTTTTTTTTTTTTAATTTTTGAAAACCTTTATTAGACAATATGTGCAAACAAATACGGGCCTACAACCCACAGGCCGGCCTCGACAGTATAGAAAGCACATCAGCAAGCAGTTGGGCGACTCAGCAGCATATCAGAGCAGGCACGATTAATCCAAGTTACACTATACGTATTTGCGCTGCCGAGAGGTAGGATAAGTGAAGGTTTAATTTTAAAGTTTTTTAAAAGAGTCCATAAAATAAGAGTCAAGAAGGATCAGAGTCCAAACAATACGATCAGGACAGAGGTGGGCAACGGTCTTCAGAGAAAGCAGCAAGCATTATTCACAAAACAAACGGCTGGAAGCGAATAGGTCAGGATAGATGACGAACACACAATATAATGCACCCCAGCCACTACCCACAAATTCCCAATCCACCCCCTGACCCGAGGAAATAGGAGAAGAAAAGAGTAGAAAAGAAAGAACAAAAAGAAAAAATTAAGGCCCATAGGAACTGAAACGTACAAAGAAAAACCCCCCACCCTACACGCATGCAGAGGCTACGGCCTACCCCCCCCTAACAGTGTGTCTGTCGGCCCAAAAGAGTACCCGAAATTCAGAAGGAAGGAAAAGAAGGAAAAAGAGATTCACATAAGACCGGAGGAGGGCCAGAGAAATAACCAAAACAATCAATACTTTTACCCGCGGCCACCCAACCCCGGACCTCGACCCAGTACCTAAACAACATGTACCTCCAACAATTGTCCTTTACAGCCCCAGCAATGCACACAGCAGGTTGCAACAAAAAGGAGAAACATCCTCAGCCCTGTCCCCTTCGAACCGGCATGACAACTGAGTCCAGGTCTAAAACAGCCAACATGGACGGAGAAGGCAACCGTGAAACCCATTGCAGAAGTCGAGGCTCTGGAGATGAGTCAAACTGGCGGGGAGGTCGGTCACAAAAGTCAAGAGATGCCACCGCTGCTTGTCCGAGGAGAGTACAGTAGGGAGCAAGACGAGGCAAGAGTTCCAGCGTAGCAGCAGGCCGATGCGAAGACAGCAAATCCAAGAAGAAGCAGAGAGGCACGCCATCAGAAGACAAAGGGGATGAAAAACATGGCGTCCGAAGCAGAAGCACCAGCCATCGCGAAGGATCGTTAACGCCTAACTCCTTCAGATCAATTCCGGAGAGTACTGCAGCGGAAACTGAGGCTGGACCTGCGATCGCCTCCACATGCCACATCCACAAGGGCAGACAATTCACAGTAAACAGGTTGAGGATGTGGCGTAGTGTGCAGCACTGAAAGACCATCATGGCCAGCCGGAGAAATCTCACCGAGCCGGGCCCCCAGTCCGTAGGCAGTGTCCCGAAAGGCCAACCTTAGATCTTCCAAAGCTTCCAGGATATCACGAAGCCCCAGCGGTGTATCCAGAATAGAGGATGCAGCATTGTCCCCCGCCCAGGGCGAACGGCAGCAGAGCACTTCAGAAAGCAAGTCACCATTTCCACTCATCGACTCACTACGATGCTGCAGAGGATCAGCAAGGCTCCGCTGGGACAGAGACATGAAGACAGCTGATCGTGAGGAATCTCCAACTGAAAGAATGCCGGCAAACAAGCAGCCCCCGAGGTGAGCAGATAACTCCGCTGGCAGGCGCTGGGTTCCCAGTGCGGAAAATGGCGTCCGCTACGGAGGAGAAGCAACAAAGAAACAGTCCAGTCCGCCTCCCAGCCGGGCAGGGATACAATGTATAAGCGCCGGTACAATGTTTCCAGGCGCGTAGGGCTGCCGAGCGGAGGGAAGCGCTGCGGCGAGAAGCCCAGCGCCGCACCGCAAGTACTGCCGACCGGCTCCTCTTCCACCACGGCGGCCGCTGTTGTTGTAGTCGTTTCCGGCCGTCCCCCACAGGCAATGGCCCGGCTGCGATCACCCGAAGGGCCGGGAAGGAAGCAGAGACCTCTCACCGCCGGTAGTGCTCGGATTGCGCCGGTAGTAGCATCGACGTGATCAGGAGCACTTCTCGAGTGCGCGTGGCGTGTGGAGGTACAGGATATGTGGCAGGATAATGAAGAAGGGCACAAGGGTCGGCGGAGCCGAGAGACTAGGCGGCCATCTCGGCTGCAGGCTAGGCTCCTCCCCCGTAAACTTTTTTTTTTTTTAAATGTATGTAGTGTGCGCGATTGTGGGTGAGAGTGTATTTGTGTGAAACAGAGCATGTGTTTGTGAGTGTATGTATGTATATGTGAACATGAATGTATGAGTGAGAGTCAGTGACAGGTAGTGAGTGAGAATCACTAAAAGGTAGTGAGTGAGAATAAGTGAGATCGATTGTCAGTGAGTTGCCAGTGAGTATGAGTAAATCAGAATGAGTGAAAATAAGAGTGGGTGCACATGAGTGAGAAACTATTATTGAATAAGAGTTAGAGTGAATGTCAGAGAGCGTGAATGAAGGAGAGAGAATGAGTGAGTGAGAGTGTTTGAGAATGACAGTTAGTGCAAGTGAGTATGAGTAAGAATGTTGGAGTCAGAGTAAGTGTTAGATTTGGGGGTCTCTAGATGGCAGAGGTAGGTACCTTTGATTAAATAGGGACCCATGCGTCTAGTCAGGGTAAGGGGGTACACTCCTAAAATAACCCCTGCTCACCCCCATTTTAGCTTGGCACGAGCAGACAGGCTTATCTCAGAGGCAGTGTGTAAAGCATTTGTGAACACATACAGTAACCTAGTGACAACACTACAGATGGACACCACACAAGTAGTAGTATAAAAATAAGTATTTTTATATAGACTTAACACAAGACCACAAACAACATAAATCCACAATACTGTACTTAAAATGGTAGAATTAGCTTAGTTCTCTTTAGATGTTAAAATGCGACACTGAGTCAATGTACCTTAGTGTTGCAGGGAAGATGATGCGTTGGTTTCTTACAAGCAAAAACGGTGATGCGTTGGGTCCCTACTGATGCGTACAGGATGCGTCGGTTCTTCTCGGCGTGGGGAGGTGATGCGTCATTTTCTTACGGCGCTTCTGTGGCGATGCAACCAGCAGCGTTGTGATGTGAGGAAGATACGGTGCAATGAAGAAAAATGGTGTCTTCTGCTTGATGCAACACGATGCGTGCATGCCCGATGGCTGTATGGCGACTCAACGATTCTTCTGAGCCGCCACAGGCCCAGCGACACGCTTCCTGGTGATGCGGCGGCGTCTGATGCGACATCGATTATCTTCTCCAGAGATGCAAGGCGCTTCGGCAACGATGCAACAGCTTGCAGCGTTGACACGCTTTCCCAGCGATGCGACAACAGCGGCTGCGGCGGCAACACGCTTCTCCGATGATGCGGCGGTGTCTGGGGCGACGTCGATCCTCTTCTCCGGCGATACGAGGCCCTTCGGCGTTGTGAAGCGACTGGGGCAGTTCAGAGGCACGCTTCTCATTCGTGAGTCGCACTTTCAGCTCCTTAAGACACGCAGTCCCTCAGAAAGCCCCACACAGCTGCAGGCACTTCCAAAGAACTCTTGGGGAGCTGGTGGTTGAAGTCTGTTGGCCCTGAGACTTCAGCAGGAGGCAAGCTCTTTCTCAAGCCCTTGGAGATCCCTCTCAAGTTGATGAAAGTACACACAAAGTTCCTGTTTCCTTCCTTTGGCAGTCAGGCAACCACTGCAGGCCAATCCCCCAAGCAGCACTTCAGCTTCGGGATAGTCTCTCCTCAGTCTCTCTGGTTCCTCTCCTCAGCAAATGTTTCTTCTTGTTCCCAAAAGTGATCTAAACTTCTGGGGTCTGGGTCCCCTCTTTTATACACAGTTTCTCTTTGTTCTCTGAAGGCTCTCACCCATCTGCATGCAGATCTCTCTATTCGCCCTGTGCTGACTCACCCTGTCTTCTGGAATTCCCCAGCTACTGTCACTCAAACTCCAGACTAGGAATACACAACCTAGCAGAGGCAGGACTTTGGATAGTTACTCAAGAAAGTACCAACTTTCTAAAAGCTGTATTTTCAAACACAGAATGTTAAAACCAACTTCACTAAATGATTTATTTTATCATTCTGAGTTCAGGCATACTAAACTCGAATTTCTACCTAGTTCCCTGAGTCAGTTAGGATTATAAGATCTAATAATCAAATTGCCCATTCTGGCCTATGGGGAACAGGTAGCCTTGCAATAGTGAAAAACGAAAATGGCTGTAATTCACTATTAGGACATGCCACATACACAAGGGCATGTGCTACCTTATACTTACAATGCACCCTGCCCTTGGGCCCACCATAGGGGTGTCTGATATGAAGCAAAGGGAAGGTTTAGAGACTGGCAAGTGGGTGCACTTGCCCAGTCAACATTGCAGTACCAGGCTGCACACAGGCTCTGCAATGGCAGACCTGAGACACACTTTTACAGGCTGCTTCTGTGGTTGACACAACCAGTGATGCAAGACCACCAACAGCATTTGATTTACACGCCCTGGGCACACTCAGTGCACTGTACTAGGGCCTGACAAGTAAACCAAACCAGCCAATCATGGAGCACTGATCAGCAGTGGTAAAGTGCCCAGAGTCATAAAACAGCGAATAACAGGTAGGAAAAAAATACAGGCGGAAGGCAAAGAGTTCAGAGATGACCAGGCAAAAAGGGCCAAGTCCAACAGTAGGAATGAGTGAGAGTGAGTTAGACTGAGTGATAATAAATGAGTGCTAATCAGAATGAATAATTGAGTGTAGTTGAGTGAATATAAGTAAATATGAGTGAAGCTTGTTAGTCTGCCATTGGGCCTTATATACTGAGGGTAATTTGTGGATTATAGAGGGAGCCATGGAAAACCTCTACCACTGGCATACTGGAGGCAATTGTTAGCACGGCAGGCAGCTGTGAAAAAATACTTTAAGTGGATGCTGAAGGAATTTCTTGGCATAATGGGAACCCATTGAAAAATATTGGCACACTTAAGAAAATTGCTGGCATAGGGGGCACCCATGACAAAATGCTGGTACCAGCTCATTGGAGAGCGACTTCTTGGCATAAGGGAGGAAAATCAATGCATATGGGTTGACTGGGGCGGGGCAACCAAGACAAGATTCTAGCGCTATTCTAGATGTAATTTTACCGAAGTGTAACCTAAGGTATGTGATGGCATTAATTGCAAAATTCTAACATTGAGATATTGTAGGTAACATGTGGCATAAAGGGGAACACATTGCATACGAGGGGCACCCATGATAAAATGCCGACCCTGGCACAATGGAGGTGATTTTGACCTAAGGGGCATCCATAGCTCATTTCGACAACAATGGGATTAACTCCTTGGGAGGGTCAAGTTTCATTGGCTTATCACACCTTGAAAATACTTGAATATAAGAGTGCTGCCTTTTTAATAAGCTTATGAGAAAATTGTGCTTTCTAATACACTATTAGCCTTCCTTTAAAAAAAATATTTGCTCAGCCCCTCCCCCAAGCATACGAGAAAAGGTCTGGCTCACGACCATTCAGGGTAAGTATTACATCCCACAACTTTCACAGATCAGGTCTACACCCTAATATAGGTGGTTTCTAAAATAAGCATTTTGGCTGTGTTACTAATACTAAGCATGCAGTTAATACAGAACTTCAGTGATGTCAATTATTGGAACGTCTTCAGAGTTAAGGTCATTTGACACAACTTCCAGGGGACATTTAGGATCAAAGGTCATATGATATCACTTCCTGGAATGTCATCAAGGTCAAATAATGTGTGTTGTCACTTCCACTACCACTGACATTTTGGTAAATCAACGTCATTGGTCACATGACACTGCAGTGGGCGAATATGAATGAGTTCATGTGACAATCTGCAATATTCTGAATAAGGTCACATGACTCTGCATTGTCTTTTATATTCTGCTTCTGTGTCACATGACTCAGCACATGGCGAACCTCTCATAATAACACAAATCATGAATGATTCCCATCCGTAGAGGAGACATTTTACAAGACCTACAGGTGATATCACACACACTTAGAGCACAGCTGGAGCGGCAAATGGACACTGGTTTCTACCCCTAAACCCTCCCTATATTACATTCTGAATACAGGTATTTGGACCTCTGCAGTGATATGAGCCTTTCTCACGGAGCCTCATCTACTATAATTGAGCTACTAGCTGTAATCTATAGTGCCTAGACACCTACAGAGAGAGTGCATGTTACATGCTTGCTGCATGTGGGGGGTTAGGATGAGCCTGGAGTGAGTCTACTGCAATTTAATCTTTGGAACAGGACTCCTTTTTGGATCCTGTTTGTGAATGGTACATATGATGGAGGATGGAGGGAGCCTTCCAGATAGGGAGGTAGATTGTGGAAACCTTCCAGGGGTCTTTGGAGCGGACCAGACGTCTGTGAAAGGAAAGGAATGAGGGGGACAACGGATGCTCTTTAGGACATTCGCTGCCCACTTCCTGAATCCTTCATCCTCAGAGGAGTTAATACAGTTCTATGCAGCAGATGAGATGGTAGGCCTCTCTTCTGAGTCTTTGCCTCAGATTCCTATGTCACAGCGCACCCAGCTCTACTCTCTGTTCCGGCCAAGATTGAGTGACTAAGACCTGACCAGTCTGTGCTAGTAAATAAAACGTTAGAACTGCCTGAAACCAGCTCCAGAGAATGAGATCACAAACTTTTATCTGCATCTAAAAAAACTAGGACAAATATTAGTGAGAAACCCAGACCACTGTGCCAGGAGTCTCTATGACCAGTGTCAAGACCCACAAAGCACTGATGGAGATAAATATTTCAGTTCCAGAGCCAGGACCCCTGATAGCCGCTTCCTTACAGGTGAGGACAACCTGGAGAGGACTCCTGAAAGGAGAGCTGACGGCTGCCTATAGAATAGAGGAGCTGCCTGCTGCAGAGAGGCGGTTGGCGAATTACAACCCCCAAGTGAGAAGCCGGCCTTGTGAAGTCATCAGCCATTGTGACTGGTGAGTAAGGAGCAGTGCAAGGAATTGGGTCCTAACCCGGCTGAAGGAGCTGGATCTACCTTGGTGGACGAGGCCAACTCTCTGAGCAGAAGATATACAGGAAGTGTGCCCAGGAGGAGGTATGAGCAGAAGAGGTATTTAGAAGAGTGCTGTGAAGGAGGAAGTAAGAACAGAAGGGATACCAGAGTGTTCATCAGAAGAAGGAGGTAGGAGGTACTGGCAGAAGGGGTTCCCTATCAGTGGCCTACAGGAGGAGGAGGTACAAGCAAAATGGGTCCTACAAGAGTGCCCTGCTGGAGGAGATACAAGCAGGAGTACTAGAAGAGGGCCCAGCAGGAGGAGGTACAGGCAGACGGGGTACCATAAGAGTGCACGTAAGTGGAATCCATCTAAGAGATGATGTCACAGCTGCCCAGGAAGAACAATTAAATGTGACCACCTCTTGTGCAGTTATGGACTTTTGAAGGATCTACTTGTGTGAAGCTCCCACCAATTACTGGATTAATTAATCCCAAAATGGGGTGAGCTGTTGGAGTGAAAACGATGAGATGGGAGACCCTCTATTCAAGTTTAAAGAAGAACCAGGCAAGAGTAAAGGATTTGGAATATTGGACTTTTTATGACATGTTGTCTATGACCCACATGTGGCGTGGCTAAAGTTCATGTCAGTATAGGGACTCAAATGTACTGTTTAGAGGGCGACGCCAGGTTCACTGCTGGCAAATGGAACATGTCCTAATAAGAAATAGAGAATTACTACAGAGTATGTAAACTATTAAATAAATAATTGGGAAGGATTTTGGGTTGAATGGTACCCACCGCGAATCCTGTGTTGGCTGTAGTGGCTACATTGATTCGCAGCAAATGACTACACATTGATGACCACTCTCAGAAGACCAGCATTTGTGATATAATACTCTGTAACATCAGAGCTTTTAGGAAGAGCTGAACATAGGACTACTATAGTAATTCATGACCATCAATGACGTAAGAACAATTGATACTTCCTTGTAAACAGGTGGTTCTCCAGTATTGGTGTCTTTCATAGATTCACATGCTTGAATATTCCCCGTCGTCGAAGTGGGAGTCCCAAGGTACATAAAGATAGCAATAATGCTAATATATATATATGTAATAAGATAATACATAATAAAAATAGAGATAATACACACTGAGAAACCTCTACAATGGTTCCTCCATAGGAATGCATTATAAAGAGAAAAACTCATTTGTAACATATCAGTGTCATTATGTTAGTCCAAACTGCGGCCAAACAGGCTCAAGCACCCTCTAGAACCTACTCCTCAGAAGCTCCTGTCCTCAGATTTTCGTAGCACCAAAGTGAAGTAGAGTGCATGAGGAGAAGAGAGCCTCTGAGGGGAGGACGGGTGGGTCGCATGTGAATCTATGAAAGACACCAATACTGGAGAACCACCTGTTTACAGGTAAGTAACAATTGTTCTTCTCCAGACACCAATACTGGAGAACCACCTGTTTACAGGTAAGTAACAATTGTTCTTCTCCAGTATTAAGGGTGTCTTTCATAGATTCACATGCTTGAATAGAATAGATAGCTGTAACCTCCTTAGAGCTGGGATTGCAAATACATTCTCCAAACTTGAAGACAATAACATACAGCTTAAACGCATATAGCAATCACAGAAAGAAATGGAGGAGGGAACAGAGGCTCACCTTATTTAAAAAGATGACGAAGCACTGCTTGCCCCACTGTGGTATCCGCTTCGTTGATGGCCTCCAAACAGTAATGTTTGGTAAAGGTATGCCTGCTGGACCATGTCGCTGCTCGGCAAATCTGGTGTAGAGGCACCCCAGCAAACAAAGCGGTGGAAGACGCCATCGCTCTCGTTGAATGTGCCTTCACTGAACACTGTAAAGGCTTGCCAGCTTGCTGGTGACAAAAGGATATGGCTGCTGAAAGCCATCTTGCAACTGTTTGTTTTGTCACTGAATGTCCCCTCCGCATCCGTCCATATGCTACAAACAGTTGATCGGATTTACGGAAAGGGGTAGTCCTTGAAATGTAAAATTTTAGGCAGCGTTTGATGTCTAAAGAATGTAAACGTTGTTCTGCCGGAGATCTTGGATCCGGGACAAAAGTCTTTAAGAAGACAGGTTCGTTCAAATGGAAATCAGTAGGTACTTTCGGTAAAAAAGACGGATTGGTACGAAGTGACACTCCATCGGGCTTAAATTGCAAATACGGAGGCTTGATCGTGAAAGCGTGAAGATCACTTACACGACGAGAAGATGTTAAGGCCAAAAGTAATGCAACCTTCCAGGTAAGATACTTGATGTCTGCTCTGTGAATTGGCTCAAAAGGAGGCTTCATAAGCTGTGACAACACCACGTTGAGGTGCCATGCCGGAGGAGGGCACCTAACAGGAGAAAACTTCCTGAAGAGACCTTTAAAGAACTGTCGGATTATTCTAGAAGAACAGAGAGACGTTGAACCATCGTGCCGAAAGCGTGAAATAGCTGCTAGAAAAACTCTCAAGGTGGCATGAGAGAGACCAGACTGAGCGAGGCTCAGAAAGAAAGGCAAAAGTTGTTCCGGAGTGGAATTGATTGGATGGAGATTGGATGCAGCGCACCGATGACAAAAACGCTTCCATTTTAGCTTGTACGTTTTGATGGTTGATGGAGCTCTAGCAGACGCTAGAATGTCTCTGCATTCTTGGGGCATATCTAAATTTGCAAATTCAACGTATTCAGGTTCCATGCCGATAATTGAAGCGTTGATGGGTCTGGATGGCAAATTTGACCATCGTCCATCGTCAGGCGGTCTGGACATGGAGTCAGATGAAGGGGTGAGCATTGGGATAACTGAAGGAGCTCTGAGAACCATGCCTGTCTGGGCCAACGAGGGGCGATCAGTATTAAGTGGCAGGGTTGCCTGTGCATTTTCCACAACGTCCTCGGCACCAACCGGATCGGTGGAAATGCATAAGCAAACAGTCCGTTCCAATCCATGAGGAGGGCATTTCCGCTGGACTCTGGATGGGGATGCCAGCTTGCGAAGGACCGGCACTTTCGATTTACTGGGCTTGCAAAGAGGTCTATCATGGGATGACCCCAACGGCGGAACACTAAGTCTAGAGTCGGCTGATGTATCTCCCACTCGTGAGTGGATGACATGGACCTGCTCAGAGAATCCGCCAGGAAGTTGGATACCCCCGGCAGATGGACCGCCGTCAAAGAAATTTGATGTCGAAGAGCCCAATCCCAAATCCTTTGAGCCAGTCGAGACAGTGGCTGAGATCTTGTGCCGCCCTGTTTGTTCATGTAGTGCATGCTGGTGGTGTTGTCTGTCTGAACCAGCACCGACTCCCCTTGCACTACGGGCAAGAATGACCTGAGCGCCAGGAAGATCGCCATCAACTCCAGCCGATTGATATGCCAGGTTCGTTGTGTGGCCGTCCATTTGCCCTTGATGGAAAGGTCCTGGAGATGAGCACCCCAACCCTCCATGGACGCATCTGTAGTCAATGTCAGATCCGGAGACTGGGCTAGAAACGAAGTTCCTTCGTCCAGATTGGATGGTTGTTCCCACCAAAGCAAACTGTTCTTCATGCGAGACGTTACCCTCACCAGGTCGTTGAAAGACCCCGACACTTGGCGCCATTGCAGGTCTAATTCTTCCTGTATAGGACGAGTGCGCAACCTGCAATTTGGGATCAGTGCGATACAGGACGATGCCATCCCCAGAAACGACTTTAACGTCCGCACAGAAACTGACTGCTTTGACCGGATGAGAGAGACCAGACAAAATATCTTTTGAAGACGTTCGAGGGAGATGAAGGCTTTTGACAGGTCCGTGTCTAGAATTGCTCCCAGGAAGTTTCTTCTTTGCAGCGGTGCAAAGTGGGACTTCTCAATATTGATGGTTAACCCCAGTGATTCGAACGTCTGCTGACATAGACGTGTGTCTTGAACCAGCTGTTGAGGAGATTGGGATTTTAGAAGACAATCGTCCAGATAAGGAAAAATCTGAACTCCCTGAAGACGCAGATGAGCCATGACCGGAGCCAAAACTTTTGTGAAGACACGAGGTGCTGAACGTAGGCCAAAAGGTAGCACCTTGAACTTATAGTGTATTGGACCTACTTTGAACCTCAAGAACTGGCGATGCCGATGGAGTATTGGCACATGAAAATAGGCGTCTTGCAGGTCTATTGTTGTTAGAAAATCTCCGCTGCAGAGAAGTCGCAAGACTTCCGATAACGTCAGCATGCGGAAAGATTGTTGTTTTAGGAACAAATTGAGAGCTCTCAAATCTAGAATGGGCCGCCACTCTCCCGTCTTCTTTAGAATGAGGAAAAACCGTGAGTAGAAACCTTTCCCTCGCTGAGATACAGGAACCACTTTGACTGCACCCTTTTCTATCAGAAGACGAGCCTGATGTTGTAGTTCCTCGAGATGGGGAGGTGGCGGGCCTGATGGTGGAGAATTTGGAGGAATCTCTGTGAACTCCAAGGCATGACCCCTGTGTACAATGTCTAATACCCATTGGTCCGATGTTATCATAGACCACTGGGAATAAAACTGCGAGATTCGCCCTCCAACTCTCTGTGGAACTAGAAAGTCATTCACGTTTGTTGTTGGCACCCCTATAGTTAGACTTTCCTCTATAGGGCTTTGACTGCTGTTGACGATTGGACTGCTGGGTGGAGTAACGCTGGTTTCCTTGATTGTACTGGCGGTACTGGGACTGCCCTCCACGAAAAGTGCCTGAAGATGTGCCTCGTCCACGCGCGCCACGAAAAGGCTGCTTTTTGAACTGTAAGGATCCAAGCGACTTTGCCGTATCGGTATCTTTCTTTATCGATTCTAGTGCCTCATCGATGTGAGAGCCGAAGAGAGACTCAACGTCATACGGCATATCAAGTATCTTCGACTGGACCTCCTGTCGAAACGACGTGGATTTTAGCCAACCCTGACGTCGGAGAGCCGCAGCACTGGCAAGGATTCGAAAACCAGTACCTGCAACGTCCTTCACACGACGTGCGGTACAACATCTGAGGACAGGAGCTTCTGAGGAGAAGGTTCTAGAGGGTGCTTGAGCCTGATTGGCCGCAGTTTGGACTAACATAATGACACTGATATGTTACAAATGAGTTTTTCCCTTTATAATGCATTCCTATGGAGGAACCATTGTACAGGTTTCTCAGTGTGTATTATCTCTATTTTTATTATGTATTATGTTATTACATATAAATATATTAGCATTATTGCTATCTTTATGTACCGTAGGACTCCCACTTCGAGGACGGGGAATATTCAAGCATGTGAATCTATGAAAGACACCCCTAATGCTGGAGAAATGGTGTTTTTGATTCAATATGATTCAGAATGTGTTAAAAATATATATCTTTCTAATAAACATAGAATTTATTATATATTTAAAAAACGTATTGCCTGTTATTCACTCATTTCTCTGAAATTCTACTATCTTTGAAGGGACTGCTGTATTGTCTATTGCTGGGGTCTCCAACCTTTTCTGTAATAAGAGCCACTTATGATAAAACAAAAGCATCCAAGATACTATTATTTGTGTTCCACTAGTGACCACAACGGACAAGATTACAGTACTGGTCATACCAGCAATTTGAAATACCTCCACAAGAGTAATACATTCAAGCCGTAGGTGCAATGCCCCCGGCCCAAAGTAATATTACGTCCCTCCAAAGCTGCATGAGTAATACATGGCAGCCATAGCAGCAATACCCCTGAACCATGGAAATATTAATAATAATTCATCTCTCCAAGGCTGCATGAGTAATACATGCCAGCCATAGGTGCAATGCCCCTGGACTATGGTAATAATATTAATAATACGTCTCTTCAAAGCTGCATGAGTAATACTGGACACCCATAGGTACACTGCCTCGGGTGCATGGTAATAATATTATTAATATGTCTCTCCGAAGCTGCATGATTTATCACTCAAATAACAGCTTCAAATATACTTTCGAAATCCATTTTTCCTCAAAAAGTCAGTTGATGAGTTCTGAAACTAAATACATATTCATTTCAAATACACGCTTCAGAATTTTAGTACACATATATTAATTCAACCAAGCAAAAACATCTAATTTAGTCGGCTGACTACACACATGAGCTACTTGTAGGTAGCTGGAGAGCTACCAGTATCTCACGAGTTACAAGTTGGACAACCCTGGTCTATTGAAATTATAAGTCAATAGGGTTACTGACTTAGTGGGTGGTAGCAAGCAGAGGACCACTATTATCAGATAACCCAAACACATGGGATTGTTTGAGGTTCATCAACAGGTCATGGGTCATCTTCCTGTACTTACAAAAGAGGTTACATCAGAGGGTCACGGGAGATCATCCAAGAATGAGTCACAAGGTCATACCAACCTAGCAGGAGGCAAGAGTCGTCCTCGCTTGTAATAAGGATGATCCTCCCTTGGATTGTGGGTCTTACTGGTCCCATTTTTGATCAACACTGACACAAAACTATTCTCCAAACTTTTAGCTACATTGGTGGTGGTGGTGGTGGTGGGCTTCATTCCCAAATTGGTCACCAAATTGGTCACCCGGGAAACAGGTTTACTATCTACCATTTTCCTAGAAGCAAAAATGGCATTTGAACATGGGCTTAGATTAACTGGTGAATGACATGTTTGTACGAACATTGACAAGTCATGTCCGCTACAAACTACTTCAACTCAGACTATTTCAGAACTGGCTGTGGAACCCGAGAGGGGTGCTCTCTGTCACCCTTAGAGGGATGCTATCTGCCACCATCGGAGGGAAGGATGCTCTCTGCCACCATCGGAGGGATGCCCTCTGACGCCCTCGGAGGGATGCTCTCTGACGCCCTCGGAGGGATGCTCTCTGTCACCCTTGGAGGGATGCTCTCCTACGCCCTCGGAGGGATGCTCTCTGATGCCCTTGGAGGGATGCTCTCTGCAGCCATCGGGGGGATGCTCTCGGTCACCCTTGGGGGGATGCTCTGTGCCACTCTTGGAGGGATACTTCCTGTCACCCTTGGAGGGATGCTCTCTTTCACCCTCAAAGGGATGCTCTCTGTCTTTCTCGGAGGGATGCTCCCTGCCACCTTTGGTGGAATGCTCCCTGTCACCCTCAGACGGATGCTCTCTGTCACCCTTTGAGGGATGCTCTCTGACGCCCTCGGAGGGATGCTCTCTGATGCCCTTGAAGGGATGCTCTCTGACGCCCTCAGAGGGATGCTCTCTGTCGCCCTCAGAGGGATGCTCTCTGTCCCCCTCGGAGAGATGCTCTTTGTCACCCTCGGATAGGTGCTCTGTGTCACTCTTGGATGGATACTCCCTGTCACCCTCGGAGGGATGCTCTTTGTCGCCCTAGGAGTGATGGATCTCTGTCGCCCTCGGAGGGATGCTCTCTGTCGCCCTCAGAGGGAAGCTCTCTGTCGCCCTCAGAGGGATGCTCTCTGTCGCCCTCAGAGGGAAGCTCTCTGTCGCCCTCAGAGGGATGCTCTCTGTCGCACTCAGAGGGATGCTCTCTGTCGCCCTCAGAGGGATGCTCTTTGTCACCCTCGGATAGATGCTCTGTGTCAATCTTGGAGGGATACTTCCCGTCACCCTCAGAGGGATGCTCTCTGTCGCCCTCCGAGGGATTCTCCCTGTCACTTTCGTCTAATGCTCTTTACATGGTGCTATTTCTCAAGAAGCTTCTTGGCTCTAAAATAAAACTATTTGAGCCGATCATCACCGTTAAAATGACAGCGTATGACCACAATAAGGAGGTTTATACCTCCAATCCCACCCTAGGCCATATTGGTGAGGAATTTGGTTGCCGCTAATGGGGGTCAAGATAATACAGTCATAAATCAAATTTCTTTTGCTGCCGGGCAGCAATTTGTGGACATTCATTTTGCATGCTCTGTAATATAATCAAGGGTTACCCATACTATAAAAATGCCACTATTCTTCAAACAAAAGAGTTTACTGTGGCAATCTCTATCTTTATCTGAGGCAACATATACCCAGCGAGCATGCCAATACCTATTCCAAATCCCCGGTTATATAGCTGTTCACCCTAACAAGAGATTGTTTCATGTGGAAGAAAGAGGCCACCTGTATCAGGGGAAAAGTCATCAATTTAGAACAGAAATGGTTTAAAACTTCTTAGAAAAAAAGGACATTGGTTTCTTTTCCAATTCTCTGAGATGCTTGCTCACACTATGCTTCGCATTTTTATCCTGCTTTTTTCACATTTTGCTCCTTGGTCTCCATCTGTTAATTACTGTCACTGGAATTGCTTGGTGTGTTACAGTAACTTGTATACAACACTGTAAGAGGTCACTCTACATTTCACTCCTAGTACATAGAATCGAGCTTTTAGCATCAAGTAGGACAATTTAAAATATCCATGTCTGTATAATGTGTGCAGCTCTCAGGGTGCGTGGGGTCACTGTGCATTCACCTGCCAAGAGACGATATGTGTTCCACTCATACATTTATTAAAGCACACAAAATATGAATATTTCACTTCCTTCTTATGTTGTATTTACCAAACAGTATCTCACCTTCAGGAGTTCCCACGCAGGCTCCTCACACTTTTTTTCTATCTCCGTTATCAGGGCATTGAGAGAGGTGATTTGATTGGACAGTTTGGCGATGTTTGCATTTTCTACCAGGGTAATTTTCTTCTCCATTTCCTCCAGTCTCCTGTGCAGTGTTTGCTCATTTTCTTTCAGGAGCTGCAGCAGTTTTTCAAACTGAGATTCAATTTTATTCTTCTCAGTTCTTAACTTCTCCTGTCAGAAGCAAAGAAAAGCTGGTTAGATATAAAAAAAAAGGCTTCCTACAAGCCGTCCTGAGAGTGGGAGTCCAGGAGAAGGGTGGATGGCCTGTCTATTGTAATTGTCATCACCTTGCACAAAGGCTGTGTCTGAGAGACATCCCAAAAATGACATTTGAAAGAGAATCTAACTAAACCAGTTTCATAGCTTTAGAGAGTGGATCTGGTTTCCTTGTCTGCAAAATGAGTACAATAAAGTTGGATCCAATTCACCCCACTTTCTTCTTGACCAAGGACGGGAGGTACCTGGATTGCTGTGTGTCCAAGACTAATGTCTGTGTAACATCAGTCTCCCAGAGGTGAGGGAACATCACCTGAAGTCTGCACTGCTTGCTGCAAGAGCCAAGGGTCTGCCTAGCACTGAGAAGCACCCCTGATAAGAGAAGGAAGGACAGTGTCACAAGATAAAAGAGTACAGCCTGTCAAAGAGACAAGCCCAGCATAGTCTCCATTTAAGAAACACGCAAAGAAAGCTGACTGCCAGTCGGAGAGAGGACAGGAGCGATCTGTGTGGTGTGGTGTCTCCCAGTCTCCCTGAGCAGTTCCCATAGTGAGCTGTACCAAACCATTCAAGGAAGAATCAACCTTGTGTCATCGGTGCCTGACGTCAGAACTGCACTTAGAAGATCCACCATCAATGATCACTGATCAGGGTTGGGAAGTCGCAACTGCCAAAGACAATCACTTGCTGAAGACTCGACCCTGCAGCACCAACGTTTATCACTGAACATCTGTGAGCAACTGTCCTGGAAGACCACACCAGTCAAAGATAAGTCGCACTGTGGTGACCTGACGAACTGAAATCGAGCGCTGGTAGCCCTTGACTCAAATGTGGCTGCACTACAGCTACTCATAACTGAAGCCTCTGCCACAGGAACAGGTACTCCAAGCACGTCAACACCGAGTACGTATAGAAGGGTAGAGAAACCTGCAGTCAGAGCAATATAGTTTTTACCCACGTGAATCTCTGAGGCAGAAGACACTGAACTGATCTACACAGTAGCCAGTGGGGTAACCCAGAGTCTGTGCTTGATTAATACCTATACCCATATGACATACCGGGAACCATAGGCATTAGAACTCTTACAAAGGGTAGAAGCCCCCAGAAGTCTGCTGTGCTATTCTGGGGGCCATACAGTGCACCCCTATATTTGTACCTTTATTGAACTGGCTCGTATTTATTTTGTCGTGACCTTAAAATATTTTTTTTCTTACTAGAAATAAGTATTGGTTAGACATAACATTATTGTGTCCTTTGGTTGACTCTTGAGTTCTGAGTGCTTGCCCCACCCTCTACCTCCGTCAGAAGCCTTTGACTGCTCGGCCTCGCTATCCTGGGAGTCAAGTCCAGAATGGGGTGTCCTTTGCCTGTTTCGGAGCCATAGTAGGACAGACCTCAAGGCACTAGAGGCAAAAGACCTCAACCAACATGATCATTAGCCCCTCTCTGACCTGTGACCCTTTTCCCCCTGATCATGGTCTGGCAGTGCTCAAACCCTGAGCCTGGTGTACAGAGATGTGATCTTGTCACAGTGTTTTACAGCAATGAACAGGCCCTCAGATGAGAATACAATCAGGCGGTGTGGCGACAAGTGAGGGAGCAACCACTACAGAATGAAGAGTGTACTTCAGAAAAAAAGACTTCACGAAAACTGTGGGAGAGTTTATCAGATATCATGATGTTTATGGCAATGGCACCCTTGATAACTTTATCACTACAGATGCCCCTGTCGAACACTTAAATGTCACAACCAAGGGCAGTGTCAGAGAGGTGATAAATGTGCACCACTGCTGAAGGGGCTTCCACGTTACAGGCTCCTATTAGGAGGAGACATGTTTATACATGGATACTTATAAAGAAAGGGTTGTAAAGTAGTTTAATAAAAAAAAAAAAAGGGGGCCGAAGAAATTCAAAAACTGTAAAAGCCCTATAGTATAAAGAACAACTTAAAATAATACAAAAGGAAACTACTTATACAATAAACATGTCTCCTCCTAATAGGATTGAAGTTGGTCCATTTTTCTTCTAACCCCGAGTGAATTATCTACAAAATTTACATATAAGGTAAAGATATGCATGATTGTACATCAAAATGAGAGAAAATGCACAATAAATCGAGTAACCTAAAACAAGGTGTATTCCCTTCTAGAACAAAAGGAAGGAAAGATTTGTGAGCGGATGTATTCGTGCTCATAGAGACCTATAATAACAGAACCAGGGAAGAACCGACCTGGGTAAGTTGAGGGAGACCGAGTAGTGGGACTTCAGAGAAAAGAATTAACTAAAACCTGTTGGTCCCTTATGCTAATTTTACAAAAGCCCAGCTGTGTCTAGGAAATAGAAGTAAGACACTGCATATCATTGAAGAATTACCAAGTCAGCCATACTTTCCCCCTTAGTACAACTAAGATGTGGGAACGCAGTAATATATTACCAGGAAGAAATAGATCCTGTAGTGCAAAGTGTTCGGGGTTACCAAATATTAGGATATAAGTCAAAATATGATAGAAATCTAAGTGCAAGTGCTGTAATAAAATAAAGGCCCTAACTATATGTATTGTGATATGTTTTTGTAGATATAATAAAGCTGTGAACGAGTCCTTGAAGAAGGTGCCGCGTCGACAATTTCGTTCCTATTACAATTTATTGATTAGTAAATATGATGTTTATATGTTTGTGTATAACAATACTAGAATAGCATTTTTGAAACAAAATTTTGAAAAGTTTTTTAATTACTGTATTTCAGGAATAACGAATGTGTATATGGTTTTATTTGCAATAATATGTTATGATCAAATTTTTAACATTTCTTCAAATAAATGAATGAATTTTTTTTTAAAAAAAAGAATTGTTTTTTTGTATAGTATGCTTTTCATGGTACTTTTGGGCCCGACATACACTTAGTTGTAAATTTGATAACCCGTGCAACACTGCAATCCCTCCCATTGATGTAAATGTCCCACTTGGGATCCTATTGCCACCTACGATTTACCGAACTCAGGAGAAGGAGCTCTGTTTTTCTAAGATGTATGTGTTTTGAACACAGCATGTCTGCAGGACTGTATGGGTGGATGAATGTGTGTATGTGTGTGTTAGTGAGTGAATGACTGTCTCAATAGTGTCTTTATGAGTAACTACATATGTTTTAAACTAGTATATCTGAAAATGTATGTATATAAGTGAGTATATATGAGAGTGAGAGATTGGAAGAGTTCCTGTATAAATAAGTATGTGTTTCTATAAGTGATTGTTTAAGAGAGTAACTATGTGTATGTTTCTGTACAAGTAAGTGTAGTGGTGTATGTATAGCTGTATATGCAAGTAAATAGATGTTTGATAGTTTATTTGCATGTGTGAGTATGTGTGTGAGTAACTCTATATATGAGTATAGGTGTGAAAAAGGATGTATAGGTGTATGAGTACATATGATGAGTGAGTACATATATGAGTGACGATATAGAACTGTTGGTGAATGAGTGGATGTGTATGTACATTTTGGAATTACTGAATAGGTTGTTCTAACTGGTATTGGTATCTCCATTGTTTTGAAATGTTTAGTTTCTATTTTAAATGTGTGTATCAATGGTTATATTACACTGAGAGGAGGTCTGCCACTCTTTCACAAGGATGAAGTCTCAGTGATGTCATTTGAGATGTCATCAGTGATGTCATGAGTGATGTCACTGATCATGTCATGAATGATGTAATATGTGACGTCATCAGCAGTGAATTGCGGGCGCGCGAGTTATAGTTAGCTGAACTAACTAGAACGAGGGAATTTCAATGGTTTTGTATGAGAGAAATGTCCAGCTAACAATAACATGGGTGAAACCTATGGTTTTTTCAGTGAATTTCTAAGGTTTTTAAATGCTTATTCCTAACTATAACGTGGCTGAAACCTATAGTTTTTTCAGTGAATTTCAAAGGTTTTTTAAATGCTAATTCGTAACTATAACGTGCCTGAAACCTATGGTTTTTTCAGTGAATATATATATGCTCTGGAAAACTAAACACCCACTTCCTTTACGAAGAAATGGAAAGTTTGCATCTCTACAACCACTCTAATTTTTCACCTTAGTCATCTTCCACACAATCAACACAACAACCACAAATACACACACCTACTTGCTACCATTCTTGCCTGAGCTTATCAATTAGTCTTCTTTAATTCAAATTCAAAGTGCAGGCCCTTTATTCAGCCTTCTTGGTAAGTACTACCCGTTAATAGCAGTGGGTAATTTGCACACTTCCGTCCTTTCTTGCATCTTTTCTACCACACACTGCGGCAGGTTTACAAACCCCTTGCGCCCCTTTTGCATAATTTTTCCCACAAACTTGTAAATCTGCCCTACTGTGTGTACTTTATGCACTAGCTTTCTTCCTTAAATATGGTACTAGTTTCTCTTGCTCCCACTGCGAAATCCAACACCCTATCTGTGTAATGACCTGGAAATCCAAAGATCCACTTCATTGACAATGCAGTGGGTAGTTTGCGTCTCTCCAGCCTTTCTCATTTGTCACGTTTTTCATCTTCCACTCAATCTACACATCATCCACACATACACACATCTAATTGCTGCATTCCTTAGCTGTGATTATCAACTATTCTTCTATTTTATTTTCATATTCAAAGTGCAAGCCCTTTATTGAGCCTTTTTGCTGTAACTACTTGCAGGAATTCTGCTCATACACAGAACTGTGCATAAAGACTAAGGACCTCAGTAAATTACGGTGTACCAAAACCCACCTTACTACACAAACCCCCTACCAGACTAGCAATCAGTGACTCATTGGTTCTTCGCCCTAGAACAGTGTTTCCCAAACTGTGGTCCGTGGACCCCCAGGGGTCCCTGACACATTCCCAGGGGGTCCGCAGGCAGCAGTTTTAAAAGCACTGCAAAGTATCTTGTTTAATTAGCAGTTTTCAAAGAACAATAAAAGTGTCAAGATAACAGTGATTAATTTCCCTGCTGGAGACACATGAGAGTTTTGTCCAGTGGCAGCTGTGACTGAACTAATGTAACACAGAGGGTTAATATGCCTACTGCAAAGAAGTGTACCATGCATTTAAAACAAGCATTAGAAATGCAATCGGGCTCGGATTTATTTGAGTTTGAGCTAATGGCATTGTAAATGCCAATGTCTTTTTGCCATGTGTTATGGAGTGTGTGCATGTGGTGTGTAGTGGAAGTATGTTGGTTGAATTGTAATTTTACCAATGGTGGCATGCTGTGCAAAGCTCTCACAACAGCAGGATCTGGGCTTCCGGAAAGTTTGCTGCGACTTTTGAAAGCGCTTTCGCCTCGATCACTGGCTGCCTTCCTCACCCCGCCCATGAAAACTGTTTATATGAGGTTACATCTGAAATGGGTTCACTGCCTGAGATCAGATGCCGGCCTGGTCGTTTCAAAAACTCAGGGTTAAGAAGACGGTACAAACAAATAACGTTATTATATATATGCTTCCGCGGTGTCTTCTGTCATTCGTGCCGGCGATCAAAGGCGCGCTCTAGTCTGGCCCCCCCTGCGGGGTCTTCCGTCCACATCTGGCTTCACAGCGGCCTGCACACCGCAGGCAATTTGTACTCCCTCCTCGACTTTTAATAAGCGTGACCCTGCAGGAGAAGTTTATCCAACTGTTAAATGGCGGACAGGGCCCCAGCGTGCTGTGAAACTGTCCTGATGTGCTCTGGGCAGGAATAACACCAGCGGCTCACTTATTCCTGTTTTTACTGAGATGTTACTTTATGGTCCCTTTCCCGGCCTGGCATGCAGCAGCTGCGCGCTGAGCGCTGCTGAATGGTGAACGCGCCCGGCCATCTGCATTCACTTACGGAGGCACCCTGACAGCTCCTAATTATAATTAATGTACTTCTTTGCGCGAGCACGAACGAAATATGCCCAAAATGGCGGAACAAAACTACATTTACCCTATCACTTCAAACCTATTAAAACGACAGCACAACGAACACAAATCACTGGCCAGATGACAGAACACGCAAAGGAATGTGTGGAATTTGTCTCGGCAAAAGCCCTAGGAGATACTTTTTTTTCTTCTTTAACATTAGTTCTCGAAACTCCTCCCACTTTACAGTGGGGAGGAGTCCGAGCCCTAAAAAACAGTATTTGATATGCATCGGTCAGTGGGTTACTGCTTTTGTCAGAGAGATTCTTTTGTTACAGTGCAGTTCATAAGTGACAATCGTAATCTAGCACAGTGACCAAAAAACTGTCATCAAACAGCTGCTTGCAAACTGAGAGGTACAAGTTAGTGACATGTTTTTTTTCACTCTTTTAGTATCCTGATGCTTCTAAAAAGGTTTCTTTGTGTGGAAATACATTTTTATTGTTAAAGTCAATGCTGTGTTATGTGCTGAATCCTGAGTGTGTGCTTCTCCAGACCCCACTCCTTGAGTTTGTGCTTCTCCAGACCTGTCTCTTTGGCTTAACAACACACTCTACTACTTCAGAAACGCAAGGCTGCACCAAATTTACAAGAATATGGTGCAGCCCTGCATTTCCCCTGCGCTGGCGCTACATTTAACAGGTGAAGATTGTTTATGTGCAGGAGGGTCCCCCTTCCTGCACATAAACTATCTTGATTTCATTTTCTCACTTCTATGTGTACTGCTTAATGCATCACACATGGAAGTTACAAAATGTATTTTTTTAAAAAAAGATTGTTTATGTGCAGGAAGTCTCGCCTTCCTGAACATAAACAATCCAAGGCGTTTTACAAAAACGAGGAGAAATGAAGCATTTCTCATTGTTTCGCCAAGTTAAGACCAGGTTTTCCCTGGCCTTAATTTTGGCGCTGCTTCCCATTTACGCTGCTCTTGTAAATAGGAGGCAGCGTCAAAATCAATGGGTGTCGCAGGGGAAACGCCCACCACAACACGCACTGCCCACCCCTTTCACGCCAAGCATTGTGTCAAAGAGGGTCTTATTTACAAGGGACCGTTAGGCCACGTTAAGTGGCTTAACGTTGCCTTGTAAATAAGGCAAAGCCCCTATCGCCACAGGTACATCTCAAAAAGTGATGTACCCATGGTGATAGGGGCTTGTAAATATGCCACTAAAATCATTAGTAATTTGAGTATTTGTTTTGTGTGCACACATGTGTGTTAATTTTTTCTGAATTACTGTTTTAATGTTTGAAATTTAAATCCTACAAATTCCTTGAGGGTCCCCGGCTTCCAGTTGTGACTCTATGAGGGTCCTCAGGAGTCAAAAGTTTGGGAACCACAGCCCTAGAGCAAAAACACCAATGACTAGTCAACCCAGAACATGCGACTTAGATTACATGAAGTAACGTGGATAACAATAGCACTCTTTCATTATAGTCTTACACGAGTCCAATACAAGAAGTAAATAAAGACAGGTGCAAGTTTGAAATGTTTATTTCTAACGCCAAAATCTCATGCGCATACCTTAGATAATACAACCAAACATATTATCAGAAACAAGGTTGTCAGCATTGTTACTATTCTATAAGATACAAACGGAAAAAGCATCCTATAATGCTAAAGGTAAACAAATTTAAAATATACCTACATTTCACCCTCCCTACCTAGCAGATTAGTTTATAACTACAGAAAGTCTCATAGGATTACATGGTCAGACCCATACCTCTGGTACTCAGCAGTAATAGATCACATTCAGTGCTCCACAAACTGCCAAGATACCAATGTTCTCCAACTGTGTGTAACTTTGCCTCCACAATGCATTATCAAACGCGCAAGTATCAGAGGTGGACACAACTGCATATTGTTATTGTTATTTGGTATTTATTAAGCGCATTATCACCTACAGGTCTAAGCGCTGTCAGAGAGGTCTCGACCTAGTCGTGGAGTGGATTATGTCCAGTCTTCTGTAAAAAGGACTGTTTTTATTTTTTTCCTAAATGGAAAGAGATAGTGTTCCTTCCGAAGGCTCTCCGGCAAGTTGTTTTAGATGGGGGGGATAGATGAAGAGAATGCGCTGCCGCCTTTTGTGGACAGGTTAAATCTAGGGCAGGCCAGAAAGCTAGCATCCGAGGACCGGAGTGCCCTACTGGGGGTGTATTTGGTAAGGCGGCCCTTGATGTAATTAGGTGCTCGGCCGTAGAGGGTTTTGTGTGCAATACAGAGACCCTTGAATTTAGCTCTCTGTCTGACAGGGAGCCAATGCAGCTGCTTAAGGAGGGGCAATGTATCTGTACACCTAGGAGCTTTGAAAATGAGCCTAGCGGCGTCATTCATAACCACCTGAAGTCTTGACGTTAGGTTCTCCGGGAGACCAATGTATAGGGAGTTACCATAGTCGAGGGGTGATAGTATCAAGGCGGAAACTGCAGTTCGGAGTGGGTTGAATGTAAGGATGGGGGCAAGTTTGCGCAGTTGTCACAACAGACCAGTGCATGTTCCAACCACAGCCGAGACTTGCTGGGTCATGGTAAGCTTAGCATCAATTTTAAGACTTTTTACCACTTTCGCGGATTCTGGAGATGTGCCCAGCTCTAGCGGCCAAAAGAGCTCTTTCCATGTGTTGGAGTCTGCGGTGACGGCCAGCACTTCCGTTTTGTCTGGGTTTATTTTCAATGAGTTAGCCGACATTCAATTCACCGCGAATTTTAAGATGTTTTGAAAGCGTGCATGGGCTGAGGGCACATTGTCTATCTGAATAATTATTTGGGTGTCATCGGCGTAATTATAAACTTGACATTCCAAGTGGTTTAGGGCTGCTATCAAGGGCTGGAGATAGGCATTAAAAAAAGGAGTGGGGATAATGCCGAACCCTGGGGTACACCACATGAGAGTGGGCCTGAATCGGACACAAGGTCGTTCAGTTGTGTTCTCTGTGAACGCTCCTCAAGAAAGGAGGTCAGCCAAGCCAAGGCTGTGCCCTGGATCCCCAGCTCCGAAATCCGCGACATTAGTTGGTCATGAATGCCGCGGAAAGGTCTAGTAGAACCAAGGCACAAGGTTTTTTCCTATCGGCCCTTAGTCTAAGGTCATCTAGGTCCGATAGCATCACCAAATCCGTGCTGTGGTGCACCCTGAAACCTGCCTGATTTGACTGCAGGAGGTGGTTGTTTTCAATATGGTAGGTCAGGGATTTTAGCACAAGTTGTTCAAGCACTTTAGCAAGGAACGGTAGTTGTGAGATTGGCCTGAAGTTTTTAAGATTTTTTGTGCTCGCCCCAGGTTTCTTCAAGAGTGAGATAACACGGGCTTCTTTGAAGTTGGAAGGCACTTGCCCTGTGGCGAGGGATCGATTAAGGAGTGCGAGTACCTCATTTTCAATGCTAGCATATGTATTATGGCTCGAACTTCCGAGGATCATTCTGAATAACAGACATACTATTCAAGATAACCTTGATGTTCCATGCTCTCACTATACAGACAAAACTAGCGAGGCACTTTACAAATCTAGCATACCAAATTATTCTCATATAAAACAAAATACTCAGCCTTCTCTAAACAATATCACAAGTATGTGTCACGTGCAAAGCAGAGCAGGAAAGCAAAAATAGTGTGTAAGCTTCTAATAAACCCATACTAACTTAACAGGGTGTGAGTGCAAGCCTCAGCCCCACGGCACCCTTTCTTGATCAAAGCACGTGATATAAACGTGGGCGAATTAGTAACGCAGACTCCAAGCCTAAAAAGCAGAGTCAAGTTCACATTTCCAAAAAAAAGTTATTCGCTCTTTGATAGAGAGCAGTAGCTAAATAATAAATAATACGCAGAAAAATCATAGAATCTTAATCCAACAGCATGTAAGCACAGTATGTAGCAACAGCCTCCAACAGGAAGTCATTGTTCTCATCTGAAAACATTTCAGCCATCCAATTCAATAGTGGGAATGAACATACATGTTCCTCAACGACCGGAGCCTCTATCACCATCGGAGGAAAACTCGGGTCATCTTCAATGCAACTGCGTACCAAGACCTCAAGCGCCACTGCAAAAACATTCCAACGTCCCATTATTCCATGTGTCGCTGCTAAGGCCATAATCCTGCCGCCAGAACAGAGCACGTCATGAACCACTAAAGGACTCATCAGCTGGTCATAATCTGCGTTGAGAGACACCATACTTCAGAGACACAAATCCAGGGCCCAGTCGAAATCACAGCTCAGGCAATGGAAAACAGGCTGAACGCATGTGAAAAAGGAGAATCGAAACAATAATCCATTCAGAAAGAGCCTGAAAACCTGGCTGTTCGCCAAAGTATAATCCCCCTGACTCTATTTAATAGCTTTGGCGGCTGGTCTATATGTCATGACAGCTAGTGTATTGTATACCATCTGATTACCATCTGACTACTTCCTGTTTGGGCGCCAGGATACCCGTAGGGTGACAGTTGCGCATTACAAATAATAAATACAATACAATTCAAATACAATACAATACAATAAGCTGCACTCAACGTTGCAAGGGGCAGCGCTCCATAGTAACTAAGCATTCGGTTGCGGACCAGCAACAACCGAGAAATATTGTCGTCTGCTGCAAGATGTGCATCCATTTTTAAGTAAACAAATTAATACAAGCACACCGGCAACTAATGTGACCATTAAGCACAATTCACCAAAGATTCTGGAAAAAATGGAATAAAAAAACACCGACAAGACACCAAATATAGTTTCTACAGAAGTCACAAGACCAAGTCTTATAACTTTAAAAAAGTAAGCTAACCCCCTACTCGAGGACGCATTAAAGATAGTCTAAATTAACTTCCTAAAATTCCACGGCACGTCTGTATTTAACAAAGCATACACTTCTGTGCGGGTGTTTGCTACATGAAGGACAAATGTTTCTCTAGCAGATGTTAGAGCGACCTCTTTTTGAGACAATAGCGCTCTTATACGGCTCATTTTGTTGACTCTTCTTTCAAGGTCGGAATCGACAGCCAGATGGAAACATCCAGCTTCCCATGCAGAGGAGTAAACACAACTTTTTTTATAGCAAACCACACGCTCAGTTACCGTAATCATGTAAGTGATGCCTGCTAACATCGCACAATAAACCACACAGCTGAATCGGATCTCCAATAAGTGACCACTTCTAACTATTCTCATAGCTCGCCCTGTGCTCTCGTTTGACAGTAAGAGAGTGATCGCACCATAGTTTCTACTGCTAATCATTCTCAGCATACGCTACGAATACGATAAAACGGCGATAATTTTAACACTGGTCCTTGATAATATGCCCCGAATTTCGTAGCACGCCCTGCATTGCAAAATGCGATGCAGGGCACGGAACAACGATATATTATCAACAACATAAGGCAATACATTAGCGTTGCTTTTATCGGCAGGAAACTGCAGATAAAGTGGTGATAATGGGCTTGATAATAGGCCCTTGTAAATTCCCATAGCAGCCCAGGTTCTGGTGTTAACCTGGGCTGCTATGGGAATTCACAAGGATATATTATAAAGCCCATTATCACCGCTTTATCTGCAGTTTCCTGCCAATAAAAACGGCGATAATGTATCGCCTTTTGTTGATAATATGAATGAATGAATGAATGATTACGTATTTGTATCGCGCATGGCTACCCGGAGGCATCCCAGCGCATTAGACAACGTTCATTCACCAAGATCAGACAAACAAGAGGGTTTTCAGCGACTTCCTGAAATTAAGATGGTTACTTTCCATTCTGAGATAGAGTGGAAAATTGTTCCAGAGTCTTGAGGCCTGTAGGGAGAAGCGTCTGTCACCCATACGCACTTTCCTCGTTTTTGGAATTGAGAGGAGATTCTTATTAGAGGATCTTAATTCCCGCTTAGGAAGGTAGGGGCAAAATAATGATTGTATCAGTAAGGGTGCTTTTTTGTGGATTACTTTATGGACCGTAGCCAGGGTTTTAAATTCGATCCTCTGCTGCACTGGAAGCCAATGCAATTGCGGAGTGCAGGTTTGGCAGATGTCCTTAGCGGGATGTTCAGCAGCATGCGTGCTGCACAATTCTGGACAGTCTGCAGTATCTTGATTGTCCCTTGGGGGGAGCCTAGATATACCGCATTGGAGTAATCTAGGCGTGATAAAATCAACGCCTGCACTAAAATCCTTCTGGCTTCAAAGGGAAGAAGGATGATAATCTTCCTCAGAAGCCTGATAAGTGCGTAGCATGTGGCAGCTACCTTCCGAGCTTGCACTGAAAAATTAAGAGCTGGGCCCATCCATACCCCAAGGCTCTTAATTTGGGTCTTCGGCTTGGGTGGTTGGCCCAGCTTGTCCGGCCACCAACCCTCCACTGTGGTAGGTGCCTTATATCCCAGCATCATTACCTCAGTTTTAGACCGTTAAGTTTAAGGAAGGATTCACCCATCCATTCCCGAACTTTATTAAGGCAGCTGGAGAGTCTTTCGAAAGGGGCCTCATGGGTAGATAGTGAGATGATCAATTGCGTGTCATCTGCGTATGTAACAAGTTGTAATCTCCAAGGAAGCACCGCCTCAGCCAAAGGCCTCATATAGATATTAAATAAGGTGGGGCTGAGGGATGAGCCCTGGGGTACACCGCAGTTAAGACACATTTGGGGAGAGGAAGCATCATTTTCAAAGACCACAAAGGTCCTGTCAGACAGAAAGGAGTGCAGCCACTGTAGTGCGCGGCCCGAGACACCAACTTCCTCCAGCCTGTGAAGCAGAATGGAGTGGTTCGTGGTGTCAAAGTTCACGGTTTTCTTTTTTAACCAGTAAACTTAGGTGCATATTATCAAGGACCGGTGTTATAATTATCGCCGTTTTATTGGCAAGAAACTAACGATAAAACGGCGATAATAAGCTTGATAATACGGCCTTGTTATTTCCCATAGAAGCCCATGTTAACACCAGAACATAGGCTTCTATGGGAATTAACAAGGACGTATTATCAAGCCCACCCTCCCAACATTGATAAAAAACTCCAGACACTGCAGGTACCCAGGGCTGGAAAGTCATTTTACATATCACTGCCCCAGAAAGGTGCCGTTCCCCGTGACGTGTACGGGTAGAGAGAGACAGAGAGAGAGAGAGAGAGAGCTCGAAACATACTTTTTTTTAAAAAAGACCAGAAGGGTGCCGCTCACCGAGACTGCGGGGAGTAGGACCGTAACCCCCCCGGTGCGCTCACCGAGACTGCGGGGAGTAGGACCGTAACCCCCCCCCGCATACTTCGAAATAAAACCAGAGCAGTGCCGTTCCCCAGTGCTCGGAGCACCTTACAAGCCCCCATTATGCAAAAAAATTGCCCCTGCACCGCGTACAAGTACTGCACGAGTACCCCGCCATTTTTTTTTTAGATAAAAATTGAGCCTAAAGATCCATGTAGCACCCCCTGACCAAGACTATAGGGTCAGAATGTTTCTACCCTGCCCCATTTCCTTATTTCTCAACTTTGCTTTACTGTTTTCTGGTGACTCTGCTCTCCCGACAAACAAGATGGCTGCCAACACTTCCTAGTTTGGAGTATTGACAGCCAATCAGTAAGCCTCAGTGTCTCAAATACTTCGCCATAGAATCGATCCCGCTTACTAAAAGAGGAGGCGACAGAGAGGCGTGTATGCGCAGGCTTGAAACCAAATATATTTTGGAGTTTAATTCAAAGTGGCCGGGAGGTCTTAACACCACGGAGGACCTCCACACATACCTTTGATCACTTTATGATAATGCCACATCTTAGCCATATAGTTAACACCAATATACTACAGCATACCATACTATAAGAGGAGTTGGTTCGCACCTTGCACTTTTTTGCACATATGTATTTATATTGTAATGTATTGTGCATAATTTATATATTGAGTGTGAAGTATGTGTGTGTATATATATGAATTGATTGATTTTAGCCGTCTTTTTAAATATTGGGGGAGTCTTTTTATCCTAATGTTTGTTATGATAGCTAATTTTAGTCATGTCACCAATTCCCTTTTTTATAGATTGGTTTTATGGTGTGATTTTTTCTATATGTGCTACATTGGTAATGTATGATCATATCTTGTCTTGAATACTATGACTATAACTCTGGTTGAATAGAGTTAAGATTTTCCCTACTTAAACTACCTCACTCCAGTATAACCCCCCAGCACCAGCCACTTTATCTGTATCTGCACTTTGTTTGCACGATGTCACTTTATGAAAAAAGTATATATTTTTTCTAGTTGACACAAAGCCACTTTAAATACAGGTGCAATAATATGGTTGAAGGTGAGAATGAATTAACAGAACTAAATAATATCTAGCGGTATTATATCCCCTTCTTCCGAGTTTCTAATGGCTGGAAATATGTTCATCATGAATTCATCTTTTTTTGTAGGGTCCTTATAGATAAAGTTATCTTCTTTTTTTGGATCTTCTTTTCTCTACTATCATGAAATAGTAGTGATTATTATTTTTTTTTTGTATTATGATTTAATACACGTTGGTGAGCACTGACTATGCACAGTAGTTATTAATGGACTTGATGGACAAGGTTGATATAATTTTCTCAGTACCAACTTGAAGAGTTAAAGGCATTCATGCTGATATGTATAGAATTGCAAAGCTAAAAATACTCTGCCACATGAGATTTGAAATTGCAAATGTATATATATATTTTTTCATACAATAATACTACAGGACTAATTTATGTATTTATACAGTTATCAATTCTCCTCTGTACTGGCACCTATGAGAAACCATTAGCAAATGTATTTATACATGTAGTATTTTGTTTATGTCCATCATTGGAACATGTGACTGCACGATATCACTTTAAAAAGGGCAAAAGCAATCTGTAACGCCATGTGACCAAGGCCGCTGGGACGGCCGAAACGCGTTATGACTACCTGGTTAATGGCTGAATAAACAAGATGCTGAAAAAAGTTGGTCCTTGCCTCGTGTTTCACTGAGGGAGCGCTGCTGCGAGGTATTTGCAGATATATATAAATATATATATACATATACATATATATACATACATATATATATATACATATATATATATATATATATATATATATATATATATATATATATATATATATATATATATATATATATATATATATATATATATATATATATATATATATATATATATATATATATATATATATATATATATATATATATATATATATATATATATATATATATATATATATATATTCAGCAACACAACTCCGGTATGGAAGAAGCCGTCTGACGGGCGGTCCGTGGTCAGGGCACCGGAAGCCCTGAGAACTATCACAATATTACCTCCTCCCTCGAGAAAGATCACCACGGACACCTCACATGGATTGCAGAAATTTTAATCATCCAACTGCACAGCTGTGCAGTTGGATGATTAAAATTTCTGCAATCCATGTGAGGTGTCCGTGGTGATCTTTCTCGAGGGAGGAGGTACTATTGTGATATATAGATATATATATATATATATATATATACATACATACATACATATATATACTCACCATCAGATACATATAAAATCTCACTGTTGTGTGACTCTTATGCACATACATACACAGATGCAGACATGTATTTACACACTCACAAATGTCATCAGACCGTGCGATATACAAACCCATGGGCAGCCATTCACATATGTAAGTAAAACCCACAGCCAATAAATCCAGATTAAAGTGTACACAACCCTCAACCACACATGCACATCGACTCGCAATTGTATTTGCATACTCTGTGTCTCAAAATCTATATATGCATATGCAGACACACAAAAGCACTAATCCAAGTACATAAAAAAAACACACATATAGATGTGCAGACATGCATGCACCCCCAAAGATAACTCAAGGACCATCCATACATGAACACACACTTATACACATACACCTAATCATGAACATACACACACACACATATGCACACACACACACACACTGGTACATACTCGCAGCCAGACAATGCGACCCCTGTGCACACATATACACACAATGTAAGTACTACCTTAAGGTCACAAGAGTAATTCTTGATTTTATGTATTTTAGGACGAGCCCTTGGCCAACTTCAGCCCCAATATCCAAGTTCAGTGACTCTGGTCAGTATATTTATTTGGTGGGGACTAAGACCCAGTCTGTAGGGCGACTCATCAGCCTCTGTGTGTCTTGAACTCTAGGAGGTCACAAAAAGACATGGGCATGGACATATACAGACACACAGAGCTCACTGCAGCCACTCACCCTCATGGTTTTATATTGTTCCTCTTCCTTGACTTTAGACTCCAGAAAATATGTTTCCTCTTTCTTCAGAAGACGCAGCCACTCTTGAAGTTTTACCTGCATAGATGAGAGTGCAAAAAAAATAAGTGTGGATTCATAGAGTACGTTCTTACTTACAAAACTGAGGACCCGATTCACAGAACTGACTTAAGACAAAATCCTAAACTTACTACTATTTTGGTATTCACAGAAGTCACTTACTCATTTTGGTATTCACAGAAGGCACTTACTCATTTCAGTATTCACAGAAGTCATTTAGGAGTCCTAAAGTCAGGAGTCCTAACTTTACTACTCCTAAACTGAGAAAAATCCTAACTGTAAGACTTTCAGTATTCACAGGAGGCATTTAGGAGTCCTAAAGTTAGGACTCTTAACTTTACTACTACTAAACTGAGAAAAATCCTAACTTTAAGACTTTCGGTATTCACAGAAGGTATTTAGGAGTCCTAAAGTCAGGAGTCCTAACTTTAGGACTCCTAAATGCCTTCTGTGAATACCGAAGTGAGTAAGGGCCCGATGTAGGTAGGGCGTTACCGATCGGTAACGGCCGAAAATACCGATTTTTGGCCCTTACCGATCGGTAAACAGCCATCGAGATGTAGGGAACCAAAAACAGAAAGAATCGGATAGAAAACCGAATCGGAATGAGTACCGAATGGGAAAGAATCCGATACGTACATACCGAAAATCGGATATGTAACGAATCGGAAAAACACCGAATCGGATGCAAAGACCGAATCGGTCCAATTACCGATTCGTTAGTGACACCGAATCGGAAAATCACCGATTCGGTCCAATTACCGAATCGTAAGTGACACCGAATCGGAAAATCACCGATTCGGTCCAATTACCGAATCGTAAGTGACACCGAATCGGACAATCACCGATTCGGTCCAATTACCGAATCGTTAGTGACACCGAATCGGAAAATCACCGATTCGGTCCAATTACCGATTCGGTACAAATACCGAATCGGACATGATCCGAATCGGAAAACATGCCGATTCGTATGAATCTCCGATCGGGAAATTCCACGATTCCGACAGTTGGGGAGATGTAGGGAGGCACAGAAACACCGAAATCGGCTCAAAATCGGTAGAATTCACTCGGTATTTACCATGGATTGCAATCAGGTGGTAACCAACTCCAACCCATATAAACAGTCCCAAAATGCATTGCAACTTGCAGGATGGCAGCTTTCTATGTCATTGCGAGGCGGCTACGGCTACAGCAGGAAGGACAGAGGGAATGGCTAAGAAATGAACAGGTCTACAGACAGAGGGTAACCCTATTCATGCTCACTGAGGCTGAGATCCTACAGAGATACAGGCTGGACTCTGACACCATACTTGAGCTCATCAGGGACCTTAAGCCATTCTTGGACCACCACACCCCAAGGGCACACGCCATCCCTGCGCACGTCCAGGTGCTATGCAGCCTACACCTGCTTGCGTCTGGCAGCTATCAAAGTGGAGTAGCAGCAGCAGGAGGGTTGAGCCAGAGCAGCCTGTCAAGGTTCTTCCACATATTCCTTGACGCCATGATAGACAGGATGGACCAATACATCTCTTTCCCTGCAACCCACGCAGAACTGCTACAAACTAAAGCTGACTTCTACCAGATGGCACAATTTCCCCAAATCATCGGTTGCATAGATGGCACACACATTCCGATTTGCCCACCAGCGGACACCGAATACATATACCGCAATCGGAAATCTACACACACCATCAACGTGCAGGTGATCTGCAATGCCAAGTGCACCATCACAGACCTGGTAGCAAAATTTCCAGGGAGTACCCATGACTCCTATATATTCCAACAGAGCGGCATATATGCACGGCTGATGGCTGGTGAATTTGGAGAAGGATACCTCCTAGGTGAGACACATCATCAGACCCCCATAACACATAGTAGGTAGGTGGAATACATGTATGCATGTGTCTAATGTGACCCCTTTCTCTTCCAGGCGACAGTGCATATGCCCTCCGCTCATTCATACTCACCCCCTACCTCAACCCCTCCACACCCAGCCAAAGGAGGTATAACCGGGCCCACATACGCACAAGGAATGTTGTTGAACGGACCTTTGGCATCTGGAAAAGTAGATTCAGATGCCTGCACAAGAGTGGAGGTGCAAGGCAGTATACCCCCATCACCTGCTGCAAGATCATAGCTGTATGTGCAATGTTACACAACCTTGCGGTCAAGAAGGGCACTGAGGTGGAGTTGTCTGACTACGAGGACTATGACGACGACGAAGCTGTGCCACTGACACAGCCAGCTGGGGTGTGTACGCCAAGTGATGGCAGATACAGACGTGAGGAGATCACTGAGAACTATTTCTGACTGAGTACAGATGCAAAGACAGCTAAATGTTGCTTGCAAAAAACAAATTTTAATGGTGATGCACCACAGTTACAGCACTGATGTGCATCAAATAATGGAGTATGTAAAATCAAATAAAGTCTAGGGTTCTGGTTTGCTCATCCCCCCTTGCCAGGCTATTTTTTGGCCCGCTTGCCAGACCCACTGGGGTGTCCCTCGGCCCCCTCCGAATGGCCAGCAGCATCAGCGGATCGCCTGGTGCTCCTCCGCGGCTCAGATGCAGCGCTGGCCGGGCTGCTGCGGCTGCTGCTGTCTCCAGCATCACCCAGGTCCAGGGCAGGATTGGAGGCGGTGTTTGATATTATCATGGCCTCCATGGCCGTGGTGATCCTGGCCATCCCCCTAGTGAGCTCAGCCGTATGCTGACTGAGCACCGATTCTTGGTTTGAGCTGCGATGGCACAGTTGTGCGGTCGCCGCTGCAAGGCGGGCCATGGCCCGGTTCAGCACCCGGGCATCCCTCCTGCGTGCAACCTCATGCTCCTCCTGTCTGGCAGATGAGTGGGTGATGGCAGTGGTCAGCCTGCCTAACCCTGCTGCCACCTCCTTGTTGCTGTCCACAACAGCCTGGAAACCCTTCACCAACTCCCCCATCTGCATGTTGTGCTGCAGGAGCTGGCGTTGGCAGGCCATGGTGGATCTGGCCTGTTGGCGCTGGATTTTGACCATCTGTCCCTCCAGGCCCAGGAACACACTGCCCTCCCGTGCTGGTGCAGCAGTGGTGGTGGTGGCACGGCGTCGGGCACTGCTGCTTCCGGCCTGCTGACTGGGCTGGGGTGCCACTGGTGGGGGTGTGGTGCTGGCCGGTCCCTGAGCCCCTGCTCCCAGGATAGGTTGGACAGGTGGCAAGGCCACGGTTGTGGCAGGAGCTGGTGTAGGCGGAATGGTCTGCCTCGTAGGGGAGTTTTCTGGTGAGAATTGCAAGGGGGGTGTGCTGGACAGTACTGGGGAGTGCACTGCTTGGAAGTCAATGACCAGGACTCCCTCCATTCCTAGCCCTGGGGTGTCTCCTTCCTCATCCTCCTCCTCCTCCTCCTGGCCAGCCTGGCTGGTGCTCGGCCCTGCGACTGCAGTGTTGGACGTTGCTGCTCCCTCTGCTGTCACAGTTGTTCCGCCTGATGGTGCCCCTAGGTACAAAGAAGCATTTGTAAACTGAGTGCCGATGTATTACAGTCAGTACAATTATGGCATTCCACATGTCCTTGCATCTCCTTACACCGTGTCACACTGTTTCCTGTCTTGTGATTCTGCACTGACATATTTGGCTAACTTCTGCTGACTACATGTACCATGATGCTTGTCTCTTGTATGTTGGTGGCAGTACAGTGCTGGTGTTTGCCTATGCATTGTGTCTAATGGGGAGGTGTCTGGTAGGGTGTGTCATGATGCGCATGCTTCTTACCTGTAGCTGTGGCTCTCGCAGAGCTGTCCAGGGTCCCGATTCCTACGATACTCTCCCTCTCGATGGTGCTGGAGACAATTTCCTCCAGCTCGGTGAGGGGTGGCGCCGGGTTCTTGCCTCCTCCAGTGTGTCCAGCCTGCCTTTGAATGTCAGCCAGCTTCTTCTTCGTGAGGCTGCGGATGTCGTAAAACCTTTTTTTCAGTTCCTCAATGGACCTGGGGGTGACACCCGCAGCATTCACCTTCTGGGCGATGTCGGCCCAGATTCTCCTCTTGGTGCTGTCTGGCACGTTGAGGGACAGCTTGCCAAACAGCTGGCGGTGCACCCTCACCACCTCCTCAACCAGCACCTGAAGTTCGGTGGTGGTGAACTTGGGCTTCCTCTTTTGGGAGGACTTCTGGCTTCCTGCCTGATCTGCCATTTTCTCCTGTTCAGTTTGCAACCTCCTTCTCCCACTGCTGCTAACTGTGTGTGTTGGGCTCAGGCAGGCTTTCTAGAAACTTCTTAATTAGCTGCACCTGCCAGGGTTGCCACTCCCTGTTTGGGTGGGGGAGGGGGAGCCACCTCATTGGCTGAATCGCCTATTGCCGAATCGGCTTTTACCGATTCGGTAATATCCGAATCGGTAAAATCCGATTCGGTATTATCCGAATCGGTAAAAGCCGAATCGGTTCATTCAATGCATTCCTATGGGCTTTTTCGCCATGGGTCTGTTTTCATGGCTACGAATCTATGATTGCCGAATCGGATTTTACCGAATCGGCTTTTACCGAATCGGTATTCGCCGAATCGGGAATATCCGAATCGGTGGTAGCCGATTCGGTGATTTCCGATTCGTTGTTGGCCGATTCGGTACTTTCCGATTCGGACCGAGCAGAATCGGAACGTACCGAATCTCATTACCGATGCCGACCGAATCGGTATTCATTCGGTATTTTTTTCCTACATCTCGTTTTCCGATTTCAGAATACCGATTCGGCCCGCCTCGGTATTTTGAAATCGGAAAATCGCGTTTACCTACATCGGGCCCTAAGTGCCTTCTGTGAATACCAAAATGGTAGTAAGTTAAGGATTTTGTCTTACGTTAGTTCTGTGAATCGGGCCCAGAGTCACTACAGTACCTGCCACATGTACCCAAATGGTACGTACCAGCATACACTAATAATGTAAGTACCAGACACACACATCCAGATTCTAAGCACCAGCCCTAAGTATCACAGGGAAGGACACAGACGATGGTGTCAGTGTTTTGGCTCCGTTCTTGAATGTGTTACATCTACATCTCATTGAATGAATAAACATATCAGAACCTCGTTCTATACAAGTGCAAGCCACATGCAGGGTCTGTGACAGAAAAGAGACGCAGGAAGACTGCAGGCACCAACCACAAGCAGGGTCTGTAACAGAGAACAGACACTGGGAGAGAGCAGGTACCAGCCTCCTACAGGGATGGTGACAGAGAACAGACATAATGATACAGAAGGTACCAGAGTCCTACAGGTTCTCTGACAGAGAACAGACAGGCACAACAGGACAGCAACCAGCCTCATAAAGGGTCTGTGACATTGAAAACAGAGTGACAGAAAACACATGCCCCATACAGGGTTTGCCACAGAGAACAGACAGTCATAGCAAGAGAACAAGTGCCAGCCTCTGTGACATAGAACATACATATTGAGAGCATGTATCAGACTCATACAGGATCTGTGAGAGAAGACAGCAGACACCATGCAGAGTAGAAGACATGAAACAAGTAACGAGAGACAGTGAGCACAGACATCAAGTGTTTCATGGTCTATGACAGGAGTCAGACTGTTGTCCGCAGAGAGAGTCTGCAACAGAGCCAGTTCCAGCCTTTACAAGGTCTGAAGCAGGAATAAGACAATGGCCGTACGTGGTCTGTAACAGAAAACCGGCAACAGACTCATAAAGGCGTCTGTGTCAAGCAACCTGCCACACTGAGAGCGTAGACACCAGCCCTTTACAGGGTCTGCAAGTGGGAGCAGGCACCAACCTAATTCAGTGCCGCAGCTGAGAACAGGCAGGATTAGTGAGTGAGCAGGCAACACGCTGATGCAGAGTCTGCAGCCAGGAACAGGCAGAGCAGGAAAACTGGCACAGACCCCAAGCATGGCAACAGTATGATTTAAAAAAAAAAAATGTAAGACTTTATTTTCCAGGTTTTGCATACAGAAATAGGATAATCATTACAGTGCGGAATGCAGCATTGGTCAAAATAAAGCACATGTATAACAAATATAGTGTAAAAAGTTCACAGAAATCAAAGTAAGTAGACGGTGTAACATTGTCAGAAGAAGAAAATATCCATCCGATTAAATCAATAAAGTGACACGTCATACAGAAAGACAAAAACCTTCCCAGCAATCAAAACATTGCAGAGGACATCATAATGAGAGCGCCAGCAGGAAGAAGATAGATCACCCAAGACAATTCACCACGGGACTGGTGACTAACCAATCCCCTCAGGAACAATACCACTTGCCGTCTGCGAGCCCCGCATTTGGCAATATAGTCCCTATACGGGCCCCAGATGTCCACTGGTCGTGACGAACTAGGGATCGGAGTGGAGTATTCTTCGCAGTTAACATTGCAAAATGCCAAGCTCCGGAGCCATGCCTGAAGGGAAGGAACTCTATTACTACTGTAGGAGAGTAGGGTCTGCAATCCTATGATCACCCAGATTTTTTGCTTTTGTTTCACTGGTTTACGACTTTCTCTGGCTGTGGGCCTGCTAATCAGACCCACAGCCTGGCTGTTCTCTTTCTAAATTACGATATGTACCCTAGGTGCATTTACCAATTGGTACTGGGCCACCTTGTCAGACCCTGTAACTCAGGGCATAGGTGTACCCAGGGCCGCCAGGGGCTGCAGCATGTATTATGCCACCCCTGGCTGGCCTCCTAAATTTGACACAACTGGCTGCATGACAGCTGGGGCAAAGTCGTGTAATCACCCTTTGCTTTAGGTATAGTAGCTCTATATCTAACCATACGATGGACACCCGAGTTCCTATCAGTCACTCCTATGGCAGGCCTTGACAATCCTGAAGGCAGAGTGCGTGGGCTCGTGTGAACTGTGTTCTGGCCCGAGCCGAGCCCGGTTGCAGCTTGCGGAATCAAGACCCAATGGCTGTTCCATGGTAACGCGTACCATATCGGTAACTTCGGTATCGCGTTATCAAGACATGTCGAGTAAGGTGTCATACGAATCGGGATGCTGCCCTCTCACCAATTCTGGCGACGAGGTTAGCATTCCGCCCTTCTAGAGGGACACGACATGTAACTGTGAACCCCGGTTAAAGTTAACTGAAGCCTCAGCTCCACAAAATGGATGCTGCCACCACAGACACGAGTCTGACCTCCTGCTGCTGGGAGTCCTTCCAGCGAGGAGCGCTTGGACAAAGGGTTTCCTGTCGAGGGCGGTGTTCGCACCGTCCCAGACAGGGTTTGTGTATTCTGGGTAGGTAGGGCTTTTGCGAGAAGGTGACTGCGGAGTGGCACCCCGGTGCTCACTACGCATCTGCCGGGCAGAACCAGTTCCAGGGGCGCCAGCCCTGGCCTGGGGAAAGTCCGGCAGGGGAGAGGGGTGTAACTACCCCCTTCCTGGTCCCGCCCTTAGGGCAGAACCTAGTCATGTACCCACCCCTTTCTTTAGGATAAAGACCGGAGCAGGGACCCTTCCAAATTAGATCATCTTTGAATCAAGAATACTTTCTACGAAAGGACTTCGAGACTCTTCTCAAGATTTCTCCCTTGTGACTAAGGAGTAGTCACCCTGCATCAGCGGGCACCATCTAAGAACTCTGCGGTTTGCTGCAAGTCCTTCCTCAAGGATCCGACGGCCCAGCTCGACGAGAACCGGCTTCCCTGGCACCTCTGACCTCTACCCACGTCATCAGCTCAGCTGTGATCTGTGGGTGCGACGAGACCTCGAGGGACCGGTCATCATCAGAACCTGCACGCTCTTAACCAGCACGACCATCGAAGCAATTCTCTGGTGAGTGCTCTGGGGTCCGAGAAGCCCCGACCCTGAGCCGCTCCAGCACCGAAGTGCAGTCTCCCAGCATCTCCACGATCTGCGTGTGGCCCTTCTGCTCGCTGCTCAGCACGTTGTCTGGTCACTAGCCGCTGGCTTGTGCCCTTCTGTGACGACATCCGACAATCAACACTGCTGGTCTGGTTGCTCCAGACTGGCCCTTGCTTCCATCTTTGCGAGAAGCACCCCGGACCCTCCTGGTCCACTCAAGACGCCATCTTAGGCCTACCACGTGGCCCTGAGATCTGCCAAGGCTTGTTGCCCCATCCTGGGCCCAGCGACGCCGACAGCATCATCCTTCGTGGGACAGCTCGCACCTCCACCGTGGTCGCCGACAACGCCTCCTGGTCCGTGAGACTGCAGAGCCTAGCGTCGCCCACTCACCTGGTCGAGGTGACGGCCAACCGGTGCCTCCCTGGTACCCTCTGTCTACTGGCTAGTAGTACGAACTTGGTCCCCTCTGCTTTCAGGTATCATCAATCTCTGATCCAGGCTTGGATCTCTACGAACTATTCATCACTGGTCGCCGGCCAGCAACTCCTTTTCTTCCGGCTCCTGGCTCGTCAGCGAAGACCCCGACGCCTGTAAGACTTGTGCAGCCGCAGCCCTCGTGGCTAGGTAACTCGGCATTTCGGTGCCTGCATAGCCTCTTTACTCTAGGGTCCTGAGTCCCTCGCTTCCGACTTGCCTTATCGGGTCCGCCCGAGACCTTAAACTTTCCGTGTCCTCGGACACTTGTTTTAATTGTGCACTTGAAGTATTTTCCTAAGAGATTTGGTTTGTGCTTAATACCCTGTCCTCATAAAGAGTACAGGGCTGTTGTGATTCTTAATAAATATACTGTTTATTTTCATAACACTTGTGTGGTGTCCTTTCACTTGGTGTTCAAGGGGTACATGTGTGGTAAACAGCTGGCTTAACGCGCCCTCTCGAGTCTTTAGCCTTAGACTGCTCGTATCCACGCTACTAGGATAGCTGGTCTATAGGTTGACTTACAACCAATCACCATAAGGGTCGTTTGGAACGATACATAGCGGTCGCTAGAATAGCGAACGCTGCATATCGGGCCAACTTCTCACATTGGTGAGCAGCGGTTGGGATTTGAGCTTGCTGTTGTTTTACCACACGTATCCTAAGAATATCTTGTTGAAAGATCACATAAGTACTGTTAGTACATATAACTAAAGCTTAGAATACTCTGAGTTCTACTGAACCAGCTGTTGCAGCTCCTCAAGGCTTAGCACACCTTGGCTGCAACTCTTAGCAAGGGAACAGTAGGTAAACACATAGTGTAGGTAGGTGCATCACTTACACCACACTAGAAACAGTATGTCGGACAAAGGAGGAAACCCTGAGTCTCCCCTTGTGTCAGTTGACCCTCCACAGGTCATCCCTTCGAGATATACTGTGCTGAGCTTCAAGGAGTTAAGACAGGTGTGTCACTCCAGGAAGATCAAGCAGGGGTCTAACCCCACAACGTCCTTTCTGATTGGTCTCTTGGAGACTTATGATGCCAGAAAAGCTGAGACCCGTCCCAGCTCTTCTGATCCAGAAGGAGACATGCCTCCCCTCGAGGGAACCAGAGACGATCCTGACCTCATCCACCTCGCAACTGAGAACGAAGATGTGGAGGATGATGAGGATGAGGATCCCTCTGGGGATGAGGCAGATAAGGGACAGGTAGAAGTCGTCAGACTAACCCGGTCCAACTTAAGCAAACATGATAGTGGTACTGGGGGACCCCCAGCGCTACTGTCAGGTCAGCTTAACATTGGGAATGGACGAGCCCGATCTCTGTCAAGAGACTCTGGCAGATCCCTTCAAACCAATGGCTCTCACAACTCTTCTCAAAGAGGGATGACGTCCCCTCAGAGGAGAGTGTACGAAGCTAAGGAAAGGGCAGCTAATCTGAGGATTGAAAGGGAAGAACTTGCCCTGGCCAAAGAAAGGCTTGCCTTCGCTAGAGAGCAACAGTTAAGTGGGGTAGTCCCCACTGGTGGCAACATTTTACCTAGCAATAGGGAAAGGAGTTTTGATACGAAACACCTTGGGAAGATAGTGCCCCCCTTTAAACAAGGGGACGACATCCACAAATGGATTACTGCTTTGGAGAGGGCCTGCACTGTGCAAGGTGTTCCCCAGAGTCAGTGGGCAGCTATCTTGTGGCTCTCCTTTGAAGGAAAAGGAAGAGACAAGCTCCTCACCACAAGGGTGGAGGATGCTAACGATTACCAAGTCTTGAAAAATACACTCGTTGAAGGGTTCGGCCTAACCACTGAGCAGTACAGGGTGCTGTTCAGGGATACCCAGAAAACGCAGGCTCAAGACTGGTCTGACTTTGTCGATTGTGCCACTAAGGCTTTGGAGGGCTGGTTGCTGGGCAGTAAGGTTACTGATTACAAAGGATTGTATAATTTGATGATGAGAGAACAAATTTTAAACAATTGTCAGAACCAGTTGTTGCATCAGCATCTTGTCGACTCGGATCTGACCTCTCCCCAAGAATTGGGAAAGAAGGCAGACAGATGGGTTCGTACGAGAGTTAAACAGAACCAGGGCCAGAATCAAGGTGGTCAGAAGAAAGCAGACCAGAAGGGTAAAGATTCTAAGGGGGAACAAAACGACCAGAAGTCTTCGACAGGTCCCCAACAACCCAAAGAGGGTGGGGGTCAGGCTCCCCGAAAGAAGAAAGAAGGCCAATCCAAAAGATGGTGCCAGTACTGTAAAAGTAAATCTCACTGGTTTAGTGAGTGCACCAAGAAAGGAGGAGGGCAGACTCCTGCCACTGCAGCCCCTAAGGCACCTGTGCCCCCTAGTACAGTCAGCAGTGGTAGTGCGCTTCCCAAGGGTTTAGTAGGGTTAACCCTGGGTTCTGAGGGGCGTGACAACTTAGTTGGCACACTCACTCAGGCTGTCCTTGTCAGTACAGGGGACGTGGACGTGTCCCCTGACATAAGTCCCAATACTTTGGGCAAATACCGACAGACGCCTTTCATAAATGGAAAGATGGCTCAGGCCTATAGGGACACTTGTGCCAGCGTCACCATGGTGACGCCTAACTTTGTGGACCCTGGACAGATCATGCCAGGTACAGAATTCCTGGTGACCAATGCAAGCAATGTCACTACCAATCACAGTATGGCAATTGTAGCTTTCTCCTGGGGAGGGGTAACTGGCCAAAAGAAGGTTGTAGTTAGTTCAGACCTCCCAGTGGATTGTTTGTTGGGCAATGATTTGGAGTCATCACAATGGTCAGAAGTGGAGCACCGGACTCACATGGAAATGTTAGGTTTGCCAGCACATGTGTTCGCTGTGACCAGGTCACAGGTCAGACGATGCCCCACTGAATAGGTGCTGGATCCTGGAACAACGGACCAGACACCTCCCAAGAAAAAGAGCAGTAGGGTTAAGGCTGCGCCTTCCCCCTTGCCCCAGGTCGTGGATCAAGTCTCAGAGGAGGCTGACCTGCAAGAATTGAGGGAAACTGAGCCTCGGGAGTTCGAACTTGATCAAGTTGAATTCTTGGGTTCAGGGGGACCCTCAAGGGAAGACCTGGGGAAGGACCAGTTAGACTGCCCTTCTCTTGAACCCCTCAGACAGCAGGCTGCTGCTGAGGCTGCTGGGAACGCCACAGGTACCCACAAGGTATACTGGGAAGACGGACTCCTGTACACTGAGTCAAGAGACCCCAAGCCTGGCATGACCAGGAGGCTGGTTGTACCCTTGTCTCAGCGAGGTTTCCTACTTACCTTGGCCCACGAGATTCCCTTAGCAGGTCACTTAGGCCAGACGAAGACGTGGGACAGGCTTGTCTCACACTTTCACTGGCCTCATATGAACGAAGATGCCAAGGAGTTTTGCCGCTCCTGTGTCACTTGCCAAGCCAGTGGTAAGTCAGGTGGCACGACAAAGGCCCCCCTTATACCAATGCCTGTGGTGGGGGTGCCCTTTGAACGGGTGGGGATCGACATCGTCGGTCCCATGGAACCACCAACGGCATCAGGGCACAAGTTTATACTGGCGGTAGTGGATCATGCCACCAGGTATCCTGAAGCTATTCCCCTTAGGACCACTACAGCACCTGTTGTGGCAAGAGCCCTAGTTGGAGTGTTCTCCAGAGTGGGCTTCCCTAAGGAGGTCGTCTCCGACAGAGGTGCAAACTTTATGTCGAGCTACTTAACTGCTATGTGGAAGGAATGTGGTGTCAACTACAAGTTCACTACACCCTATCATCCACAGTGCAATGGGCTTGTTGAGAGATTCAACAGGACCCTGAAAGGGATGATTCATGGACTACCGGAAAAGCTTCGGCGTAGATGGGACGTCCTGATCCCCTGCCTCTTGTTCGCCTACCGAGAAGTCCCACAGAAGGGGGTTGGCTACAGCCCTTTTGAACTTTTGTACGGACATCCTGTAAGGGGACCCCTGTGTTTGGTGAAGGAAGGATGGGAGAGACCTCTCAAAAAGCCTGCAGCCAACATAGTGGACTATGTGCTTGGCCTCCGCTCGCGGATGGCTGAATACATGGAGAAGGCATCTGAAAACCTTAAGGCCAGCCAAGAACTCCAAAAAGCTTGGCATGACCAAAAGGCTGTCTTGACTGTTTATCAGCCCGGACAGAAGGTGTGGGTGTTGGAGCCAGTGGCCCCAGCAGCACTCAAGGACAAATGGTCCGGGCCCTACACCATCCTGGAGAAAAAGGGAGAGGTCACCTACCTGGTCGACCTGGGAACTCCCCGGAGCCCCCACAGGGTGCTTCATGTCAACAGGCTCAAGGCATATGTCGACAGGAAGGACATGAGTTTGCTCATGGCCCTAGATGAGGGACAGGAAGAGGAGAGTGACCCTCTCCCCGACCTGCTCACTCAGAATCCTGACGATGGATCGGTAGATGGTGTTGTCTTTTGTGGCAGCCTCTCCGAACATCAACAGGGCGACTGTAAACAGGTTCTTCAGTCGTTCAGACATATGTTCTCTCTAACACCCAGTCAGACCAATTGGTGCACCCATGAGGTTGACACTGGTGACAGCTTGCCCGTTAAGAGTAAAATCTACCGGCAGCCTGATCACGTTAGAGACTGCATCAAGAGTGAAGTGCAGAAAATGTTGGAGCTGGGAGTCATTGAACCCTCGGACAGCCCTTGGGCTAGTCCCGTAGTTCTAGTGCCGAAACCTCACACCCCGGGCGGTAAGAAAGAGATGAGGTTCTGCGTAGACTACAGGGGTCTCAATGCGGTCACTAAGACTGACGCCCACCCAATACCAAGGGCAGACGAGCTTATCGATAGATTGGCTTCGGCCAACTACTTAAGTACGTTTGACCTGACAGCTGGGTATTGGCAAATCAGGTTAGCTGAGGACGCCAAGCCTAAGACCGCATTTTCAACCCCTGGTGGGCATTATCAGTTCGTGGTGATGCCCTTTGGTCTGAAAAATGCACCTGCCACCTTCCAAAGGTTGGTGAATCAAGTCCTTACTGGGCTGGATGACTTCTGTGCGGCGTATCTCGACGATATTGCTGTCTTTAGCTCCACCTGGGAGGATCACCTGGTCCACCTGCGGAAAGTGTTAGAGGCTCTGCAAGCAGCAGGCCTCACTATCAAGGCCACCAAGTGCCAGATAGGGCAGACACAGGTTGTATACCTGGGCCACCTTGTAGGTGGAGGCCAGGTTCAGCCACTGGAGAGCAAGATACAGTCAATCAGGGACTGGGCTCCTCCAACCACCCAGACCCAGGTCCGAGCTTTCTTGGGCCTGACTGGATACTACCGAAAGTTTGTCAGGAACTATGGTTCCATCGTGACACCATTAAACGAACTGACAAGTAAGAAAATGCATTCGATGACCTAAAGCAGGCCATGTGCACGGCGCCTATCCTTAAGAGTCCAGACTACTCCAAACCATTCATTGTCCAAACAGATGCTTCTGAGTTGGGTGTGGGAGCTGTTCTTTCTCAACTGAATTTTGATGGTCAAGACCAGCCCATTGCTTTTATAAGCAGAAGGCTGACCCCTAGAGAGAAGAATTGGTCAGCTATTGAGAGGGAGGCCTTTGCTGTGGTTTGGGCCCTGAAGAAGCTGAGGCCATACTTGTTTGGCACTCACTTCAAGATTCAGACCGACCATAAGCCCCTCTTATGGCTAAATCAGATGAAGGGTGAAAACCCCAAACTGCTTAGGTGGTCCATTTCCCTACAGGGGATGGACTTTACAGTGGAACATAGACCTGGTACTGATCATGGCAATGCCGATGGGCTCTCCAGATATTTCCACTTAGAGCAAGAAGACTCACCTGGTCAAGGTTAGTTTATTGTTCCGACGTTTGGGGGGGGGTCATGTAGGAGAGTAGGGTCTGCAATCCTATGATCACCCAGATTTTTTGCTTTTGTTTCACTGGTTTACGACTTTCTCTGGCTGTGGGCCTGCTAATCAGACCCACAGCCTGGCTGTTCTCTTTCTAAATTACGATATGTACCCTAGGTGCATTTACCAATTGGTACTGGGCCACCTTGTCAGACCCTGTAACTCAGGGCATAGGTGTACCCAGGGCCGCCAGGGGCTGCAGCATGTATTATGCCACCCCTGGCTGGCCTCCTAAATTTGACACAACTGGCTGCATGACAGCTGGGGCAAAGTCGTGTAATCACCCTTTGCTTTAGGTATAGTAGCTCTATATCTAACCATACGATGGACACCCGAGTTCCTATCAGTCACTCCTATGGCAGGCCTTGACAATCCTGAAGGCAGAGTGCGTGGGCTCGTGTGAACTGTGTTCTGGCCCGAGCCGAGCCCGGTTGCAGCTTGCGGAATCAAGACCCAATGGCTGTTCCATGGTAACGCGTACCATATCGGTAACTTCGGTATCGCGTTATCAAGACATGTTGAGTAAGGTGTCATACGAATCGGGATGCTGCCCTCTCACCAATTCTGGCGACGAGGTTAGCATTCCGCCCTTCTAGAGGGACACGAGATGTACGTAACTGTGAACCCCGGTTAAAGTTAACTGAAGCCTCAGCTCCACAAAATGGATGCTGCCACCACAGACACGAGCCTGACCTCCTGCTGCTGGGAGTCCTTCCAGCGAGGAGCGCTTGGACAAAGGGTTTCCTGTCGAGGGCGGTGTTCGCACCGTCCCAGACAGGGTTTGTGTATTCTGGGTAGGTAGGGCTTTTGCGAGAAGGTGACTGCGGAGTGGCACCCCGGTGCTCACTACGCATCTGCCGGGCAGAACCAGTTCCAGGGGCGCCAGCCCTGGCCTGGGGAAAGTCCGGCAGGGGAGAGGGGTGTAACTACCCCCCTTCCTGGTCCCGCCCTTAGGGCAGAACCTAGTCATGTACCCACCCCTTTCTTTAGGATAAAGACCGGAGCAGGGACCCTTCCAAATTAGATCATCTTTGAATCAAGAATACTTTCTACGAAAGGACTTCGAGACTCTTCTCAAGATTTCTCCCTTGTGACTAAGGAGTAGTCACCCTGCATCAGCGGGCACCATCTAAGAACTCTGCGGTTTGCTGCAAGTCCTTCCTCAAGGATCCGACGGCCCAGCTCGACGAGAACCGGCTTCCCTGGCACCTCTGACCTCTACCCACGTCATCAGCTCAGCTGTGATCTGTGGGTGCGACGAGACCTCGAGGGACCGGTCATCATCAGAACCTGCACGCTCTTAACCAGCACGACCATCGAAGCAATTCTCTGGTGAGTGCTCTGGGGTCCGAGAAGCCCCGACCCTGAGCCGCTCCAGCACCGAAGTGCAGTCTCCCAGCATCTCCACGATCTGCGTGGGGCCCTTCTGCTCGCTGCTCAGCACGTTGTCTGGTCACTAGCCGCTGGCTTGTGCCCTTCTGTGACGACATCCGACAATCAACACTGCTGGTCTGGTTGCTCCAGACTGGCCCTTGCTTCCATCTTTGCGAGAAGCACCCCGGACCCTCCTGGTCCACTCAAGACGCCATCTTAGGCCTACCACGTGGCCCTGAGATCTGCCAAGGCTTGTTGCCCCATCCTGGGCCCAGCGACGCCGACAGCATCATCCTTCGTGGGACAGCTCGCACCTCCACCGTGGTCGCCGACAACGCCTCCTGGTCCGTGAGACTGCAGAGCCTAGCGTCGCCCACTCACCTGGTCGAGGTGACGGCCAACCGGTGCCTCCCTGGTACCCTCTGTCTACTGGCTAGTAGTACGAACTTGGTCCCCTCTGCTTTCAGGTATCATCAATCTCTGATCCAGGCTTGGATCTCTACGAACTATTCATCACTGGTCGCCGGCCAGCAACTCCTTTTCTTCCGGCTCCTGGCTCGTCAGCGAAGACCCCGACGCCTGTAAGACTTGTGCAGCCGCAGCCCTCGTGGCTAGGTAACTCGGCATTTCGGTGCCTGCATAGCCTCTTTACTCTAGGGTCCTGAGTCCCTCGCTTCCGACTTGCCTTATCGGGTCCGCCCGAGACCTTAAACTTTCCGTGTCCTCGGACACTTGTTTTAATTGTGCACTTGAAGTATTTTCCTAAGAGATTTGGTTTGTGCTTAATACCCTGTCCTCATAAAGAGTACAGGGCTGTTGTGATTCTTAATAAATATACTGTTTATTTTCATAACACTTGTGTGGTGTCCTTTCACTTGGTGTTCAAGGGGTACATGTGTGGTAAACAGCTGGCTTAACGCGCCCTCTCGAGTCTTTAGCCTTAGACTGCTCGTATCCACGCTACTAGGATAGCTGGTCTATAGGTTGACTTACAACCAATCACCATAAGGGTCGTTTGGAACGATACATAGCGGTCGCTAGAATAGCGAACGCTGCATATCGGGCCAACTTCTCACAACTACCCCATAATAAAGCAATTTCTCGTTTGGCTAAGAGGAATCCCAGAGCTGCTAGCTTTCTAACCTTCCAAGGGAAGTTAACCACATAACCCAGCAGCGCGACCTCAGGGGTGGGTATTAACTGCATGGACAGTATGTCCCCCAATGTGGAGTGGACAAGGGACCAGTACTGGTGTATCTTGGGACATGTCCAGGCGAGGTGAGCAAAGTCGGCAAATGTGGCAAAGCACTTCCGGCAGTGATGTGGCCTGTTGTGATCTATTCTATGTGAGCGTGCGGGAGTGTGATTCATTCCGCGAAGGAACTTAAAATGAAGATGCTTGTGTCTGCTGTTCAATGAGACCTCTTTGGTAGCCCTACAGCACTGCTCCCATTGGTCGTCAGTAATGGACCCACCCAAATCTACCTCCCAAGCCGCCGGTATCTTGGCGTCAGATACAGGTCTGGCCGCCCCACATTGTTTATATAGTTTCGAGACCAAATGCGCACCGGTAGGGTTCTGTATCAGCAGTGTCAGTGGCGGGGTTGGCTCGGGAGCCGAAGGGAATGAAGGGAATGTGGCCCGAAGCATGGAGGGCATGCGTGTCATGACAAAGGTGTCCATGAAGGAGCGTTCTGTGAATCTGGCCTCTTCCGATATTGAGAAGAAATGGCCCTCAGGAAATAGATCCCCTATCGTGCGAATGTGAAATTTCTCCAGTGTGCGCTGGACCAAGACTTCACCTGTAATTGGAAACCATGAAGGATTAGTTAGGGGCAACTCCGAGAGTAGAGTAGCTCGAGTCCCAACAATCTACGCAACTTGTCCCACGCCCAATACGTGGTGGAGACAGTTTGAATGTCTTGGGGGTCCAGAGGGAATCCCGTAGGCAGGATAGTGGAAAGGTGGCGTGGAAGCACAAGATCTGCCTCAGGCAGAGTCAATGTCTGAAAGCGAACCCGAAGTGTCTTGTCGCCCCAGATAAGGCGCAGCAACAGTGTACGCAGTTGTGAGAAAAAGGTCTTCATAAGAGGGATGGGAATATTATTAAAAAGATATAGAAACAGGGGGAGGACCACCATTTTTATTATGGCAACTCTCCCAGCCATTGATAACGGCAATCGTAGCCATTTCTCGATGTGCGATTCAAGGGAGCTAATCGCCCTGCCGTAGTTTAGCCTTATCATAGTGACAGTATCTAGATGGACATAAACACCAAGATATTTAACCACGTCACTGCACCACTCAAGAGGGAACTCGCAAGTCCAGGCAGTCGTGCCAGCCGTTAGTGGGAAAATAACTGACTTATGCCAATTGATGCTGAGCCCAGAAAACTTGCGAAATCGGACAATTTCCAAGATCAAGGGTTCCAGGTTGAGCTGGGGCATCCTAACGCATAAGATAGTATCGTCCGCGTAAAGTTAAACCAGAAGGGGGCCAGTGAGGAATTGGAGGCCACGGTGCAAGTGCTTCTCCTGAAAATGGCGCACCAGGGGATCCATGGCCAGAATAAAAAGCATTGGGTTAAAGGGGCAACCTTGTCTAGTACCCGAGACAGGGTGAAGGGGTCAGATAGAGTGCCATTCAGGCGTAATCTAGCGGTGGGAACAGTGTACAGAAGCGCCACCGAAGAAACAAAGCATTCCGGCATGGACATGCGTCGCATGACAGAGGAAAAAAGGCCATTCGAGTGAATTGAATGCCTTTTCGGCATCAAGGTGCTTCGCGGCAGCCGACGTGGCAGGATCAGTTCTGTACAATACAGTGAATAGGGCCCGCAGATTCAATGAGGTGGATCTATGTGGTACAAAACCGGACTGTGTCGGCGAAATAATGGATTGCATTAACAGGGACAATCGTATTGCTATTACCTTAGCTAATATTTTATAATCGAGGTTCAATAAAGACAATGGCCTATGTGAGCTGCACAGTTTAGGGTCTCTGCCTGGCTTGGGAAGGAGAATAATGACCATCTCTCTGAATGTTGGAGGAAGGATGCCCACCTCCAGTGCCTCTGCATAGACCTCAACCAACCAAGGGACCAAGATGTCTTTATATGCTTTTTAAAAATTGGCGGAAAAGCCGTCAAGGCCAGGCGGCGAGGAACCCCGTAGTACATCAATAGCCTCTATAATGATATTCTGGGAAATGGGAACGGACAGAAAATCCTGCATATATTGCACTAAGTATACCAGTGCAATTTCAGCCAAATAGCTCCCCTGGTCCCGCAGATCCCCAGTAAGTCTGGAAGTATACAGCGTTTTATAATATGAAAGGAAATGTTCGCATATGTCACGGGTAGAGTGTAACAGGGTGTTATTCGAACCAGTGATTTCCGTGATGTAAGCACAGTCTCGCGGAGGGCGTAGGGTGTGCGCCAGTAATTTACCAGGTCTCCCGTCCTCGCCATACCGTCGCCCAACGTGTTGTTTATTAAGGAACAGTAACTCTCGCTCCGCCGCCAACGTGCTGGAGACTGCGACAAGTAGTTCACGGTCCAAGGCCGCTATATCAGTTTCAATGCGGTTTAAATCAGAGCGGAGATCCCGCAGGACATCAGCATGTTTGGCAATACAGACTCCTCTAATATATGCCTTGAACCCCTGCCAGAGTACGGCCCAGGTGTCAACTGACCCGGTGTTGATTTCAAAGTAGTCCTCGATCGCCTGTCTCACTTCCTCACTAAAAACCTGATCCAGCAGCATGCTTCCAGGAAAGCGCCATTGCCTTTCGTAAACTTGATATCAACAGAGGCAACCCACCGACCTGAACCAGGGGTAGTAAATGATTATTCCTAACAATAGTTCAGGAAGCACACAACAAATCACAAATTTAGAAAGAATCAGTGCCTTTCTTCTTCTTAGTAATAAGAGATAGGGAAAAGAAAAGAGAAGAAAAAGTGGGGGGAAGTAGAGGGTTGTGGGGATGAAGTGCAAGAATTTATTTAGAAAAATATAAAAATGCGAAGAAACTGTCATTCGTCAAATTTGAGAAGGTGTCACAAAATTTATTATAAAATGGTGCACTCAATAAATATTTGCTGGTTTATAAAATTGCAAACCATATATACAAAAAACAGACACGTGGCAAACAGAATTTGTGTTCTAAAAAGAAGGGATACAACATATACAGTGATTATGTGCCCTCTAAAGTTCATCAGCCACAAAAGCGTTGACGGCGTTTCAACCGCTGTCTGAAGTTGCAGTCATCATCAGGACAGAAACAATTGAAATGAGCGTTAAAAAATCCGATCCCGGGGGGAGGAGCTTCGCGGGCGACCAAGATGGCCGCGTAAGCTCGGAGCTCCGTGGACCGTCCGATCCACCGCAACTATCCTGCTTGAAATCCTGACCCACGTTGGTGGAACTGTAATGCCGGTGGCCTGCTGAGGCGGGGACTGCAATCGGCTTCCAAATCGGTGGCTCCTGAGCAAAGTTACGTCGAGCTGAACTCCGCTCCGTGACGGTGCCATTGTCCCTCCGGACTTCGTCACTTCGTCACTTCGCATGATCGGACTGCGTGGTGCCCGCCTGCCGCCTCCTTGGTGAAGACACTGCGTTCCTGCCTGGCCCTCGTCAGCCTGGTCGAGACTTCTTGATCCGTCTGCCTCTCGGCTGTGGACCCGGACCTGCTGCCGCCTTGACTTTGTTCTCCCGTACCCATCATGGCGGGCAGAGGTGATCCGGACAGGGCATCGAATAAAGGTGGTCGGGGCAAATCGCAAACACAGAACAATCGCATGGAGCGATATGTAAACCTCAAGTCACCACCTACATCTGGGGCCGTCTCTAAAGGGACCCCATCGACTAGCCCGCCGGACGGCTCGGATCCTACCCTCATGGACATCATGGGTGCCATTACTAGCCTCCGTGCCGACGTACAGCAGCAGCACGAGACTCTGTCCCATAAAGTGGACTCCATGGCTATTGACATTACCCTCATCAGGGCCGACTTGGGCAAGACCAACGAGCGTGTGAAAGCTCTCGATATCAAGACCGCCAGTCTGACCTCGGATGTCTCCGAACTGCAGATTGAGGTCCGCAACCTGCGGTCGACCGCTGACCTGTTCTCAAAGCGGCTGGAGGACTTTGAGGGGCGAGCCAGGCGGCAGAACGTCCGCATAGTAGGGGTACCAGAAGGGTCCGAGAATGGCGCAGCGGACCTGTTTGTGGAGGACTTGGTTAAGACTCATTTGGCGCCCTCTGGACTGAGTAATTTCTTCTCAGTGGAACGAGCCCACCGTGTACCAGGGGGCCCACCTAAAACGGGAGCGTCACCGCGACCGATCGTGGCGCGCCTCCTCAACTTCAGAGACCGAGATGCGATCCTCCAAGCATCTAGATCGCATGGGCCGCTCCACTACCAAAATGCGGAGGTGCACTTCTACCCGGACTTTACCAGGCTGGTACAGCGTCAGCGGCTGAGCTACGCGGGGGTGAAGAGACGCCTCAGAGACATGGGTCTCAAGTACTCCATGCAGTTCCCTGCGAAGCTCCGTGTTGAACACAAGGGACGTGCCTTCTTTTTTGACTATCCTGAGAACGTCAGCGAATGGCTGGACACTGTTTCGCCTGCGCGTGATGAGCAAGAAGATGATGTTGGAGGCGCCTCGGGCGGAGCGGAGCGGCAAGAATGAACTGGGAGCTGATGCTACCCCTGCCTCGAATGACCGCCGGACTGGTGCTTTTGTTGCTTACTATTCTCTCCTTTATTTACATGGTGGGTGGCGGGACGATTTCACGGGGATTCCTCACTCCTCTGGGTCTTTTGTAGAGTAGTTAATGGGGCGACAGGCACACTGCTGGTTGGGGGGGCTTTTTAGTCTAATGCAGGGGTGCAGGGTGGGGGGTTTGTTGGGCACATTTATGGTTTGTGTTGTTTTCCTTTTCCTTTCTCTAGTGTGGCAATGGGACATTGGTGCTCCTGAACTGTTTCTGATGCAGGTGTCTATGGGCTCTGGGTGGGGCGGGCAGTGGAGGGATGAGGGGTAGGATGTTAAGAATTCTCAGTTGGAATGTTAATGGGTTGGGTGATCGAATCAAGAGAGGGGTGGTGATACAACTGATTAAACGGCATATGCCAGATATTGTCCTTCTTCAGGAGACACACTTGGTGGGCAACGCTTGTAAAGCTCTGAATCGTAAGGGTTATAAAATGGTGGCACATTCAGGGTTCTCTTCCGGCTCCCGGGGGGCGGGCATAGTTGTGCGCGCGTCCCTTCCCCTAGAGATAGAGACCACCTTGATTGATGTTAGGGGGCGGTACGCCGCCGTAGCTGGTAGATGGGAAGGGCGTTCCCTCACGTTGTTTTCTGTGTATGTCCCCCCAGGGCTCCAGTCTAGCACTTTTCAGGACCTTGGTGGTGCCATCTTGTCTATGCCGGCTGGTCGTTTGATAGTGGGGGGTGACTTTAATTCCGTTTGCTCCGGTCTGCTTGATCGCCAACCGCCCCGCGACTTACGTGGCCCGCAGATGTGGCTGCCGTCCTTCCTTGAGTCTATTGGGCTGGTGGACGGGTGGCGACTTTTGCATCCCACGCTCCGCCAATTTTCCTTCTTATCGGGTGCACACGGGAGCCTTTCGCGCATCGACTATCTTCTCACGTTGGCCTCGGACGCACTTGCCGTTTCCGAAGCCCGCTTTCTGGCGCGGGGCATTTCCGATCACTCCCCGTTGTGGGTCTCCTTTGATTTTGGAGTGACTCTGTCGGAACGTCCGGCAGTGATCAATCCATGGTATTTCCGGGATTTCAGGACCCGCTCCCTCCTGGCCAGAGCCATTGATCTTTACTTCTCCGAGAACGTGGGCTCGGTGAGGTCGGCCGTTACACTCTGGGAAGCCTTTAAGACGGTGCTCCGTGGCGAGGCCCAGGCGCTCATCGCTGAGGCCCGTCGAAATAGAGACTCTGACATGCTGGCTATCGAGCAGGAAGTGCTGCGCCTCGAGGCCCAACTGGGACCCGAGCCGGACCCCTCTGTCCTCCATACTCTCTCGCTTAAACAAGCGGAGTACCACGCCCTGGCCACTAATGCTGCTCTCATCCTGGCCAAGGAACAACGAGGCCGTATTTACGATGTGGGCGATAAGGCCGGGAAGTTGTTGGCTTGGCTTGACAGGAGGGAGATGGCCAGCCGTGTGGTGCCCGAGCTCGTCGGGGACGACGGTGTGGTCCTTACGGACCCTAGCGCTATTGTTGACTCATTCGCCGGCTACTTTCAGGGGGTCTATGAGTCTGCCTCTGACTTTTCGGAGGCGGACTCGTCGGCCTTCCTCTCCGATATTGACCTGCCCAGTCTTTCCGAGGAGGAGAGAGAGGACTTGGATAGAGACATCACCGCTGAAGAGATTGACCTTGCGATCCGCTCCCTAAGGACCGGAAAGGCCTCCGGGCCTAACGGTATACCGGTGGAACTGTACAAAATCCGTTCGGACGCGGTCTCCCCGCACCTCCGTAGAATGTTCTTGGAGTCCTTTGAGAGAGGCTCTCTCCCCCTGGATGAGCGACTAGCTACCATCGTGGTCATCCACAAGGAGGGTAAGCCACGGGACGTCTGTCGCTCGTACCGTCCTATTTCTCTCCTTAACGTGGAACCCAAGGTCCTCGCCAAGTTGCTGGCTAATCGCTTGATTGGAGTCATCGGCGATCTCGTGCACCCCGACCAGTCTGGATTCATCCCCCACCGAAACACTGCCCTTAACTTGCGCCGCCTCCATGGTGTCATGGCCAGGGCCCACACTCTCGAGGAGCCGGCTGTCCTGGCGTCCCTGGATGCCACTATGGCCTTCGACTCGCTCGAATGGCCGTACCTGTGGGCAGTGCTGACCAAACTCGGGTTTGGGCCTGTCTTTGTGAGCTGGGTGAAGCTCTTGTATGCGGACCCGATGGCCAATGTCACGGTCAACGGTCGCCTTTCGGCGCCATTCCCCCTACGTCGAGGTACCAGACAGGGCTGCCCCCTGTCCCCCCTTTTGTTTGCCTTGGCCCTCGAACCACTTGCAGCGCTACTGCGTGCGCATCCTGACTTGCGAGGCATTACATGGGCCCCTGGCTTTGAAGACAGGGTCTCCCTGTATGCCGACGATATACTGCTTTACCTGACTTCCCCCTGCAGATCCCTCATCGTGGCCTGTGATGTCATCAGACTTTTTGGGCGGTACTCTGGCCTGATTATCAACTGGGCCAAGTCCTCCCTATATGTCCTCAAGGGGGATACTCCGCGTCTTCCCAGAGGCTGCGGTATTCAGATTGCCACGCGCGGTTTCAAATACCTGGGCATTTACATCTCTGGTAATCCCAAGTTGAGGCATGACAACAACCTGCTTCCTCCTCTTCAGCGGTTGCGGCGTGACGTGGACAGCTGGCGTAAACTGCCACTCTCCCTCCTTGGCCGTGCCGCTCTTTTCAAGATGATGGCCCTGCCCAGGTTCCTGTACGCACTCCAAAACGCCCAAGACCCTGTCCCGGCCCGCTACTTTCGTGATCTCGAAGGCCTTCTCCGTACCCTCCTCTGGGAGGGTCGCCCCCGCGTTGCCTTTCACAAACTCACGCTCCCCTGGTACGATGGGGGCATCGCCCTCCCAGACGTGCGCCGTTACTATTGGTCCTCGCAGCTAGCTGCCCTAAACCATGGCTTCTATGGCCCAGTGGCGAGCCCCGGATATGCCATGGATAGGTGGCTGATGGGCGATGGTAATTACTATCGGGCCCTATACTCGAAGTCTTTTGACCGACGGTTGACGGGCCCCACCCGCACGGCTGTCCGCACCTGGCGAGCGGTTACTAAGGCTCAAGGGTGGCAGGGCAGACTCACGAAGTTCACTCCCCTCTTTGATTCCGACATCCTGGGTAGACTATGGCACACCAAGGGATTTGATAGGTGGGACCTTATCGGCATCAGCAGGGTTGATGATATGCTCTCCAAGGGCTTGATTAAGACCTTCCCCCAGTTACAAGCTGAATACCAGCTGGGCGTGACGGAGTTTTTTCGCTACGCTCAGCTGCGACATGCGTTGCTTTCGGCCTCTCCGCCGGACGGCGTCATTCCCGAAAGTTCCCCACTGGAAGACAGGATCCTAGATGGACACATGCCGGACAGCGAAATCTCACTCTCTTATAAAAAGCTGATCAATGCACGTACGGACCTCCTCCTTAATTTGAGAGACCAGTGGGTAGCAGATGGCCTTGAATTGGACGATGAGGATTGGCAGAGCGCGGTTTCCTCTCCTAAGGAGGTTTCCATTTCTTCCCGTCTTCGCCTCGTACAATTTAAGGTCCTGCACCGGGTGTATATGACAGGGCCCCGATTGATGCGCATGGGTTTCTCGCCTGACGGTCTCTGTCGCAGGGGCTGTGGGGCTCCTGCCACTTTTCTACACATCCTCTGGGACTGCCCGGTGATCGCCTCCTACTGGAGAAGGGTACATCGCGTTATGGAGGAGGTGACTGGCGTGGCTGCCCAGGCGGAGGCCCGTCGATGCCTCTTGAACGTATGGGAGCCTTCCGACCACAACGTTGCACAGACTAGGTGGGTTACCCTTGGGAACATGGTAGCTAAGAGGGACATAGCCCAGAGATGGGGTGCGGCCGAGGCCCCCCTGCTGGTACAGTGGAAGGCCAACATGGACTGGTGCATGTTCAGGGAGAAGACAGTCTATGTGGCCAGAGGGAGACCGCGAACTTGGACTAAAATTTGGGGAGCATGGAATGAATATAGGGGGGATGTGTGCTTACCGCCTGAGCCAATCAGTCAACATGGCAATGCTTCTCCCTAACCTGTGACGCCAACTGAGCTCTATTGTATTATATTCTCCTGCTACCTCCCCCTCCCGCCTCTTTCCCCATTCTGCTATTTATCCTTGATACGTGTTTCCCTGCCTCATTCCCTACCCATCCCTGACACCCAGCGTCACATTACACACACTGCCACTTCGCGCCCGCGGGCGCTTGTTGTTGTATTTATATCATATAAAATTAACCTTCGATGATTATGTCTCTATTGTTTGACACTATTTTTCTCCTTTCTTCTTGCTGCCTTGCCTCCAGGATGTCAGGCTGAATAGCTGTGTGTTCTGGTTTCAATAAAGGTTTTCAAAAATTTTAAAAAAAATAAATAAATCCGATCCCCTCTTCGCTGCTGTGTCGAGTGGTCGCTCCCCAGTCTCACTGCCGAGACCTGGTATCGTTGTGCTGCCTTTTAAATTAATTCTGCCAGAAGTTTATTTGCTTTGTACTGCCCTGCTCGCTGCTCCGCTTTACTTGCGCTGAACTTGCCACATATACTTTAACTTTTATATTGCAATAACCCCCGGCGCTGTGCTCTGCCCTCCCCTCCGCTGCCATTTTGTTTGTTGTTGTTGTGCTCGGTGTGCGTCCTCGTGAGCCCGCCCCGCCTCCCAGCTGAGCCGCCCTCCCACTGACTATATACAGCGCTCCCGTACCTGGAAGCGCTGTGATCCCCTCTTCGCTGCTGTGTCGAGTGGTCGCTCCCCAGTCTCACTGCCGAGATCTCGTATCGTTGTGCTGCCTTTTAAATTAATTCTGCCAGAAGTTTATTTGCTTTGTACTGCCCTGCTCGCTGCTCCGCTTTACTTGCGCTGAACTTGCCACATATACTTTAACTTTTATAGCACGATAACCCCCGGCGCTGTGCTCTGCCCTCCCCTCCGCTGCCATTTTGTTTGTTGTTGTTGTGCTCGGTGTGCGTCCTCGTGAGCCCGCCCCGCCTCCCCGCTGAGCCGCCCTCCCACTGACTATATACAGCGCTCCCGTACCTGGAAGCGCTGTGATCCCCTCTTCGCTGCTGTGTCGAGTGGTCGCTCCCCAGTCTCACTGCCGAGACCTGGTATCGTTGTGCTGCCTTTTAAATTAATTCTGCCAGAAGTTTATTTGCTTTGTACTGCCCTGCTCGCTGCTCCGCTTTACTTGCGCTGAACTTGCCACATATACTTTAACTTTTATAGCGCGATAACCCCCGGCGCTGTGCTCTGCCCTCCCCTCCGCTACCATTTTGTTTGTTGTTGTTGTGCTCGGTGTGCGTCCTCGTGAGCCCGCCCTGCCTCCCAGCTGAGCCGCCCTCGCCCCTCCCCCTTCCCACCATCCATATATGACAGAAGCCCATGCGCGCAGCGTTCACGCGCAGCGTCCGCGCCCCAGTCGCGCCGAAGGTGCGCCAAAGGTAAGCCCGTCTACGCCCGTCCGCGCCTGGCCCGCACCCAGCGCCAGACCCCCTGGCCCCCGTCCCACCCACCCCACCCGCATTACTTACGACGCCTCCACCCTCTTAGCCCTAAACCCCGGCCGCCGCCCCAACTGCGTCCAAGCCGCCCCTGGACACACCCATGGACCCTTCTCCTGCTACTCCTGCAAGTTCGACGGCACCAAGAACAACTCCTCATCCTCGAACACAAAACAGTTATCTGATACCAACCACCTAAAATGCATCCTGCTCAACACCCGCTCAGTCCACAGACATGCCATCGACCTCTGGAATCTACTAGACACCATCTCACCGGACGTCGCCTTCCTAACAGAAACATGGATGCACGCCTCCTCAGCCCCAGACATCACCATTGCCATCCCGGAGGGATACAAGATCATGCGTAAAGACCGCGTCAAGCACACAGGAGGAGGCATTGCCATCGTCCATAAGAATTCCATCCGCATCTCAACCAGTTCAGACGTCAACCTTGCCAGCGCCGAGCACCTTCACTTCCAGATCCACACCGACCCCAAGACCACTCTCAGAGGCACCCTCCTCTACCGACCCCCGGGACCCCGTGCACAATTCAGTGAAGACATCACTGACTTCATCACCCCACACGCCCTCCCCTCCGAGGACTACATCCTATTGGGAGACCTCAATTTTCACCTGGAAAAGAGCAATGACAACAGCGCCACCACCCTTCTGGACAGCCTCGCCAACCTCGGACTCAAACAACTTGTCACCTCCCCCACCCACATTGCAGGTCACACACTCGACCCTATCTTCAACTCCAGCAAACATGTCTCCTTCAGCCACACCACAGCTCTTCATTGGACGGACCACAGCTGCGTTCACTTTATCTACAATAAGACCACAATCCACAACCACCCTCAACCCACCCTGCGTAGAAACTGGAACAAACTCACCATCGACCAGATCTCCTCATCGCTCCTTCAAAACCCTCCTGTCCACTCTTCAAACCCCGACCAAGCAGCCACTAACTTCACCCAATGACTATCCGACAGCGCCGACATCCTAGCACCGTTGAAAAAACGTCAAACCAAGCTAGGCAGCAAAAACGCCTCCTGGTTCAACGATGATCTTAAGAAATCCAAGAAACTCTGTCGCTCCCTCGAGAAGGCCTGGAAAAAAGACCCAAACACCAGCACCAAGGACGCCTTCAAAAACGGCACCCGCTTACACCACCAACTAATCCGGTCTGCCAAGAAAGCCGCTTTCAAAGACCGACTAGATAACAACACCCACAACAGCAAGGAATTATTCAACATCCTCAAAGAATTTACCAGCCCATCAGCCAACTCCAACGACATCACCCCCTCCCAAGCCCTATGCGACTCCCTAGCTTCCTTCTTCCACAACAAAATCGCAGACATTCACAACAGCTTCGACAACCGACCCGGAGACCAACCAACTCAACCTACTGCAGGACCTTCACCCCCCTTGAACATCCTTAACGACTGGAACCCAATCTCAACTGAGGACACCATCCACCTGATGAACTCCATCCACTCAGGATCCCCAACTGACCCATGCCCTCACCACATCTTCAACAAAGCAGACTCCATCATAGCTCCACACCTCCGAGACGTCATCAACTGCTCCCTCTACTCCGCCACCTTCCCGGAAAGCTGGAAACACGCAGAACTCAGCGCCCTTCTGAAAAAACCCACAGCTGACCCCACCGATCTCAAAAACCACCGCCCCATCTCGCTTCTTCCTTTCCCGGCCAAAGTCATCGAGAAAGCTGTCAACAACCAGCTCGCCACCTTCCTCGAAAGCAACAAATCCCTCGACCCCTCACAGTCCGGATTCCGAGCCAAACACAGCACTGAGACCGCACTCATCGCAGCAACAGACGACATCCGAACTCTATTGGACAATGGAGACACAGTCGCGCTCATCCTCCTCGACCTCTCCGCAGCCTTCGACACAGTCTGTCATAGCACCCTATTACAGCGCCTCAGAAACATCGGAATCCAAGGAAAAGCACTGGAATGGATCACCTCGTTCCTTACCGGAAGAACTCAGAGAGTCCGGCTCCCTCCATTCAAGTCAGAGGCCTCTGAAGTCATCTGCGGCGTGTCACAAGGATCCTCACTCAGCCCCACCCTCTTCAACGTATACATGAGCCCCCTCGCAGCCATCGCACGCCAACACAACCTCAACATCATCTCCTACGCTGACGACACTCAACTGATCCTCTCACTCACCAAAGACCCTAACACCGCCAAAAACAACCTACACGAAGGAATGAAAGAAGTAGCCGAGTGGACGAAGCATAGCCGTCTGAAACTTAACTCAGACAAAACAGAAGTCCTCATCTTAGGAACCTCCCCCTCCGCCTGGGACGACTCTTGGTGGCCAGAGGCCCTTGGAAAAGCACCCATCCCGACGGACCACGCACGAAACCTGGGCGTCATTCTGGACTCCTCACTCTCGATGACCAGACAAGTCAACGCCGTCTCATCATCTTGCTTCAACATTCTTCACATGCTCAAAAAGACTTTTCGCTGGATCCCCACCAAAACTAGAAAAACGGTCACTCACGCACTGGTCACGAGCCGCCTGGACTATGGAAACACCCTATACGCCGGTACCTCCGCAAAACTCCAGAAAAAACTCCAGCGCATCCAGGACGCTTCAGCCAGGCTCATACTAGACATCCCGCGTAAAGAACACATCTCTGGTCACCTGAAAAACCTCCACTGGCTCCCCATAAATAAGAGGATCACCTTCCGCCTCTTAACCCACGCACACAAAGCACTTTACGAACTTGGACCCGAATGCCTCAATACACGACTGTCCTTCTACACCCCCTCCCGTCAGCTACGATCCTCCAACCAAGCCCTTGCAACTGTACCTCGCATCAACAAAGCCACCATGGGAGGTAGATCCTTTTCCTACCTGGCAGCTAAAACCTGGAACTCTCTCCCCACTCACCTACGCCTTACTCAGAACCACCTAGCATTCAGAAAACAACTTAAAACTTGGATATTCGACAAATAACCCCCCCCCCCCTCCTCAAGCGCCTTGAGACCCTATGGGTATGTAGCGCGCTATATAAATACTGACTTGACTTGACTTGACTTGATATAGGAAATGCCGAACCAAATATGCCCACAGGCTCTCGATGTAATCACGAATCAATTCCGGTAGTTAATTAGGAGTCAATAGCGTGAACAAGAAAATAGCGTTAGGTCTTCTTGTCAAAAACGTCTAAAAGTAAGGAGATTCAATCGTCCATCCAAGTTGCAATAGAACAGTGTAGTTAATGATAAGTCTGTGAGCCCGTGTGCTTTACATCCAAACGCCGCTTAGATCCAGGACACGTCTTTCCTAGCCACCCGGTCTGGGGATATTCAAGCGAAGCACAACCGGAGAGTGATCCGAGAGTGTACGGGGGAAGAGTAAGTAAGCCACCCAGCCAGCCAGCAACCCCTGGGGAGACCAGCCAATAGTCTAATCTGGTCTACGTATTATGAAACCCCGAATAGTGAGTGAATTCTGGAAGGTGTAAGTGCAGTGTATGTTCGACATCTATCAAGGAAAAATGAGCGCATAGGTCCTTAAGAGCTTGTCGGGCACGAGGTTTCGTGTCTGTGGAGGTAGAAGTGCTGTCCCTGGAAGAGTCCATTAACAGGTTAAAATCGCCCCCAAGTATCAATAGCCCGGGGTCAAGTGATAGGAGCAGAACCTGTAGTTCATGGAAGAAGGCTGGGGAGTCTCCATTCATAGCTACTTCATCTTGAAAACACAGTATTATCTTCAAAGGACTGGCACATCAATGGGATTTCCTGGAGCGCCTTCATATGCCAATACGTTCATGGCACACTTTGAAGATACTCTTATTCTAAAGGATCAAAGATGGCGGGACCATACACTTTTATACTTGAGATTCATCGATGACATTCTAGTGATTTGGAATGGGAGCAGGTCAAGTTTGGAGCAATGTATATATGATGTCAACTTGAAGAATCCTAGAATAAAATTTACCCATAACATTCAATCTGATACAATTCAGGTTTTGGATATAGAAATACATAAAACTTCAGTAGGGTTAGCAACGACCGTCTATCGCAAACCTACTGATGTCAACAATGCTCTGCACTACTTGAGTGCACATCCCAGAGCCTTGAAGGATCACTTACCTATATCACAATTCATACGCATCAAAAGAATAACATCGGAGGCAAAGCAAAGCGATGCATTAATAAAAGAACAGATTGAGTGATATAAGGCCCGGGGCTATCCAGGCACAGTATTAGCCACAGCACAAAAGACAGTAGCAAAACTCCAGCGCACATCCCTTTTGAAAAAATCAAACAAACCACCGAAAAATTGTATGATTTTTGTTTTAAAACAATCTTCACAAGCAAACGCAATTAAAAAGATTATTCAAATTGATGGGAGAAAATCGCAAATCAAATCAACAAAATTTGTATAGTGCGCTGCTCACCCGTAAGGGTCTCAAGGCGCTTGGGGGGTGGGGGGTTCGCTACTGCTCGAATAGCCAGTTGTTTCCTGAAGGAGAGATGGTCCAGGGTCAGCCGTAGGTGAGTGGGGAGGGAGTTCCATGTCTTGGCTGCCAGGTAGGAGAAGGATCTTCCTCCGACGGTGGATGTGCAAATTCGTGGGACGGAGGTGTGGGTGAGGCTGGCGGATCAGAGCTGGCGGGTGGGTGTGTAGAATGTGAGGCGGCTGTTGAGGTACTTCGGGCCCGTGTCGTGGAGAGCCGTGTGTGCGTGGGTGAGGATACTGAACGTGTTCCTCTTGCTGACGGGGAGCCAGTGCAGGACTTTCAGGTGGACAGAGATGTGGCTGTGGCGAGGGATGTCCAGGATGAGTCGTGCTGAGGCGTTCTGAATGCGCTGGAGTCTTTTCTGGAGTTTGGCTGTAGTTCCAGCGTAGAGGGTGTTCCCGTAGTCCAGACGGCTTGTGACAAGGGCTGGGTGACCGTCTTCCTGGTTTCGGTGGGGATCCATCGGAAGATCTTTCGGAGCATGCGCAGGGTGTTGAAGCAGACTGACGAGACGGCGTTGACTTGCTTGGTCATCGACGGGAGGAGTCCAGGATGAAGCCCAGGTTGCGTGCGTGGTCCGTTGGCTTGGGTGCGGTGCCCAGGGCGGAGGCCACCAGGAGTCGTCCCAGGCAGAAGGAGATGGTCCGAGGATGAGGACTTCCGTCTTGTCTGAGTTCAGTTTCAGACGACTGATCTTCATCCATTCTGCGACGTCTTTCATTCCTTCCTGGAGGTTGGCTTTAGTGGTTGCGGGGTCGTTGGTGAGGGAGAGGATCAGCTGTGTGTCGTCGGCGTAGGAGATGATGTTGAGGTTGTGTTGGTGAGCGATGGCTGCGAGAGGGCTCATGTAGACGTTGAAGAGGGTGGGGCTGAGTGAGGATCCTTGCGGAACGCCGCAGATGACTTCGATGGCCGCGGATCGGAACGGGGGGAGGCGGACTCTCTGGGTTCTTCCGGCGAGACTTCAAAAATGTTTTTGAAGGTACACCCATCTTTGCTCACATGCAAACGAGAACGCATACAGTGTACAAGGGCATGAACAAGTGTTGGAACTGTGGCCAATGCAGTAATGTGATAGTGGGAAATGCATTTGCACATCCAAAGACAGGCCAGAATATTAAATTAAAACACAACTCCGATTGTAACACCGCAGGTGTAATTTATGCCATAAAATGTCCATGTGGACTAGTTTATGTGGGGAGAACCGCCAGGAAGGTTAAAACACGCATGATAGAACACAAAAGCACCATTCGAAATCGACACCTCACATCTAGTTTAGCTACACATTGGATACAAGCCGCACAATAATTATATTCACTGTACTGGAAAAAGTTGATCAGATTACAGGCAAAGATTACCAGACACAGTTATCTCGGAGAGAGACATTTTGGATTAAATACTTAGGTACAATGAATCCAGGGGGATTGAATGACCAATACGAATTGTTATGTTATCTTTAAACATGTTCTCAGTACATGGTTTGTAATGAGAGTAGCATATTGACAGACAAGGCAGTCCATCTGATTTGGTGTGAATTATTGATGTTGTAGTAAAAAAACAGCACTTTCCACATACAAATAAATGTCGGGCGCATAAGGATATTATGATATTTCACCATTTTTGTAAGAATTGTACAGGATTTGCACATGCTGACAATCAGATTATTTTTGTTCATTTTGAAGTTTTCCCTTTATGAGCCTTCCAGAATGCATTACTTTCTGAACATTTTGAGTGTTCCTTTTAACTCGAGGGCACCAAATCGCGTAATTCATAAGGATTCATGTATAACGGCGATATGTTCGTTACTCGGGGGACAATAACGCTTATTGAAATGCTGGTGCAATATAGGCGTGATTACGAAACTAGTCAGGTGACTATAACAGAAGCAGAGCGTCGGAGGTCGTAGTTGAAGGGTGAAGTACGCGATTGTGAGAGAGTCATGCGGTTTTATCAATATCTTTCCCCGTGTTATTTAAACACCGGGAGAAACTACTCATGCAGGCGTTCTCATTTCAGCTCTGTTGGATACTTGGGCACACGAACGTGGAAGTCGCAATTCAAAGATAAACCGAACACATGTGCTTTGCGTTATTATACTCAAGCAAGGCAGAACCGTTGGCACAAGTTGTTTGTCCAGGCCGATTTCCATATTGAATCGGTAAGACTTATATATTATCTGTTATACTGAAACACTAACTAAGCACCCCGAAAGTTATTAAATATACGCTGGTTTCTTTCTAGCACAAGAAACATTGCACGATTTTTCCGAGCAAGTTGTTGACTGAGACTCGCCACAATATTGAATTGGTAAGATTTATTACTCCGCCAAGTGTACCAGAGACATGAAATATGTAGCAAAGATAAGAGCTAAACGTCTGTTCGTTCCTTGTAGCACAAGAAACGTGAACACATTTCAAAACAGTGAGTACATTCGACATCCTAAGTAGCACCTCCTAATTGCACTTGAAAGGGCTTGTAACACAATTAGGGTGATATTAGTTTGAGTAATTCACTCGATAATCACGACCTAGGGAATACTGTTCATTCAATATATTTCTTTCATCTTCACACTTTAATCACTGAATAGAATTTACGTGCCCCATCACCAGCTAGGCCACCACTTCCCTCGCTTAATTTTCATGTTTCTTTTTATTTCTTCAGTTAATATGTGCAAATCAAGTCAAGTCAAGTCAAGTCAAAAAGCTTTATTTCGATAAAATTTCATTATCATAAAAGCAAGTTTAAAAGAATTAATGATTGATAAAATGAATGACATATATCCAGTTAATAGCAACAAATATAACATTTGCTAGAATAAGTATAGTATAAGAAAAAATTAAACAGAATTTTTAAGCTTTCTGGCTCGAATAGCCCAAGCCCAGAATAAAAATTTAGCTAAGGCACAGGCATAGGGTACATAGCTGTCCGAAACAAGTATCCTAATTGCCACATCATGGCTCCTGGTTCCCAGTTGTCGGCACAAATTCTTCAGCCACACCCTTCTTGGTTTGGCATATTCGTTGCAGTCAAATAGAAAATGGGCTAATGTCTCTGGGTGGGCTAGACATGAAGGGCATAGGTCAGTTTTGTGTAGACAGGAATTCCATGTTTTGGTAAAAGTGTTCAATGGCAAGGTACCCGTTCTAAATTTAAAATACAAAGATCGGGCAAACGGTTTCCCAATTGTATCTAAGTAGGGTTCACGCCTGGGAATGTCTTTAAACTTCAAAAAATCCTCAGTGAGCCTTCCAATGGATACGCCGGAATGCCTTTGGGAGCAAATCCAATCCCGAAAAAAGTTTTTAAGTACTTGCTTTGGAGGAGAGGTTCTGCTTAACCAAAAGTCCAATAGACCCAGGTTCGACAATAAGGATTTCATGTCTGTTAGCCATTTGACTCTGGCCCAATGTGGTGACGCCATTATTTCTTCCAGTCCTCTGGCGTAGGCACTAAGTTCCTCTACTCGCCAAATACGGGCCCATAATAAAAGAGGACGAAAATTCGCAATTTCGCCAATCTGAGTGCAGCCAAAGTCCATAAATAAGGGTAAAAGTGGGGTACTTTGAGGGAGGGACATTATTTGTCTGCAGAAGTTATTCTCGGATTTTTGAAGAGCTTTTGTAGATGCGAAGCCCCAAAGTTCAGCTCCATAAAGTGCAGAGCTGACACCCTTGGCGGCATAGATCTCTAGGACTGTTCCTATTGGTTTGAACGAACTGGAACGTTGCGCCCTCAATAGGGCACCTGTGATCCTTTTATGATTCAGCAGCATCTTATCTAAATGGGGAGACCAATCCATTTTGTCTGAGATGCGTATCCCTAAATAGTCAAATACTTTCACCCTTTCCAGGGGCTCAGTGTTTAAAATAGGGGGACGCACTTGCTGTTTAGGGGGGTTAAGGACAAGGTATTTTGTTTTGTTGGTATTTATAACCAATCCCCGATTAGTACAAAAGGACTGGAAGTTATCCAAGAGTTTCTGTAGTCCCATGGGCGTTTTAGAGATTAGGAGCGTGTCATCCGCGAAGAGGAGGGTCGGTATACGAACCCCCGCCAGCGATGGTTCGTCAGATGGAAATTTGAGTAAGTGCTCAACCACCCCATTAATATACAAAGAGAAAAGGGTGGGAGCCCGAACACATCCCTGGCGGACCCCTCTCTCGACCGGAATACAGCCCGTTTTCTCCCCTCCAGAGCCCCACCTAATTTGGGCAAAGCTGTGCTGATGGAGCCTGACTAATAGGGATAGTAGATACTGTGGGAGCCCCATGTTGGCCAGGACCCTCCACAGTAAGTCCCGAGGGACAAGGTCAAAGGCAGTCTTTAAATCGATAAATGCGAGATAAAGACTGCCCTTGCCTATCACTACCACCTTCCAGTAAATCATCATAAGATTAAAGGCCTGTTCTATCGTTCCAGTGCCTACTCTAAAACCGGCCTGGAAATCGGTAAGTATTTTATTTTCATCTACCCAGTTAAGGATCCTGAGTAGAATAACTTTACCGACAACTTTTTGGGTTACATCTAGCAGGCTGATCGGCCTATAATTGGACGGGTCATCCCTTGGGCCTTTCTTGTAAATGGGAACCACCTCTGCCCCCTTCCATGATGCGGGAATGGGGGCACCCTTACAGATGGCAAGAAGAAGGGAGTGGATTAATTTGCCCCAAGTAACACCATCAGATTTTAACAGGTCCCCTGGAATGCCGTCAGGTCCTGCAGCTTTTAGTGGAGTGATGGAATTAATAGCATATTCTACTTCCTTCTGTGTGAATTCAGGATCACTGGGTAGAAGAATATAATTAATGTATGGAGAGGATTGAACAGACCCTCTCCCATTCAAATCATTATGACAGGAATAAAGTTTGGCAAAGTGGTCCTCCCATACCTGCCCCCGAAATATTGCAGGTTACGAGGTCGCTATCCGGTCTGTTCCGTGCCCTTATGGTGTCCCAGAAGGATTTAGAGTCTTTTTTCATACTGGCTTCCTTAAGGGTTAGCCAGTAGGCATCCTCCCACTCCCTTTTAGCTACCTGTAGGGCCTTTTATGGTCTCTTCTAGCAATTTGGATTAGTGGAGGGGACTTCCCTTTAACTGCCTCTATTAGGCGGGATTTGGCCTTCCTGCACGTTGCCGAATACCAATCATGTTTACCTTTAGTTTTTAGTAGAGATTTTTGTTTCCCTGAAGGCAATTGGACCCAAAAAAGGTTGCCTATGATTTTTACAGCAGCTTCGAATATGGCAGTGGCCTTGTCTGCTGCTATAGTTAGATCAATTGAGCCAATTTCAGCTTGCATGCTCTTAGCCACTTCATCTATTGCAGATAGTTTATCGGTATTGAGCATTATCTTACTCCACTTTAGACGCCTGCCACAAGTGGCAACAGTAATCCCCTGTTGGCGACTTAGAGGGACTGGGAATACTTCAGTAGGCCAAGGATTTTTTAAAGATAAGGAGAGTGGATTATGGTCGCTCTCTATGGTATTGGTGATAACCATGTCATGGACATGGCTCCAGAGGCCCCTATCCAGCAGAATGTAGTCAATCCGTGTGCTTTGACCAACTCTGTTGAATGTGGGAGCACCCTGGAGGTCAGATCGAGTGCGGCCGTTTGCAGCTCTTAGGCCAAACTCCAGTGTGAGTGCATTTAGGTGGATTGCACTGCGAGTCCAGCGTTTAATGGGTGGGATAGAGAGGGTGGGGATTCCCCATCTGTTATCCTCTTCTCCTAGATCTGAAACTCCTTCTAGGGGGAGTGGTTCGTATGTACAATTAAAATCCCCTGCTACTAGGATATGCCCAAGTCCACTCTGCTCTCCTAACTGAGCCTCAAGCTCCATCATTGTAGGTGAAATACACCCATTTTTTGTTCCCCTGATATACACATTATAGAGGTCAACAATCATGCTTCCCCGTAGGCCCAATAGAGAAACATTAAGAATATCCGGTGTTCTTGGCTTCTTAGTGATTATCCTACAGTTAAGGAGTACACTTATCCAAATAATAAGCCCCCCCGATGGCCGCCCCTTCCCTACCTTGGATTTTATTGCTGGTGTAAAGATAGTGACATACCCCACCCGGTGTAATGGTTCGATGGCCCATGTCTCTTGGAATATACAAATTGTATGGGCATCGACCAGGGCATTCCACTCCGGAAGACCTAATTTCCTTGAAATCCCAGCAAGGTTCCAACTAAGGATTTTTAAATTGCCATCTGCTAAGTTTCCGTCTGAGGTCACAGTGCATTGGGGATTAAATGGTTCACCGCTGTCCCTAATTAGTGAGGGTGATAGCACCTCTGAGTTTATAGGGGGAGATGTGCCCAGCACTGGATCATTCGTACTGTTGTTATCACTAAGGAGGTTAGTATCTAAACCTCCCTTGGGAGAAAGTCAATCAACCTCGTCCAATACACAGTACCTATTTGGGTGGGCAAACTGTGTATAGGAAGGGTTGAAAGATAGAGATGGGGACGGATCCTGCCATGGCTGCTGCCATTGCTGATTAGTAAGTGATGGCTGAGGAAGTTGTTGCCACTGCTGGGTAGGTTGAAAAAAAGGAGGAGGTAAGGAGTGGAGAGGTTGTTGCCACTGTGGACCAGCATGATGCGGGACAAAAGATGGGAAGTTAGGCGGTTGCTGCCAATGGTTAGAGGCATAATGGGGGGGACGTGCAAACCCTTGATTGCTTGGCCGATGAAAGTTGGGTCTTGTCGAGTTGGGGAGGAAGTAGGATAAGGGGAGTGGTTTGATCTGGGTGGCAGGACCGCTGTTAGGTGCATTACAAATAAAGGTCGCAGCCCCCACATCTCTAAAGTTGACGGTAATTACATCCCCTGATATTGTTTTCTTACTCCTTCCCACCCAATCCCCTCTACGCACAGTAAGAATTTCCCCACTCATACTACTGGGTAGTGGTCTATGTAATTGAAGCCACTGGGCACATTTATTTCTTAACTCTACATGAGTCTCTCTAACTCCTTCCTTCAGCGGGGGGACAGCAGTCAACACCACCACAAAAGGAGAAACTTCTGGTGGCAGGCTAATAGACTTAAAACGAGTCTGCCTTGGCTTGGGGGCTTCAGAGTTATTAGTAGAGTGAGGGCCTGGGGTGTTCGTGGGTTTCCCCTTGGGGTCCGTGGCTTGGGAAGTTGTAGATTTCGATCCAGCAGCTGGTTGCTGGACCGGTGAGGGGTTGCTCACTGCTTTTGGTGATAGTTGGGGAAGGTTATTCCCTGAGTGGGGAGGATGTGACACAAATTGTTCTTTGGAAGGCTGAAGGATTTTCGCCTTGTCAATTGTAGACTTAGTAACCTTAACTGGCGGATGGGGGTTAGGTGGTGGTTCTCTGTGCCCTTGTTTCTGGACAGGCCCAGGCTCATTGATCTTATTGGGCCATTTGGTGTTAATGAGCGATGTTAGTCTATCCAGTTTGGAAATCAAGGGTTTGATTTGGGCCACTATTGTGGTTTCAAGGTCATGCTTGAGGTCCGTGACCATATTTTCGACCCAGCATGGGATGCCAGGCGTTGTTTGCGGAGTAGGTGTCACCAAATTGTGATTGCTAGCTTTGGCTTTGGTCTTCTCCTTGAGTTTAGGCTCCTTGGTTTTGGGCTTAGTTACTACTTTTGTAGGAATACAAGTAACCTTTCCCCTAGAATCACTGGGCACATAAGGGGTCGACTTGGCAGTTAGCCCATCCAGGCCTGTCTCCGCTTCTCCGGGTGTCCGACAGGCTTCTAGATCTGGGGTCGCCTCCAGATCCACGAAGGACGGGTCAGACTCTGAGCAGGTAACTGACAGGTCGACGGCACTCGGTACTGTAACAGTGCCCATAGTGGTCAGGGGCAAGGGCAAGGAGCAATTATTCGAAGCTTGCTGGGAGGGTGAATTTGCATTTACAAGGGAACCCAGGGAAGAGCGTTTGGCATGCATGAGGTCCAGGGAGACTCTTTTCTCTAGGAGTACAATGCTCTTGTCGATTGTCTCGGTTACTCGTGAGATAAAGAGGTCAATGGGGCCAGTCACTTGAGCTACCTCCGCAGCTTTTTGGGTACAGCTTCTTGTTTTATGCCGCATGGTTCGCTTTCACAATAAACAGGCTATACCAGGTGTTAGGTGTCTGTGGCTTCACGGAGGGCTGAGTAACAATCGTCCTACCTGATAGGTGGTCTCAGGGCGATGAGACAGGGTTTCAGGGCCTAGGCCGTCCTCTGCCGTCCTTGAACGGCCTTAAACGGCCCGCTCTTTGCCCGGTCTTCGCCCCGGTGGCCGCCCCGCGCGCGTCCCGCGTGCGCGTTGGGGCTGCACAAGTTTATAGGATGAGCAAGAGAGGTGGAGGGGGCGGGAAGAGGACCAGCTGCGGCCGATCAGCGCCGCGCTGCACGCTGGTCCTCGCAGTCCCGCCTCGAGGAGAAGGGTTGATTTTCACTCTCTCAAATCGCGTTGGTGCTCCTGTGCACTCCGAGGTGACTTTGGGCAATTTGGTCAGATAAAGTCTTGCCTTCGAGCGGCACCCGCGGAGCGGGGGCCGCGAGGCGTGAAGGTTTTGGCAGGCGCTGAACACAGGAATGAAAGGCGGAGCAAGAGGCAGGCAGCACTCACGACGTCCAAAAGGCAGAACCCCCAGGCTCTATACGAACTGGGTACGACGGGAAGGGGACTACGGACGTGTTTGGAACATCTTGTGTTTGACGAGTCGGCCGCCGGATTCGAGCTAATACGGACTGCCACATTATAACGAGAAGCAAAATATATATCAAAAAACATATAGGGGGAATGCCGACAGGAGCCACTGAATAAAGGGCCAAGCACAACTATTGACTTGCCGCAATCCTTGTAGGAACTGATTCCCTTGGATGCTTTATTACAAGACACGCATCCGCATCTTTTAATCAACCAATGAATGTCAGTCCGATGAATTTTGGGTCCCCTGACCTACTGTAACAGAATAACGTCCTATTTATTTCGAACGATACACTTGATGCTCTCGAACCAGTGATCCTGAGATCACATACGACCGGGTCATCTCTTGACTACTTTACTTCACCAACAATACATCGTCGCGCTCTAGGAGTCCTACTATTTACTTTGCCCTGAAGAAGTCCCCGAAGGGACGAAACGCGTCGGCTGTGTCCTTTAACATTTGGAGTGAATAAAGAAAAACCTGTTTTTGAGAAAAAAAAAATTCCTTGTCTGTCTCATATGAAAAAACTGTGTTTCTCTGAATATATCTTGTGTACAGACTAGAATACCTTAGTTTATACTTGTCTTTGTTGTGGTGCACCTTTGCTTAAAATTACACATTATACAAAGGAACCTTGGTATTCACCATAGGGCGTGGCAACGCCACGCCAGCCGGGCAATAAAGAATACAATATTGTCACGTAGAAGAAAAATTGTATGCACAAACTAAACAATGCAGAACACAACAATAAATGCAAAAAATCATTCAACCAGTCCCAGGCTGGGAGATGAGTTCTACACTGTTCTGTGAGCCCCCTTGTAATGGTGAGGCGGGATGCAGTCCATCAATCATCCCAGAGCGGTTCTTCCTATATTCCTGGCAGAATTCTTGTGCTTCCATTGGAGTGTCAAATATACGAGCTCTGCCATCCACATCTACCCTCAACCTCGCCGGGTACAGCATTCCGTACCTGAGCCCCAAGTTCTTCAAGGCCACCTTGACTCCCTGGTATTTACGCCTCGCCTCCTGGACCATGATGGTAAAGTCAGGGAAAAAAGCCAGTTTGTTACCTTGCCACTGGATATCACCCTTGTCGCAGGACGATTGGAGGGCGGCATCTCTGTCTCTGAAGTTCATGAGCCTGGCAATAATGGGTCGCGGGGGAAGACCCAGCCGAGGACAGGGGCCCAGCGACCTGTGAGCGTGCTCAACAACAAAGCCCTGCGTGATTTTTCCCTGCCGAACAGCTCCGCAAGTAGTTGTTCCATGAGGATGTCCATACGTCCAGTGGCGGTCGTCTCCGGAATTCCAATGATATGTATATGATTGCGGCGGCTTCGAGCTTCTAAATCTTCGTTTTTGATAGCTACGTCTTTGAGGATCTTCTCCACTCTTTCAAGCCGCTTCAAGGAGGTTGACGCACCATCTTCGATGTCCAAGACCCTCGATTCCACAACATCCAGCTGTCGGTCTTGTACTTGGATTTTAGTTCCCATGTCAGCCAATTTCTTGTCCAGGTCATCAAATCGACCATCCAACGCCCTAAAACCGTCTCTCATCTCGGCCAGAATGGCAGTCGCAAGGGAGGCAGGGTCTTCAGTAACGACAGAGCCCGTGGCCCCACCAGCCAAAACAGGAGGGACATCCAAAGCAGGGCCAGCAGCCTTATCAAACTGTAGCACGCACTGCTTAGGATCTTTCTTCCCCATCTTAGAAGGGGAGGAAGGGGTTGTGGCCTATTAGATCAACAACTGAGGCGAGATCAGAGGGCAGAGGGCCAAACACGTGGATGTCATCCAGTCAATTAGCCAAGCAATAGGACAATCACCCGGCAGACCATGCAGTGCAGCAGCCGCAGCAATATTGGGCGGAAAATGTAGATTAGCGAGGTGGCAGAAAAAGGATGGAGGTGAGGTCACTCTGGTCCCGGTTCAGGGCAGCGCCCCGAGGAATCCATGGGCCGTATCAGCCACGTGGCTCAAACGATCCGCACCAGGGAGGGTGGCGCGGAGAGCGCCAGGCGGCCCAGGACGCAGGGCACAGTCAGTCCACGACGAGACGCTGATAACTCCAACCCCCCGCAAGAGGTGAGGGCCCCCAATGGTCACCAGTTAGCACAGCAGAGCCGGAACATCAGGGCGGACTGAGGTCTCAATTTCACCATGCCAGTGGGTGTTAAGATGGTTGCGGGGGGCTCATCCACTCACTCAAGTCAGGCCGATATCATCTCCATCCTCTGCGTGTGCAGGAGAGGCTGGGGGGGGAGTCGGCACACCCGACGAGGCCCAGCACCGCCGCAGCTCCAGGACGGAAAGCCGGGGCCCCCTCGCAAACCGGCCTCGCCTCCCACCGAATCCAGGACGCCAGGCCCCGGCGCGGTCACGCCCACAGGGCCTCAGGAGCCCCGAGAGTGCGCAGCGAACAGTGGGACCCGGTCAGAAGGCGCAGCAGGAGGGGCGGGGGGAGGAGAGCCCGCAGAAAGGAGCGTAAGGGGAGCGCAGTGTAGCGCCGGGCGCCCATCAGGGCCAACTCACCGCCCCCGCAGATGTCGCCTCCACCGTCTGGGAAGGCCGCAGGGGCGCGCCAGCTCTCCGCACCGGTCCACCACGAGACAGCCCCGGGTATCGCGGCCGTCCGCGCCTGGCATCAGGGTGTTCCCCACGATGTCCGGGAACTGCTGGAGGGTGTCTGCGATGTTAGAAATGCCCCTACATCGAGCAAATCAAGGGATTATGAGGCCCGGCCGGCGGAGCTTCAGGCAAAGGCGGTCATCTTGGTTGCCTCCGTGGCCACGCCAGGCAACAGTATTATTGAGACTGTGAACAAAGGTTTTGGAGCAGTGTCCATGTGACAAACCTTCCGTTTTACTATCCGGGCCTGGGTTATCTTCTCATGCAGGGGAACCGGACCGGAAGCCCCCTTGCTCTCAAGCAGAGCAGAGCAGATTGAGGTCCACCCAGAGTTGTCCTGCTTTTAACCAAAATGGATCTTCTTCCAACGACCTGCCCATGACACTACTTAAGGTTTGTGGCAGCCGAGTATATAGTGGAGTAGATGTTGCCTCTAACTCAGAGGAGAGTGACTGAGGCTACCTTCTGACTCTGTGTATTATGTCATCTCTGGACTCCATCTGACTGTATGACGTGTAACATGCATGTTGTGACACAGATCTGTGTAGCGCTGTATTACCATGAGCAGGGCCTCATGGTGCTGTCAGGCCCGGGTACCTTCAGGCCCAGGTCTCTATGATGCAGTGCAAGTGGACATGTGAGGTGAGGGTCCCTTGTGCAGTGATGGGGCCTCGGTGTGTGTGAAATGCTTTCTGTTGTAGGGAGTATCAAAGTCTTAGTTGTAGTCTGTGCCTACAGCCCCCCTTCTCTTTGTATGACCCCGCCCCCTCACAGCTCTTCAAACTTCTGTCCTCTAATAAATGGTTTCAAGGTCTCGTACCACTGTCTGTCTTGAATATCTGTCCTGAATGGAGGAGAGATAGTTTGTGGTTCACTCACAAGTTCACGGGCCCCCTTCAAATGTTTGGGATGAACATTGAATCTGATTGGACAGTTGGATTGTGTGGTATGCGCTCTAGTCTATGAGCGTGTACGCGATGACGCGTCACGCCATAGACTGGAGCGGTAGGCGCGCGCATGCGCAGAGAGCGGATGAGGAAGGCGCGAACAACCGAAAACGGCAGTTGGCGACCGGAGCTTGAGCTAGATAGACGCTCGGCGCCCTAAGCTCTGATATACTTTGTATGATTCAATAAAGATCAGTTCTCCACCATACAGTGGCTCAGTGTGTAGCTGTGGGGTGAGGAAGGAACATTACATTGGCGACGAGGCTGGCATCCGAACACTACCAGGCAAAGTGGACGGGAGCAAGCACCCCCTACAACCCACACACGAGCCAGCAAGGCAGGTCATCAACAAGGAAGAGCAAAGGGCGTGGCAGCAGCGCAGCAGCACGGTACAAGCCAAAACACCAACCTTACAAGTCAGGTTAGTGCTGCCCAAGATACAAGGAGCCCTCAGCTAGCACCCTGGCAACCAAGGACACCACCCCCAAGCTAGAGGACGGGGGGCAGACTGAGCAAACCGCGCAGGGTGCGAGGGACAATACCCCAGGTAGTCCCAGGGGCCAAGGCGACACGGCAGGGAGTGCAGGAGCATCCGGTGAGCCTACACAACGAAGGGCCCAGGAGGGAGACCCCAGAGGCGAAGTCAGAATGGCAAATCAAGCTTCAGCCCTGATGGCACCCGTCCCTTTCCTACCCAGACCGGGAGAACCGCAGTTAAAATGGGAGGACTGGAAAGAATACTTTCTGAATTATATTGAGGCTCTTGGAGATGAAAGTGAAGGGGAATACACACCGGCAAGAAAAAAGAGACTGCTGCTCCACAACTTAGGCCCGGAAGGGGTGAGGGTGTTTAAGAATCTGGTACCCAAGGAGAGGGGTGCAACGGAGACAGATGTCTTCAAGAATGCACTGGACGACTTGGACAGCCATTACCGCCCAGCAGTTGGTGTCTCTATAGACCGCTACAATTTCCAACAGAGAAAACAAGAGGTGGGTGAATCCATTGATGACTATGTGGCGGCGCTCCGACGCCTGGCTATCACGTGTCAGTATGGGGCTCTGCAGGATGAATACATAAAAGACCAAATTGTGATGCACACCACCAGCAGAGCGGTCCAGGACAAACTATGGGCGCAGAACGAGACATCCCTTAAAGAAGTGGTGGCGATGGTCAAGAAGGCAGAAATGTCCAAGCGAGGCGCAGACGCGGCAAAAAGGGAAAGTGGGCCGAGGCAGATGATTAACAAGATTGACGAGGCACCACAGTCCAGCAAGTCCAAAGGCACGTATGGAGACCAGAGGAAGGACACAAGAGGGACTGGAAAACAGACGGCCCGCTCCAGCCCTGGAAATAAGTTTGCGTGTTACAGATGTGGCAGCGCAGCGCACACGGCTCAGGACAAACGTTGTCCCGCGTTCCGCGCCAGGTGCTCGTTCTGTGGTTTGACCGGCCATTTTGAAAAGGTGTGTCGGAAGAAGGGGATGAAGTCCACCGTCAAGTGCATCGACTCAGCCACAGCAAACTTGAGTGAGGAGGATGACCTAGACGAGGATGATTTGGTTCTGTGCATTGAGGACCAGGTGCTGGAAGTGGCAGGGAAGCGAAGAGATAAGCCCCGCACGGACATGCTCATCGGGGGAGTGAAGGTACATGTGGCCGTCGATTCAGGGTCCCCCGGACCATCGTGCAAAGATCGATATGGGAAGAGGACTTTGCACCTGTTGTGGGGCCAGACCTAATGCCTCCGGACATCAGACCCATCTCGTATACAGAGGATACCATCCCCCTGGTGGGGTGCCGGGACTTTGTGTTCGAATTCAGAGGAAGGTCGGCCACGTGCACCCTGTACGTGGCGGAGAAGGGCCCATCGGTGCTGGGATGGAGAGACGCCGGGGATCTCGGCATCATACTCAACCCAGGAGGGAAAGAGCATATACTGTTAACGGATGAATGGCCCCTCACGAAAGATGAAGACTGGAAGGCGGCATACCCCAAGGTCTTTGAGGGCACGGTGGGCAAACTGGACAAATTCGTACATAAAATAGTCCTCAAGGAGGGGGCAGTACCAGTTGTACACAAGGTCCGGAACATACCCATATCTACGAGTGAAGCAGTGCAACAGGAACTGCTGAAGTTGGAAGAGCAAGGCATCATAGAGCCAGTGGACAGTGGGGAATGGCTATCGCCCTTGGTGGTGGTCAAGAAACCTAATGGTAAGGTCCGTCTCTGTGTGGACCTCAGAGAGCTCAACAAAAACCTCATTGTGGAGAGATTTCCGCTCCCCAGGATCGAGGAGATACTGGCGAGAACAAAAGGTATCACCCACTTCTCCACCATAGATCTCACGTCAGCATATTACCAAATAGAACTGCATCCGTCAAGTAGGAAGTACACATCCTTCATTACGCCCTTTGGGTGCTACCAATTCCGGAGGATGCCCTTTGGTTTGGCATCCGCTGCGGCCGTATTCCAGAAGCTGATGCACAGGCTGTTCAAGGACATCTCGGGGGTGCAGTATTTCCAAGATGACATTTTGGTGATGGGCTCCGACAAAGGAGAGCACGATAAGAAGCTGCTTAGAGTTCTAGGAGTGTTGCAAGGAAAAGGTTTAACGGCGGAATGGAGCAAATGTAGAATTGGGACTCACTCAGTGACATACTTAGGACACGAAATAGGGACACATGGCATCTCGCCGAAGGAACAGAATGTGAAGGCAAAAAGGAATGCCAAAGCCCCATGTACCAAGGAGGAAGTGCGGTCATTCCTTGGAATGGCCGAGTATTACAGCAAGTTTGTCAGACACTTTGCCACTAGAACATACAGAATGAGACAACTAATCAGAAACAATGCAAAATTCGAGTGGGACGCAGAAGCACAATCTGAATTTGACACAATAAAGGATTGCATCAGCCAAGCTGTCCCACTGCAAGGGTACGTCCCCACCGGCAAGGCCATAGTGACAACAGATGCAAGCGACAAGGGCTTAGGTGCGGTCTTGGCACAGGAAAGAGAGGACGGATCCAAGGAAACGATCAGCTTTGCGTCTCGAGCGCTGTCCCCGACGGAACAAAGGTACAGCGTAATTGAAAAGGAGATGCTGGCGGTTACTTGGGCCATGAACAAGTTTCGGCAGTTTATTTGGGGTACAAGATTCAAACTTCAAACAGACCACAAGCCACTCATCAAAGTCTTGACGTCCTCGGGCCATGACACCGCGACCCCAAGAATCGCTAAAATGACCTTAAAGCTGCTAGATTACACCTACGACGTGGAATATCTTCCAGGTACGCAAAACAAGGTAGCTGATTACCTCAGCCGGGCTGCAGCTATGGAGGAGGCGCCGGAGGAGGCCCCGGACAGGGAGGAGATGGTGGCCAGCATGGAGGATCACGAGATGTCGATTAGTGCTCAGGAATGGGAGGCTGCCTACGAGCTGGATGCGGAGAAGGTGGAAGTAAGAAGACACCTCACGTCGGGCTGGCCGGACAAAAAGAAGCTCACAGAAGGAGTGCGAAGATTCTATGAGATGAGAGAGGAACTGTCCCTGAGTGATTCGGGAATTTTCTTGTATAGAGGCGAAAGGGTTGTGCCCCCAGTCACACTGATACCCAGGTTGTTGAAGCTACTGCATGAAGGACATTTGGGCATTGTGAAAACCAAAGCGCTGGTCAAGCAGATGTATTGGTGACCAGGCATGGATGCCCACATAGAGAGACAAGTGCGGGAGTGTGTGCAGTGCCAAGGAGCGGACAAGGTGCTACGCCCACTCAGACCTGCATTGGGGAAGTTTGACACCCCGCAAAGCCCCTGGGAAAACGTGGCAATAGACATTCTGGGGCCCGTCCTAGACAGTAGAGGTGTGAACAAATATATATGTGTGATAATAGACAAGTATTCCAAATGGCCTGAAGTGGACATACAAGAGTCCATGGACACTGACACGATATTGAAATTTCTGACCTCAGTGTTCTTACGAGAGGGTATACCCAAATCCATGCTCAGTGACAATGGACCGCAATTTGTATCGGACAAGTGGGTTCGATTTATGAAGAGGAACGGGATCGAGGTGAAACACACAGCCGTCTATCATCCGGCATGTAACGGCCAGGTGGAAAGGTTCAACCGTGTGCTCATGGGCTCCATACAGGCAGCCATTTCACAAGGAAAGGACTGGGAAGCTGAAGTAATGAGCATGCTGTGGGCCTACCGGATCACTCCCTCAGTAGTGGGGTACAGTCCATTCCAAGTGCTAAGAGGACGTCATCCCTTCACCCGGGACAACGTGGTGTGGAGGGAGAAGACCATCACCAGCAAGTGGTCCCCAGCGGTGGTGCAGCACAATCTGGAGAAGGCCCAGAAGATCTATGCTGCACACTATGACAAGCGACGCAACGCAAAGGAAACCGTGCTGGAAGAGGGAGAATGGGTCAGGGTCAAACTCCCTACCATACAAAAGAAAGGTGAAAGTAAGTTTAGCCGGCCCCTACAGGTTAAAGAAGTACGAGGCAGGGCGGCTCTCCTCAGCGACGGCAAGGTGTGGTCACAAGACCGCATGGCCAGAGTCAATAAAATAATAGTATGGCCCAAGTCCGAGGAGGATGAGAGATGGATGGACTTCCAGGAAGCAAGACCCCAATCGGGGCACAGCACAGAAGACCGGTGGGAAGGTGTAGGAGAGGACAATGAAGTGGATGTTCCGGATGCAGTGCCTACCGACAGAGATGGTACACCGATGAACGTAGCGCAGAGAGGAGAGTTGAGAGAAGATGAGAGATCACAAGGAGAGACAGAGGTGGAAGAGAACATGCCGGTAAGACACACCCGCAGTGGAAGGGCAGTTACTGTGCCCTCTCGATATAGAGACTTTGTAATGGATGGACACTAGATACATGGTGCCACCTCCCGAGGTGCCCCACAGAGACATAGACTCACCGCTGGGGACACGCAACCTGTTGGGGGGGAATGTTATGTTGTTTATATTAAAGGGGGGAGATATGTGGTATGCGATGACGCGTCACGCCATAGACTGGAGCGGTAGGCGCGCGCATGCGCAGAGAGCGGATGAGGAAGGCGTGAACAAGGGAAAACGGCAGTTGGCGACCGGAGCTTGAGCTAGATGCGCCCTAAGCTCTGATATACTTTGTATGATTCAATAAAGATCAGTTCTCCACCATACAGTGGCTCAGTGTGTAGCTGTGGGGTGAGGAAGGAACATTACAGATTGCAGCCAATAATCCTGGGACAGGATATAAAAACCGAGCGCTGCAGCACCTCCGGTGCCCCTGCTGACATCATGGAGCTCTGCACAGCACTGAAGAGAAGGCCGAGGCCAGGGACGGGGATCCTGGGCGCCTCCCTTCTACAGGGGGCGCTAGACCCCAGGACGGAGGAAGAAACTCTGGGGGGGCTGCTGAAGGATCCCGGTGGTGGACGGCCAATGGGATACGACTCGTCTGGATCACTCCAAGCCCAGGGTCAGTGTTCAGAAACCTGGCGTGAGGAGGTCGGAGACTCCTAAGCTGCCAAGATCAGGCCCTGTGATCACTGTCCAGCATTACATGCATTCATTCATTCATTCTGCGAGGGGCCCCAGACCAAGTGTGCCTTGAAGCTGTAACCCCAGCACACCTGGCCCAGCATTTGCTGGCTTCTCAGTGTCTGATGATCGTGTGAAGATGGTGAGTCTTACAAGGCGACCTGCACTGCCAGAACCATGTGCGCCGATGTTAATGTGCACCCACGTGCCACACCCTGCATGACTGTACCTCTTCTGCTGTGTTTGATGACCATGAGACTGTGTGTGCCACGCCCTGCATTACTGCAATTCTGCCTCTCTGCTGCTCTGTAACATTATCACAAAACCGTGTGTGCTACACCCTTCATTACTGCACCTCGTCTGCTGTGCACCATGGCCATAGGAGCCCCTAAGCTAATCCTGTATTGTCGCATCAAGTCTTGTGACACTGACGCATGTGTGAGCCTGGGTGCTGCACACTGCCCTACCCATTAACCCCTTCCATGCTGATGACGGAATCGCTCCGTCATCAGCTACAGTTGAGCTGTGCTGATGACGGAGCGGTTCCGTCATGGCCCGGCCGCCGCGCCTGCGCGGCGCTGATTTCGCGCCTGCGCGGGCGTTCTAAAGAGCGGGGCGGGTCATGACGGAACCGCTCCGTCACCAGCACAGCTCAACTGTAGCTGGTGACGGAGCGGTTCTGTCACCAGCATGCGGCGGCCGCCCCGCCCCTTTAGCGCTGCGGCGGAATAGCCGCCGCAGCGAAGGGGTTAAACCCCTTGAGTTTGTCTCTGTATCCCAAAACACCCACATACATATGACTTCTGATTTTCTGCAACTGCAACTTATGCGGTGAAAGGTGCACACCCTCTGATCTCAGGGCTCAGACAGACACTCAGTGTGATCTTCTGCAGTTTCATACATAGGTATCACTTTGACACTCACAACTTGCAAACTTATCTTATGCTTAATGGGCAGCCTCCTCCAGGGACCCGCGGAGACCCACAGCTCTCTTCCAGCCCCTTCTATGAGGCCCAACTAATCGGCTGTAATCCGAAAATTCTGATTTAGATTCCGTGTATTCCTTTGTGAGACTTATAGCATGTCTTTATTAGGGAACGTTGAACACCCACTCTCATACCTTGTGCTCTTGGACAACCATCTTTATGGGACCCACAGGGTGCCTTTGATCCCTGAATACCCAGAGACAATGCATCTTCTGAGACTCCATCAATTCACTTGTGAATCCTGTACATCTGCACACACACCTTGTGCTCTTCTGCAGCTCCCTCTAAGGGGTACACTGAATGACTTATCCTCTCTGAACCTTCCACACAGAGCTCGTGGTCTCAAGCTGCCTCCTTGATGGGGTTCACAGAGGGCCTTGAGATCCCTGAATACAGACAGACATACCCTGTGATCTTCACGGGTAGTTCCAGAGCAACCACACACACCTTGTGCTCCTTGGCAGCTTCCACAATGGGGATCACAGTGTGACTTTGCAATCCCTGAATGCCCACAGACGTACCTTGTGCTCCTCTGCAGCCTCCTCTATAGGACTTGCTGAGTGAGTTTTATGCTCGTTGGACTCCCGGCAGACCCAGCATATCATCCTCTGATCCTCTGCACAGAACAGGCTCAGTTTCTCTTCATGTTTCTCGCACAGATTCTCCTCCGGGGGCCTCTCTGGGGGCAGATGAAGCTGTTTTGCAATTTCCACCATGTTCCCCAGTTGCCTGTTGGTTCTGAGGTTTTTCCCAGAAGATATTTCCCTGCACTCTGGACAGGGGAAGTTTCCATCTCTTCCCTCCCAGCTCTGGGTGATGCAGGAGCGGCAGAAGTTGTGTCCACAATCTATAATCACTGGATCAGTAAAATACTCCAAACAGATGGAACAAGTGGCCTCTTCCTGGAGATTCCCGAGCTGAGCTGCTGCCGCCATGATTCAGAAATGCAGGAAGTGAAGGTAAGTTTCATTTCTCTCTCTTTGTGAAGTGGGTGTGTCTGTGCGTCTGCGCCTCTCTGGCTGCGCTGGGACTTCCGGGTTCATGTTTACAGTCACAGAGCAGGAGGAGGACTAACTCCTCTGCTGCGTGTGATATAAGTTTGACACTATTTACGCGTCATGTAGTTATTATATTTCGAGATTCTGTGAGTGCAGTAACTGGAGCTTGAATAACATTTTCTTTAAATTCCTCTGTTTTATTTTTAATACGTCAATTCGGCAAGTTTGCTTTTTTAATCATATGGACTCATAAACTGTTCTGAAATCCTTTCTAAAGTGTTTTCTTCCTGTATTTGCTATTTTAATTTCTGGTGGAAAGGCTGAAAAATACATACTTTTGCTATGTTTCTCAATGTTTTTACTGGCCCTTACCACAACAATAGTGGCAGGTCATGCCGGTAAACTAGTAGTTTGTGTGTAAGGAAGAAGACATTGATGCCTGTTATTTCCTGTTCTGTATTTCATTGATGCCTAAAGTACTGTTGCCTGCACTGAATCTGTTCTGAGAGGTACCGGAAGCTTGCACTGCCGATGCCCCGGAGAACCTGTTCTTTGTGCGAGGGAAGACCACACTGCTGATGTACCTGTTCAGTGGTTGAGGGAAGCTTGCAACGCGGATATCCTGTTGCACCTGTTCTGTGAGTGAGGGAAGCTTGCAACGCGGATATCCTGTTGCACCTGTTCTGTGAGTGAGGGAAGCTTGCAACGCGGATATCCTGTTGCACCTGTTCTGTGAGTGAGGGAAGCTTGCAACGCCGATATCCTGTTGCACCTGTTCTGTGAGTGAGGGAAGCTAGCAACGCGGATATCCTGTTGTACCTGTTCTGTGAGCGAGGGAAGCTTGCACTGCTGATTTACCTCTTCTGTGAGAGGGAAGCTTGCACTGCTGATGCCCTGATGTACTTGCTCTGTTAGAGGTACGCTTGATCTGCTGATACAATGATGTACCTGTTCCTTGAGTGAGGGAAGCTTGCACAGATGATGCCCTGATGTACCTGGTCTGTGAGTGAGGGAGGCTTGCACTGCTGCTGTCCTGATGGACCTGTTCTGTGAGTGTGGGAAGCGTGCACTGCTGATGCCCTGATGTATTTGTTCTGTGAGTGTGGGAAGCCTGCACTGCTAATGCCATGATGTACCTCTTCTGTGAGAGGGAATCTTGCACTGCTTATGCCCTGGCGCACCTGTTCTGTGAGGGAGGGAAGTTTGCACTGATGATGCCCTGATGTACCTGGTCTGTGAGTGTGGGAAGCCTGCACTGGTGATATCCTGATGCACCTTTTCTGTGAGAGGGAAGATTACACTGCTGATGCCCTGTTGTATGTGTTCTGTGTGAGGGAAGCTTGCACTGCTGATTCCCCGATGAGCCTATTCCGTGAGAGGGAAGCTTGCACTGTAATGCCCTTATATATCCGTTCCATCAATTAAGAAAGCTTGCACTGCTGATGCCCTGATGTACCCGTTCTGTGAGTGAGAGAAGCTTGCACTGCTGATGTCATGGCGTACCTGTTCTGTGAGTGAGGGAAACTTGCACTGCTGATGTCATGGCGTACCTGTTCTGTGAGTGTGGGAAGCTTGCATGCTGAATCCCTGATGTTCCTGTTCTGTGAGCCAGGGAAGACTGCACTGCTGATTCCCTGATATACCTGTTCTATTAGTGTAGGAACCTTGCAATGCTGATGCCCTGATGTATCTGTTCTGACAGAGGGAAGCTTGCACTGCTTATGCCCTGATGTATCTGTTTTGTGAGTTAGGGGAGTTTTCACTGCTGATTAGGCATGGGCCGTAAATGCCACTATGCTGGTGAGGTTTTTGCAACTCCGCGCTCTGTCTGGAGCGTGGAGTTAGCTAAAAACACTGCAACTGCAGCGTGGCGGAGTTTACCGGATCCCACCTCTACTCAAGGCATTCTTACTGGCAGGGCCACAGCATCTTTGAAGATGACAAAACCACCCAACGGTGTCAGATTTGGGAAGGGTATATTATGGTGACTGTTTCTTTAAAAGAACAAAAACTAGGACTATGAATGGACAGCGAAGTAGAACTGTCTGTTAATGTTAACAGCAACAGTGGTCACAGAAAAAGGACTACAATGATGACAGCTGTAGAAGGACTACAGTGTAGTCTAATGCATAGAAAACAAACAGACTACTATAGCAGGAAGCTCTTAGACCCGCAACGGCTCTCTCAGTCTGTCACATGACCTGCAGTTCCGGTTAGATCTAACTAACTGAAGTAATTGGATTATCCGGGGATGGCCCGTTACCCCACACCCACAGCTATTGCTGTTTTTCGTCACCAACTGGTGCCGCCACTCTCAGTGTCTTTTTGTTTTATTTTATTTTGGCGGCTTCCCACTCTGATAATGCTTCAGGATAATAATGAATGGCCCGGGCACCAGCAATCACAACCAGGAAGCGTGACAGACTCAGAGAGACACTTCGGTGACCCATCGGCAGCAGGTTGGCTTTATTTTCCCAGCTGCACCACCCACTGACTGACTCAGAGACAAACTTGGTAAGTGCTGTTTATAAATGTAACGTTATCAAAAAAGTATAGCCCCGCACTCCACTGTTATACCTTCCAAGTTAGGCCTATTCAGTCTTTCACCTATATTCACCCTACCTTTCTCTCTATAACGGGTTTGGAATTGAACTTTTGCCTAGTTATGAGCTGAACAATTGTCCGGTTTTATCTGAAAGCTCTCCTCATTTGTTATGCATGAGGATTCGCAGTACCATATCTTAACCCTCTGCACACTCTGTATAATAAGTCTGTACATAGGTCACCACCATCGTCCACCTTGGATGATAAGCATGCTGAGCATGGTTGCAACTATTGCTTTAGGGTTATTTACATACTTGCAACCACAAACATATCGACCGAGGTAGACCGGTGACCTGTGGACACCTTTTGGTATAAAAGTAGCACACTATCACTGGGATTACAGAGGAGGAGCTTCCATGCTGATGCGGGGTCCTGCATGCTGATTCACCAACATGCCGTGCTCTGACATCCCATGCGGGGTGTCTCACTCGAGCCCAACAGGTAATGGGGCTGGATTTCTCCCAGGGGATTCTTGGCTTCCTACACCCACATACATGCCTTTACATCCATATACGTTAGGCACATTTAGGTACATCTAGATAGGGTGAACATTAGTTGGAGTGCGCAACGATTACTGTGTTTATGTGTTCATATATATTCACTCTGTAAAATGCCATGGTCGAAATTTGCCTACTGTTTATTCTCTTGGTAATAGCAATTCTATATCTCTGCTTCTGTCTAGTGAATGCTGCAGCACATATATTTTACACTAGAATGATACTGGCTCAATAAATCCTTATTGAACACGCTCCATCAGGGGTCAGGGTTGGCATGTTAAGTGGTTGCCAGAAACTATCAGCTCCTCATGAGGACCAGGGGGCTTATAGTGGCACTGTGAACAAGCTGATCTATAGGCTAACATATCCTGCGGGGGTGTCTGGAATCAGTCTTTGCACCAATCCCTCAGTGTATGTTGTCCAAACGTGCAGATCCTGAGTATTCTTAGGAACTACACAGCACCATGTTCATATATAATATCAGTCAACTCAGCTAAGTCGCTAGGAATCACTTTAGACGAGAATCTTGACATGAAAGCTCACATTAATTCAGTGGCAAAAAGCGCCGGCTTCCACCTGAACTACCTAAGAAAATTGAAACCATTCATCTCTGAAGCCGATCTGAAACTGGCAATCCAATCTTTAGTCATCTCTAAGCATGGGCGAATTTTGCGAATCTCGCGTTCGCGAATTTTGCGGATTTGCGAACTCGCAATTCGCAAAATCCGCGAATTCTCGCGAATTTGCGGATTTTTTTTTTGTGTGTTCGCGCGGGTTTCTGCCAGTTCGCGAGGGTTTTGTACAATTTCGCAAACGCGAACTTACCTGTCGGGTCGCAAGTTTCGCGAACTTGTTGTTTCTACGTGTCCAGCCTGTTTGGGACACTCTTCTTCATCACTGCCACTCTCTGTCACCACTGCCACTCTCTGACTACTCATGCCACCCTCTGGCCCACCCATGCCACCCTCTGTTTCATCACAGCACCCTCTGGTTGTCCAGTCAGTGTACATTATTGTGGCAAAGCAAGCACACCTTCCCTGCCTCAAGTGACCTGAATTAATTTGGGGCTGATTAATGTGTCACAGAATATTTTTTTTAGCTGGCACCTGCTTCCTTAGTGCTTCCTGATTAGTGATCTTTTGCACTTGCTAAGTGCTTTCATTGTTGCAAAATTAGTTACAACACCTGCCCTGCCCCAACTGACAATAATGAATTAGGGGCTGATTAATGGATTTGAACTTCCAGCCTGGCTCCTGCTTGTCTCCCTTAGCTGTAATTCAGGGCCTTTGTGGCATATGTGTAACTATTCTGAGGTTCAGAGCAGGGTCACATAATAGTTGCAACTGGCAACTGAACTCTGGAGGGGCCCCTCAGGAAGCACTACAGGAAATGGCTACTAACGATGAGCCTGAACTTTTGAACCTGGTAAGTAGTTTCAGTTTTGCTAAGATCCTATTTCTGCAATTTTGCGCTTATTCGCGGGGCGCGAAGTTGTACTGGGAAGCCGCGAACTCACGCGAACAGTGCGAGCAAGCCATAAAATCCGCTGCTCGCGGATTTGTGGATTTTGTGGATTTTGTGGGAGATTCGCGAATCTCGCGGATTGCGAATTTACCAAAAATCGGCAAAATCCGCGAGCGAAACGGATTTTCCGCCCATGCTTAGTCATCTCTAGGATTGAATATGGTTGCACCACCTTAGCAGGTTTACCAAAAACATCCACAGCACCACTAAAAGCCTGCCTCAATGCTGCGGCGAGACTCATCACCGGATCTAGGAAGTTTGACCATATTTCTCCTCACCTGAAAGCATTAAATTGGCTACCCTATGAGGCCAGAATTCAACTAACGATAGCATGTATCACCCATAGAGCACTCCACCACAATACTCCTGGATACCTATTCAAGAAAATTGAGCTATCAGGAGGCAACAGACCGGCTAGGAGTGCCAAAGAGTTGGTGCTGCGCCCAGCCATATTCAGAAAGAAAAAAACTTATGACAGAGCGTTCACAGGAGCTGCCCCTAGGATTTGGAACTCACTCCCTCCAAGCATTAGGAAGATTCCTAATACCTCAACATTTAAGCGAGAAGTGAAGAGCTTCTTAATGAGTAAATACCTTATATAGACAAGGTTATGTTTCACTATGAGATCGAATTCTATCCTCAAACAAAATACTTACGTCATCAGAAAGGGAAGGACTGTCGTGAATTAGATGAAAGATAAATGATGGTCTGAAACTGACGACTTTCCTTTTGTAACTAAACTGTATACCAATTGCTTCCTCATGTCAAAATTAATTCATACAGTTACTTCACATCCTGAAACTATATAACCGCTACCTCATAGGTATGACGAAAAGGACAAATGACATAACCTCATGCTGTAAAGTTAATTCGTATTATAATCGACTAACTTGAGTGGAATGTAGTTACTTAAGCACTCACTATAGCTATATAATTATCTACCTCATATCTATATGTTGTTTAATGGTTATCATCTTGTTAATATCTAACCTACTTCTATGTGAAGCGCTCTGATACCCACAGGTCTTATTCGCGCTATATAAAACTTTCAATAAATAAATAAAAATTATGATATAAGTCTGTCCAACAGAGACTGTCATGAAACAAATTGGTTACATCTAGTAACAAGTATTTTAATGTTCCTTAAAGAACTTTGTTTCCCTTTCACAGGTTAAAACATACAGTACAAAGTCTTATTCACACCCGTTTAACAGTCCAACCGAAAAAATAATACATTCTTTTAAATTTTTACAGAAAAAAAGGTGCAATAACCACACAATGTAATGATGGAATTTCCGAGTCCTTTAAACAGCAATATTCGATGATAGACAACAGCCGACACGTGTTTCGTCACTTAAGTGACTTTTTCTGAGGCTGTATAACAGTGCAAAACATATGTTGAACAATATTACAGCATCTGTCATAAATTGTCTAAATGAGTAATAAAATAGTGCCCAACCTAAACCAAGTGTCACAAAAAAGAGTGTCTTTGTGAAAGCCCAAAGTGAGGAAAAACAGCTAAGTCACTGGTAGACTGACAACAAAGTATTTTATCCAGATAGAAATATAGACATGCAGATAGAGTCTAGAAAACAAACCCTTTGACTTACTTATTGGCAGGGGACTTGATCGGATACATAGAAAAAGAAAAGATACACCAGCTGTGATAAGTTTAATTGATTGAATTTTTCAGATAGTCAAACCTTAAAAGTACAATCTCAAAGTTGTACCGGGTATCATTCGAAGCGTACAGTGTGGAGAGAGAGAATTTGTCCAAATAGCCTCTACATACCAGTTGTGGCTGCTATTTGTGTGAAATCAAGAAAAATATCAATCAGTTAGATTCAGAATTTCCTATGTCAAAGGTCACAGTATGTAGAAAACTTACAAAAATCAGAACTTACGTGTTTGCAAAAATTAATTGTCTCTGAAGGTATCAAAGTAACAATCACGAGTGGTGGAGCTATCAGTCCCCTAAGCTGGAGGCTCTCAAGCTGTACTAGAAAAATAGAAAAAGGGGAAGGGAAATGGGCAGAGTAAAGTACACTGCTTGGGCTTTACGTCACCGTCTATTCTATTATTATTTAAATAAAAGTACCGAACCCACAAACACTGCGAAAAAATAGGTATTGACCTAGGGCCAGATGTAGGTCGCCCAATACCGGTCGGTAACGGCCGAAATTAGCGAATTTCGTCCGTTACCGACCGGTATTTGGCATTTGAAATGTAGGTGACATTTTTGTAGGATTCGGTATTTTACTGAATCCGTAACTTGAGGAATCGGTAAATTACCGATTTCTTAACATACCGATTCGGTAAATTACCGAATCCGTAATGTAGAGGGCACTCAAGTGAGTGCATTCCTCATTTAAGGATTCGTTATTTACCACCAACTACAAGTTGGTGGTAAATGAAGAAAACCTTTGAAAAAGCAATTTTTGCTTTTACAACACTGCGATGTGGCAGACATAGATGCCCTTAGGGCATGTATGTGTGCCACATGTGCACCCATGCACTATTCAGGGGTGCAACAGGGTGTCAACGTGACACCCTGCCACACTTGTATGTGTTCACCATTTACCGAATCGGTATTTACCGATTCGGTAATTCCCATTCATTCCTATGGGCCTCCAGGCCCATAGGAATGAATGGGAATTACCGATTCAGCAAATACCGAATCGGTAAATACCGAATGTTACAGATTCGGTAAAATTTACCGAAAAATTACCTACATACTATTTACCTATTCTTAAATACTGAATAAGTAAAATTTGGTATTTAAGAATCGGTAAATAGTATTTACCTACATCTGGCCCCTAATTCCTTAAAGTCTGTATGGATAAGTCGCTGTATAAAAGCACCAAACACCGTGAAAGGATATGTATTGCCATTAATCTTTATAGTCCATATGCACAAGTCTCTATACAACAGCACCAAACTCAAGGTCAGGAAAACTTGAGTACTGAAGTGCGGTGCAATAAAGCAAACTTGAACTATATCCCTGTACCTAGTTTGCATGGTGCTAGAGTTAATAAGGCCATGTGACTCATTAGAAAGTCGCAGTGTCCTTTCTGTCCAAACAACAAGGGTCCAGTATATATTGTTTAAAAAGGAACTAACCTCATTTTGGTATTAGCGCTTCCTGGAGTTGCATTCCACAATTATAGCACTAATAAATGTCATTGGTAACGGACCATGATAAGTCCCTGCAAAGTACAAAAGGTAAATGAGACATGGGCATCACCCACCATCTGACCATATAAATTTAACCCGTTACATTTCAAATTGTCCCAATTTTATAAATGTAAATCAACCCCTCAAAAGAGAGAAGAAACAAAATGTTCAAGTATACCAATGGCTCAGAGAATGGGAACTGACCTGCATTAAAAAAATCTCTGCCGCGTAAAGTTGAATGGCCGAAAGTGGTCTGCACTTATCCCTTTTAAACATACTGAGACTTCGAGAGTCTGGGGAGAAATAGAAGACAGGCTAACCATCTAAACGAGCTATTCCGGTTCAGAAATACTAGTCCAACTGATGCTCATAACGTGCAATATGGCCGGAGCATTAAATCAGCGGCCATCCTGGGCAGGTCTCAGATCCAAATAAAATGAAGGAGAGGAATAGGATAAAACACCCAAGCATGTAAAAGTTGAAAAAAACTGTGCAGACATTTGAACATGAGACTCTGTTTTTGGTTGTTCATTCTTATGAAACACAATATTCAAATTCATTGGTTACGGTTTATGAATAAGAACAACATGTCCAATCCTTATTATGTAACATATGTATCTAATACAAAGACAGTACATGACATACTAAAGTACATGACATTCCAAGGTCCATAGTACAAAATCAAGATATTTATATAAGTAAAAAACACTTTGTAGTTATGAAGATATTTCATCAGAAACAGCACGTGACCTAGTTAAGGTATTTAGAGTATAAAAAAGGATACACAGTATATGACTTTGTCACTTATATAGGTCTGTCTCATGTTCATATGTGAGAGTATATCATGCGTGCATTATTGTTCCTACATATGAAGCAAGATAAAGGAGGGATGTACAGATGTCTAACAAATCGGGACAGTAGCTTGAATATTATTCCACTAGGAAGACGTCTAACTCCCTGTCGATGTTCAGGCCTCTTTCTACTGCCAGTAGTTTCAGAATCCACTGGGTTTCCAATATTCTTAGGGATAGTACCCTATCTCTTCCTCTAGGATTGTGTTGTGCTTGCATTATTCCATGAAACCGAATATTAGTCATTGCCATGGAAGGGTGAGCTGTGTTAAAGTGTACGGCAAGTGAGTAATCTGTGCTGTTGTCCCAAATAGCCCAAATATGTTTTGGATTCGCTCTTTTAAGGGTCTGAGAGTACTACCTATATATATGAGTCCACAGTCACACTTTATGCACTATACGACAAACTTGGTGTTACAGTTGATAAATTGTCGTATGTGATGTTTAGTAGACAAATTGTATTGAAATTGTGTCCGTTTGTTGAGAGCAAATGGACAGACACTACATTGTGGGCATTTATAAAAGCCATGCAGTCTGTTTGGTAACCAGGACAGATCTTGTCTTATGGGCATTAAATAGCTAGGACAAAATATGTTCCTCCAAGTTTGGCCCCTGCTATGAATAATCCTAGGTTTATGCGGAATGTATTTCGTCACTGACTGGTTCAGTCTAAGTAAATACCAGTGTTTATGTAAAATCTTATAGATGGCATGGCTCTGTGCACTATATCTGGTAATAAATGACAGCTCCCTGTCCTTGGATATTTTTTGTTTTCCATCCATATTTTGCAGTACTGATTGTTGCGGTGTGGTGAGTATTTTGTTACTAGACTGATTCAATACCCTTTTGGTCACCACATACTCCTCCGAGGTTAAAGGCGACTAAGTCGCTCAAGAATCATGAAGAGCAACAAGGGAGCCTGAAGAGGAAACGGCAATTGGAGAGAACAAAATATGGGCATCTCTCCTAAATACAATGCAACTTACAACAAAAGCCTTGGAATACCACTCAGACAAAAGGGATATACAGCTAACCCTCCTTAACTGTTTATCCCTGCATGTGTTTTTTTTTGTGTAAGACCTTTATTAACACAAAGCAGTTTACACAGCATGAGCCTACAACCCAGGGGCCGTCTCGCCACGTTGGTACGATCATCCATCAGAGCACAAATGCGTCATCAAGAACAGCACATTACTTCAAGGTTGAGCCACCCCATATACCACCCGTAGGACTCATAGCCGACAAATGATGTGAGTCTCACATTTTATCATTTTATAGATAAGGAAAACAGAAGAACAACATACCCCAACTAAGACCGTACAGTACCATCCCTCACATCCTAAACTTCAACAGTGATAATAATTCCAGTTCCCACCGATAGTCTGCCGCCACTAGGCATGAACTTGTGCATCAGACATCACACATGCCAGAATGAGACAAAAGATGTGCTAGTCTTCCTCACTGTCCTGTATTGAGGTGAGTTAATCTGTCAAGAAACACCAAATATCCTTCGGTCTGGACTTCGCTGGCAGTTGCTCCTCATAAGTTTGCAGTTTGTCACGGCAGATGGACATGTCATGAAGCCATGTTTTCTTCGTCGGCACCTTACGACTGTGCCAACATTGCGCCACCTGCCTTTTCGCTAACAGTAAAGCAATCGCACAGAACCTGCGCTTCAAAGCTCTGAATTGGGGCACTATACCCAGTAAACAGATCTTGGGTGTGCACTGCACCTCTTCCTCCAACATGACAGTTAGCGTGGCAGTGATCTCCCCCCAGTACCTCGCTCCCTTAGCGCAGTCCCAGGCCAGATGTACAAAATCCGCACCCTCCCTGTTACACCTCTTGCACCTGTCTTCCTCTTGTAAACCAAACCTAAGCAGTTTTGTCGGTGTGTAGTAAATTTGGTGAATAAATTTAAAATGGATAATTCTTAAATTGCCGGTGGGCGTCAGTATCTGTGTTAGAGCGCAGGTGCTGCTCCATTCCTCATCCGTCAATGGCGTGTCTAAGAGTGCATCCCATCGCCCCTTGGCCTTCAGAGCGTGTCCCGCCAGTTCCGACTGTGCAGCAGTATATAGCCTAGATACCAAATGGGAGAGATCATTAGTGATAATCAGTAATTGCAGTGGTGCAAGGCATTCAGGCTCTGTTGGAAATGTTGGGTAGTGTTCCCTCAACGCCCTGGTCAATCTATAGTACGTAAAGAGAAACATGGGAGTCTGATTCTGGATATAACACAACTGGTCTAGGCCTATGAATGTGCCTCCTTGAAATACATCCCCTAGCTTGTCAATACCAGCTCTACTCAGCAAGGACATTCCAACCTTCTCCCCAGTGACGGACAATGCCTGATGATGGTGTAATGGCATGGCCGGCGCGTACAGCGGGGTTTTGTGAGCCAGCTGCCCAAGCCTGTGCCATGCTTTGACCATGGTGTCTACAGTGTTTATATCCTTTGCATGTAACGGTGGCCGTGTATGCGAGACGATCGCCGAGAGGGGGACAGGATATGCATCACCCTCCTCTATGGCCGCATGTGTGAGGTACGGGACCGCGTAGTACCAATATGCCGCATATTGCGCCTGTGCGCAGAGGTAGTAGAGGAGAAAATCAGGCACACTGAAACCCCCTTGCGCAAATGGAAGTGTAAGGGTCTGCAGATCAATACGAGCCTGTTTGCCCGCCCATATCAAGGTCCGCACCAGGGAGTTTATACGGCGGAATATTGCTTGTGGTGGCGTGATCGGTATGTTATTTAACATGTATAACAATTTGGGCAACACGTTCATTTTGACGATAGCTATTCTATCGGCTAGTGATAGCGGCAAGTGTATCCAGCGTTGGATTTTGTCTTCAAGCTTAGAGAGTACCACCCCATAGTTCGCTCGCAGGACCTCCTTTGGATCCCTGTGATACATGACCCCTAGGTAGCGAATTGGGTCTTGTTGCCACTCCAACGGGAAATCTACTGCGAAGGGCGATGTAGTGTCAGTGAGGGGTATTATAGAGGATTCAGCCCAGTTAATTGCCAGCCCTGAATGCCCGCCGAATCTGATGTATTCCCTGAGTAGCGGGTTTAGATGGGTTTCAGGGTCACGGACATATAGTAACATATCGTCCGCATAAAGCGATATGTGAAGTGGCCTGGCTATGAATTGCAATGCAGATTCTTTATAATTCTGTCGCACTATGCAGGCTAGCGGCTCCAGTGCTAGCGCAAATAAGAGAGGCGAGAGCGGGCAGCCCTGCCGCGTGCCACGTTCGATGCCAAACTGATCCGAAACATAGCCATTGATTCTGATCCTGGCACGCGGTTGCGTATAAAGCAAGGAGACCCACTGCACAAACCGTTTAGGAAACCCCATTCTATTTAGGACGGTAAGCATGTAGCGCCATTCAATGGAATCGAATGCCTTCGCGGCGTCGAGCATGACAGCCACCGCTTTAACCGAGGGTTGAAGGTAATGCGAGAGTGCAAACAGGGACCTAGTGTTATGTGAGGTGGATCTGGTGGGCACAAATCCAGATTGATCCGGAAGGACCAGTCGGGTCATCAAGGGGGACAGCCGCTCTGCTATAAGTTTCGCAAGGATTTTCGAATCCACGTTAATCAGGGACAGAGGTCTGTAGGAGTCACACTCCTCTGGATCTTTGGACGGCTTTAGGAGAGCAATGATCATGGCTTCACGCAGTGTGGGGGGAAGTAACGATTTATCAAAGGAGGTGCCATACATGTCTACTAAATATGAAGCGATAATATCCGCATATTGTTTATAAAATTCAGAGGTGTACCCGTCAGGGCCCGGCGCCTTGCCATTTGGTAGGGAACTTATCACCTCGGTTACTTCTTCCACAGTAATGGGCCTAGCCAAGTACTCCCTGTGCGCATCCGATAGCCAGCCAATCGCCACATCATGCAAATAGTTATAAGTTTCTTCTGCTGGTGCTGTGGGTTGTGACCGATACAGCGAGCTAAAGGAGTCTACAAAGCATTTCAGTATATCCGTAGCGGGTGTTTGCAATATACCCTCCCTAGATTTCACTCTAAGTATCGCTGTTGGTCCCCGGCCCTCACAGATTTTCCGAGCCAGCATAGCCCCTGGCCTACCCCCCTCTCCAAAGGTTCTAGCCACATGTTTACGATCCAAGTACTTTATTTCGGACTCCAGGAAGTCCGCATGTTCAGTATGCACTTCGCGTAACATAGGTAGGAGGGAAACATCCTGAGTTGCCTCATACAGCGACTCCAAGTCCCTCATCTGCTGCTCGCAGCGGCGGATTTGGCCCCTAATATCTTTGAGGACCCCTACGGTGGTGCTAATCCAGACCCCTCTAATCGTGGCTTTGAATGCCTCCCAAAGGAGGCAAGGGTCGGCAGTTGTCTGTGCATTAATATCAAAGTAGTCCCTTATCGCTTTTTTAATGGTGTCCACATACACCGTGTCTGAGAGGGCCCGGGAATTAAAGCGCCACTGGAAAGGAGGGGGTGTGTATCGTGGAATTTCCAGTTGCAACAGGACCGGATTGTGGTCTGATAACGTGCGAGGCAACACCTGTAGTTGACGAACCCATAGAGCCAAGTCTTTAGAACCTAGCCAGTAATCCAACCTGGACCAGCTATTGTGAGATGCTGTTATGTGTGTGGCGCCTGGCGCGTCAGTATGTTGCAGCCTCCAGAGATCCGCCAAGGCTAGGTCTTTCATCATGTGGCTCACCATTTGCCGCGACTGCTTGTGTTGTTCTAGTGAATTAGAAGAGCGGTCCAGCCCGTCCTGCAGAGTCATATTCCAGTCCCCCCCACACAATATGTTTGTGCTATCATGTTTTTGCAGGTGGTCCCAGACTTCCCGGAAGAAGTCCGGAGCGTCAGTGTTCGGTCCATATACATTAAAGAACGTCACTCGTTGGCCCCTCAGTGTACCCGTCACCAACACGTACCTACCAGAGGGATCTTGTGTAACGTGTTGAGCTTCGAAGTTGACCCCTCGCTTAATCAAAATGATCACCCCGCGGGAGTAGGAAGAATAGGAGGCTTTGTATATTGCCTCAGCCCATCTCGACCCTAATTGTGCGTGCGTGTGTGGTGCGAGGTGTGATTCCTGTAGAAACGATATATCTACGTTCCACCTGGCAAGGCTAGAAAAAATCTGTCTGACTTTCCGAGGCTTCGAGAACCCCCGTATGTTCCAAGTAAGAACGTTCAAGCCCCTCCTGTCCGTATCTCTAGAACCCATTTACATCAGTTAATGCAACACATGACATTCTTATACATTCCAACGCTGCAAATGATGCCCGCCCATTGTTGGCATAAAGCACAATCACATCAATGGCAGTCAAACCCAGTGGAGAAACAAAAAAGATAGACATATGCAATACTGTCGGTCTTTGTAAACATACAAACAGCCCCCCTCCCCTTATCCCACCCACTCCAGCAACCCAAACCTGCCGAAGCCATACCCCTTCAGAGCACCATTCCCCCAAACACACAACCATAAATACAGTGCCCATACTGAGAACTCTTGGTGGGTATTACCCTCATGGAGGTCTACCAGGAGCACAATTCTTCACCCGATAGACGGGTGCGGGCGACACTATATAAACTTTATAAATGCGTAATTCAAGTGACCATTTACCGCTGTCCCCTCCACTCTCCAAGTACACAGCAATATTACACAAATACTAGCAGTGTTATAGGGGTAGCACAGTGACGCGCCTACCCCACTCGACGGCAGTGGCCGGCACAACCTACACCTCGCCCAGTGTTCAGATCGCCCCATATAGCAAGTGCGTGACCGTAAATAGTAATGATAGGTGAGGCGTGTAGAAGCGGGTGCATAACTGCCAGGCACCATTCCACAAGGCCGTTTACCTCATAACGCGACATGTTCTCGCGGCTACTGCACCCTAGTGTACACGATTAGATGGCGCACCAGCTAATACAGTGGGAGGAATCTTGCTAATCCGCCACGTGTCAGAAACTGCGCCAGTTAGGCTCGGTATCATAAGCCAAGACAGCGTGAGGGGGGCATGTTAACATGGGGCAGCCACAAGCTACAGCCAAAGTACAAATATAGAGGTGTGCAGCAGTCCCCGCTGCTCCAGTGGATGACAGCCCCACAGTTATACAGTCAGTGCAGTAACATCGCCACAGTCTACTCTTAGGAGTTCGGCACCAGACGGGTCTGTCCAGTGCAGCCATCAGCGGCCATGTGACAACGCACATCATTCAACAGCACAACAAAACTCACCGCTGTCCGACGAGGAATCATGTTAGTGGCTTCAGTCCGAGTCCCCTTGTTGATCATTTTGCGAGCCTGCTCTCGACTCGCGCTGCACCTTTTTAACAAAGTCTTGGGCCGCCTTGGGTGTTGCTAGTACGATTGCCTTCTCCTTCCATACCACTCGAAGTCGAGCTGGATATAACATTGAGTACACAATGTTCAGGTCCCGTAGTTTGGCCTTCACGGAGGTGTACTCCTTCCGAGCCTGTTGGACCGCGACCGTGTGATCCGGGTAGAACTCATGGGAGTTGCCTTGATGTTGTATTTTCCCCTTTTCACGAGCGAGCAGAAGGATCGTGTCTCTGTCCCGGTAATTGAGGATCCGCGCCACAATTGGTCTAGGTGTGGCACCGGGTGGCGGTCTTGGGGCCAATGATCTATGGGCTCGTTCCACTATGAAGATTGGCGATAAGGCCTCCACGCCAAAGAGGTCTTTACACAGATTTTCGATGTAGTTCTCCATCCGCCCCGTGTTGGTCGTCTCCGGCAGGCCAGTGATCCGAACGTTATTGCGCCTCGAGCGCGCTTCCAAATCCTCCTCCTTCGCTCTGATCACCTCCAGGAGTCGTTCCATGCCTGCGCACTTGGAGGTGGAGGCCCGCGCTTCATCTTCAACTGCGGAAATTCTAGTTTCGGCCTCATCCAAACGTTCGCCATGCTTCTCCTGCCGGGCGGCCATGCTGTCCATCCTGCAGGTCAGGTTATCCAGCTTACCGTTGATATCCTGCAGATTCGATTGATCGCTAGTAGGATCTTCTCTATGTTGCTGTTGGGTGTAGGTCCGGCAGCGCCGCCATCTTCCACCACCTCCTCTGTGGATTTCGCCGCCTTTCTGTTGTCAAAGGAGATTTTTGGCTGCTGCTTATCTGGTTTCCCCATGGTGGCGGTCGGGGACGTCGCCTTCCTGTAAGCGAGCCCAGACGCCCTCGTGACTCTCGCCGCTGTCGCCGTGATGCACCGCTCAGGGTATAGAGTAGTCGCACGTGATATTGCCCCTGCGACCGGGGAAAAGGGCCACCATCGACACCCACCCGGTCGCGTGGTAATGGGGGGGATCGCGGTCAGCCCACGTCAGCAGCAGCGCGGTGTAATGCGGTCAGGGATCGCTTGTACCCCGGCCTTATCCCTGCATGTTACAAGCATCAATAGTAAGTTGTCGGAACTGAACCACTTCATCTAAAGAGCTCAAACCGAAACAGCAATAATCCCTCTGAGCTGTACCCTGCCATTTAATAATCGATAAACTTGCAACATTGCCCGCAGTGATGGATGACCTCCTAACGGACTTAAAAAACACTAATACAACCAACACAACGAATATAGGTGAATCAGGAATCCATGATAGGGACAAGCAGAGCATACATTTGGGCTTTGTCTCTACAAGCAACATGGATGATCCAGAACAACTAAAAGCTGAGCAGAGATCCAGCAGCCGCAATAAGCAGACAAGCCAACTAGTCAAAGGGGAAGTTTCACTGAACAAATGGCAATCATCCAAACAATGCCGGAAGCAGAGGAGGAAAGGGTGGAATAAAAATCCAACTATCGAAACCTTCTTTCAAATATCAACAAAAGCTTTAAGTGGACACCGGCCAGAGCAAAGAGCAAGCAGGGAGCCATAAATCCCACAGTCTGAGGTGAGCGCCCCCGTTGCATCTTGTTCAACAGGGTCAGAAGAAGCAGGAAACACACACTTAAGGGAACACAAACCCCCTGAGATTATCAACTTAACCGAACAGGGGGAAAATTACCAGGGACCAGCAACTACAGGGGGAACCACCCCTGCGATAACAGCTGCCGTAAAGGTTTCCATCAAGCAGACAGTAATAGCAGACCTCAAACCAAAAGCGGAAAACTGGCCAAGCACTAAAATAGTAGATAGAGCGGAATTAGAAAAACAGTCACCCCTAAACATAGGGGGAAGGGAAAAGAACCCGCGCAGTGTAACTCCCCCAAACAATTCCCGACGGAAAACTCCCAAGTCAATTATGTTCATCCCAGAATATAAATCTAAAGGATGGGGCGACATCCTCAACAGAGGAAATATTCTCCGAATACTAACCGTCATTAGCAACCTGTCTGGGATCGGTTCACAAGACCTGGAATCTGTTGAATTTGAAACGTTCAAACACCTGTCGGAGCATGAAGCAACAAAAACATCCTGGGCAACTCAGGAAATAGCGGAGAGAGTTCTTAAGGAGGAGCACCAATTAGAAGCCTGGAGGATCCGACTAAAGATTCACCATGCAGTCGGGTACCCAGAACCCCTACTTTGACTACACCAAATGCCTAATGACAGCAGGCCAAGCAATAAGGGTAACTTTGGACCTACTAACTCTATGCTTAAAGGGGCCACGGATAACAACGGAGCAACCACTCACAATGCACGGAATAAAGGAGGAAAGGACACACCAAATGACTGGTCATGGATAGCAAAAACCATAATTTGCAGATCCAAGACCAAAGACAGAGAGCAGAAAGAACAACAAACACCTCAAATCTAAAATTCTGCTCCTGGAATATAAATGGCCTTGGTACTAAAACCTTTGACAAAGTCTTATTGATGTACCTCCAACAATTTGATATAATTCTCCTACAAGAAACATGGCTGGAAGATCCTTTTCATCTACAAGGTTTCAAAACAAACCATCTCCCTGTAATAATGTGTAAATAACATTGTGATGTCATTCGTTCTATAAAGAATGTTAAGGGTTGAGTGTTGAGGGTTTTAACAGAATATACATGAGGCATTCAGTTGAAGTGCTAGGATGAGTATGGAAGCTGATTTACGAGCTCCATTAAATAAGATTACTAAACTATACTCACTGTGTTTGGAGGATTCTTTTACAATGGTGACGAAGGGAGAAGAACACCTGTGAAGAATGAGGACTTCTTTTGCTGTAATGAGCATGCTGTGAGAGGTTCTCGAGAAATTCACACAACCAACTGAGACTGAGCGTTGGCCGATAAAAGAATTTGGAGTGCCGCAGGCTGAATTACATGATTCGAGGAGTGCCGCTATTGAGGCTGGACTAATTTGAGGTTAGTGAGCGTAAATTTAGCTGAAGGTCTCTGGCGCGAGCGCAATGTAGATCAGCTGGGCGTGCGCAGCTGGGAGGGAGACAGGCAAATCAAAACAACATAAGCTCCGTTGCATGCGTGCGCAGGCTTGAGAAACATTCCTGCGTGCACGCTGTGTTAAAAGAAAACAGCAGGCTTGAGAAACATTGCCACGTGCACGCTGTGTTAAAAGAAAACAGCGCGAGCACTGTGCCAAATGAGCGTTGTGTTAAAGGGAAACAGCGTGAAATAAACATTACCGTGTGCACGCCATATCAAAAGAAAGGAGCGCGAGTGCTGTATTAAAAGAATGCAGCTGCCAGTAGCACGAGTCACATTAAGGAAATAGCTGGCAAGAGCGCAAGCCCAATTTAAAAGTAAATGTAAATGCTACATTACCACAGGGTAAAAAAAAAATGAATTAAAGTAGCAAGAAAATATGGAAATGTGAAAACAATTAAAACAGACAGAATACCATATTGACTGAAGTTTATTAAACACATTGACTGAATTTTATTAAACAAAGTGACAAACAGATATACAAAATTTTAATAATCATATTGACAACGTTTTCTAAACAAGGTGACAAACAGACATAGAATGATTATTTTGATTACAGCTTATACTTAAAAAAAATTGAATGAATACACATTAAAACACGACTGGAGAAGAAACAAGTAACGAAGTTGTTGTAAATATGAATTCCGATATATATAATGAAGAGGATACTACTGAAATGGTGCAAGGTCTAACACATGTCCCCTCCAGCTGATATGTGGGGAGAACTACCCTACCCCAGGGAGTTCAAATCTGGACAGACCATCAGCATTGGCGTGGTCTTGAAGTGTAGTTCCTATATTCCCAATAGGTTCTGCGCATTGGAATAATATACTCAGCAGTGTAGACGTAGGACTGAGGTCGACTAGGTCTCTACTGACTATATTAGATTTAAGTTTCGCCAGCTAGCTCAGAGGTCACTAGAAACTTTCTCGAATAAACGAGGAGGAGTTTAACCTCCCTGGATAGACAAGAAGGGATTAGCTTCTGACAACCATATAACATGACAACTTTGCTCCCTCAGAATAAGAGTATATCTCTAGAGTCGTGTGAAAACAATAGACAGCTATTTCACTCAGTCACTTGTGCATACTTAGTTTCACCAGAGTGCAGAGAAGAGAGAGACGGGCGTTTTCAATAAAAAGGTAGAATTTATTGAGCAGTCTTTCTTCTCATGCAAGAGAAATGAATTGCCACAATTGCAATACTTAATGTAAAGTAAAGTGCGTACAGTAAAAGGAGTATTATAAAATAATACTGTAAAAGCATTGATATGATTTCTTAGCCATTAGATACTTAAAATGGATAAAATCTATACATACATATTTACATTGACTAACGTACTCAACTGGTGCTTCTAACTACGCCTACCCCGGTGTACCTGACCTAAGCCTAATACGTGGGAAGGAGTAAGGAAGTAGCAGTTTAAGTTAAGTTTGTTTTGCCAAGAATCTGAATCAAGAATTCTCTTTAAGGGTTTAGTCAGCTCCGTACCTTGGTATTTAGAAAGCAGGAGGTCTGGTATCTCTTTGTCAGGACTCGATATCCCAGCAACCCGCGAGGGTAGGCTGGAAACGCCGGAGCTGGATTTTCTCGGCTGGAGAAAAAGACAGCGTCTTTCTCAGCGCGTCAAAGAGGAGGGGCAGCGTCCGTGGGCTCTCACATCAGCTGGGCTCTCGGGCAAGTAGATAACTGCTCTGCTCCAAAACCACCACCTTGTGTTTGCTTAAGGCAACGTTGGTATATTTATACCTGAAAGGTGCCGGAGTTGACGTAAGGGTGGACATAAGACGTCAGTAAAGATGTCACCAAGAACTGGCCTTTCTTACAGTGCTCGCAGGAGTTCTATTACAAATCAAAACAAAAGCAAAAGGGGATTTCCCAGGTTGCTGGAAGTTTGGTGTGTTTAGAGAACTTGTTGTGCTTTCTAGGAGTACGGGGAAGTAGCCTTGCTTAATATGACTGCACGGGCTACTGCTAGATATGGATATAATTCTTATGCCGTCATAGGGATATTATTGATTATACCCGGATAAAGGCATAAATTGGAATATTGATATAGGTTCCTAGATAAAAACACAATACCCACTCCACGATCTAATGTCCATCATTACTAAAACTAAGCAATAGTAAACATTTTAAAGGTGCATGTGTATTCCAACCCACCCCAAAATAAATTTTTTGCATTCGAAAGGGTGTATGTGAAATACACGAAATAGACTATAGGTACTGTACGCATATTAAGCAGAGTAATCATTCAGTAAAAAAAACCAGGATGTATATATATTTGCTGAACGATTTGCGAAAATTACAAATGAAATGGCTCTTCAATACAGAAAAAAAGGTCGAGACCATTCCATCACATACAATACATTTGCTATAAATGTGCTAGAGGCTGAGGTAATGTATTGTCTCTAGAGTCACTAAAAATAGAAGCTCTGTTCCTTAAGAATAGTTCTACTTTAAGCAGATTATATGTGCCAGAAAAAGATAAATATTTTGGGAGTTAAATGTTTTCAGGGAAAAAATAGTTCCAAACGTGTTCAGTAGCTTTTGTTATCAAGGTTGAAGGCCAAATTCAGAGTTCAGAGGAACGCTGTGTGCTCGTCGTTTAAAAAGTTATTCTCTCTGTTCCGGGGAGAACATCATTTCAGACAGATGTGCAAAAAAGCAGTTTACAGCTTCAGGTGAAAGTTCGACTAAGTTTGAAAATGCCGAAACAGTGCAGTTTTCCGCGTGATTGCTATCATCGATGTTTGGATCAGCAATGCTCACAGAAGGTCGTACCTGGGTGATGTTGCTCTCATCTCGTACTTCACTCCCACCTAATCGTAGTGGTGAAGTCTCAACGAATGCCGTCATCAGGATTGGTAACCGCTGGGGGCAACACGATGCATGAGCCATTACAGGACTTAGCAAAGTATCGATATCCATGGTACTGCTGATTGTAGTGTAAGACAGGTGTCTAGCACGCATTCTTCTCTGCATAGCATAGATCGAAGCACAGGTAAGATGCAATTTGCCAGATTGGTCTCAATGAAAGTAACCATGTCATATTCAGATCTCTTAGCCGGGCTAATCCAAGGACTCTAGTTATGCGGTCCCGATAGAGTATAGCTAGGATCGTTTCTTCCATCGTTGCTGGAGTCTTGTCTGCAACTTGGCTTGCCATATCGGAGCAGAAGTATTAAAAATAGAATTCCTGCTACGAGTCCCAAAAGTAGAGGTAGACCGCCAAAGACAGAATGGACAAAATTGCGAAAGATGCCCAGGACTGCTTCGAAGGGTGACAACAGTCCCGAAAACATTGTCTTAAATACATGTGCGATCCCACTGGTATCTGACATGTTTAGGATTTGGCTTAGCATTTCTACAAAATGCAAGGGCAATTTGTTGATAAAAGGGTATGTATCTCTGCTGTTGTCCTTGCAACTTGCAGATCATACGTTTCTTTTGATGACGTAAAAGGCACTGTTGTCTGTAAAAGAACAGACTTCATTCTGCTTAAAGTATCAATTCGTATAGAAGAGATATTCAAAGAAGGCCAAATCGTCGTCTCCGTATCAGGAGAGGCTTTTGGATACAATACTTGAATATAGCAAGTGACCATGGAACTACTACTTACGAGATAGGCTTTCCCAGGCACCATGCCATAACAGCTGTGGTCCGTTATTAGAATATAACTCCCGTTTGAAAGTTGTCTAAAGAATGGCTCTATTTGTGTTGCAGGTGTGCCGTGCTGGTGGCATGAAAGGTAATTTGAAGTCCCCTCACAGGCCCCATACAAGTTAATACCTTGGCACAGAAGTATACCGCTCAGTGATCGTTTACAATTGTTACCACTAAGAAATACATTCTTTTTTTTGTCACTATAACATGTGTGTGTGTAAGGTAATGTCCATGATGACTTAATATACCCTTTACCCAACCTTTCATACTGGCCTGCTGTTATATACTCTTGGCAATTTTTAAATTGGAAAGTTTTTATCGGAATTGTGATTATTCCGTGTATTCCATTCAATGACAGGTCTTTCTGACACTGTCAATGTTAATCTCTCAAGTTTTTCAATGCTCAGAATCGTATAGTCTGCTCCTTTCTGTGCCAAACTGATTTGTTTATCAGTAAGGTTAAAGATAGAGAACAATGACATTGTTTTGATTAAACGCCAAGGCACATAGCCTGAACGCAGATTTTGCAACGTCCAGCCAAGCTGTACAATAGAACGTAATTGGGACTGACCGTGTTGTAACATTAGTAAGTCCTGATCTATTATATGGATAGCAGATGATACAATACTGTCCAGTGAATATATTCTGGAGGACAGAGTCATTAACCCATTGTCCACCACAGAAAGTGATTTTTCCAAATTAATACGATCAATTTCTCGTATTTTCTCTGCCGTTTCAATTTGCATTACTTTCCAAGCTTCGTTGTATGCAGCGTATATACTGGCCGCTATGAAACGTTTTTGACACTGTTTGCGTGGTCCCTTTAAGAAATTACGCAAGTCAGCACCGTCTTTAAGTCAAGTCAAGTGTTGCTTAATTTCAGCCAGTGTGGATTTCTCTAGCCACTCAAGACATAGTTTCCCTACACTGAATGTTGTAACTATCCCTGGATGTTGTCTCTGGCAGTATCTAGGGTCTGGCCTGGTCATTTTGAATCCCTCTTGTTTGTTCAGGAATCTATCTTGACAGTTATTAGTGTCTGTGGGCCAGATCAACCATTTTTTCCAATCAGGATAGGTTCTGTTTTGGTGTAAAATATGGGATACGTCTATCTCAATGTCTGTAGTGCTATTATAGTCTGTTACTGGCTTAGGAATAGACGGTTTGTTTAAGTGTTTAATTTTGGCTAGGCCAAGACAGGTTGTTTGTTGAATGGTGTCATTCAGGAATATAATTTGTTCAGGGATCATGCAGGCTCTAAATAATGCTTCTAAACCTTGTACCTGCCAATCTTTTGAACCCCAGATGGTTTTCGTTTCAATGTTGTTTTTCCAAAAATCAAAACCAAATGTAATAATTTTTTCATAAAATGTTTCTGAATATATCAATTTAGTATTTGCCAACATTGTTTTTAAACCTGCTTTTTTCTGACAGTTTAAAATAAAACGTTTCTGCATCACTTGTGTTAAACCCTGAGAAGTATGGGAATTTCTCATAAAATGTCTTCGAACTGCCTTTGGGTGGAGTTGCACAGTGTTCCCATTGATTAAAGTTTAAAACTTTTCTAGGTTGTGCAGATTTATGCAAGTAGTGATGTGTGTAGTGATTGTAGCAATACATCTGTTCATAATTCGATGATCCTTGTAAGTAATCATGTTCTGTAAATTTTGCTGACATTACTAAATCAGACATCATAATATTTATACTTTCAAAGTCCCAATCATCTGAGAATGTACTTGGTTTTACAAAGTCACTTAATGGAACCTTGAACTGATATGGATACTTTAACCCCTTCGATGCTCATGACGGAATGGGTCCGTCATGAGCACAGCTCAACCGATGCTCATGACGGACCCATTCCGTCATGACCACACCCATTAACATTAGGGGTCAGCACTGGTGATAAATCTGGGCAGCAGTCAAGGTGTTAAGAGTTCAACCGGGCCATAGATTTCGTAATCTGTTTTGTCCCAAGCTACCCCGCCAGGTATTGGAGTGGCTGTGACATTTACTGATGAAAGTTCACGTTTCTCGATGTGAGATGATTTGTGTGGTTTCAGGACCAAGTTGATGTTCTGGCTTGCTGTGTCCATTGTACTGTATTTTCCTTCAATGAATTTTCCCAGGCAAAGGACCATGATGAGCCAAAGCAGGAGGAAGAGTACACCTAACACAAACCAAAATTCAATCCACGGAGAAATCAAATATGTTTCTTTGAGTTGATCAAAGAGTTCAGTTACTTTCTCTTTAAAACTTTTTGTTACTGGCGTTTCTTCATGTTCGCTTGGATCTTCCGAAAAGTTATCAAAGTTGATGAAGTAGCCAGATGTAGTTCTGTCAATTGTTGGAATTGCTTCCGAATTTTCATTTGCTTTATCATCTTTTCTTTCATTAGCATAGTCTGAGGCTACATCGTTGTAGACAGGTGTTTCATGATGAACTGTTGTGATTTGGCATTGTTGCATAGTCCTTTTTTGTTCACTGCAGGTTTATCAAATGTGATTAGTCTCTCAGTTTGAACCTCTTGGATTGTAGCAAATTTTGGTATTCTGCTACTTCTTGGGAGACCACTGGGCCTGCTACTTATTATTGGCCACATGATTGTGGCTTTACCAGGTCGATGGATACAACTCGGTTCTCCTTTTTACCAGCAAGGGGCGGTAGTACGACAGATCTTGTTCCGTTGACGGCTAAGACAGGTACTGCTTTTCTGTAAGAAGGCCCAAATTCCTTCTTTACCGCGATTTTTTCTCTGACCAGATCCCCAATCTTTGGAATCCAGACAGGCCTTGCTGGGACAGGTGGTGTTTCTTTGTGGTTGTCTGCTGTTGTTTTAACTTTATGTTGCTCAGGGCTTTTCTTGTTTCATTTAAGTCCTGTAAAACAGCCAAACGATCTTTGATATCAAAGCATTTCTTTTCTACCACTGAGATCTGGCTATCTAAGTCCTGAATATGCATTCTAACACCGAACAATAGTTCGTACGGACTGAAACCTTTTAGATAATTTCTTGGCAGATTGTTAAGACTACGTTGGACACTTGTTAAATGCTTGACCCACCCATCACCCGAACCTAATACCTTTGCCGTTATAGATTGCTTTATGTCTCGGTTTTTTCTTTCCACAATCCCATTTCCCTCAGGATGGAAGGGACAAGAGTACCGCAATGCGATGCCCATGCTGGTCATGGCCTCCTTATAAGCTCGAGAGCTAAAATCAGGACCTTGGTCAGAATGTAGCATGCCAATTGCGTATATGCCGATAAAGACTCGCAAATCTTTTATAACAGTTCTGGCGTCAGCCGAGCGCTGGGGCCACATTTTTAAGTGAATATTAGTCTTAAAATGAAATTAATGGGATGCTGGATTTTACATGTAGATAGACTTACGCTAACTACATCAAAGGGCATGGCAATACTCCGGTCGGTTTGCCACTGCGATCTCTGCTGCAGTCTTGGCAGCTCATTGCAAATTTATGATGCTGCACGCTCATCCCTGGCCACCAGTATTGTGATTGTAATTCTTTCAGAGATTCCATGATCCCTAGGTGTCTTGGACCCAATCCCATGTGTGCATCTGCTATTAAGAAGATTCTCCTGTTCGTGTTTGGGATTACCCTATCCCCCACTCCAGGGATTCGAGCAAAAGGAACGGAGTTCGCATCAATGATGTATGTATAGAAGGGAGGAGCCAAGATGGCGGACGGGACGGACGTGTGAGCTCCCGCCTCCGCAAGCCGTCCGATCCCACATTGATATCCTGACATTTATCCTTGCCTACGCCGCGTCGAAATGGAGACATAAACGCGCTGATACCACTCGCGTTCTTTTGAGATCTCTGCCGGCTGTTTTGGTGGAAAACTTGCAGTGTTTGCCGACCTCCGACGCTGCCTCTGAAACCTGTGCCGGGAGCCGCCGCTGGACGTAGTCGGCAGGACGAGCTGGGGAGGTGCCGGTGTTTACGGGAGCGTGGTCGATTGCGGAGGTGAACGGGATTGACCCCTTCCGTTGTGGTTAGACTCCCTTATGTGACGACGGGTGCACTAGCGATGCTGGAGCCCTTCATGAGACGCTTCCCTCTGCTACGCTGATTGAAAGCTGGGCATACTCCATCTTGGAGCGCCTTCTCTGCCACAGACCACCCGCAGTGCCAGGAGACGAAGGGGCTCTCACTCGGTGCCGGCCCCGGATTGTGAGCTGCGTTTCCTTCGGTGGCTTGTCCTGCTGTTTTTATTGATAACGAAGTCGCCCCCCTCCCTCCATTGTGGGCTCACTGAAGGGGTGGTAATGGCGCCTGCCCTTCAAGACAAGAAGGTAGCTGCTCCCCTATCCCCAGTAAGTGCTGTCCTGCCTGTCCTCGAGCCGGAGGCTGCTCCGAGGGAATTGCTGGGTAGTGCGGACCGGCTGCCACTGCAGAGGGACCTGACCTGTGGCGACATCCTGGTTGCCCTTGCCGACTTAAGGGCGACATGGCGGCGGAACACCCGAGATCTGGGGCGGAAGATTGAGGAAGCTGCATCTGACATGGGGCGACCGCGACTGACTGGCCCCCTATTGCCTCTAATTACTCCTGAAGTGGATGCAATGTTGCAGCACGAGAGTACGGAGGAGCGTCATGTCCCTGGCTACAATGTTGGATGTTTATTCCTCGACGAGGCTACAGTTGCAGAGTCTCCCTCCACTTCGAAAACTGAGACTTTGCCTACGCAATTTCTACCATGGCTCCGCTTCTCAACTTCCCAGTTGCAGACCCCCCTCGCTGTTCTGCCACAGGAGCCTCTTCTTTACATTGGTGGAGTGTGGGTTATCCGGTGATAACAGGGGCTTCCGTCGTTTTGGACATCGAACTTGTCAGTGTCTGGGGACACTCATCTTCTCCTCCTCTGCTTCTTCTTTTTCGAGAGCGGCCATCTTGCTCCTTTGTTCTGCCTGAAGGGGGCTCGCGGCGGTGGCCATGCATGGAGAGATTTCGACGTTCAGGCCAGGGCTGTTGATGTTCCTTTCGTTGGTTTTACTTGATCGGCTGGCGGGGACCAGGACTGGAACGCTTTTTTGATATACTGGATGCGTTGTATGTATTGCTCTGCCCCACTTAAGACTGTAGTTGATACGTCCTGTTGTTTACTCCTGTTGATGGGGTGGTGGTTTTGTGCGGGCCGGGGGGTCTGGGTGTGAATGATTCTTATCATCCTTTGATTCTATGTTTTCCACATTTATTGCTGCATATGGCGTAGAAGGTGTTTTTACGGCTGGGGAGTCCGGGAGACTTGATATTTGGTGGGATCCTCCCCACTTTCCCCTTTTTATGGGAGTCATAGGTTAGTCTACTCTTTTCTTACTCCCTATATTTCAAGTGTTATACTTCTTTCTTTTTCCTCTCTTCTTCTTATCTTGTTCTATATTTCGGGTTTATTGGGCGACAGACACACTGCTGGGGGGGGGGGGGGGGGGGTAGGCCGTAGCCTCTGCATGCGTGTAGGGTGGGGGTTGGGGGATGGGGTTTTCTTTTTCATTTCAGTTTCTATGGTGCCTTTTATATTTTTCGTTTTATGTTTCTTCTTTTTCTTTCTTTCTTGGGTCCGTGTTTGGGACAGATGGGGGTGGGTGGTGGTGGGCACTGGGTGTGATGTTAGGTCTGATTTTCCTGTTGTATACTTTGATCCGCCATCTCGCCTGGGGGGACTTGTCTTTTGGGTAATTGGATTACTCGATACAATTGTTGGTAATGTTACGTAAGGCCTGCACGGACTTCATTTTCTTAGTTTGCTGTTTATGTAAATTTAAAATGTCGGACTCTAATAGTTGCAACAAAAATATAAAACAAACCTTCATTATTCCTGGACACGGTATTATGGTGATATACAGTGTAACTTTTATATGTCTGCTTTACGTAATAACGTGCTACTGTGTCGCCGTATTGCATGCTTTAGTGCTTCAAGTATATCCGTGGCCGGCCTGATGGTTGTGGGCCCGTATTTGTTCTTTCATTGATGCACAATAAAGGTTTTCAAAAATAAAAAAAAATAAAAAAAATGATGTATGTATAATTGAGTGGATAGTTCACGGGTAGTGCTGCACAGTTGCCTTTTGAAGACGTGTTTACTGCAAGCATCGTTTCAACATCTATGTATTTTTCTGAACGCTTTTTTGTGGCTACGGAAGCTGGTTGAGCTGCTTCCGCTGTAGCTGTTTTAGCCAATGAATTCCCTGCAACGTGAACGCCACCACGTTGATGACTCTGTGCATGTATCACGTGAGTCTTTCGTAGTTCTTTTTGTAAAAGAACTACCTGTTCCCAAAGCGTTTTATGCTTGATTGTGGCACCTGTGTTATCTTTGTAACCGTTTTGACACCAGTTCTGCAGGTCATTATTGTAAGATTTTACGCAGAAATGCGAATCGCACACTATTAGTGTCGGGAATTCACGATCGGCATTTTGAAGCGCCATCTTTAAAGATCTGATTTCAGCTCGCTGAGCCGAACAGTTTCTTGTTGATTCAGTTTTTGTTATTTTTGGTCTGAATTTACCACAGAGCCAGCGACCTTTAACAATCGTGCATGCTGCATTGTAGGATGTATTATCCACATCGTAATGTTGTACAAATCTGTCCGTATAGATTATACAAGAGTACTGTTGGAGAGGCAGAATTTCGATTGGCAGAGGATATTCTTCTTCAAATTTCAAATCCTTCAGTTTTTTCATGTTCGGGTCAAAAGAGTATTTCACGTCTTCTGCAGCAAGAGAATTTTCCCACTGTATCCATTTTGGATCTAGTGCCACCGTTTGTAGATTAACTGGGCTGAATAACGCCTCAAAGGCTGATTCAGCTGTATAAACCGTTATCCTTTTGCCTTGAGCTAGGGCTCTTTCTCTGAACCGCTTTTACAGTATTTTCTGAAAGACTGAATGTTTTTTCAGCTTGTGTGTACAAATGTGTTTTGTAAGCTATTGGTACCGTTTCTCCCTCATTAGAGGTCAGGTACGTGAATCTCATCTTCCTGGGATGACTCGGATTACAAAGTTGCGAGTGTTGTCGCGAGTTTCCAATTTTGTTTTAGCTAACATGTCTGTTTGCAATGATCTCAAAATTTCTGTGTGTCTCTGAGTCCAATTGATTGGTTTAAAATCAGGTTTTATTAATTCATAGAGGGGTTTAACCCTCTCCGCATAATTTAGAATGTAAGTTCTTCCGAAATTCAGGAAACCAAATATTGATTGTAAGTTCCTCAACGTTTTTGGTGCCTGGAGTACCGCGCACTTCTCTAAGAAGTTGTCTACTAGGCGTTTGCCTTCACTTGATAATTCGTATCCTAAAAACAGGACAGTTAGATGGGCAATTCGTGATTTTTTAAAGTTGAATTTGTAACCCTCTGTTGCGAACCCAAGTATTATGGTGTTCACTCGTTTCAAGTGAGTATCCAGGTCATCATCTGTGAGATAGATGTCATCGACATAAGATAATGCCTCATCATCATATATATGTAGTAACTCTGTTACCCTCGCTGAGAATAAACCTGGGCTATTCTTGAATCCCTGTGGGAGTCGACAGAAATTTTTCTGTGACCCCATTATTGGGAAAGCGGTCAAATACCTGCTTTCAGGTGCAATATTTTGACAAAAGAATCCATTAGAGATGTCTAACGTAGTTTTGTATTTTTTGCGCACAATGTTATTCATTAGTGCTGCACTGTGTGAGTTTTATACTGCAAATCTTTTGCAACATGAGTTAAGATGTCTGTATTCCAAGACTAGACGATATGAATCGTCTGGCTTGGAGACAGGAAACAAAGGATTGTTCATTTGAGAGGTGCATGTTTCAATCACCCCTTGATATTCAAGTTGATCTAAGATCTCCCTGACTTGCTTTTTGGCTTCTTGCTTATTTGGGTACTGCCTTTGTGCAGTCGGTTGACATTTTAACTGGATTTTGTGAGGGGGAGAGTCCTCATCCCATCCTACATGATTTTTATATAATGCAGGTGCTTGGGCCACTGCCCATTTTCTTGCATATATGTATTTATTATGGATTGGGATATGATCAGAGAAGGCAGGCATAATCATTTCTTTGCCATGAGGGCACTCCCTGACAAACTCTGGTGGCCAGTCTTTCTCAGCTAACAGAATGTCATAGCCTTTCGAAAGTTTTTCCCAAAACAGACTTTTTATTTTCCTGGTTTTATCTCCCTCTATACGTAATGTTATTTCATATAGTTTGTGGGGCACACTAACTTGTGTGTCTGCAGTTTCCACCTGAATGTACTCATTCGTGTCCACTGTCTCCAGAAGATTCAACAGGGTCTTGTGAGCTATGGTCACTTCTGCTCCGTTGTCTAGCATTGTCTGTGCCCACTCTCCGTTTTTCAGCTGTGTCCTCAGTATCCTCGGCATGTTTGATTACTTTAATACTGCCTACCTTTTTTCTTGTAAATTGGAATTTTTTACTTTGAGCAAGTTCCTTGTCTTTGGACTTGACGTGCTCTTCCCTGTGTTCTGACCGTCCTTTTCTTTCCGATTTCTGCGAGGAAGTCTGAAAAGATCGAGAAGGACGTGTATCAATATCTTGATATCTATCAGGTTTCTTCAAATTGTCCCTATTTCTAAGGTTGTATCTTTTTTCAGAGGCTTCTCTTTGGGGAGACTTGTCTTCTCGGCCTAGAGATCTCTCTCTGCGCTGAGGAGACCTTCCTCTGGACTGGAATTTTTTTCCTTTGGGAGTGGATTGTTTGTTTCCATCCCAGCTCTTTTTTGGAGTGTTTTGATTATTTTTTATAAATTTCTTTTCTGGATTTTCAGTTAGTTGGGGTTTTACTGGTTTTACACCCAAACTATCTCTACCCAATTCTTCATAGCATTTTTCTATGATTCTGGCAAGTTCAATTGGTTGGTCTGTTATATCTGTTTCTTTCAATTTCTGGCGGATCCCCACAGTTGCTGCTTCTCCTTTTATGTTAGCTAATAATATAGCCGAGACCTGTTTGAAGTCTTTCAGTAATTTCATACCCAGAGATAAAGCAGGTTCCGGACCGTATTCATTTTGAATCTGCCTTAGTACGTCTGGTATTACCGCCATAGACGGAACACCATGTGTTTTTGTGTAAATGGAAGCAAAGACTGTGCCCCAAGTGTCACAGTCCTCCACATGTGGTGCGATCCCCATTGGAAGACCGTTAGCCAGAATTCTGTGTTTCTCAGTTGGAGTAGTATTGGGGAATACTGCCTCTACTTGAGTTATTTTTTGTGCTAACCAGAATGGGATTTGTTCCCGTTTTATCGGTACTTTACCAAGACATGATTGTATGTTCTGTGGTGTAGTGTAGTTCCTATTTTCCCTATAGGCCCTGCGCATTGGAATAACATAAACAGCAGTGTAGACGTAGGACTGCGGTCTTCTAGGTCTCTACTGACAATTTTAGACCTAATTTAGGTTTGCGCCAGCTAGCTCAGAGGTCACTGGAAACTTTCTTGACTGAATAGGAAGTGATCAGCTTCCCTAGCTCAGACAAGAAGGGATTCAGCTTCCGACAACCGCATTAACATGACAACTTTGCTCCTCAGAATAAGAGTCAATCTCTAGAGTCGTGTGAAACAATAGACAGCTATTTCACTCAGTCAGTTGTGCAGTTTTACTTTCACCAGGATGCAGAGAATAGGGAGACGGGCGTTTTCAATAAAAGATATTATTTATTGAGCAGTCTTCCTTCTCATGCAAGAGAAATGAATTGCCACAATTGCAAAACTTGTTATTATGAAAAGTGCATACAGTAAAAGCAGTATTACGAGATAATACTGTAAAAGCATTGATATGGTTTCCTAGCCATAAGATAGTTAAAATGAATAAAATATATACATTCATATATACATTGGTTAACGACCTCAACTGGTGTTTCTAACTATGCCTACCCCAGTGTACCTGACCTAAGCCTAATACAAGGGAGGGAGTAAGTAGCAGTTTAAGTTAAGTTGATTTTGCCAAGAGTTTGTTTCAAGAATTTTCTCTAAGGGTTTAGTCAGCACCGTACCTCTGGAATAGAATGCAGGAGGTCTGATATCTCCTCCCAGGACCCGATATCCCAGTTACCCGCAGCGGTAGGCTGGAAACGCCGGAGCTGGATTTTCTCGGCAAGAGAAAAGACAGCGTCTTTCTCAGCGCGTCAAGGAGGAGGGGCAGCGTCCGTGGGCTTCTCGCATCTGCTAGGCTCTGCAAGGGGATAGCTGATCTGCTCCAGTATTCACCACCACCGTGTGCTTGCTTAAGGCAACGTTGGTATATTTATACCTGAAAGGTGCCGAGTTTGACGTAAGTTTTTGGACATAAGACGTCAATAAAGATGTCACTAAGAACTGGTTGTTTCTACAGTGCTCGCAGGAGTTCTATTACTAATCAAAACAAAGCAAGCGGGGCTTTCCCAGGTTGCTGGGGGGTTTGAGATGTCGAAACAACTCGGTGTGCTATGTAGGAATCTAAGGAAGTGGCTTCTGCTGTGTCATGGACTGTCATGAGCTGCAGAGATGAGTTACTGAAATATGGCTCTGATCGTTGTGCCATTATAGGGATATGTATTGATTATAGCCGTATAGGGGCATGAGGTCACAATATTGATCGGGGTCCTAGATAAAACACAACACCCACTCCACGAATGTATGTCCATCAAATTACTAAAAACTAAAGCAATAAGAAGCACGTGTATTCATACCCACCCCAAAATACATTTTGCATTTGAAATGGTGTATATGAAATACATGGAAGTGAATTGGTACTGTACGTTATCAAGCATAGTAATCATTCAAAAATATTGCATATGTAATTATTTGAACGATTCTGCGAAGATTTACACATGAAAAAGTCTCTAAATACAGAAAAGAAGGGCGAGACTATTTCATCACATATAAATACAATTTGCTGTAAAATGTGCTAGAGGCTAAGGTAAAATTTTGTCTCTAGGTCTACTAAAAATAGAAGCTCTGTTCTTTATGAATAGTTCTGCTTTAAGCAAAGGACGTGTGCTAGAAAAAAGGTAAATATTTTGGAAAAAATTAATTTCATGGTGAGCGGGGAAAAATAGTTCAAAACGCTTTTCAGTAGTTTTTTGTTTATCAAAGCTGAAGGCCGAATTCAGAGTTCATGGGAACTCTGTGTGCCGAAATGTTTTTCCAAAAAGTTATTGGTTTTGTTCAGGGGAGAACATCATTTCAGACAGGCTCGCAAAGAATTGGTCTATATATTCAGGTGACAGTTTGACCAAGTTCGATAATGCTGTAACTTGGCAGTTGTGAGAATGATTGCTACCATCGATTTCAGGATCAGCAATGCTCACAGTAGGTCGTACCTGGGCGATGCTGCTTTCATTTCTTGCTTCACTGCCACCACCTAGTCGTAGTGCAGGAGTCTCAACGAATGCAGTCATCAGGATTGGTAACCGCTGGGGACAACACGATGCGTGAGCCGTTACTGGACTTAGCAAAGTATCGACGTCCATTGGTATTGCTGATGGTAGTGCAAGACAGGTGTCTAACACGCATTCGTCTCCGCATAGTATACATCGAAGCACAGGTAAGATGCAGGTCTGCCATGTAGGTCTGAATGAAAGAAACCAGGTCATATTCAGATCTCGTAGCCGGGCTATCCCAAGGACTTTAGTTATGCGGTCCCGGTAGTGTATTGCTAGGATCGTTACTTCCATCCGTGCGTGAGTCATGTCTGCATTCTGGTTTGCCATATCGGAGCAGGAGATCAAAAATAAAATACCTGCTACGAGTCCCAAAAGTAGTGGTACGCCGCCAAAAATCTAATGTACAAAATTTGGAAAGATACCCAGGACCGCTTCAAATGGTGTTAACACTCCCGAAAAAACTGTCTTAAATACATTCGAGATACCACTGGCATTCGACATATTTAGTATTTGGCTGAGCATTTCTTTGAAATTCACCGGGCAATTTGTTGACAAAAGTGCATGTATCTCGGCCGCCGTCCTTGCAACTTGGAGATCATACGTCTCTTTTGATGACGAGATGGGCACTGTTGTCTGCAAAAGTACAGACTTCATTCTGCTTAAAGTATCAATTCGTATAGAAGAAATATTCAAATTAGGCCAAATCGGAGCCACTGAGTCTCCAGGGCCGTTTGGATACAATGCTTGCATACAGCAAGTGACCATGGAACTCACGCTTAAGAGATATACTTTCCCTGGCACCAAGCCACAACAGCTGTGATCCGTATTTAGAATGTAACTCCCGTTAGAAAGTTGCCTAAAGAATGGCTCTATTTGTGCTGCAGGTGTGCCGTGTTGGTGGCATGAAAGGTTGTTTGAAGTACCCTCACAGGCCCCATGCAAGTTAATACCTTGGCACAAAAGTATACCGCTTAGTGAATGTTTACACTCATTACCACTAAGAAATACATTTCTGTTGTTGTCACTATAACATGTGTGTGTATAAGGTAATTTCCTCAACTTTTCATACTGGCCTGCCAGTATATATTCAAGGCAATTTTTAAATTGGAAAGTTGTTATCGGAATTGTGATAATCCCGTGTATTATCCATTCAATGACAGGTCTTTCTGACATTGTCAATGGTAATCTCTCAAGTTTTTCGATGCTCAGGATTGTATAGTCTGCTCCTTTCTGTGCCAAACTGATTTGTTTATCAGTAAGGTTAAAGATGGAAAACAATGACAATCTGTTGATTAAACGCCATGGCACATAGCCTGAACGAAGATTTTTCAACGTCAAGCCTAGCTGTACAATAGAACGTAATTGGGGCTGGCCATGTTGTAACATTAGCAAGTCCTGGTCTATTATATCAATAGCAGATGATACAATACTGTCCAGTGAATATATTCTGGAGGACAGAGTCTTTAACCCATTGTCCACAACAGAAAGTGATTTTTCCAAATTAATACGATCAATTTCTCGTATTTTCTCTGCTGTTTCAATTTGAGTTTCTTTCCAAGCCTCGTTGTATGCCGCATATATGCTGGCCGCTATGAAACGTTTTTGACGCTGTTTGCGTGGTCCCATAATGAAATCGCGCAAGTCAGCACCATCTTTAAGTAAAGACAAGGGTTGCTTAATTTGTGCCAGTGTGGATGTTTGTAGCCATTTAAGGTAGAGTTTCCCTACACTGTATGTTGTTACTATCCCTGGATGTTGTCTCTGGGAGTATCTAGGGTCTGGTCTGGACATTTTTAACCCCTGTATTTTGTTCAGGAATCTATCTTGACAGTTATTTTTGTTTGTAGGCCAGATTAACCACTTTTTCCAATCAGGATGTGTTCTGTTTTCATTTAAAATTTGGGATACGTCTATCTCAATATCTGCAGTTGCATTATCAGGTAATGGCTTTGGAATAGACGGTTTGTTAAGGTCTTTAATCTTAGCTAGGCCAAGAAAGGTTGTTTGTTGAATTGTGTCATTCAAGAACATTATTTGTTCTGGGATCATGCAGGCTCGAAATTATGCTTCTAGGCCTTGTACCTGCCAATCTTTTGTACCCCAGATGGTTTTTGTTTCAATGTTATTTTTCCAGAAATCAAAACCAAACGTAATCATTTTTTCTTAAAATGCTTCTGAATATATCAATTTAGTATTTGTCAGCATTGTTTTTGTCCCTGTTTTATCCAACAGTTTATAATAAAATGTTTCTGCATTACTCGTGTTAAACCCTGAGAAGTATTGGAATTTCTCATAGAATGTTATTGAACTGCCTTTAGGTGGAGTAGCACAATTTTCCCATTGGTTATATTTAAAAACATTTCTAGGTTGGGCAGATTTATGTAAATAGTGGTCTGCGTAATGTGAAAAACAGTACATCTGTTCATAATTAGATGAACCTTGTAAATAATCATGTTCTGTAAATTTTGCTGACAACACCAAATCTGACATCATATCATTTATACTTTTAAAGTCCCAATCATCAGAGAATGTACTTGGTTTTACAAAGTCACTTAATGAAACCTTAAACTGGTGAGGATATTTCAAGATCTCGACCGGGCCATATATTTCATAGTCTGTCTTGTCCCAAACTACCCCGCCGGGTATCGGAATGGCTGTGACATTTACTGATGATAGTTCTCTTTTCTTGACGTGAGATGATCTGTGAGGTTTCAGAACTAAGTTGATGTTCTGACCCGCTGTGTCCATTGAACTGTATTTCCCCTCAATGAATTTTCCCAAACAAAGTACCATGATGAGCCAAAGCAGGAGGAAAAATACACCTAGCCCAATCCAAAATCCTAACCATGGAGAGATAAGATAGGTTTCTTTGAGTTGATGAAAGAGTTCTGTTGCTTTTTCTTTAAAAGTCTTTGTTTCTGGCGTCACTTCAGGGTCGCTTTGATCTTCAGAAAAGTTGTCGAAATTGATGAAGTAGCCGGATGCAGTTCTGTCGATTGTTGGAATTGTTTTTCCCATTTGGCTTTCATTAGCACATTCTGATGCCACATCATTGTAGACTGGTATTTCATGACGAACTGTTTCAATTTGTGTTTCAAGAGGCACAAGTTCCATGGCATTTCTGCATAGTCCTTTTTTATTCACTGCAGGTTTATCAAATGTGATCAGTCTTTCAGTTTGAACCTCTTGGATGCTTGCAAATTTGGGTATTCTGTTACTTCTTGGGAGTCCACTGGGCCTGCTATTGATTATAGGCCACATGATTGTGGTTTTACCAGGTCGATTGATACAACTCGGTTCTCCTTTTTACCATCAAGGGGCGGTAGTACTACTGATCTTGTTCCGTTGATTGCTAAGACAGGTACTGCTTTTCTGTAAGAAGGCCCAAATTCCTTCATCACCGCTATTTTTCTCTCTGACCAGATCCCCAATCTTTGGAATCCAGACAGGTCTTGCTGGGACAGGTGGTGTGTCTTCAGTGGAGGCTGGCTGTTGTTTTAACTTTATGTTGCTCAGGGCTTTTCTTGTTTCATTTAAGTCCTGTAAAACAGCCAAACGATCTTTGATATCAAAGTCTTTATTCTTATCTTCTACCACTGAAGCAAGACTATCTAAGTCCTGAACATGCATTCTAGTTCCAAACAATAGTTCGTACGGGCTGAAACTTTTTAGAGAATTTCTTGGCAGGTTGTTAAGACTACGTTGGACACTTATTAAATGTTTGACCTACCCATCACCCGAACCTAATATCTTTGCTGTTATAGATTGATTTATGTCTCGGTTTTTTCTTTCCACTACGCTATTTCCCTCAGGATGAAATGGACAAGAGAATCGCAATCCAATGCCCATGCTGGTCATGGCCTCCTTATAAGCTCGAGAGCTAAAAGCAGGACCCTGGTCAGAATGAAGCATGGCAATTGCGTATGTGCCGATAAAGACTCACAAATCTTTTATAACAGTGTTGGCGTCAGCCGAGCGCTGGGGCCACATTTTTAAAGTGAATGTAGTCTTAAACAATTAATAGGACGCTGGATTGCATGTGTAGATAGCTCTATGCTACCTTCATACAAGGCCATGGCATTACTCCGCTTGACTCGTTACTGCGGTCTCTGTCGCAGTCTGGACAGCTCTTCTCAAATTTATAATGGTGCAGACTCATCCACGGCCACCAGTATACTGATTGTAATTCGGTCAGAGATTCCTTCATCTGTTTGTGCCTTGGACCTTCACCCATGTGTGCGTCTGCTATTAATAACTTTTCTCCGGTTCGTGTTTGGAATTACCCTATCCCCCACTCCAGGGATTCGAGCAAAAGGAACAGAGTTTGCATCAATTACGTATGTATAATTGAGTGGATAGTTCACAGATAGTGCTGCACAGTTGCCTTTTGAAGACGTTTTTACTGCCAGCACGGTTTCCCCGTCTATGTATTTTTCTGAATGCTTTTTTGTGGCTACGGAAGCCGGATTACTTGCTTCCGCTGTGGCTGTATTAGCCAATGAATTCCCTGCAACGTGAACGCCATCACGTCGATGACTCAGAGTGTGTATCACGTGTAGTACCGTGAGTTTATGGGTCTGGTTTGGTGGTTCCGAACCCGTACAATAAAGTTGGTCGGAAATAGACGATTTTGGTGTCAGCAGACCGCAAATGACGAGTGTAGTGTGTCTGAGCGTTTTCGCTTGAATCGATCGATGAGAACACTCTGTATTCAAGGATTTAGTTTGAACCTTCCGGTTCCATTTTGTGTATGGCAGCCATTTTGTATGGTTGCCCTCACATAGGCCCGATTACTGTGGCCGAATGAGTCCTTGAGACACGTTTGCCTTAGCTGACTTCTGAATGACCTGGCCGAACTGACTCGATGCCCGAGGCTGACCACGTTGAGCCAGTTCCTTGTTAAGCAGCTGGTCAGATAAAGATCAAAGAGTAGGACGTGCCCGAGTTTATGGTACACTGCACCCACCTTTCTATCTCACTTCTAATCTGTTTCTGTTCCTTCCTTTACAACATAATCACTGATTTGGGTTGAGGGTTTTATGATGGGTTTGTCCGGCCCGATCCGACTAGAAACCTGGAATGTGCTTGGCCATTTCTGGTGGGCTGGACAATGGAATGGGATTGCTATCATACGCTACTTTTAAATCGTCGCACTGTCATTGGTCCATTTGTATGAACTCAATGCTAATTTGAAATGTTGCCTGAGGCTTGATTTTTGGCATAAAAGACCATGCTCCGCTCATTGAATTTGTGCAGTCTCTAGCGAACCACCCGTGTGTGCTTCGTAGACCTCTGTTCCTGGTTGCAGCCAATAAACTTTGATCTTTGACGTCATCAAGAAGTATCCTGTGTCTCTGTTTGCCAAGACTGGGGAACTCGAAGGCATCGGGCGTTCTCCCTGACGCCGCTGGGTTCTAAAACCCGGTCCTTCAGTTGGCGCCCAATGTGGGGCGACTTCAGCAGTACCGGTCCAAGCCCGGAGATCGTGAGGAGCTTTGTGTGAAAATTCTGGAGGAAGGCCTACCACTTCATCGACCCCTGTATGTCGGCGTGGTCCGAAAGTCTTTGCTGCGAGGTTTCCCGCTTTCCGACGACTACGAAGGACTGCTGCCCTGACTGTCGCCCTGTTTTGGAGCCTTAGACGTTTGTATAGCGAGACGATTGACGGGTCTTCTGGTGACGCCATCGACATTTCAGTTAAGTATGAGTGGAGCGTCTCCTAGTGCTTAGTTTGTTTTTGGTATCCCTTTAGTGGATCGCTTTGATTTGGTACCTGCAGGCCCCCAAGCCAAGGGACTCGTGTATTCGCGAGACTATCGTTTTGAGATTTCCCTTGTAGTTTGAAGCTAGACTAGTGAGCAAGATGCCTGGTCTTAGCAGACTTGGAAAAATATTTGGTTGTGGTTGTTCTAAGGATTCCCGGTTAGAGGATTCGTGTCCAGTAGCTCCAATTGGAACTCCTACATACGAATTATACGTGAAGCATGGTGTAGGTCCTATTAGCTATAACGAGATCTGGGTAAAGTATACGAGGAAAGACGGTGTCCTACAGTGGCCCTGTTACGGTAGTTTTGAAACTGAGATTCTAGATAATCTCGAAGTGAAATTATTCAAGAAGAAAGCCCGGCCGGCAATGTTTGACTCTTTCCGCATATGGCGCAAAGAAGCCAAACAGAAAGAAATGAAATTAGCGAAGAAGAATAAACGAGAACGTGGTATGTCAATGGTACAAGCTGCTGTTGCGTTTAGGGATAATGAGGAAGAGCAAGAAAGCGAACAGATGCTTAGGGTGAAGAAGTTAGCGGTAGACAGATGCTACCCAGTTTTGCCGCCTAAAGAGCAGGAAGATAAGAAAGATCTTGCGGAAGATCCTTTAATGTCGCATCTATTAAGTTCGCCACCCCCTTATGCACAGAGTGCTACGACTCCACCACCACCAGTTGTGGCTGTGCAACCTCCGATTGTTGTGCCTCCTGCGATTCCTCCACAGACAGCTCCTCTTTTGTTGGCTACTGCTCCTTTGGCGCAGTCTCCTCACGGGCCGCCAACTTTGTCTTTCCCTTTGTCTGCTACTCCTATGCCTGTTCTTACTGCTCCTTCTGTTCCGACTTTGGATTCTTCTACTGTTGTTCCGTCTTCTCTTATTTTTCCATCTTCTCCTTGACAGCGAATGACTGCAGCAGTTTCTGGTTTCTTTTCTCCTTTGTTGGGACAATTGGGTATGTCTCCAGTTGATGAGCGTAGACAATCACGTAGTCAATTGCCTGACACAGATGAGCTTGTAATTTTGGATCATATGGCATGTAGATGGGTTACGTATACCTCCCAGTATGATCTTGAGGGTATTATGGATGTTTTTCAGCAATGGAAAGCACCAAAGCAACGGTACGTTTTTGAAATGATGTGTGTGTTCCTCCATGAACAGTGGATGGACGAAGTGGGTAAAGCTCCTGAAGAATTACATCGAGTGCGTTCCGAGTTTGCGAAAGGGACGATTGTGAGTCTCCTCGACATCGAGAGAGCGGTGTCGACGTTGTTGTCGTTTCGTAATAATGCTCCTTCTGAGCGATTGTTTGAGCCTGATTCGTCAGTTAGGAGAAAAGCGCGTCAATATCCGATGCGTGAGGTTCCTCCGGTTTGGAGACCTGCTGAACCTAATGCTCAGCCACCTGTTCCTGCGCATTTTCAGCAAGTTTGGGTACATGTTCCTTGGAAACGTGCTGAAGTTTTAGCACTTAAGCAGATTTTACCTGGTCCGCACAAAAATCCAGCGGGATATTATAAAGAGCTCACTCAAACTGTGGGTTTGTGCGTCATGAATTTAGCGGACATAGACATGTTGTTTGGTAATGTTGTTCCACAGCCTATCTGGAATGTGATTCGACATACGGATCACAATAATGAATTGGGTGATACATGGGTTAATCTTGTTGCTGCGAACGATAGACAAGTTGGAGGTGCGAAGCCTGAAGATCTTATTACTGAACTTCCTGGTAGGATTATTACTTTCATGAAGACTTTGATGCCAGAAGTACGTGTCAATTGGTACAAATTGTCTGCATGTAAGCAGAAGAAAGATGAGACTGTGTCTGACTTTTTCACGCGGTTTGAAGAGACTTTTGTAGATCATAGTGGTCAGGATATGGCTACCAAGGGTGGCCAGAGATTGTTCGTTGACAAATTCGTGCATAATTTGATTCCCAAGTTGTGCACTAAGTTGAAGGAGACTGAGAGTGCTTGGCCCGTTTCCACGTCAGCATAGATTTTAGCTACGGCTCAGTACTATGAAAATAGGCGCAAAGATGAGTTAGAGAAAGCGGATAAGAAGACTAAGGAATTGAAGACTAAAGTTCTTCTACAGCAAGCTTATCTACCCCGTACTAATAGTCAGCATGATTATCAGCAACCTCAGAAGTATTCGAGAAACTCGCAGAGGAACGAGTCTTCTCAACAGCGTTTCCCGTATGGTCCTAATCAGTGTGCATATTGCAAAGAAAAGGGTCATTACAACAATAGTTGTCCGGTTTTGTAACAGCGTACGAATGGTGCTTCCGGTGTACGAGGTAGAGGTGCTCAACAAGCGCCTAGAGGTAGAGGTCGAGGACAGAATGTACTTTCTCCACAGAACTCGATGAATAGTTTTGATCAACAGCGAGGTTCGTCTGGTAGGACAGCACAGTACTATATGGACGATTACTATGTTGAAGGTAATGAAGGGAATGGTAATGATTGTTAGGACAGCCATGGACAAAGAGAGGGAGTTGTTTCAGTTCCAGTAGATCAGAATGGACCCTATGTTGAAGGTGTGTCAGAACCTTTTCTGCTAGATACTGGTGCTACAAAGAGTTCTATTATGCACTCTAAACTCCCTGGCGCACCTTTGTCTGGCTTTGATAATGTTTCTGTAGGTTTTTCTGGCGCCCCGTTACAAATCCGATTTCTGCTCCTTTGTCTCTTTCTGTTGGACCGTGTAAGATCGAGGCACCCCTTCTTTTGACTACAGGTTCTAATGAGAATTTGTTGGGTTTGGATTTGTTGAAGAGATTGTATGCGACACTGTATTGTTCTCCGTCAGGAGTACATCTTACCTTGGGTGAGAGAGTGATCTCTCCGATGTACATGTCGAAAGATAGTCTTCCATTGGAATTGTCTTCTTTACCAGATTTATTGTGGGCTACTGGTCCGAATGATGTGGGCATACTGGAAATTCCCCCATATGTTGTGACACTGAAGGCGAATGCTAAGTTACCGCGCATTCCACAGTATCGAATATCGAGTGATGGTGAGCGTGCACTTTTAGCGATCATTTATGATCTGATCGACAAGGGTGTCATTGAGGAAACAAGAGGAAATGTGTGCAATAGTCCTGTTTTGCCTGTTCTGAAGAGAACTGATTCTTCACAGCCTCCTGTATATAGGTTTGTCATCAATCTTCGCGAAGTGAACAAGATTGTTGTTCCACAATTTCCCGTTGTACCTGATATTACTGCTTTGTTGACGAATGCTTTCTTCACTATCCCGATTGCCATGGAGAGTAGGGACATCTTTGGATTCTCTTTAGGAGGACGAAGTTTCCGCTTTAAGCGCGCTCCTCAAGGCTATTGTGAGAGTCCATCGATCTATAGCCAAGCTTTGAAGACACAACTTGATCTGTTGGTTTTACCAGATGGTGCAGCCCTTATTCAGTACGTTGATGATTTGCTAGTGGCCACTGATACTGAAGATATTTGTAGGGAAGCCACTTTGTCGTTGTTACGCCACTTGTCTGATTGTCATCATAAGGTTTCTCTCTCCAAGTTGCAATATTGTCGACAAGAAGTAACCTACTTAGGTCACCTCTTATCGAAGGAGGGAAGGAAATTGACCCCAGAGAGAATTCAAGCTATTGCGAAAATGAGTGTGCCTACGACACAGAGAGAAGTATGTGCGTTTTTGGGTATTACGTCGTACTGTAGACAGTGGATTCCTAATTTTTCTTTGTTAGCAAAGCCTTTGATAGCTCTTACTGTTAAGGATACTCCACATCCCATTCCTTGGACTGACGAGTGCCAAAAGAGCTTTTCTGAATTACGCAATGCGTTGTGTTCGGCTCCTGTGTTGGGTACTCCCGACTACAGTAGGCCTTTCACATTGTATTTACACGAGAGAGAGGGATGTGCATTGTCGGTCTTGACTCAGCTGTTTGGTGATAAGCAGCGTCCATGTGCTTACTTTTCGTCGACTTTAGATCCGGTAGCTAGAGCGTTGCCGAGTTGCTTGAGAGCTACGGCGGCAGTGGCTGTTTCAATTCGACAGCTGGTTTGGTTATGGACAACACGCTAGTGGTTATGGTTCCACATGCAGTGGATACCTTGTTGAACCGTACGAAGACACAGCATTTAACTAGTGCTCGGTTGTCGGGTTACGAGTTGACGTTGTTAGCGAGTCATGTGCACATTAAACGATGCAACACGTTGAATCCAGCCACGTTGTTGCCAATTGCAGTTGAGACAGATAGTGAAGAACAGCATGACTGTTTTCTGAGAACTGAAGAAGAAACGAAAGGGAGAGTAGATTTACGTGACACTCCTCTTCCAGAATGTGATGGTACTTTGTGGGTTGATGGTTCGTGCTTTAAGTTGCCGAATGGTGATATGACTGCGGCATATGCTGTTACGACTTTGCATACGATTGTTGAAGCTGCACGTATTCCACATAACTCAGCACAAGCAGCGGAGTTGATTGCATTAACGAGAGCATGTGTGTTGGCAAAAGGAAAACAAGTGAATGTGTATTCTGACAGCCAATATGCCTTTGGCGTGGCTCATAGCTTTGGACGTTTGTGGCGTGAACGTGGATTTTTAACTTCGCATGGGATGAAGATCCAGCATGGACAGTTGGTGAATGAACTTCTTGAATCACTTACTTTGTCATTACAAGTAGCGATCGTGAAATGCAGTGCCTATAAGAAAGTTACGGATGATGTTGGTCGCGGAAATGCATTTGCAGATGAAGTTGCGAAAGAAACTGCGAGAAATGTGATGGGTCGAATGTATGTTGCGGGTCCGGCGAGATGGGTTCCAGAGAAGAGTATGTGTGAAGATACGATTGAGAGTGTAAAATCCATTCAAGCTGAAGCTACAGAGAAAGAGTTGAATGAATGGAGGGAAAGCAAGGGTAGATTGGATTTGAGTGGTTGTTGGACTGATTTTTCTGAGCATCAGAGATGGTTGTTGCCTAACGCGTATGTGCTTCCAGTTGTTACAATGGCTCATGGCATGGCACATATCAGCGTGAAAGGGATTTGTAAATTGTTGGCTCCGGTTTGGCAGAATGTGGGAATTCCAAAATGTGCAGAGAACTTGTTTAAGAACTGTATGGTATGTTTGATGTATAATCCTGGTAGGGGGACTCCAACACCAGCTGGTCATTTTGCTCCTCCTACGTATCTGTTTGAGGCTTTGCAGCTAGATATTATCCACATGGAGAGATGCAACAACTTGAAATATGTCTTAGTGGTTGTTTGCTCTTTTTCTAGATGGGTGGAAGCTTATCCCCTTAAGGACAATACTGCCTTGTCCACAGCGAAAGCCCTTATCAAAGAGTTTTTCCCTAGATTTGGAATGCCGAGAATTATCTGGAGTGACAGTGGGAGTGAATTTGTGGGTCAAGTCATGAAGAGAGTGTGTGCGGGATTAGGAATTCGGCAGAAGTTCCACGCTGCAAATCACCCCCAATCAGCTGGTTTAGTCAAGTGCTATAATGGCTCTTTGAAGCTCAAGTTAGCCAAAATCCAAGCGAGCACTGGTCTACAGTGGCCAGATGCTTTGCCTTTAGCGCTCCTGTCCACAAGAATGACTGTTCATTCAAGAATGGGTCTGAGCCCGTATGAGGTTGTCTGTGGTCGCCCAGCGAATATTTGGGGTGTGCCAAGGCCAACTAGATACAGTGATATTGAGTACCCTGTGTTGCTTGACTACTTGCGTGAACTGACGACTAAATTGCGTGTCTTACACCAACAGGTATATGAGAGCCTACCACAAACTTCAGAAGATCCAGGCCACGCTATTGAACCTGGCTCATGGGTGTTTGTCCGAAACTTTCAGCGGAACAAGAGCGATCAGCCCCGGTGGACGGGACCCTTCCAGGTGCTCCTGTCTACACGTTCCACGGTGCGAGTGCAAGGCAAACGTAACTGGATCCACGGTGTACACTGTAAGCGAGCACCATTGCCCTTACCGTACGATAAGTGGGTCCAGGAGGGACTTCCAGACTCTGAAACAGTCACTGTTCCACGATTTTTGCCATTCAGCGATGCTCGTCTGATTGGTACGAACTCTGAAAGAGAAAGCGATGACATTTTGCAAGAAGCTGTGCCTCCTTTGAATCAATTGAACACTACTGAGCCTGAACTTTTATTTCAAGATCAAGAATTGCCTGGAAGAGTCATGGACAAATAAATAAAGCAAAAATAAAGTTTTTATGATTTTTCTGTTTGCAGGTTAACTCTCCACCGAGGATCTACTCATTTTTGTTTTTCGAACCGCCATCCGGGTTCAGCTGTAGGGTCGTGGTTGCCGAAAGTCTTTGGAGTGCAAGCCTGAGACACTAGGTCGAAGGTTCTGGTTGGCCTAAGGGAGTTGCCCTGGGTGGACAGAGGCATTCCTTAGCAGAAACACCCTACCATCGCGAGCAGCATATTTAGTTTAGGATGGATTTCTTCAAGTTGGAGAGAGCTGCAAGGACAATGATTTTTAGAAAGAAGATATGTAAATTAATTTCAAAGAAACGTTTTCTAATACCGTGTGTATTTTTGCTATTGAGTTCGATGATATTCATTATTGGTTATGTGACATTCTCTTTTAAAGTGACGTTTAATCCCACTGTGCAACCTACACCTCCACCAACTATTTCTTCTCATTCTTTTCATCCTTTGCCTGAGCATGAGGTAGTTAGACGATTGGAATTTGCTAATAATTCCTTTATTCAACTTTTGCACCAACACCAGTTAGTGATGAACACGACAAACTGTTGGATTTGTGGTCTAATGCCCCATACGACTGATAAAGGTATTCCGTACTTGGTATTGCCTTTTAGTTTAAATGGTTCGATTTGGGCTTACAGAACAATGTTTATTTATGCCCATAGTGTTTACCCCCAACGTTCAGTGAAAGACAACCCGAAGAATAGTGCTCTGGTTAAGGGTATAGTCGACATGATTAGAGGGATTAGTTCGTATGAGACTATTCCGAGAGATGAGACACAAGCCTACATTGGTTGGAACGTTACTGGATATGGAGTTAGTCTGAGTGTTAACCAGCGAGCGAAAAGTTCTCCACCGATTTGGATAGTGCCCCATCAGGGTCGCTATTGTCTGCAGGGTAATGGCAAGAATCCGAGAGCTCAGTTAGGGAAGAGCGTTTGTACTGATACTTATGTATTTACGTCTCAGTCTTCTCCAGCATTTTTAGCTGCTAAGGGTACCTACTTTGTTTGCTATGACAAAGCGTATACATGGTTGCCCCCTGATTTTTCGGGCACATGTTTTGTTTCTTTCCTGTTGCCTCCCACTTTTACAGCTGCGGCAGATTACCATAAGACGAGAGTTGCTAGAGGTGTCTTTAGTCAAGAAGACACTGCAGGGCAAGAGTTGGGAGATTTCTTTAAGGGTTTTCTGCCGTTCTGGGGACCGATGGCAAACGGCAGGAATATTCGCCAGTTGACGAGAGCGGTTGAGTCCACCATAGTCGAAACTGCCGGTGCCCTTAGTAACTTGACTGCTGAGCTCCAGTCGGATAGACTTATGACACTTCAAAATAGAGTTGCCCTTGATGTCATACTAGCAGATCGAGGTGGAGTTTGTAAACTGATTCAATCGAGCTGCTACGTTTTCATTCCAGACAACGCTCCGTCAGTTTTCCAGGCCATTTCCAAGCTACATAAGATCTCTGATTCTGTCCATTTGAACAAAGGAGATTGATCGTTGATGGGATGGTTATGAGGATTGATATCCACTTGGGGTTGGAAGATTCTGATGGTCATTGGGATGGTCTTAGCTATCCTTTTCATGTTCTGTCTCTGTGTACAGTGTGCTCCTGCTATTTGTGGCCTCTGTGCTACTTCGTGTGCATAGAGACCTGTCCAGAGAGAGGTACTAAGTAATAGGATGAAGCTACAGCAACACATCGATGATCTGATGAATATAGATCCGGATTTTGATTAACATGGGTTTGGGTCTGTTGCCTATGTAAGGGCAAAAGGAGGGTCTGTAGTACCGTGAGTTTATGGGTCTGGTTCGGTGGTTCCGAACCCGTACAATAAAGGTCGTCGGAAATAGATGATTTTGGTATCAGCAGACCGCAAATGACGAGTGTAGTGTGTCTGAGCCTTTTCGCATGAATCGATCGATGAGAACACTCTGTATTCAACGATTTAGATTGAACCTTCGGGTTCCATTTTGTGTACGGCAGCCATTTTGTATGTTGCCCTCACATAGGCCCGATTACTGTGGCCGAATGAGTCCTTGAGACACGTATGCCTTAGCTGACTTCTGAATGACCTGGCCGAACTGACTCGATGCCCGAGGCTGACACGTTGAGCCAGTTTCTTGTTAAGCAGCTGGTCAGATAAAGATCAAAAAGTAGGACGTGCCCGAGTTTATGGTACACCGCACCCACCTTTCTATCTCACTTCTAATCTGTTTCTGTTCCTTCCTTTACGACATAATCACTGATTTGGGTTGAGGGTTTTATGATGGGTTTGTCCGGCCTGATCCGACTAGAAACCTGGAATGTGCTTGGTCATTTCTGGTGGGCTGGACAATGGAATGGGATTGCTGTCATACGCTACTTTTAAATTGTCGCACTGTCATTGGTCCATTTGTATGAACTCAATGCTAATTTGAAATGTTGCCTGAGGCTTGGTCTTTGACGTCATCAAGAAGTATCCTGTGTCTCTGTTTGCCAAGACAGGGGAACTCAAAGGCATCGGGCGTTCTCCCTGACGCCGCTGGGTTCTATCACACGTGACTTTTTTGTAGTTCTTTCTGTAAAAGAACTACTTGTTTCCAAAGCATCTTATGCTTGATTGTGGCACCTGTGTCGCCTTTGTAATCATTTTGAACCCAGTTCTGCAAATCAATTTTATAGAAGTTGACGCAAAAATGCGAATCGCACACGATTAGTGTCGGGAATTCACGTTTGGCATTTTCAAGCGCCATCTTTAAAGATCTGATTTCAGCTCTCTGAGCCGAACATTTTCTCAGTGATTCAGTTTTTGTTATTTTCGGTCTGAATTTACCGCAGAGCCAGCGACCTTTAACAATCCCACAGGCTGCGTCATAGGATTTATTTTCTACATTGTAATGCTGTATAAATCTGTCTGTATAGATTATACAGGAGTACTGTTCTAGAGGGAGAATTTCGATTGGCAGAGGATATTCTTTTTCATAGCAAAAAACTCATCTAGACAACTATACGACATTACCAGAACACTATCGGGTAATGCACCAGATCTCACCCCGCCTGCCTCTCAATCCTTCTGTGATGAATTGGCTAAATTCTTTTATTCCAAAGTCAACGACATCTATCAGGCTTTCTCTTCTAACCCTCCAAACTCGTCCCCCCCTAAGCCAGTTCAAGACTATGAATTCACGAGTTTTAAACCTCTGACCATGGAACAAACCACAAAAATTGTCTCTTCTATTAAGACCGGATCCATACTGGATCCGTGTCCATTCTCGGTTCTCCCACCAGTGATGAATACTCTCATCCCGATGATCACTTCAGTCTGTAACACCATACTTGCCTCCGGAATCTTTCCCGAATCCTTAAAAAACACAATTGTGAAGCCACTCTTAAAGAAAGCTAGCCTGGATAAGACAGACCCAAAGAACTATAGACCAATTGCAAGCCTACCCTTCCTAGCCAAAGTGGTCGAAAAGGCCATGAATCAACAGCTGGTCGAGTACATCGAGACATACCATCTACTGGATGACTCACAATTTGGCTTTCGAAGACACCATGGCACCGAAACTGCCTTAATCAAGGCTGCGGATGACATAAGAACCATCCGCGATCTCGGTGGAACAGCAGTCCTAGTCATGTTGGACCTGTCGGCGGCGTTCGATACGGTCGACCACAACACTCTAATCGACCGTGTCGGAAAGATGGGCATCCACCAATCGGCGAGCAAACTGATTGCCTCATTCCTAGCTGATAGATCACAAGCTGTCACCATTGGCCCTCATCAGTCCATCAATCTGTCACTACCATGTGGGGTTCCTCAAGGCTCATCCCTAAGTCCGACACTTTTTAACATCTATGTGTCGGACCTTGCCAATGTCATCAAGGCATATGGGATGAGCGTAACCTCCTATGCAGATGATACCCAGCTGGTTTTGGGTATTAAAGATAATGGACCAGAGGTGGCTGACCGATTTCGGCGCGGAATGCTCGCAATCAGTGAGTGGATGGCTTGCAACTGTCTCAAGCTAAATTCCGATAAGACGGAAGTGCTAATTTTCGGACCCCTCAGACCTGACTGGTCATCAACTTGGTGGCCACCGGGAATGGGTGAGCCTCCGAAGCCAGCACTCAAGGTTAGGAACCTAGGAGTAACTTTCGATGCAGACTTAAATTTCATGGCACACGCAAACAAGGTAGCGGCAACAGCCCACCATAAATTAAGGCTGATTAGGAAGAGCCTCCCTTTTCTCCCAGCTACTGCTGCAAAAACACTAATTAGTTCATTAGTGCTAACTTCCCTTGACTACTGCAACGGGCTATTTTTAAATGCCCAAACCAGGATAATAAACAAGCTTCAGTCATTACAGAATGCTGCAGCACGGCTCCTTTCAGGAACACCTAAATTTTCCTCAGTATCTGACACCCTTAAAAACTATCAGTGGCTAACGATCCGCAATCGAATAAAATTTAAATCTTTATGCATAGTTTACAAAGCATTACACGACCAAGCTCCCCAATTTTTTAAGGCAAAGCTGACACCCTATAAACCAACCAGAATGCTTCGATCCACCACTCTGAATCATTTAGTGGTCCCTCGATCCAAGACAGTATCTTGGGGAGACCGTCGCTTTCTAGTTGCGGCTTCAAAGCTTTGGAACTCCTTGCCACTCTGCATCAAGATTTCTCCTTCACTTATGCAATTTCGAAAGCTATTGAAAACCTGGCTATTCGATCAGTAGTCCAACACAGCCTGCTATGAGCGATGAGGGAATTTAATGGTATCAATTAGCGCCGAGACGCCCACGGGTATTCGCCGCGCTCAATAAATTACAAAAATAAATAAATAAATAAATATTTTAAATCATTCCGTTTTTTCATGTGCGGGGCGAAATAGTATTTCACGTCTTCTGCAGCAAGAGAATTTTCCCACTGTATCCATTTCGGATCCAGTGACACTGTAGGCAGGTTCACTGGGCTGAATAGTGCCTCGAAGGCGGATTCTGCTGTGAGAACAGTGATCCTTTTGCCTTGTGCTAGTGCTCGTTCTTTCGCTATATTTGCACTGCCTTCACAGTATTTTCTTTGAGACTGAATGTTTTTTCTGCTTTTGTGTACAAATGTGATTTGTAAGCTATTGGTACCGTTTCTCCCTCATTAGAGGTCAGGTACGTGAATCCGCATCTTCCTGGGATGACTCGGATTACAAGGTTGCGTGTATTGTCACATGTTTCTAATTTTGTTCTTGCTAACATGTCTGTTTGCAGTGATCTCAAAATTTCCGTGTGTTTTTGAGTCCAGTTGATTGGTTTAAAATCAGGTTTAATTAATTCGTAGAGAGGTTTAATCCTCTCTGCATAGTTTAGAACGTAAGTTCTTCCGAAATTCAGGAAGCCTAAAATCGATTGTAAGTTCTTCAGCGTTTTCGGTGCTTGGAGTACAGCGCACTTTTCTAAGAAGTTGTCCGCTAGGCTTTTTCCTTCACTTGATAATTCGTATCCTAAAACTAAGACTGTTAGATGGGCAATTCGTGACTTTTTAAAGTTCAATTTGTAACCCTCTGCTGCGAACCCAAGTATTATGGTGTTCACCCTTTTCAAGTGAGTATCCAAGTCGTCGTCTGTGAGATAGATGTCATCGACATAAGATAATGCCTCATCATCATATATTTGTAGTAACTCTGTTACTCTCACTGAGAATAGTCCTGGGCTGTTCTTGAATCTCTGTGGGAGCCTACAGAAATTTTTCTGTGACCCCATTATTGAGAAAGCGGTTAAGTACCTACTTTCTGGTGCAATGTTTTGGCAAAAAAAACCATTAGATATGTCTAATGTTGTTTTGTATTTTTTGCGAACTATGTTATTCATTAGTGCAGCACTATGCAAATTTTGTACTGCAAATGTTTTGCAACATTAGTTAAGGTGTCTGTAGCCCAAGACTAGACTATATGAATCGTCCGGTTTGGAGACAGGAAACAAAGGATTTTTCATTTGAGAGGTGCATGTTTCAATTACCCCTTGGTATTCAAGTTGATCTAAAATCTCCCTGACCTGTTTTTTAGCTTCTTGCTTAATTGGGTACTGCCTTTGTGCAGTCGGTTGACTTTTTAACTGGATTTTGTGAGGAGGAGAGTCCTTATCCCATCCTACATGATTTTTATATAATGCTGGTGCCTGGGCTACTGCCCATTTCCTTGCATATATATATTTAGTGTGAATTGGAATGTGATTTGAGAAGGCAGGCATAATCATTTCTTCGCCATGAGGGCACTCCCTGACAAACTCTGGGGGCCAATCTTTCTCGGCTAACAGGATGTCATAGCCTTTTGAGAGGTTATCCCAAAATAGACCCCTTAGTCTTCTAGTCTTATCTCCCTCTATAAGCAGTGTTATTTCGTATATCTTATGAGGTTCGCTAACTCTGGTGTCTGCAGTTTCTACCTGAATGTATTCATTCGTGTCCACTGTTTCCAGATGACTCATCAGGATCTTGCGAGCTATGCTGATTTCTGCTGCACTGTCTAGCATTGTCTGTGCCCACTCTCCGTTTTTCAGCTGTGTCCTCAGTATTCTCGGCATGTTCGATTACTCTAATACTGGCTACCTTCTTCCTTGGGAATTGTAATTTTTTACTTTGAGCAGGTTCCTTGTCTTTGGACTTGGTGTGCTCTTCCCTTGGGTCTGACCATCCTCTTCTTTACGATTTCTGCGAAAAAGATCGAGAGGGACGTGTATCAATACTTTGATATCTATCAGGCTTTTTCAAGTTATCCCTATTTCTAAGGTTATATCTTTTCTCAGAGTGCTCCCTCTGGGGAGACTGGTGTTCTCGAGTCGGAGTTCTTTCCCTCCGTCGAGGAGACCTTCCTCTGGACTGGAAAACTTTTTCTTTGGGAGTGGATTGTTTATTTCCATCCCAGCTCTTTTTAGGAGTGTTTAGATTATTTTTAATAAATAATTTTTCAGGATTTTCGAGTAGTTGGGGTTTTACAGGTTTCCCACCCAAACTATCTCTACCTAATTCTTCATAGCATTTTTCTATGATTCTGGCAAGCTCAATTGGTTGATCTGTTATATCTGTTTCTTTCAATTTCTGGCGGATCGCCACAGATGCTGCTTCTCCTTTTATGTTGGCTAGTAATATAGCCGAGACCTGCTTGAAGTCTTTCAGTAATTTCATACCAAGAGTTAAAGCAGGTTCTGGACCGTATTCATTCTGAATTTGTTTTAGCACATCCGGTATTACCGCCATGGATGGAACACCATGTGTTTTTGTGTAAATGGAAGCAAAGACTGTACCCCAAGTGTCACAGTCCTCCACATGTGGTGCGACCCCCATTGAAAGGCAGATAGTCAGAATTCTGTGTTTCTCAATAGGGGTAGTATTCGGGAATACTGCCTCTATTTGAGTAATTTTCTGTGCTAACCAAAAAGGAATTTGTTCCCGTGTTGCGGGAGTTTTTCCAAGACATGATTGTATGTTTTGTGGTGTAATTTTATTTGTGTTCCCCTGATGAGGGGTCAGCTGTGGAACATTAACAGCTGTTTGGACTGTTGCAGTCCGCATTACATATTGGACTAACTGTATATGTATTTTAATCAGTAATTTTAGCTGTGCTAAAAGTTCTTCTCTTGACATTTTTTCAATGTCTGGATGTGGTGTGTAGCTGGCTAGAACCGGCCACGTTGCTCCTGGTCTACCTAATGGACCGAGCCTGGTGATGTGATCATTATGTTTTAGGGCGCCTTTAAACCAGAGCAGGTGCTCTTGTTATTTTAATGGGATTTCAATCTCCTCGAAAGGAGCGTACTCTTCCGGTGGTTCCTCTATTTTGTAATAGTGAAACTCGTGTGTTGTAGCGTTTGCCGCTGGAAAGTTTATCCAAGAATAGAATACCTCTGTCTGCCGATATTCGTGTGCCTCTATCACGAAAATGACTGTACCACCTCGTGATGTCAGTCCGTTTTCTATAAGTTTGAACGTTATAGTTTTTCTTATGTTTGCTGGGATGATAATTGCATCCGGTTCATTAATCCCTGTAACATCGAAACCCAGTTGATTCGCGTCTACTGCGACTTCATTGGTTCCGTTGTTATTGCCATAATTTGACATTGTATTAATGAAAGTTTGCAGAGCAGGTTTTCAAGGAAACAAAGATTAGGTGCACAATATTTTGGAACACTGTATCCTTCAACGTTGACTAAACCAGAAACTTTACATAGGAATCTCTTCCTACTAAGTTCCAGCGGATTTTAACCTTTCACCCACTCCAGACGTCTATTGGAGTATTTACGGGAGAAAGGGTCTGTGTGAAAAAGCACGACTGAGTTACTCTAACGTCTTGCGTTAGTTTTATCGCCTTACTAAACGTTGAGCGCCATGTAGTGTAGTTCCTATTTTCCCTATAGGCCCTGCGCATTGGAATAAGTAGCAGTGTAGACGTAGGACTGCGGTCTTCTAGGTCTCTACTGACTATGTTAGACTTAATTTAGGTTTGCGCCAGCTAGCTCAGAGGTCAAGAAGGGATTCAGCTTCCGACAACCGCATTAACATGACAACTTTGCTCCTCAGAATAAGAGTCAATCTCTAGAGTCGTGTGAAACAATAGACAGCTATTTCACTCAGTCAGTTGTGCAGTTTTACTTTCACCAGGATGCAGAGAATAGGGAGACGGGCGTTTTCAATAAAAGATATTATTTATTGAGCAGTCTTCCTTCTCATGCAAGAGAAATGAATTGCCACAATTGCAAAACTTGTTATTATGAAAAGTGCGTGCAGTAAAAGGAGTATTACGAAATAATACTGTAAAAGCATTGATATGGTTTCTTAGCCATAAGATAGTTAAAATGAATAAAATATATACATTCATATATACATTGGCTAACGACCTCAACTGGTGTTTCTAACGACGCCTACCCCAGTGTACCTGACCTAAGCCTAATACAAGGGAGGGAGTAAGTAGAAGTTTAAGTTAAGTTGATTTTGCCAAGAGTTTGTTTCAAGAATTCTCTCTAAGGGTTTAGTCAGCACCGTACCTCTGGAATAGAATGCAGGAGGTCTGGTATCTCCTCTCAGGACCCGATATCCCAGTTACAGTAGGCTGGAAACGCCGCAGCTGGATTTTCTCGGCAAGAGAAAAGACAGCATCTTTCTCAGCGCGTCAATGAGGAGGGGCAGCGTCCATGGGCTTCTCGCATCTGCTGGGCTCTGCAAGGGGACAGCTTATCTGCTCCAGTATTCACCACCACCGTGTGCTTGCTTAAGGCAACGTTGGTATATTTATACCTGAAAGGTGCCGAGTTTGACGTAAGTTTTTGGACATAAGACGTCAATAAAGATGTCACTAAGAACTGGTCGTTCTTACAGTGCTCGCAGGAGTTCTATTACTAATCAAAACAAAACAAGCAGGGCTTTCCCAGGTTGCTGGGGGGTTTGAGATGTCGAAAGAACTCGGTGTGCTATCTAGGAATCTAAGGAAGTGGCTTCTGCTGTGTCATGGACTGTCATGAGCTGCAGAGACGAGTTACTGAAATATGGCTCTGATCGTTATGCCATTATAGGGATATGTATTGATTATAGCCGTATAGGGGCATGAGGTCACAATATTGATCGGGGTCCTAGATAAAACACAACAGCGGTGTTATTTTGTTTGTGTTCCCCTGGTGAGGGGTTGGCTGTGGAATGTTAATAGCTGGTTGGACTGTTGAAGTCCGCATTACATATTGGACTAACTGTCTATGTATTTTAATCAGTAATTTTAGCTGTGCTAAAAGCTCATCTTTTGACAATTTTTCGATGTCCGGAAGTGGTGTGTAGCTGGCTAGAACCGGCCACGTTGCTCCTGGTCTTCCTAGTGGACCGAGCCTGGTGATGTGATTATTATGTTGTAAGGCGCCTGTAACGTCCTGGACGTCTCAGGATCGTTTAACAAACACGATAATGAGGACGCAACCACTTGTGTATGCTTAAGATACTTTAATGAAGGCACAAATAATACAAAGAGTAAACAAAAGTTATAGTCACTGGAGGTCTCCAGTCTATCTACGTTACCAGCCCACAGCACGGAGGGTCCTCACCGTCCTCTGCAAATACGCCGATCCCGGCGTATGCCAACAGAGGGCAGGAAACGTAATGGCCGGCAATGCCACTCGGTATGCTGTGAGGGGCTCGAAGAGTGATGGGGAGAAACGAGGAGACAGGGAAACACCCAGCCGGGGTCTCTACCTGAAGGGAGCAGCCACTCAACCTCTTCCTCGTACTGCACCGGGACGCGGAGTCACCTCCGGGTGATGCGTCACCGATACCCAAATCACAACAAGGAGACAGAACCGAGAGCAGCCGCTCGATCGATCCTATGGACGTCCTAGCCTGTAACGCGGCAAACACCTCCTGGTGTGCGTTACAGCTGGTAGTCCTTGTATCTCGGGTCGGGCTGGGAGCTACGACTCCTACCAGCTCAAAAGCCAATGCGCCTTGACTCAGCCGAGTCAGAGCGAAGCTCAATGGTGGACCGGTAGAGCTTCCGGGTCAGTAACAGGTTGCCGTTGGACAAGACACGGCCCAGGGAGTAACGACTCAACCTACCTCCGTTCTTGTCTGTCTGGAGCACCAGTCCGGAACGCTGCTCTTCACGAAGCAGGTACGTCGGTGTAAACACAATACCCGACAGCGTTGTACCTCCAGGTTCCTCCCTTTATAGGGCGTGTTTTCCTTGAGTTATGTAAAGGCTCTCCCGTTTACATAAGGGTGTGTTTTCCTTGAGTTATGTAACGGCTCTCCCGTTTACATAAGGGTGTGTTTTCCTTGAGTTATTTAACGGCTCTCCTGTTTACATAACCTCTCAACTGCTAAGCATCCTGGGAGATGTAGTCCGTTTTCGCTGGTTACCGTTTTCCTCCCCTCGCATGACAGGAATTCTTGACAGCGCCTTTAAACCAGAGAAGGTGCTCTTGGTAATTTAATGGGATTTCAAAATCCTCGAAAGGAGTGTATTCATCCGGAGGTTCCTCTATTTTGTAATAGTGGAAGTCGTGTGTGACAGCGTTTGCTGCTGGAAAGTTTATCCATGTGTAGAATATCTCTGTCTGCCGATATTCATGGGCCTCTACCACGAATATGACAGTACCACCTCGTGGTGTCAGTCCGTTTTTTAAAAGTTTAAGTGTTATAGATCTTCTTACGTTGACCGGAATGAATATAGCATTCGGGTCACTCTGTAGGAGACTTGTGTCCTCCTCTAGGAGTTGAGCTGCTATTGTAGCTGTCTCCCTTTCTTCGTCTCCGTCAGGCATTTTACTGACAGAAAGTTTTTTGTTGCAGATCAAGTTTCAAGGAAGCAAAGATTAGGTGCACAATATTTTGGAACACTGTATCCTTCAACGTTGAATAAACCAAAAACTATACATAGGAATCTCTTCATACTAAGTTCCGGCGGATTTTAACCTTTCACCCACTCCAGACGTCTATTGGAGTATTTACGGGAAAAACGTCTTGCATTAGTTTTATCGCCTTACCAAACGTTGGGCGCCATGTAGTGTAGTTCCTATATTCCCAATAGGCTCTGCGCATTGGAATAATATACTCAGCAGTGTAGACGTAGGGCTGAGGTCGACTAGGTCTCTACTGACTATATTAGACTTAAGTTTCGCCAGCTAGCTCAGAGGTCGCTAGAAACTTTCTCGAATAAACGAGGAGGAGTTTAACCTCCCTGGATAGACAAGAAGGGATTAGCTTCTGACAACCATATAACATGACAACTTTGCTCCCTCAGAATAAGAGTATATCTCTAGAGTCGTGTGAAAACAATAGACAGCTATTTCACTCAGTCACTTGTGCATACTTAGTTTCACCAGAGTGCAGAGAAGAGAGAGACGGGCGTTTTCAATAAAAAGGTAGAATTTATTGCGCAGTCTTTCTTCTCATGCAAGAGAAATGAATTGCCACAATTGCAATACTTAATGTAAAGTAAAGTGCGTACAGTAAAAAGAGTATTATAAAATAATACTGTAAAAGCATTGATATGGTTTCTTAGCCATAAGATACTTAAAATGCATAAAATCTATACATACATATTTACATTGACTAACGTACTCAACTGGTGCTTCTAACTACGCCTACCCCGGTGTACCTGACCTAAGCTTAATACGTGGGAAGGAGTAAGGAAGTAGCAGTTTAAGTTAAGTTTGCTTTGCCAAGAATCTGAATCAAGAATTCTCTTTAAGGGTTTAGTCAGCTCCGTACCTTGGTATTTAGAAAGCAGGAGGTCTGGTATCTCTTTGTCAGGACTCGATATCCCAGCAACCCGCGAGGGTAGGCTGGAAACGCCGGAGCTGGATTTTCTCGGCTGGAGAAAAAGACAGCGTCTTTCTCAGCGCGTCAAAGAGGAGGAGGGGCAGCGTCCGTGGGCTCTCGCATCAGCTGGGCTCTCGGGCAAGTAGATAACTGCTCTGCTCCAAAACCACCACTGTGTGTTTGCTTAAGGCAACGTTGGTATATTTATACCTGAAAGGTGCCAGGTTTGACGTAAGGGTGGGCATAAGACGTCAGTAAAGATGTCACCAAGAACTGGCCGTTCTTACAGTGCTTGCAGGAGTTCTATTACAAATCAAAACAAAAGCAAACGGGGATTTCCCAGGTTGCTGGAGGTTTGGTGTGTTTAGAGAACTCGTTGTGCTTTCTAGGAGTCCGGGGAAGTAGCCTTGCTTAATATGGCTGCACGGGCTACTGCTAGATATGGATATAAGTCTTATGCCGTCATAGGGATATTATTGATTATACCCGGATAAAGGCATAAAATAGGAATATTGATATAGGTTCCTAGATAAAAACACATATGGAAATGTGAAAAATAATTAAAACAGACAGAATACCATATTGACTGAAGTTTATTAAACACATTCACTGAATTTTATTAAACAAAGTGACAAACAGATATACAAAAATGTAATAAACATATTCACTACATTTTACTAAACAAGGTGACAAACAGACATAGTATGATTATTTTTGATTACAGCTTATACTAAAAAAAATTGAATGAATACACATTAAAACACGACTGGAGAAGAAACAAGTAATGAAGTTGTTGTAAATATGAATTCCGATATATATAATGAAGAGGATACTACTGAAATGGTGCAAGGTCTAACACTTGTCCCCTCCAGCTGAAATGTGGGGAGAACTACCCTACCCCAAGGAGTTCTCATCACTAAGGCGGAAAAATCTGGACAGACCATCAGCATTGGCGTGGTCTGAACCAGGGTGATGTTCCACCGTGAAATCCATACCCTGTAGGGAAATGGACCACCTCAACAGTTTTGGATTCTCACCCCTCATCTGCATCAACCATCTGAGGGGCCTGTGGTCTGTCTGAACCCGGAAGTGAGCCCCAAACAGGTAGGGTCTTAGCTTCTTCAGTCCCCAGACCACAGCAAATGCCTAACGCTCAATTGCGCTCCACCTCTGTTCCCGTGGAAGTAACCTCCTAGTGATGAAGGCTACAGGTTGGTCAAAGCCCTCCTCAGTCATCTGTGAGAGAACAGCCCCTACACCATGCTCTGAAGCGTCTTTCTGCACAAGGAACTCTTTGGAGAAGTTGGGGGCCAGGAGCACTGGTGCCGTGCACATGGCAGTTTTCAGGGTCTCACAAGCTTTCTGACAGGGGTCAGTCCAAATCACTTTCCTGGGCTGCTTCTTGGAATTCAGCTCTGTCAAGGGTGCAACGATGTTGCCATACCCCTTGACAAACCTCCTGTAGTACCCGGTGAGTCCTTAGAAGGCCCTCACCTCTGTCTGGGTTTTTGAGGTTCCCAAGCCAGGATGGTTTCAATCTTGGGCTGTTGGGGCGCCACCTGGCCGCTCCCAAATTGGTGTTCCAAGTACACCACGCAACCCTGCCCAATCTGGCACTTACTTGCCTTGATCGTGAGGCCTGCCTTGCGCAGTGCCATCAACACTTCCCAGAGGTGGCGCAGATGTTCTTCTCATGTGACACTGAACACTGCGATGTCATCCAGGTAGGCGGCACTGAACTCATCCATTCCAACCAACACCTGGTTGACCAACCTCTGAAAGGTGGCAGGGGCATTCTTCATCCCAAAAGGCATAACACGGAACTGGAAATGCCCATCTGGTGTGGAGAATGCTGACCTCTCTTTTGCCCCATCAGTCAAGGCAATCTGCCAGTACCCAGACGTCAAGTCAAACGTGCCGAGGTACCGGGCAGCCCCTAACCGATCAATGAGCTCATCAGCTCTGGGCATGGGGTGCGCGTCGGTCTTCATGAGCGAATTGGGCCCTCGGTAGTCCACACAGAACCAGAGTTCTGGTGTGGCACCCGGTGCTGCAGCCTTCGGGACCAAGTCTACTGAGTTGGCCCAAGGACTGCTGGAAAACTCAATCACCCCAAGTGCAAGCATCTTTGAGACCTCCTCTTTGATGCAAGCCCTGACCCTGTCAGTTACCCTGTAAGCCTTGTGCTTCACAGGTAAGCTGTCTCCTGTATCCACATCATGGACGCACCAATCTGTGATACTAGGAACCAGGGAGAACAGATCGAAAACTGTCCCAGCAACTGGCGGCAGTCATTCTGTTGCTCAGGGGTCAGGGTAGGGGAGAGGTTCACACCATCCACTGACCCATCTTGCTCTGAGGCTGACAGGAGTTCAGGAAGAGGCTCAGTCTCCTCCTCCATCCCAGCATCTGTTGCCAAGAGCATGCCCACTTCAGACCTCTCCAAGTGGGGCTTAAGGCGGTTGACATGCAGGACCCTCAAGGGGTTCCTGGGAGACTGCAAGTCCACCAAATAGGTAACAGGATTCTTGCGCTCCACAACCTCAAAGGGGCCGGTCCACTTATCCTGGAGCGCACAAGGCTCCACGGGGACCAAGACCCACACCTTCTGACCAGACTGAAGCTCTACCAGAGTGGCATTCTAGTCATACCACCCCTTCATCTACTCCTGGCTGGCTTCCAGATTTGCCTCAGCAAGTGCTCTGAAACGCCTAGTCTGGTTCCTGAAGGCCAGCATGTAGCTGTATACATTCTGGGGAGGTTTCCTGTGAGATTGCTCCCAGCCTTCTTTGACCAGACTTAGAGTTCCTCTTACTGGGTGGCCATACAGGAGCTCAAAGGGGCTGAACCCTAGAGACTTCTGTGGCACCTCACGGTAAGCGAAGAGAACTCGCTATTGACCCGCGGTGCATTATGCAGAACCCCCGGAGTGAATAGGCGACTTTAATTTTTCGTAGTACAAAGTTGCCTGTACTTGGGATTTTTTCCCCCGCTGATAGTTACGTGTGAGAGTGAGCCTCACAGAAGCCCTACACCCTAAATAAGAATTGCTAGTTTGATCCATACAAACTTGAAGGGTCCTGCCATTGTGGATCTACTGTTGTTTGTTTCACCCTGTCCTGAGGAGGCCCGATTTGTTGAAAGGACGAAACGCGACCGCGTCAACACTTTCCAGAAAGAGGAGTCTATTTTCAACTATTAATTAGAGTGGTACTATATCTTTTTGACACAGTTTGTAAATTTTGATTTCTGGTTTGTTTGCTTTGAACAAATTGTGTCTGACTACCTCGCAGTGTACTTCCTAGGAGTAATAGGAGGACACCTAGCTCTTTGCTTCAATAATTTCCCTGGATGAAGATGGTTTTGTTTATGATTATGTATTGTTTGTATTAATTTTGTGTATTATGTCCTTTAATGTTGTATATAGTTGTATACATATGTATTTATATTTGTGTAAAATGTACATTTGAAGTCGACTAAAACTGCTGAAGAATGTTTCTATGTGATTATGATAAATTAAATTGTATAATCATGTTCTCCATTGATTGTGATGGTATACTCATTGATGAAGTAGTAGGTTTAGTGGACTAGTGCCCCCTGTATAGGAGAATTAATAGTCCCCTATTGAAGTTGAAGTTGAAAGGGTTTTATAAAGCGCTCTAATACCAAGCGGTTTCTTGGCACTGCGGAAGGACAGCCCTGAGGGGAAGCAGGAGGATAACTACAATGGATAAGCTAAAGAGAAAAGATGAGTTTTAAGGGCTTTACGAAAGTCCATATAGATGGGATGGACCTAATGGCAAAGGAAGGGCATTCCAGAAAGAGGGGTTAAGCTTAGAAAACATTGCTCCACCAAGTTTGTTTCTCCGATAGCGAGGGACGCTAATGAGGAGCAGGGTGGAAGAGCGGAGGTTTCTGCCAGGGACATAGGCACAGACCTTTGAGCTAATGAAGTCTGGGGCAGTGCCCGCCAAAGCCATGAATATCAGGCAGCCCATCTTGAATAGAGAGCGCTCCGAGATGGGCAGCCAATGAAGAGTCTTAAGCAGAGGGGTGGATCGGTGAGATTTTGGGAGCCTATAGATAAGGCGTGCTGCCTGATTTTGAATTAACTGCAAGCGCTGGCGCTCGTAAGCAGGAATACCTACATACAGGCTGTTGCCGTAATCAAGGCAAGACAAGATCATGGCCAAAAGAATACGTTTGAGGGCTTCAACAGAGAAGTAACAAGAGATTTTGCGTATAATTCTGGGAGACAGAAAGCAAGATGAGACCACCATGCTGATCTGCGGGCGCATGGAGAGGCCTTGGCTAATTATGATACCCAGGGTTTTCACAGAAGCAGAGGTGTGGGGAGGGGAACCAAGGGCTGGGGGCCAAAAGACTGAAGTCCAGGGGTTAGAGGGGCCACCCGTAAGAACCAGTTCCGTCTTATCAGGATTCAATTTCAGATGATTGAGATTCTTCCAATCATAGATGAATATCTGAGTAGATTTAAACTTAAGGATAGAGTCAGGGGAAGAAGAAAGATTGAAGATGAGCTGGAGGTCATTGGCATAGTTAAATACCGTGACCTCCATTTCCTGTAGAGCGGCGATAAGAGGGTAGATATAAAGGTTAAAGAGAAGAGTAGAGAGAGAAGAACCCTGGGGGACCCCGCAGGAGACAGAGCAGGTGGAGGCAGAAAAGCACTCCAGTTGGACGGCCTGGGTGCAGTCCTTTAGGAAAGAGGTGAGCCAGGCCAACGCCGACCCCCGAACGCCGGCACCCCCGACAAAATCGAGAAGGATGGAATGGTCGACCGTGTTAAACGCGGCGGACAAATCGTGGAGGACCAGGGCCTGAGGAGAGTTGATGTCAGCAATCCTCCTAAGCTCATCCAAGACGGAGAGAACTACGGACTCCGTAGAGTGAGCAGGGCGAAAGCCAGCCTGATGAGAGGCTAGGAGGTGTTTCTCTCAATAAAGGTAGAGAGGCATGAGGTAATATTACTCTCCAGGATCTTTCCCAGGAGGGAGATAGGTCTAAAGTTTGGGAGGAGAGTGGGGTCAGCACCCGTTTTTTTTAGAATCGGGATAACGATAGCAGATTTAAACAGGTCTGGGACAATTCTCAGAGTGACAGCTGTATTGAGAAGGGTTAAAGGGGGTTCAGGACAGCTAGAGAAAATGTCCCTCAGAATATAGGCAGGGCAGCGGTCAGAAGGAGACCCTGATTTAACTTTCTTAAGCAGAGTAAGGAAAACCTCCTTGGATATTGGGGGAAAATGGTCAAGGGTGGAAGAGGTGAGAGGTGGTAGGGGACAAGAGAAGGAAGGAGGAGGTGAGGGAATGTTGCGTTTGATTGTGGCAATCTTCTCAATGAAATAATCATTGAGGGAATTGCAGAGGAATTGAGAAGGGATGGGCTTGGGGGCAACTCTGTCAGAGGCTGCTTGCTCATGAACAATGGTGAAGATCTCCTTGGGTTTATTAGCCGCTTGATGAATTGTCTGGGAAAAATACTCCCTTTTGACTAAGAGTATAGCTTTTTTATAATCCCGAAAGAGGGCTGAATATTGTATCTTAAGGATGGGAGAGTACTTGCTCCTCCAGCGGCGCTCGGCCTGCCTAAGTGTAAGTTTCTGGGGTTTGAGATCGTTGGTGAACCATCTATTAGTGTCGTGGGAGCGACAGGTTCTAACCGATTTAAGAGGGGCAACTGAGTCACAAGCAGCAAAAAGCCAGCTGTTAATGGCAGCCACCTGAGAGTTAGGAGAAGAGTCGGCCAGAACGGGAGGTGAGGCCCCATGGGAACGGCAGAGGGCGGCAGAATCCACGCGGTTCCAGTTCCGAGCCCAGACATTTTTAGGAAGGGAGGGATTGTTGGCGGCCCCAAGTTCAAAGGAAAAGGAGATCAAGGAATGGTCCGACCAGGTACATGGGAGGACAGGGGGAGTGAAATAGGCAGATTAGCTGACCAGGTCTGGTCGAGGGTGTGACCGTGTGTGTGGGTGGGGAGGGAAATGTGGGAAGTGAAGTTAAGACAGTGAAGGGACTCTGTGAAATCTTTAGACGTAAGATCCTCACGAGGATCATTAGGCCAAAAATTAAAGTCACCTATTATCAGTACAGAGGAGTTATTGACCACAAGAGTGGCTAGCATCCTGTATCAAAGGAATAAAATGGGGCATCGCTTGAGGGGGTCGATAGAAGAGTGCGCAGGTGAGGGGGACCGTGAGGTTGGTAGAGCGGACGACTAAAAAATTGACTGCTGTGATGGAGGGATGGGGAAGAAGTTGAAACTGGAGGTTAGAGCGGACAGGCATGGCCACTCCACCGCCAGCCTTCTCTTCCGGGCGGTCAGCCCGAAGAGCATAATAGGAGTCAGGAAGGGCCGCTAGGACGTCTGGCAAGGAATCGGGAGAGAACCAGGTTTCGGTGAGAAACAAAAAGTCAGGCTTGGCTGTGTTCAAGAGGTCAAAAAGCTCCAGTTGATGTTTGACTGCTGAACGGGTGTTAAGGAGATAGGCCGTGGCCACGGGTGGAGGGTTTGCACGGGACTAGGGGAAAAGGGGAGATTTAGCAGAAGGCGGTACAGGTTTCTGAGATCCAGGTGTGTAAGCCGATGAAGTCGTAGGATTTAGCTGTAAAATGCCAAGATTATCAATGCGGGCCAAGGTAGAATTGCTGATAGACCAATTACCTTGGCATGCCTGCAATTGTGTAAAAGAATAAGTTAAAAGACGAGCATGATGAGGGGCCCGAGTCCCGGCCAGGCGCGGACGGGCGCAGACGGGCTTCCCTTTGGCGCGCCCGCTGCGCGGCCGGGAGGGGGTCATCCTCATATGCTGATTGATGAGGGAGTGGGCGTGGCCGCACGACTGCACCGTCACCCAGGGCTTCCCCCGAGATGGCGGCGATCCTCCCCGTAACCTGCTACAGCGCCTAATCGGCTGTATGGGCAAGAGCAATGCGGTGAGGAGGAGTGAAGAATGAGGGGGGTAAGTGCCCAAACAATCGTAATTAAAAACACACAAAGTTTAAAAACAAGCTAGCGATGCTCCCGGCTTTCCGCCTCAGGAGTAGTCAGGGATTTCGTGGTTGAGGCGCGCGAAGCTGAATGCGCGATTAAGTAGTGGAGGGAGTGGGTGTGGCCGAACGACTGCACCGTCACCCAGGGCTTCCCCCGAGATGGCGGCGATCCTCCCCGTAACCCGCTACAAGCCCTAATTGGCTGTACGGGCAAGAGCAATGCGGTGAATTAACTTTTTCAGATATTTATTCCTCCTTTGTCAATTCCCTAGTTTGCTTGCTTCGGTAAGCAAAGAGAAGGCACGGTAAGAGGACGTCCCACTTATGCCTCATGGGTTCTTCCAGACCCATTATCATGCCTTTGAGGGTACGGTTGAATCTCTCAACCAACCCATTTCCTTGGGGGTGGTAAGGTGTGGTAAACTTGTAGGTTACACCACACTCTTACCCTAGGGATTTCATATACTTGGATATGAAATTGGTACCCGGGTCAGACACTAACTCTAGAGGGAATCCTGCTCGAGAGAAAATTCCCATCAGTGCACGTCTCACCACAGGGGCCGTCACTGTCCTCAGAGGGATGGCTTCCGGGTACTGGGTGACATGTTCCACCAGGACCAGGATAAACCTGTTGCCCATGGCTGTCCTGAGGTCCAGTGGCCCCACAATCTCAATCCCCACTCGCTGGAAGGGGGTACTGACCACAGGGAATGGCTGGAGAGGAGCCTTCTGCTTCCTCCTAGTATTTCCACTTGCCTGGCAAGTCTGACAGGTCATGCAGTGAGTGTCTGAGCTCCTGCGCGTTTGAGGCCAATAAAAGTGGGTGACAAGCCTTTCAAAGGTCTTGTCCTGCCCCAAATGCCCTGCCAATGGCACATTGTAAGCCAGCCCCAGTAGGAAGGCTCTGAAGCTCTGGGGTACCACCATCGCACGGGCTGACCCAGGCTCAGCAACCTTAGGCTCTGAATATAGGAGGTCATTGTCCCAGTAAATGAATTGTGTTCCAGACTGATAACCGTTGGCCTGGTCTGCAGCCTGCTGCTACAGACCCACGAGAGAAGGACATTCTTTCTGCCCTCTGCAGAATTCCTCCCTGGAGGGGCCTTCTTCCTGCTGCCAATGGGTCAGCTCAGGCAGGTCCCCCAGTTCAGCTATCTGGTCCCCTGTAGGCTCCAGGGCATCCCCTCAAGGTCTGCTTCTTCCTGGACTGTGGGAACAACAGGGGCCGGTTTCCCGGGCCCCCTGCCTCTTCTCTCTAAGGCCGGTTCCTGGGCCTCCCTCTCAGGCTCCAGGACCTCTTGAGCACCCCTACTGGCTGCCATTAACCAGGTGGTCATGCATGCCCAGTCAGGCAGACCCACCATCCTCAGGTGAGTACTCTTCTCCACCTTTTCCCAAGGGGAGCTCTCCAAATCGTTCCCCAACAAACAGTCTACAGGCATGGCAGTTCTCACAGCTACTTGAAGAGTACCAGAGACCCCCCCAACTCAAAGGGTACCTGAGCCATTGGACACTGACTCTCAGTGTTGTCGGCGTTCACAACTCGGCAGAATGCGTGTGGGACAATCTGCTCTTGAGACACCAGGTGACACTTGACAACTGTCACACTGGCTCCTGTATCTCTAAGAGCCTCCACCTTTTGGCCATTGACGGTCATCCACTGACCATATTTCTTAGTGTTACTGGGCAGTTAGTACTCGTGGACCACCTCACTGTATCCTAAAGAGACAAGAGACATTTCTGCGGAACGACACCCACCTTGGACTTCCACCTCCTCCAAAAGCATTAGATAAAGTGTGTCAACAGCTTGAAAAAGCTGGGTTAACCTTGAATGAAAAAAATGTGAAATAAATAAGAATGAATTAAAATATTTTGGTCACATATTTTCAGAAAAGGGGATAAGACCAGATCCTATTAAAATAACAGCTTTGGAAGCAATGCACAGACCGAAAGATGTAGCAGAACTGAGATCTTTTAGCAAGTTACTGCGCAAGATATATAAAGAATGTTGCAACTGTAGGCTCACCTCTAAGAGAAATAACAAAGAAAGAAAACAATTTAAGTGGTATATTTATTGTGAACAAGCATTTGAAAAAATAAAGATGGAAATAACAAATGCAGCAAATTTTAAATACTTTGACTCACATCTATGTACAGAACTATTAGTGGATGCCAGTCCTGTAGGTTTAGGTGCAATATTAGTACAACATAAACCTGGAAGAGAAATTCCCAGTGTATGTAGTTTCACATGCTAGCAAAAGCTTATCTGAAATAGAACAGAGATATTCTCAGCCCGAGAAAGAAAGTTTACAGCAGGACTCTCATATGTATTTTCTTTAAATATAACTAAAGCATTGTGTAGTAGTGCACTGTAATGTACAGACAGCTAATTTTCCATTGAAATTTACATTAAAGTTGCACAGACATTCGGTTTTACTGAAGGAACTATATTGTATTCAAATGATAATGTGTGGAAATCAGGTTTCAGTGAATAGTCCTCATTTGTGCATCACTGAGTAAAGTGTCTTGATTTGTTTAGATCCTATTAAAATCTTTGTTTCCATCAAACTTCAGAATTACAAAACATGAGTTTTCGTTTTGTGTTCATAATGGCAGAATTCTTAGAGTTCATTTAAAATAATTTAAATTCTGTTGTGCTGCCAAAAAAGACCCCCAATGGCCTTTCTTTCCACACTCCCTGTACCGCAGCAAGGTGGTGGCATAATTGATTTATTGAAATTTGTGAACGTTTTGCTCTTTGTACTGCTTTTTTAATTGTTGCCATCAATCTTTCTACTATTCCATTTCCTCTGGGCCACATTGGAGTTACCTTTCTATGTATTATTCCCAAATAGTTCATACATTTTCCAAATTCCTCTCCACTAAACGGTGGTCCATTATCTGTCTTCAATATATTAGGAATTCCCCATGTCAAGAATATTTCATCTAATACTGGAGGTACTGTTGAAGTGGATGTAGAAGATATTAATTTTACAATCAGAAAGCGAGAATACTCATCTACTATTGCTAGCAAATAATGTCCAGAATCTAATGGCCCATAAAAATCTGCTGCTATATTTGACCATACAGCATTTGGTAGACCAGACATGTGTAGTTTTTCAATTCCTTTTTCTTTTATAGTGCATTGACAGACATAACAAGATTGAACAACTTCTTCTACTTGTTTGTCCAGCCCTGGAAACCACAATTTTTCTCTTACAAATGTTTTTGTTGCTGAGACACCTCGATGACTTTCATGAGCCAAATCAATCAAGCGACATTGAAGACTTTCTGGTATTACTACTATTTTAGTTCCTCTGAGTAATATTCCTGATGAAGTCACAGATAGTTCTGAACTTATGTTTTTGAATGCTAGTTTATCATTTTTTTGACATTCATTTGAAATTGACTCCCATTAGTTACCAATCTCCACTTGTTTTCATGCAAGATTTCTTTTACTTCTTGTAGTGTATTGTCTTTTTCAGTTTCTTCAATTAGCTCATTTTCTTTAACAATTCCTGGAATTGCTGATCTTACTATAAAATGTATGTATTCCTCCACCTCTAACTGTTGCTCATCCATTGTTTTAGATGGATGTCTGGATAAATAATCTGCTGGATTATTTCCTGGTTTATGAATAATTTAAAAATAATTATCCATAAGTCTCATTCCCCATCTTTCAATTCTTGGTGGCATTTTTGTTTTAGGATTTCCAAAAATAGAAACTAGTCCCTGATGATCAGTGATAATCAAAAATGTTTTTCCATAAATAAAATCATGGAAATGTTTGCATGCCCAGACTTCTTTTTCAGTAAGCTGTCCACCTGCCTTCCCACACTCCAATCACTAGTATATTTTGACCTGTTTCATATATGATATCATATATTAACCTGGTCATTGTTTATGCACTAAATGAAGTGAAGTTCATGACAGAAGTTTAGGACATAGAAGAGGCCTGTACAGTTCTGATATGGGAATTTCAAATGTATGTAGCCTTACAAATTATAAGTGCTCAAGTGAAACATATATTTCAGTTGTTTTTAATAATAAGCCAGAGACGGCATGTTTCCATTCTCAGCAGAATTTTCCATTTCAAAGTAGATGGGGATCTGTTTTGCATGTCGAAGTGACGTCGTATAATTCAATGCAAGAGGAAAAGGAAAAATACAACAGTGGCAGCTTTGACGTTTTTGCTCAAATCTGAATGGATAACAACAAGGGGTGGTGATGGAAAGAGTTTCTGAATTAAGCAGAATACTCTCACCCAGTCAAGAGATCAGGGCTAGATCCAACACCGTTTTTTAGCTCACTGCACCATCCCAGCTCAGAACCTGGCTATATGCAAATTAGTCTGTTCCTGTCCCAGTGCATGATGGGAACAGGGCAAACCAAACTACTAAGCCAATTCTTACACCCGGAAGGAAACAAGCTTCCGGGGACCGGTTTCTGGCATTTCAGCCATCGTCGGCCCAGCTTGCTTGAATCCTGATGGTGCAATGAGCAAGGGACTCACATCTGAGAATACCCTTCCACGCTAAGGGGGGAAAAAATATTTAACAACAAGGGGTGGTGATGGACAGAGTTTCTGAATTAAGCAGAATACTCTCACCCAGTCAAGAGATCAGGGCTAGATCCAACACCGTTTTTTAGCTCACTGCACCATCCCAGCTCAGAACCTGGCTATATGCAAATTAGTCTGTTCCTGTCCCAGTGCATGATGGGAACAGGGCAAACGAAACTACTAAGCCAATTCTTACACTGGGAAGGAAACAAGCTTCCGGGGACAGGTTTCTGGCATTTCAGCCGTTGTCGGCCCGGCTTGCTTGAATCCTGATGGTGCAATGAGCAAGGGACTCACATCTGAGTATACACTTCCACGCTTGGGGTGGACAAAATATTTAACAACAAGGGGTGGTGATGGACAGAGTTTCTGAATTAAGCAGAACACTCTCACCCAGTCAAGAGATCAGGGCTAGATCCAACACCGTTTTTTAGCTCACTGCACCATCCCAGCTCAGAACCTGGCTATATGCAAATTAGTCTGTTCCTGTCCCAGTGCATGATGGGAACAGGGCAAACCAAACTACTAAGCCAATTCTTACACTGGGAAGGAAACAATCTTTCGGGACAGGTTTCTGGCATTTCAGCCGTTGTCGGCCCGGCTTGCTTGAATCCTGATGGTGCAATGAGCAAGGGACTCACATCTGAGTATACACTTCCACGCTTGGGGTGGACAAAATATTTAACAACAAGGGGTGGTGATGGACAGAGTTTCTGAATTAAGCAGAACACTCTCATCCAGTCAAGAGATCGGGGCTAGATCCAACACCGTTTTTTAGCTCACTGCACCATCCCAGCTCAGAACCTGGCTATATGCAAATTAGTCTGTTCCTGTCCCAGTGCATGATGCGAACAGGGCAAACTAAATTACTAAGCCAATTCTTACACTGGGAAGGAAACAAGCTTCCGGGGACCAGTTTCTGGCATTTCAGCTGTCGTCGGCCCGGCTTGCTTGAATCCTGATGGTGCAATGAGCAAGGGACTCACATCTGAGTATACCCTTCCACGCTTAGGGTGGACAAAATATTAAACAACAAGGGGTGGTGATGGACAGAGTTTCTGAATTAAGCAGAATACTCTCACCCCGTCAAGAGATCAGGGCTAGATCCAACACCGTTTTTTAGCTCACTGCACCATCCCAGCTCAGAACCTGGCTATATGTAAATTAGTCTGTTCCTGTCCCAGTGCATGATGGGAACAGGGCAAACAAAACTACTAAGCCAATTCTTACACTGGGAAGGAAACAATCTTTCGGGGACCGGTTTCTGGCATTTCAGCCGTCGTCGGCTCCTTTCTGGTGAAGAATTGGCTTGGTAGTTTAGTCTGCCCTGTTCCCATGATGCACTGGGCCAGGGACTGACTGATTTTCATATAGCCAGGTTCTGAGCTGGGATGGTGCAGTGAGCTAAATAACGGTGATGGATCATGCCCTGATCTTTGGACTGGGTAAGAGTGGTCTGCTTAATTCAGACACTCTGTTCATCACCACCCCCTTTTCTGAATCGTTTTTGGCCACTATAGGTGTGGCAGGGTATACTCAGACATGAGTCCCTTGCTCACGGCACCATCAGGATTCAAGCAAACTGGGCCGAAGACGGCTGAAATGCCAGAAACCGGTCCCCGGTAGCTTGACTCCTTTCCGGTGAAGAATTGGCTTGGTAGTTTAGTCTGCCCTGTTCCCATGATGCACTGGGCCAGGGACAGACTGATTAGCATATAGCCAGGTTCTGAGCTGGGATGGTGCAGTGAGCTAAATAACGGTGATGGATCAAGCCCTGATCTTTGGACTGGGTAAGAGTGGTCTGCTTAATTCAGACACTCTGTTCATCACCACCCCCTTTTCTGAATCGTTTTTGGCCACTATAGGTGTGGCAGGGTATACTCAGACATGAGTCCCTTGCTCACTGCACCATCAGGATTCAAGCAAGCTGGGCCGAAGACGGATGAAATGCCAGAAACCGGTCCCCGGTAGCTTGTCTCCTTTCTGGTGAAGAATTGGCTTGGTAGTTTAGTCTGCCCTGTTCCCATGATGCACTGGGCCAGGGACAGACTGATTTGCATATAGCCAGGTTCTGAGCTGGGATGGTGCAGTGAGCTAAATAACGGTGATGGATCAAGCCCTGATCTTTGGACTGGGTAAGAGTGGTCTTCTTAATTCAGCCACTCTGTTTATCACCACCCCCTTTTCTGAATCGTTTTTGGCAACTATAGGTGTGGCAGGGTATACTCAGACATGAGTCCCTTGCTCACTGCACCATCAGGATTCAAGCAAGCCGGGCCGAAGACGGCTGAAATGCCAGAAACCGGTCCCCGGTAGCTTGTCTCCTTTCTGGTGAAGAATTGGCTTGGTAGTTTAGTCTGCCCTGTTCCCATGATGCACTGGGCCAGGGACAGACTGATTTGCATATAGCCAGGTTCTGAGCTGGGATGGTGCAGTGAGCTAAATAACGGTGATGGATCAAGCCCTGATCTTTGGACTGGGTAAGAGTGGTCTGCTTAATTCAGACACTCTGTTCATCACCACCCCCTTTTCTGAATCGTTTTTGGCCACTATAGGTGTGGCAGGGTGTTAGACGGACCGGGAGGGTCGGCCGAGGACAAGGGGAGAGGTCTCCGGGGAGAGCCGTCTCCAGCGATCGTACAGACAAGTAACTTCCTCCCCACAGACGTACGCCACACAAGGATAAGGTTCAACGTTACTTTATAAGCAATTCTTCAAGTACGGTGAAATGGTACAAGGAGGTCTGGACTCCGGGGTCCCCTCTATACTAGTCTCTTGGTTGGGAAAAGGGTAGTGGGACAGTCTTATTACCAATCTGGTAAATGAAATAGCTCACACACAATCCTCGAGCTCGGCGTTCTAGATGATCGGGCCGCGGCGGAGCCAGCAGGTCCCGAGATGGTTGAAGGTAGCGACGGTCCGCGGCGGAGCCAGCAGGTCCCGATGAAGGTGGTGGTTACAAACGGTCCGCGGCCACGCCAGCAGGTCCCGACGACGATGAAGGTTTCAGAAGGTTGCGGCAGCGCCAGCAGGCAGGTCGATAGTTCGCAAGGCAGGGCTACGGCAGCGCCAGTAGTCCGTCAAGGATGAGTTCTTCACTGCGTCTCTCGACTCCAGGATACAACTGCCTTCCTGCTCTGGAGCTGCCCCAGTTATAGGTCTGGCGCCCTTTGATGTCCGGACCCTCGCACTTGGAGGTCGGGAGATCCAGGATGAGGGAGTCCAGACACCCAGCAGGGGGGTGGAGCCAGCGCCTCGGGAAGCTGGGGTGATCGGCACCTGGCGGGGGAGAGCCATCGACACCTCTTTCTCCCATTGACCTGCCAAGTAGTCCACTCATCTCCTGGGTGGATGGTGGTGCCGGGATGTCGGGGCCTGGCCAGGCCCAGGGTTAGGGTCGATCGGAGGCCACGCGGCCTCGTGGTGCTGTGTCCAAGATGGCGCCCAGGCCGGGCGAGAGAGGGCCGGTAGGGAATCGGGCCCATGATGGGGAGATGTCCAGGGGCAGGGGTCCCATATGAGACGGGAAACGGGTGGTTGTTGCGTGTAACACCTGAAGAGCCAGGTTCGAGCCTGGTCGTGCGGGGAGGGAGCAAGCCTTTCCTGTGGCCTGTCCAACATGCGTCCCCCCCAGCTGAAGGCGGGGAGAGTCACCCATCCGCTTGGGGACTCTCTTCGTCGAGGCGGAAAAAGCGGGACAGGCCATCTGCGTTGGCGTGGTCTTGCCCTGGTCGATGTTCCACCGTGAAGTCCATCCCCTGCAGGGAGATGGACCAACGCAAGAGTTTCGGGTTTTCCCCCCGCATCTGCATTAGCCACTGCAGGGGCCGATGATCGGTCTGTACCCGAAGAGATAAGGCCGGAGCTTTTTGAGGGCCCACACCACGGCGAAGGCCTCCCTTTCGATGGTGCTCCAGCGTTGTTCTCGGGCCAGGAGCCGTCTGCTGATGAAAGCCACCGGCTGGTCAAGTCCCTCGGTGTTCAGCTGGGAAAGGACTGCCCCAATGCCATGGTCAGAGGCGTCCGTTTGGACGATAAATTCTTGACTGTAGTCGGGGCCTGGAGCACAGGGGCGGAGCACATGGCGGCCTTCAGCTTCTCGAAGGCCGCTTGACAGTCGGCGGTCCAGTTGACCTCCTTTGGTTGGTTTTTGGATGTGAGTTCCGTGAGGGGCCCCACAATGCTGCCATAGTCCCTCACGAACCGCCGGTAGTAGCCTGTGAGTCCCAAGAAGGCGCGGACCTCGGTCTGGGTGATGGGAGGCTGGCAAGCCTGGATGGCAGCGATCTTCAGTTGCAGAGGGGCCACCAGACCGCTTCCCACCTGGTGCCCGAGATAGGTCACGGACCCCTGGCCAATTTGGCATTTGCTGGCCTTGATCGTGAGGCCAGCCCGTTGGAGGGCCTGTAGCACCTCTCGGAGGTGGTGGAGGTGGTCGGACCAGTGGCGGCTGTACACAGCGATATCGTCCAGGTAGGCGGCGCTGAATTCTTCGAGTCCCGCCAGGACCTGGTTTACTAGCCGCTGAAATGTTGCTGGGGCATTCTTCATGCCGAATGGCATGACCTTGAAGTGGTAGTGGCCATCAGGGGTGGAGAAGGCAGATCGTTCTTGGGCCCGGGGTGTGAGACCGATCTGCCAGTAGCCCGCTGTCGGGTCGAAGATGCTGAGGTAGCGGGCAGCTCCTAGGCGGTCGATTAGTTCATCTGCTCGGGGAATGGGGTGTGCGTCTGTTCTGGTGACCGCATTCAAGCCCCGGTAGTCGACGCAGAACCGGAGCTCAGGCGTGGTGCCGGGGGCGGCTGCTTTGGGGACCAGTACCCCTGAACTGGCCCAGGGGCTGTCTGATGGCTCGATGACCCCGAGCGTGAGCATCTTGGCCACCTCTTCTTGGATGCAGTTCCGTACCCGATCTGGTACGCGGGTAGCCCGATGGCGGACAGGGGGACTCTCTCCAGTGTCCACGTCGTGTAAGCACCAGGGGGTGACCCCTGGGGTGAGGGTGAACAGGGTGGCGAACTGCAGCAGGAGGTCTCGGCAGCCTTGGCGCTGTTCCGGGGTGAGGGCCTCCGAGAGTCGGACCCCGTCCACGGAGCCGTCCTTCTCTCGAGTCCGTAGGAGGTCAGGAAGTGGTTCGGAGTCCTCCTCGGCTCCGCTGTCCGTTGCCATCAGGAGGCTGAGCTCTGAGCGCACAAAGTGGGGTTTCAGTCTATTGGCGTGGAGGACCCGGAGGGGGTTCCGTGAAGATTCCATATCGATGAGATAGGTGGCAGGGCCCTTGCGCTCGACCACTTTGAAGGGCCCCGTCCATTTGTCTTGAAGGGCGCATGGTTTGGTGGGAGACATTACCCACACTTGTTGGCCGGGTTCAAATTCGATGGAGGAGGCATTTCGATCGTACCACCGTTTCATGTCTTCCTGACTGGCCTCCAAGTTGGCTTTGGCCATCTCTCGGAACCGTCTGGTCTGGTTGCGGAGGGTTAGGAGGTACTTGAATACATCTGGAGGGTTCTTTAGAGGGGGCATTTCCCAGCCTTCCTTGACTAGGCTGAGCGGCCCGCGCACAGGGTGTCCATACAAGAGTTCGAACGGGCTGAAGCCGAGTGACTTCTGGGGGACTTCTCGGTAGGCAAAGAGGAGGCACGGTAGTAGCACATCCCACTGGCGACGGAGGGGCTCTTCCAACCCCCCAATAATCCCTTTGAGCGTGCGGTTGAACCGCTCAACCAGTCCGTTCCCTTGAGGGTGATAGGGGGTCGTGAATCGGTAGGTGACCCCACACTGTTGCCAGAGGGACTTCATGTATTTTGAGATAAAGTTTGTGCCTCGGTCGCTGACGACTTCTCGGGGGAAGCCCACCCGGGAGAAGATCCCCATCAAGGCCCGGCCGACCACCGGGGCTGTCACAGTTCGTAGGGGAACAGCCTCGGGGTAGCGAGTGGCGTGGTCCACCAGTACCAAGATGAACCGATGCCCTTGTGCTGTACGGGGGTCCAGGGGCCCCACAATGTCTATCCCCACCCTCTCGAACGGGGTGGTGACCACTGGGAAAGGTTGCAGAGGTGCTTTAAGCTTGCGGCCGCTCTTCCCGCTGGCCTGGCACGTGGGGCAGGACCGGCAGTGCTGGAGTACGTTGTTCCTTATCTTGGGCCAGAAAAAGTGGGTCACTAGGCGACTGTAGGTTTTGTCCTGACCCAGGTGGCCAGCCAGGGGGACATCGTGGGCCAGGTTTAGCAAGAAGTCTCTAAAGCGGAGGGGCACCACTAGCACTCGACTGGCCCCTAACTCTGCGATTCTCTGTTCGCTGTACAACAGGTCATTGTCCCAATAGACCCAATGGGTTCCGGAGGTATCCCCTGCACTCTGGGCGAGGGCTTGTTGGCGGAGTCCCTCGAGGGAGGGACAGGTCTTCTGCTCGTGGCGAAACTGTTCCTGGGTGGGCCCCTCCTCCTGACGCCACTGAGCCAGGCCGGGAAGGTCCTGAGGCTGAACGAGCCCCTCGGGAGTTTGCTCTGGGGGGACGGCACGGTCGGGGTCCTCTACTGGCGCGACCTGGGGAGGATGTGCTGGCCATTCAGGTTCTTCGGGTCGGGGGTGGCACGGGCAGCCATGGACCGGGTGGTTACGCACGCCCAGTCCGGGATGCCCAACATCCCCAGGTGTTCTCTCCTCTCTACGGCGGCCCACGGGGAACTCTCCAGAATATTTCCCAGGAGACAGTCTACGGGGGCATCATCTCGGACCGTCACTTTCAACATGCCGGAGACTCCTCCCCACTCGAAGGGGACGCAGGCCATCCGACATACTCTCCGAATTGTCGGCTGAACGGACAGGGCAGAGAACGTTCGGCAGGATCTGTTCTGGGGTCACCAGATGACAGCGGACGGCCGTTACACTGGCCCCGGTGTCACGTAGGGCTTCGGCCCGGCGTCCATTAATGTTCACCCACTGACTGTACTTCCGGGTGTTGGCGGGTAGGGGGACCCGCGGGACCATGTCTTTTCCCCCTAGGCACGCTAGAACCATGGCGGCGGGTTCCCATTCTTGGTGTTCTTGCTCACACTCCTCGTGTTCCTCGGAGATTTGTTCTTCCCCCAGGGCGGCGGCAGCCATCTGGCGGGGTCTCGGAGTCTGGCGCTGTGGACAACACGGGTCGTTTGTGTAGTGGCCGACTCGCTGGCATCGGTGACATGTGACATTGGCTCTGTATCCCGGCCGCGCCGGGGTGTTGTCCCGGTTGGCCGGGGGTGGGGTGCTGGTAGCGGGAGCGGCCGGGGCGTTATCTCTTCCTCGTCCCTGGCCTCCTCCTCCTCCTCGGGGACGGTGCTGACCGTTGTTGTTCCGGATCTGTTCATGTGACCCATTTCGGCCCACTCTGGTAATTTCCCACCGGTCAGCCTCGGCGGCGAGCTGCCGCGGATCAGTCAATTTACTGTCGAGGAGGTGCTGCCTGAGCTCGACGAAGCAGTTGTTTGATAGATGCTCCCATACCATGAGATTGAATAGTTGCTCGTAGGTCGTTACGTTGCTTCCCTTGATCCACCCCTCGAAGGCTCGGCTGAAATAGTTCACATATTCCACCCAAGTTGTACCCGGGATCCGGGTGCAGTCTCGGAACCTCTGGCGGTACATTTCGGGTGTGAGCCCATAGCGGGTGAGGAGGGTAGCTTTCATGTGGTCATAGGAGGTCATCAGATGGTCGGGAAGCTGCAGCAGGGCATCGCGGCCCTCATTGACGAACCTCCCCCATAGACCGGCTCCCCAGTCACTGCGATCGATCCGGTGGGAGGTCATAGCGATCTCATAGGCCTTGAACCACTGCTGTATGTCATCATCTCGGAAATATTCTCGAACGACATCCTTGGGGATGTGTACCTTCTTTTCTGTTGCCCCCGGGGTGCGCGGTTGCTCGGGCACCCCTAATTCTTTGTTCTGCTTGCTTAAGTCTATCTCAGCTAGTTTGCGCTCGTGCTCATACACCAGTCTCTTCTCTTTGAGTTCTCTTTGTCTCTGCTTCTCTTCCCGTTCTTCTCGGAGCCGCAGGTGTTCCAGGTTCAGTTTTTGTTCGGCTAATTTGAGTTTGCCATCCATTTTGAGCCGGGCCATTTCTAGCTCGTGTAGTCGGTTCCTTTCTCGTTCTTGGATCTCATCTTGTGAGAGACCCGTTCTTTGCTCCTCGGGAGCCGTGGTGTTTTTCTCTGCTGCTGCGACATTTTGGTCCGGGGGTCTGACGGCCCCGGTTTCCTCCCATGACTCAATGGCGTGCTTGAAATCGTCTTTAGTACTCAGACCGGTGGTAGCGATACCTAGTTCAATGCAGAATTGTTTCAACTCACAATGGCTGTATTCTTCCAATTTCTCCATCTGGAATTTCTCGGTGGATCCGCTTTCTTTGGTTGGCATTGTGGTTTTGTCGTGGGGTGAGCTACTCTCTGTACGATTACGCGTTGATTCGGATCGCGCCGCTGGCCACCAATGTTAGACGGACCGGGAGGGTCGGCCGAGGACAAGGGGAGAGGTCTCCGGGGAGAGCCGTCTCCAGCGATCGTACAGACAAGTAACTTCCCCCCCACAGACGTACGCCACACAAGGATAAGGTTCAACGTTACTTTATAAGCAATTCTTCAAGTACGGTGAAATGGTACAAGGAGGTCTGGACTCCGGGGTCCCCTCTATACTAGTCTCTTGGTTGGGAAAAGGGTAGCGGGACAGTCTTATTACCAATCTGGTAAATGAAATAGCTCACAATCCTCGAGCTCGGCGTTCTAGATGATCGGGCCGCGGCGGAGCCAGCAGGTCCCGAGATGGTTGAAGGTAGCGACGGTCCGCGGCGGAGCCAGCAGGTCCCGATGAAGGTGGTGGTTACAAACGGTCCGCGGCCACGCCAGCAGGTCCCGACGACGATGAAGGTTTCAGAAGGTTGCGGCAGCGCCAGCAGGCAGGTCGATAGTTCGCAAGGCAGGGCTACGGCAGCGCCAGTAGTCCGTCAAGGATGAGTTCTTCACTGCGTCTCTCGACTCCAGGATACAACTGCCTTCCTGCTCTGGAGCTGCCCCAGTTATAGGTCTGGCGCCCTTTGATGTCCGGACCCTCGCACTTGGAGGTCGGGAGGTCCAGGATGAGGGAGTCCAGACACCCAGCAGGGGGGTGGAGCCAGCGCCTCAGGAAGCTGGGGTGATCGGCACCTGGCGGGGGAGAGCCATCGACACCTCTTTCTCCCATTGACCTGCCAAGTAGTCCGCTCATCTCCTGGGTGGATGGTGGTGCCGGGATGTCGGGGCCTGGCCAGGCCCAGGGTTAGGGTCGATCGGAGGCCACGCGGCCTCGTGGTGCTGTGTCCAAGATGGCGCCCAGGCCGGGCGAGAGAGGGCCGGTAGGGAATCGGGCCCATGATGGGGAGATGTCCAGGGGCAGGGGTCCCATATGAGACGGGAAACGGGTGGTTGTCGCGTGTAACACCTGAAGAGCCAGGTTCGGGCCTGGTCGTGCGGGGAGGGAGCAAGCCTTTCCTGTGGCCTGTCCAACACAGGGTATACTCAGACATGAGTCCCTTGCTCACTGCACCATCAGGATTCAAGCAAGCCGGGCCGAAGACGGCTGAAATGCCAGAAACCGGTCCCGGTAGCTTATCTCCTTTCTGGTGAAGAATTGGCTTGGTAGTTTAGTCTGCCCTGTTCCCATGATGCACTGGGCCAGGGACAGACTGATTTGCATATAGCCAGGTTCTGAGCTGGGATGGTGCAGTGAGCTAAATAACGGTGATGGATCAAGCCCTGATCTTTGGACTGGGTAAGAGTGGTCTGCTTAATTCAGACACTCTGTTCATCACCACCCCTTTTTCTGAATCAAATCTGAATGGAGGCAATCCGTACCGTCGCGTGCAACAAACTCAGGAGCAGAGTGTGAAGAGACCGCCCCACCTCTTGCTCCATGGAGCTTCATATATGAAACAGGTCAAAATATACTAGTGATTGGAGTGTGGGAAGGCAGGTGGACAGCTTACTGAAAAAGAAGTCCCCAGATTCAGACGTAATGGCATACAAGTATGAAGGGGGCTTTACATGACTTTGTATCTAGTATTCTGGAGTAACTAGGCTGTAAATTATGTAACTGTAACTTAGGTAGGGATTAGACTAATTTCCTGGGGCTGCACAATGCTATATGACTAAGGTGTATGTAGCATTCAATCCTTTATCCATTTTCTTTGCTAGTTTAACAATTACGGCTATTGTTACTGCTCAAGTTATTTGTAGGCGAATATCACATGAAATCTAAAATCTTTAGTGTATACGGGGCAGACACACATGAATTCTGATAGAATCACTGCGAAGACGGAAGCTCCGGACTGCTTGTCGATGGCTGGCTGGCATGCGATTTTACAGCCCCGTCTGGTGGTTTCAGTTTCATTTTTGCTTTTTTCAGCTGCTCACCGGACCCGTGGCTCTTCCTGGATCTGTGGTCATGAAAAACAAGCCCCCTCGTTGCCGGGGTAACCCTCAGAGCAGGCGCCAATCCTAGCGCTGCTTGGTGGTGACGTCGACGGACTCTGGGCCCGGTGATGTCAATTAAAGTGCTCTTGCGTCTCCCGGGCCAGCACCGGTCGTTTAATCCGCATGTAAAGCACACCAATACCTTGGTGAGTGTGCACAATATAGAAGGGGGCAGCTCGGCAAGGTGAAAGGGTCCCAACGCAAGATGCGCTCTGTGGTGGGGGAAGCGTGTGCTTAAGCGAGAGGAAATCCAGATGAGCAATGCGAGGAAGCAAGCAAGGCAGAGAGAGGCACGCAAGGCTTAATGAGCCTTGACAGAAACCCACATGACGGCTGCGTGCGTGCATGCACGCGTAAACGCAAGCTAGAAGCTAGCAAAAAACTCTGTAGCACTTTCAAAAGCTGCTTACTAAATGCCTCGCAGAGCAGCGCATGCACTAGCTCAGCGAGACCTAAAAAAGGAGAATTACCCAGGCTGAGTCTAAATGCACAATAAAGCAGAAAAGTGGAGATAAGTAGAGAGACCATAGCAGGGTGGTGCAAGAGAGTAGTGCCCGAGAGAGGTGGAATTTTTAAGAAAGTAATAAGAACACTCTGAAAGGCCGGCGCTACATGACATAAGCAAATGAGTAGGGTCCAGGATCCACAGTGAATCAAAGATGACCAGTTTGAAGCAGGTGTGAGCAGTACCAGAAACCAGGAATAGAGGGCCCGGTTACACCAACACATGCGGAAAGGGGATCACTGTGGAAGTGGGGAAGGTACCTTCTCGGCGTCCTTACCTGTCTGAATACAGCACCACGCAGCTGCGGGTCCATGCTGGGGCGAAGGCCCCTCTCTGGTAGCTGCTGAGCCTGATGTCACAATATATATCGGGGGTGATCAGGCAGAAATTTTAAATGACAATGTTTTTAAAAAAAAAAACATAAATAAAAGGCATTGTCATTTACAATGCCAATAACTTAAACTTTTGTAAATGCCATACCTATTGCATTGCATTTAGACAAGTTTGAACTATTGGTATTGTATTAGTTTGGTAAGTATTGTATTCCTGTGCAGATTATTTGGTCTTCTTGGAGTGCCCCAGACTGGGTGTTTGGCCAGGAGGGAGGCACGGAGGATCGGGAGGGCGGTTTCGATGTGAAGTTGGGTTGATGGGTGGACAAGGACGCGTGAGTGGGAGCAGCGAGGGGGGGCTGCTGAGGGAGCCTTGGCTTGGGAGGTGGGTATTGGTGGTTGGACGCAGGAGCGGATGGTTTTTGGGTGGGACAATACCTGTGGATGGCGGGGTATGAGGGGGAGCGAGGGAGTCCTGGGCTCAGAGCAGGGGACTGTGGTAGCGTGGCTGGCTGGCTTGGCTAGCTGGCTGTGAGGGATTGACGGATAGCTAGCCAAAATAAATTATAATAATGTGGGAAAACAATGGGTGGCGCGCTCTTGGGCCCACACAGGCGGTGGAATGTGCACATATTTATCTGAGGGACAGTACAGCAGCAAAATGTTGGATTGAAAAGATTACACCTGGTACCTGGCTGTACACCGTGCACACCTCCTACAGGGTTAGAATACATGGTCTTGCTTTACTGTACCATGCACACCTCCTGCAGGGAGAGAGTGCGGGCACTGCTATACTGTACCATGCAGACCTTGTGCAGGGATAGGATACCTGTTCCTTCCTGCTTAACTGTACCATGCACACCTCCTTGTTGGAACGCGCATAGTTACTGCTCAATGGTCTATTATGCTGAAACTGAAACTGAACGCAACCTGGATCCCCAAACAAGAGGCGCTTGCTGTTTAACGTGTCCAGCAGACAGCCAAGCATTTTGATATACCATAACAACACCAGCCTGTTAACATAACGTCAGAATACGAAGGACAACATTATATTCTCCACTGAGTGAGCGTACATGCTAAAGTAAACCGCACCAGGCACACCCCCTGGTCCCCGTTCTTAGGGATCCACGCCACCCCCTCGTCCAGAGACAGACAACATGTGAGTGAGACCCGCAGTTCAGGGATCTGGAGGGCGCTGGGAAGGCACTTACCGCCCCACCCCCTCCGTGTGCAGCCAAGCCAGCATTGGAGCACCGGCCAACTGGCCTAGGGGGAGGGATGGACTGAGCCCCTCCGGAAGCGCAGGTGGAGGGGGGCGAGCAGGACACCTCAAAAACAAGGAGGGAGAGCAGAAAGGAGAAGGGGAAGTGGGTGCAGGAACCACTGGGCACTTTATGCAGGGAGCAAAGGACTAGCAGAACACTTTGTAAATGGGGAGTGAGAAGTGGAAAAAAGAAGGGCGGGTCGGGTGTTAGAGGAAGCAAGAGGCGTTGGCGCAGAGCAGAGGGCAGGGGTTGAATGCTGCAGGAATGAGTGGGCACCTTATACAGGGACCAAGAGAGGATAAGAACACCTTGAAAACAGACAGGTCGAGAGGGCGTGAATGCAAAGGGTAAGAGTCCAATGTTGCAGGAACCACTGAGCACCACATGCAGGGAGCAAGGACCAAGCAGAACACATTGAAAATGGGGAGCGTGAAGTGCAGCTCGAAAGCAGAGTAGTGAGGGGGTGTAGGAGAATGCTGAGAAGTAGGGAGCCGGCATGCATTAGTGCATGGATGGGATGCACAGCTGCAGGAACTAGTGGGCCCCCCATGCAGGGTGCAAGGACCGAGTTGAATACCTTGAAAGCAGAGTAATGTGGGGGAGGGGCGCGGGATGCTGAGAAGCAGAGTCTAGATGCGAATACAGGGACTCCCAAAGACCCCGCCACGCACACAATGACTGCTCCGAGCCCGGAGGAAGAGAGGCCACGACCCCCGTGCAGTGCTCGCCCAACAGGTCCCTGCAGGGGGCACCCTCTTCAGCCCTTTGTGTACTCACGTACACGTCCTTGGCCAGGGCCTCACGCAGCAGCTGTGATTGCTAAAGCCCAGTGACAAAGACAGCCGCTTGTTTATATGTGCATCGCGCTTTCACTTTAAGTGAAAGCGCGATGCAAAAATTAACACGCTGCTGCCTTTCCCAATACCCAATGAAACAACCATTTATCTCATGGCCGAAAGACAATGCCGGCAGTACAGGCTTCCTTTCGAGATGCAGGACAGTGGCAGTAGCACATGGCGTTGGTTTCACTCATGTACCGTGGTACAAGCTTTCTTCGGAATCAGATAAAGTCCTGTATAGGTTGCAGCACTGCAAATCTGAAACACTCAACAAGCTGTCGCCATTGCGCAAATGTAAACCAAGTTGAAAAAACAACACTTCGGAAACATGATCCGTCACTACACGCCCCCTTTAGATAAGAAATACCCTCATGACAGCTGTCAAGCAAACGATCCAGTCCAGATGGGCCGTCCTAAAAGGAGAAAGGCCGGGAGTAAAGAAGCCTCCTTTTCAATTAGAGACCACCGTTTAGCATAAACGATGACGCCAGCCAATGAAAATGATGGGCGGGGCTTCAAGCCCTTTTGAAATCTCCTCTACCACAATATGTCTCGCAGAGCGAGCAGCGCATGTGCGCTGCTACTCTAGGCGAGACCTAAAAACTGCATCTAATGTCTGTATCAAAGGAATCGCGGATGCAGAATCAAAGGCGTAGAGGCCTTAAAAAGACCCGCCCCTAACATAGCATGATGCAGGGGGAAGCCTAGACTGCTGGGACGCATTCTAAATCGGCGGGAGGTCCCGGTCGCCATATTGAATGAATGAAGTTATCGCAGTGTAGATACAAAAAATAGGAACGTGACTAAGGACAGATAAAAAGTAAAACCTAACGGTAAATTAGAAGAATGCAAAGGATTAAAGAATGAGACCAAGGGGACTCCTGGGGGTGAGTCACTAGCAGCAAAGGGCACAGCGGAAAAATCTGGAGTTACTAGAACAAGGCTACTAGCGAGATGAAAATGATAAATGAAGTGTAGTGGAGAATACGCTCTCTCAAACATCTAGAATTAGAGTATAATTCGAAAAACATCTATATAAAACCATGCACAGAGAAATCAGAAAATAGAGATCAAACCACGAAATGGACAGAGACAAATGAAAAATAAACAAAATGTGAAATATTTACTAAAGTATAGAAAATATAATACCAGTAGATGCAATCCAGGAAAGCAGGAGAGTGAGAATAAGGCCCCTAACAAGAGATCCCATATGGACCAGAAGGGCTAAGGACAACACTGTGGAATCCTTAGACACGCGAGGAGAACATATAGGCAGCTAGGGAGCAATTAAATGGCTTGTTCCTAGGGGGTAGATTTGTTTAATCCTTGCATTTGGGAATTGAGAAGTAAGATCCAAAATACCTCCCTTTTCTTGAGAAGCTTGACATCATCATGTCCTCTGATGGCAACAATTTTCTCCAAAATCATCCATCTAAGTTCCTTGTCTTTATTTTCCAGGTCCAGCCTGTGTTGGACCAAAGGGGCAGTGATCTTTTGGTGCGAATGTTCGACTTGTGCTCTCCAATGTGTGTTCTTATCTCTCAGCCAGTTTCGCCCACGTAGCAGAGGTTACATGGGCAGAGAACACAATACACTACGTTAGTCAATTAGTCATATTCCTGAGTTCTATGCTTCTATGTCCAATATCAATCCGATCAGATGGGATGGCATTATCACGTGCTTGACATGTGCCGCATCAATGGTTGCCTTTGATGGGATTTTGACTAACCCTGGGCGAAGTACTACGCTACGCTCACGTAGTTTGCTAAGTTTGCTACTTCGCACTACGCAAATTGGACGTAGCGCAGTGCAAACACACATAGCGTATATTTTATGCTTGCTCGCGGACCTCAGCGGCAAGTTGGCGACCGCGAGCGAGTAAACTGGCATCCCGGCAAGACTTTTTCCTTGTTCGCGTTCAGTAACATCAAGTTGCCAATTGCGAACGTGGAAAATTAACCTACCGGCGCGATTCTCAACGCGGGGAGGTCAGGTTTCTCATTGCGACTGGTCGCGTATGCTCGTGACCGCTCACGATGAGAAACTATCAGTCGGTGTTGAGAAAGCTGCAGCTGGAGTAAAAATCTACTCGGGCGGCAGAAAACAACCGCTTGCACTGTGCAAGATGCGGTTTGCACTGATTGCACAGTGCCGGATGCTTGTCCGCACTGTGCAATCAGTGCGATCAGCATTTTGCACAGCGCACTACGCAGTTCGCTTAGCTACGCGTAGCTCACGTAGTGCGAAGTGTACTTCGGGTAGCTTCGCGTAGCTGCACATAGCGCCACTACACAAACTACGCCCAGGGTTAATTATGACCTGTAATGGATTTCTGGTAAAAGGTGTCTTTTGTCCTGGGTTTTGCTCTCACTAGAAAGCTTAGTAAATTCTTATTTCCTCTGAAAGCAAAAGTGGGTTTTGGTAACTTGAGAACATCCTCTCTAATGTTGAGGAGATGCCACTCAGAGTACATACAATAAACATGTAAGGAGGGTCATAAGGGGATTTAAAGACCACACTCTGATACGGCCCTTTAAACTCATTCAGATGACCCAAGAATAATTTGGTTGTCTTTTTCTACTTTTTAATATTGGTAAAGTGGGTTGCAACAGAATAAAGTTACTTTCAGCACCCTCTCATCCAATTTTATCCCACACACTTTTCACCAGTTTTTTCACTATTTTTGCACTACGACATCAGTCCCCCCCCTTCTGTAACATCGTCCCAGTTGAGGAACAAGGCCACGTTAATCTATCTGATCTTGGGTTGGTTTTTACAATCATAGCCCCCCATGAGAAAGATAATAGATGACACCACCAGTGGTCTTAGAAAAGGAACCCAAATGATGAAGGGCGGTTCCGTGTGGTGACTGATGGGCATTCTTATATGATCACCTGTTGGGTTCAATGTAAGGGTGACCTTTGTCTTTATAATTTATAATTTATACACAACATGGTATTGGAGTCCTCTGTAGTCGCTCATCCGGCGTTCTTGTTCTTGTTAGTCCAGACCCTCTGACTCTTCGTGTTTTGCACTCAGAGTACATAGCCTGTTTGATTTTTTGATCCAGGTTAGAATGTCGAGTGACAGAAACCAGTTTTTCTTCAGTGGTGTTATTCTTGGGAGCAAATATGGTTTCCCTATTGTAGTATTTGGCTCTTTTGAATGAGTCTCTAATCAGCCTTTTAGGATATCCTCGTGCTAGAAGTTTCTGCTTGAGAGTCTCAGCATGTCTAAAATACTTATGGATAAGTAATACAATTTCTACGTTAACGTGGAAGTTGACTGAAGGGAATACCATCTTTCTGACAGCGCGGGTGGAAGCTGCTGTAGTGGAGTAGTGTATTTCCTGAGGTGGGTTTGGTATAAAGAGATATGGAAAGATGTCGGTTATCGTGCTCTATCTAAATGTCTAGGAATTTGGCCCTATCTCTACACTTCTTTGGAGTGAATCTAAGATTGCTATCTCATATATTGATCCACTCCTGAACTGGTCCAAGTCATCCTCTTCGTCATGACACACGAAGAAGATGTCCTCGAAGATGTATATGGGGACCCCGGGTCGACAGGTACAAGAGTGCTGGGACCGTAAAATCAAGCACACTATTCATGTGCACATTCTGTGTGATGTGGATCTGTGTATTCCGAACTGCTGTGTTAGGTGCTCTCTACAAAAGCACAATATTATTATCCCGACACGAAGCAACATTAATCATACTGTGGTGACCATCATTCTTAAGCTACTGAGCAGCTAAATCAACCCTTCGTCATCAAGATTACAATGCATTATGTTTGTTGTAGTCCAATCTCAATAGAAATCAGCAGCGCCTTTAGAGAGTTGTTAGCCCTAAATAAATATATATGGATCAATGTAAATATGTGCAACATATTACACCAGCCATTCTTCACAATCATGATGATTCTCGGCAAAGTCAACATGTTAACAACCACATGTCCTTCCATTACAGTTCTGTATCTTCCCTTGGATTCCTCTGACCTCGAGACCTTCTTCCATGTCTTCTACTCCAGACATGTTGAGGATGGTCATAATGTTTTATTCCCACAGTTTAAGGTAAATTTGAGGTGGAGAACTGCCATCAGTTTGGTGCCTGTTTTTGGCACAGGCCTGTTTGTGCTTGTTTTGGTGGCATCTTCAGCATGTTACATTAGATACTCATTATCTTACCACCTCCTTTACGAGGACCTTCAGCTCAGGATCTGTAAGTGTGTCCTTCCTTTCCCGTCTAGGTTCATGATGGAAGAGTTTAGCAGGTCTATGCCTGTGATGACTAAGCAACATCAGAGGATGACTGTGGATTTGGTTTCTCTTGTTTTAAGGTGCTTTGTCCACAGAAAATGAATGCCTGCATACTCCCTGTTGGACCTGACCTCCTTAGTGTCACTTTACCCAATGTTTTGCCCTCAATCCTACTGTAGTTCTTGACTTTGTTGTTGCTTGCCTTAGTACTCTGCCCATTTTTCCACTGCTAAAGTGCATGTGCTCTCTTTCTAAAACATTTTAACATTGGCTTCCACCCAATTGGCACATTTAATTTACTTGTAAGCCAATAGTAAAGTGGCTTTATATGTATCCTGGACCTGTAAATTAAATTCTACTAATGGGCCTGCAGCAGTTATTGTGCCACCCACTTTCAAACGTTTTTCCAGGTCTGCTATTTCAACTGTATATGGAGGTTTAAACTGCCATTTCGACCTGGCAAAATAAACCTATTACTAGGCCTACACCTTCCTTCCTTTCTAAAACAGATACTTCACCTGTAGGGTAGGCCCTATACAGCCCAAAGTGCATGGTGCCTTGTATTTAAAAAAAGTGGACATGTCCTTGTAGTGAAAAACACTCAAATTTGTTTTTCACTACTACAAGGATTACAACTCCCATAGGGTAACATTGAGTTAACTTATTACATTTAATAAGGAATAACTTTCAATTTGGAGCAGGTAGGGAGGTCGAGTTGTGTTTTCTAATTGTAATTTAAAACCCTCTTTAATGGCAACATCGGATTTTAAGTCACAATTCTAAAAATGCAACTTTTAGAAAGTTAAGCAAAATGAAAAAATTATGGACTGAATGCTGAACAATGCAAACATTCACCCCCAGTCAAAAAGATTTGGGTTAAATCCATCACTCCACGCCACCCCAGTTTAGACGCAGCCATATGCAAATCAGTCTTGACCCTGCTCCTCATGGGAACAGTCCAGCCCGAACTGCCAAGTCTTCCCTGGACCTGAAACAAGCATCCTGTGGCCGGTTTTGGGGCATCACCCCTCATCAGCCAAGCTAGTTTCAATCTAGTGGCTCAGTGAGCACGGGACCCACGTCTGGGAATACCCTTCCCTCTTAGCGCAACACACGCAAAATGAACAAATAAAGGACTGTGCCACTGGATTTAAGATAGCCTGGCTGATGAGGGGTGATGCCCCAAAACTGGTCCCAGGATGCTTGAAGGACCTCAAATTGCAAAGCCATCGGACAGTTTCACCAACCTAAACGCAGTGTGACACATCTCTAGGCAAGACTCCACATCACAGCACTTCATCAACAACTCCTAGACACTGTCCCCCGCAACTCAACACAGGGAATCCTCAGCTCAATGTCCAGGCTCCAAGGTACTCTTTAGCGGACAAAAATTGGTTCCAGTAGCCGCTCCACTGTGCATTGTAGTCTGCCTGAACTTGTGACTTTTTTATGGTCTGGTGCGACCAGATAACCATGGTTGCCACTTTTTGGCTTCTAAGCTCTTGGTTTATTACATAAAACTAAACGGTTCTACTAATTGGATTTTTGGCATTTTGGTCTCAAATAATTTATTACATTTTACTCAATGTTTCTAAATTGGTGTGGGATTTCTCTTTATTTGTTGTTTCACTTTACTACTATTTGAAGTACTGCATAAATACTTTACACATTGCCTTTAAGTAAAGCCTGACAGTTTGTGCTGAGCTACCAGAGAGTAAGGCACATGCTAGTTTGGAGTTTGCTTATGTTTCATCCTGACAAGAATTGTGGTTGCTGCTTGAGTAGTGTTTCACCCCCTTCAATCAGTACCCACATTTCCTACACTCGTGCACAAGGAGGAGTTGTTGGTGTACTTTCAGGGTGTCCTAAGATCTTTTTAGGTGTTGATCTGGCTATTTCTTTACTCATGGGATTAATTTCCTCACTCAAGAAACTACTAGTGTCTGCAAATTGGCACTTTCTTAGGGTTTGCGCATGTGCTATTTATCGGGTACGCTATTTACCACATGGGCTAAATAACACACATTTGGCGTTTAACACAAGCGCTAAATATCAATTCTGATGTAAAGAGTAAAAACTCATAATCAATGGCATTTCACAAGTGTTACTTTGCGATCCTCAGCATTTACCCTACCTGCAAATTTGTTGATATTCACCACAAGACTTGTAAAGATATAAAAGCTGGGTTTTTAACGTGGATACATTTGTTGACATGCGCAGTGAGGTTATAGTCGGATTTCAATCTAGTGCTCATCTAATGTGCAGCTGCTTTTTTTGATCAGGATGCTGATGTAGCAACAGAAGGCAAAAATTAAATGTAGTGTAGGGATGTTGTTCAGTCTAATTTAAAGAGGCTGTAATTGCTGCCAAATTGTTCCATTTCTGATTAAAATATACAAAGACAGGAGTAGCAAGAGGTGTTGTATTGAAATGAATCAGACTAGAATTAAAGGCAGTTGTGTTCACAGGTGTACATTTACCTAAAGTTACTTTTTCTACTCCAGGTTCTGTAGTCAGACAGGTTTTGTAATGTACTGAAGTCCAGCCGCTGGAGCGAAGAAAGGACTGGAGCCAGGCCAGTCAAGGTCAGAGGAGAGGTCCAGGGCCACTGCACCTTCATTGCCTCAGACCACCCTTACCATGTAGAGCCGTCCTCGTGGCCCACCACAGAAACAAGCCAGGCCAGTCTTGCCGTGTAGAGCTGTCCTCGTGGCCCCCCAGAACAGCAAGCCAGGCCAGTCAAGGTCAGAGGAGAGGTCCAGGGCCTCTGCAACTTCATCGAGTCAGACCACCTTTACCGTGTAGAGCTGTCCTCGTGGCCCCCCAGAACAGCAAGCCAGGCCATTCAAGGTCAGATGAGAGGTCCAGGGCCACTGCACCTTCACAGCCTCAGACCACCCTTACCTGCGTCATGGGGAGATTGTCTTTGTTCACAAAGGGTTCCCTTCCTGCACAAAAACAATCTGTAAAATGCAGTTTTTCAACTTCTATGTGTATTGCAATAGCACACATAAAAGTTGGAAAACGTCATTGTTTCAATGATTGTTTTTGTTCAGGAAGGGAACCCTTCCTGATCAAAAACAATCATTAGAGGTGATTTCCTTTTTCTATTTGTGCTGTAGAATGCAGCATGCATAGAAAGAGGAGAAGAAAACACGGAGAAATGAATACACTTCTCCTCGTTGCTCCTCCCTATGCCTCCCCTGGGATGGCGTAGCATTCACACGCATTTCCAGATGTACGATTCGTCGTCAATCTGGAAATGTGTCTGGTTCCATGGGTGTTACACCCACAGCAACACCCATGGATCACCCCTTTCACACAAAGTGTTGCATGCAAAGGGGCCATATTTACAAGGACAGGAAAAGTCATGTAGGGTGGCTTTTCCTGTCCTTGTAAATATGGAGCAGTTAAATTAGCCACCGCTACGACTCAAAAAGTGAAGCACCGGCGGCGCAAGGGGCTTGTAAATCTGCCCCATGGATGTTAGCCATAGCATGCAGCATAACACCATTGTGTAAAGTGGAGTCTTTTCAGTATAAAACACTAGAGGTATGTGCTCCAGTACAAACTCATGTGAAGCCTACATAAGAAAGGTCATAAGTGTAAGATATATGCTTTGCTTCCAGCACACATGCTACATATTATGATTTTTTTTTCTTCTCATTCACAACAAAGATATCTGCTCCAAAACTGCTGGGCTATAGATAGATAAAGCTAAACCTGCCCTTTGCTGAAAATGTTGTGTACTGAAGAACTGGATCGAGTAAGGTATCTCTATACCTTACTCGATGTTTATGATGTAATCAGAGGACACAGTGCAGCCGCCAGGTGTTTCAGCGATTCCAACAGGCCACATTTTCATTCGCTCCACTTTTCCTTTCAAGTTCGGCATAATAGCAGTGGCGTAACGAAACTTGAGGGGGCCCCCCTGCAAAGTACATGGAGGGGGGCCCCCATGCCCGCCTGGCCCACCACCTACCACTTTGCCCCACCTATCGGAAATCTGGTATATTTTGATCTGAAACCTCCAACATTTAATGAAATGCCTCTATATTGTTTTGCTCAAAGTTTTAATGAGAAAGTGGGAAACACTCTTAACATATAAAACTAATCCATTTGTAACACTGTCAAGAGCAGAATATTTAACTGAGACAGTAATCAGGACTATGCCAAGGAGCGATCCTGTTGTCTCAGGAACTGCCAATTGCTGAACAACAAAGAACAGCTCTATAGGGTCTGAATTAGAAATTATATTGATGGACAATAACTTGAAACTTTCACAGCAGCTCTACGGAAATGAAGGTCATCATTAATGCCAACTGCTGGGAAAAATACCTAGAGTGTATTTCAAATTTAAGAAAGCCAGGCAGTGTTGTGTTCCATCATTACCACCCGCTTGACCTCTGCTTTCTAAGACACTATGCTTGGCTAATATTATTTACATTCTGTTACTCCCTGTAGAAATGCCCAAGTTCATTAAACTTATTTCTCATGTGTGTTCTGGTAAATAATGTAGGAGATGGAAATTATTACCTCCCATGTGAATGATAAATACTTCTTTTTTAAAACATGCATTTGATTATAATTTAAGCCTTGTTGCACTGCTCATCTGGTTGTACCATTCTTGATGACATGAAGGGAGAATATTTGCTATTTTGACATTAGGCAGTCTGCGAAAGAGGAAGTTATTGAAATCAATAGTGTGTGATACTTCTGAATACTACCAATTTCTCTTACATGTTATAGTAGTGTAGTACATATTAAAATAAATGCCAGACTGCCCACTTCCCATGTCACACACCCACAAACCTCTAGTTTGCATTTGAAAAAGGGTTTGTGGGTTCAACCAACTCTGGTTTCTGTGAATTTTGGGCAATTCAGAATTCATCAACCTTTATTTACTAAGAGATGTGTGGATGACGTACATCTGTAGATGAAGGGTTCGTTTTTGCATCATGATGCTCTTTCCCTAAGGTAATAATTCACATTGAGGGAATGTGATGTGAGCACACTTGTATTGCAAAGAGAACTGATGTACAGTGGCAGTAGCATTTCATAAAACCTCAGAAACACTTATGCAGAATTTAAACATTCTGTAGCTTTGCTATAATTTGCTTTTTTGCTGAACTTTGTACACAAAATGTATTTTCCATGGGCCTAGACATGCAAGCACACGTGGTAATTGGGGCCATCATATTCGCAGATGACAGCACCAGGGACAACCTAAGGATTTTCGGCGCCCTGGGCCAAGCATATTTTGGGGGCACCTGTTTTGAATGTATTATTCTATTTCAGCTCTTTCATGCCCTCTTTGGCCAAGTCATTGAGAGAGCCCAGACCTACTTGTCCAAATTCTAAATGTGTTTAAATGTAATGTTCAGGGACAGTGATGTGTGTTTTCAATATTGTAACACAGCAGCTGCTTGCTAATATTATTGCAAATAATCTCTGCGACACACTTCCATTTCCAATATGTGAGGTCATTATTTGATCCAAAAGAAACTATTTTATGGATGTTGCATGAAACATAAACACAACAGTTCTCTGCAAAATGTAATAGACACACATCACCCACAGTGAAAATAAAGCAAAGGAAAATGGTATTTAAAACAATCTGTTTAAGAATCATTCAAAGCCATCAAGCAAGCTAGCCTCTAAAGAACAGAGCTGGTTCTATCAGGGCGTCCCCTGAAATGCTGGGCACCTGGGCTAGAGCCCACATTGCACATGCCTTAAAACGTCTCTGGCATCGGCCCTTAATTGGTGGCGACAATCTCCCATCCAGTAATGGCAACTTAATAAAAGGCAGAAATCGTGACCTGAGGAAAACAATTGAGGCCCTAGCAAGAGGCCGCCTAGACATACTGAGTCGCTGCCCACTCTGATGTACCCAGTAGCAGCAAGCAACCCCAAATCACAACCCCCATAGGTACGCCACCTACCCCATCCCTCCTTTGCAGCGACTGGAGTCACTGGACCCTCCATTAAAAAGTCATCAATCAATCCAATGCCATTGCAGAACTACATGCAGGCTAGACTGGGCTGTATGTAAAATGATTGCATAGAAAAAGCCTTGCCTACGAAAGCTTGGTATATTGTAAAAAATACAGGCCAGCTGCAGAGACCGTTGTCAGGTCTTTAAAAAGCTTTAGAGTCGCTCCCCACGCCCCCTGGTCTCTCCTGGGTATTGTTGTGCTTTGCTCACATTGCTTTGCTGCCTTTTATAGAACTGGTGCTTGCTTTGTTCTGTAGTGTTCTATTGCTATTCTGTTCATTGCTCGCATTGCCTTAAAGAGTGTCTGGGCCAGTTTGTATCGTAGCGCTCGCATTGCATGAATTTAATTAATTGTGCCTGATTGTGCCAGTGCCACTGCCCACAGCGTAATTGCTATTTGTGCCCCAACCTGTTTCGGTTTCACTTTTGCTGCCATTTTGTTGTTGTGCTTCGGAGCCCGTCCTCTTCACCCCGCTCCCGCCTCTGCTCCTCCCTCCCACTGACTGCTAAGGCTCGCCCCGTCTTCTGAAGCGCTGTGACCGTCCTGACTCCATCAAAAGCGGTCGCTCCCCACGCCCCCTGGTCTCTCCTGGGTATCGTTGTGCTTTGCTCGCATTGCTTTGCTGCCTTTTATAGAACTGGTGCCTGCTTGTGTTCCGTAGCGTTCTATCGCTCATTTGTGCATTGCTCGCATTGCCTCTTGGGGTATTTTTGCCATTCTGTTCATTGCTCACATTGCCTTAAAGAGTGTCTGGGCCAGTTTGTATCGTAGCGCTCGCATTGCATGATAGAATTTAATTAATAGTGCCTGATTGTGCCAGTGCCACTGCCCACAGCGTAATTGCTATTTGTGCCCCAACCTGTTCCGGTTTCGCTTTTGCTGCCATTTTGTTGTTGTGCCTCGGAGCCCGTCCTCTCCACCCCGCTCCCGCCTCCCAGCTGCTCCTCCCTCCCACTGACTGCTAAAGCTCGCCCCGTCTTCTGAAGCGCTGTGACCGTCCTGACTCCATCAGAAGCGGTCGCTTCCCACGCCCCCTGGTCTCTCCTGGGTATCGTTGTGCTTTGCTCGCATTGCTTTGCTGCCTTTTATAGAACTGGTGCCTGCTTGTGTTCCGTAGTGTTCTATCGCTCATTTGTGCATTGCTCGCATTGCCTCTTGGGGTATTTTTGCCATTCTGTTCATTGCTCGCATTGCCTTAAAGAGTGTCTGGGCCAGTTTGTATCGTAGCGCTCGCATTGCATGATAGAATTTAATTAATAGTGGCTGATTGTGCCAGTGCCACTGCCCACAGCGTAATTGCTATTTGTGCCCCAACCTGTTCTGGTTTCGCTTTTGCTGCCATTTTGTTGTTGTGCCTCGGAGCCTGTCCTTTCCACCCCGCTCCCGCCTCCCAGCTGCTCCTGCCTCGCTCCGCCCCCCCTCCACTCTCCACTTATGACAGATGCACTTGCGTGCAGCGTTCACGCGCAGCGGTCGCGCTGAAGGTGCGCCAAAGGTAAGCCCGTCTACGCCCGTCCGCGCCTGCACCGCGCCCAGCGCCAGACCCCCTGCCCCCCGTAAAACCCACTCCACCCGCATAACGTACGACGCCGCAATCCTCACAGCACTTAACCCCGGCAGGCTCTCTAACTGCCACCAAGCCGTCCCAGGACTCACCCATGCACCCTTCACCTGCCACTCCTGCAAATTCGACTGTATCAGGACCCACACCAAATCCACAAACACCAAACAGAACTCCGACACTAACCAACTGAAGTGCACCCTGCTCAACGCCCGATCGGTCCACAGACACGCAATTGATCTTTGGAACCTACTCGACACCACATCGCCGGACGTCGCCTTTCTTACAGAAACCTGGATGAACGCCTCATCAACGCCCGACATCGCCATAGCCATCCCGGACGGTTACAAGATCATCCGAAAGGACCGCATCAACCAAACAGGAGGAGGCATCGCCATCGTCCATAAGAACACCATCCGCATCACGACCAGTTCCGACAAAAACTTTGCAGCCGCCGAACACCTTCACTTTCAGATCCACACCGACCCCAAGACCACACTCAGAGGCACCCTCATCTACAGGCCACCAGGACCCCGCACACAATTCAGCGAAGACATCACGGACTTCATCAGCCCACACGCCCTCCCCTCCAAGGACTACATTCTACTGGGAGACCTCAACTTCCACCTGGAAAAGAACAAAGACAGCAACACCACCACCCTTCTGGACAACCTCGCTAATCTCGGACTCAAACAAATTGTTGACACCCCCACCCACTATGCCGGGCACACGCTCAACCCAATCTTCACCTCCAGCAAGCACATCTCCTTCAATCACACCACAGCTCTCCATTGGACGGACCACAGCTGCGTTCACTTCAACTACAAAAAGACCACGACCCACAACCACCCCCAACCAATTCCCCGCAGAAACTGGAACAAAATTACCACCGACCAGCTCTTCATATCGCTTCACCAAAACCCCCCTGCCAAATCATCGGACTCAAACCTAGCAGCCACCAACCTCACACAATGGATCACCCACAGCGCTAACGAATTAGCACCCTTGAAAAACCATCAAATCAAGCAAGGTAGCAAAAAAGTCCCCTGTTCAATGATGACCTTAAGAAATCCAAGAAGATCTGTCGCACCCTCGAGAAAGCCTGGCGAAAAAACCCAACCACTAACAACATGATCACCTTCAAAAACGCCACCCGCAAACACCACCAACTGATCCGATCCACCAGGAAATCAGCATCCCTAGCCTCGTTCTTTCACAACAAAATCGCTGACATACATAACAGCTTCGGAGACCAGTCCACCCCACCCACCTCCGAACTAAAACACCCCTCCAACAACGTTTGCGCCTGGAACCCAATAACCACTGAAGACACCATCCGCCTGATGAACTCCATCCACTCAGGATCGCCAACCGACCCTTGTCCTCACCACATTTTCAACAAAGCAGACTCCATTATCGCACCCCATCTCCGAGACGTCATCAACTGCTCCCTCAACACCGCTACCTTCCCGGAAAGATGGAAACATGCCGAACTCAGCGCCCTCCTGAAGAAACCCACAGCAGACCCCACTGAACTTAAGAACTACCGCCCCATTTCGCTCCTCCCATTCCCTGCCAAAGTCATTGAGAAAGCCGTCAACAGTCAGCTTGCCGCCTTCCTCGAATCCAACAAATCCCTCGACCCTTCACAGTCCGGCTTCCGAGCCAAACACAGCACAGAGACCGCCCTCATCGCAGCAACTGACGACATATGAACTCTATTGGACAACGGAGAAACAGCTGCCCTCATCCTACTTGACCTCTCCACAGCCTTCGACACAGTCTGTCATAGCACCCTTATACAACGCCTCAGCAACGTCAGAATTCAAGGAAAAGCATTGGACTGGATCATCTCGTTCCTCGCCGGAAGAACCCAAAGAGTCCGCCTCCCCCCTTTTAGATCAGAGGCCACCGAAGTCATCTGCGGTGTACCACAAGGATCATCACTCAGTCCAACCCTCTTCAACGTATACATGAGTCCCCTCGCATACATAGCGCGCCAACACAACCTCAACATCATCTCCTACGCAGACGACACCCAACTGATCCTCTCCCTCACCAAAGACCCGAACACCGCCAAAACCAACCTACACGATGGGATGAAAGAAGTAGCCGAGTGGATGAAGAACAGCCGTTTAAAACTGAACTCGGACAAAACGGAAGTCCTCATCTTAGGATCATCCCCCTCCACCTGGGACGACTCATGGTGGCCACCGGCCCTGGGAAACGCACCCTTACCAACGGACCACGCACGTAACCTGGGCTTCATCCTGGACTCCTCCCTCTCAATGACCAGACAAGTCAATGCCGTCTCATCATCATGCTTCAACATCCTACGTATGCTCAAAAAAATCTTCAGTTGGATCCCCACCGATACAAGAAAGACGGTCACCCATGCACTGGTCACAAGCCGACTGGACTACGGAAACACCCTTTACGCCGGAACCACAGCCAAACTACAGAAAAAACTCCAACGCATCCAGAACGCCTCAGCCAGACTCATCCTAGACATCCCCCGTCATGCTCACATTTCCGGTCACCTGAAAGACCTCCACTGGCTCCCCGTCAACAAGAGAATAACAATCCATCTCCTCACCCACGCACACAAAGCCCTCTACGACCTAGGACCCGAATACCTCAACACGCGCCTGTCCTTTTACACCCCCACCCGCCAACTACGATCGTCCAATCAAGCCCTCGCCGATATTCCACGCATCCAAAGATCCACCATGGGAGGAAGATCCTTCTCCTACTTAGCGGCCAAGACCTGGAATTCTCTCCCCACCTACCTCCGCCTTACACAAAACCACCTCTCCTTCAGAAAACAACTAAAAACTTGGATATTCGATAAGTAAAGTACCCCCCCTCAAGCGCCTTGAGACCCTCTGGGTGAGTAGTGCGCAATACAAATTTTAGACTTGACTTGACTTGACTTGTGTGATTAAGACACTGCTTTAGAGCAGCAAACACATGTTAAATGGGTCAGCCATTCTAATATCTCTAACATTTGTTGTTTATACCCAAGAAAGTACACCAGGGGCAAGAAAATGTTTTCCCCAACCCAACTGCTGTCATCCAAGTGGGAGAACAGCAATAATAATAAATCCTTTAAATAGAAAAAAATAAGGGTAGGTACTCATTAAATTGAGCTGGGGTGCAGCTAGTGGATGGGGTTAGAGGCGGGGGTAAGACATGATGATACAAAGACATTTCTATGGAGTATTCATTTTGCCCTTGCATTTCCCTTGCTAGTACTTCCCATATATGCAGATTAACAGCTTTTAAATGAATACAGTCACGCCATCAACAGCCCTAGTCAGGCTAATAATCAGTGTGGCTCAGAACTAAAGAGACTTTGGAATAGCTGCATTAATAATGAGTACTACGCCAGTTGCACGACATAACAAAATGTGAGAAAAGTATCAATATAAACAAAATGTGTTAACTCGTTACACAAAAAAAAAGGACTAACACGATATGTTAAGGTTTCCATGTTTGGTACTATTTGCAGCTTCTTACTGTTATACTGTTCCGGCTTGGCTACTTTTGGCACAATACTTACATATACACAGAAAAAAGCAGACATGCACACACAAAAGCATTCCACGCATTTCTTTAAAACTACCTCCTGAGAGTGTCCTGAATCTCTTCTTCACTGAGCTCGCTTTCTCTCTCTCTCACACTCAAACATACACAGAGTAGGCAAACACACACCAAAAAAGGTGTATTTGGGATTATTCCTGTGTTACTGCACAGCAATCGACAGAGTGAATGGGACTGACAGAGCAGGGACTAAATGGGCCCTACTCTATCAAACAGAGCAGGACCTGAAATTTCCAACACACGGGTATCTCTTGCTTAACAGGAATGAGCCGCTGCTGAATGGTTAAGCAGTGACTCAGCTAAGAACTAGAGAGGCACTTAGCTGTCAGAGTGTCCTACAGATCTACTCCACTCTGACTGCCTCAAGCTCTGCTGCAATAGCACCAATGAGCTTACCTTTAGTGAGTACTGGTACTCTCCTTTGCAGTGGAGAAGTGGAGAAGTGACACTAATCTGATTGGTAAAAATAAGAAGGGCTGGTACTCAGTAACTGTGAGTACCAGCCCATTTAAAGCACTGATATAGCTTACTGTAAAGCCTGCAGTCACAATGAAAGTGCTGGCAATAAAGCGTTGCGCATTGTGCCGGGAGAGAGAATGGAGCAGCCATCTGCCATTGGAAATGAAAGCACCGCGACAGGAACAAAACTCTCAGAACCGTTTTGGTCCCCAAACTCGTGGAACGGCGGCAGTACGCCCAACAGTGGGTCAGACGCAGGCTAAGGAGAGATATGTCACAAAGTACAAACAATCACCAGTACTTTAGAAGAAGAAGAATAACGAGGCCATATTTTTTAAGTGTACTAAATACAACAACGCAGAGCTTGTTAAGCTCCCAGTCTCTGACGTAGGATAAAACAGCTGGCTGGCTCTACATTCAAATACTCCCACCCTTCACCATCTTGTTAGATTTGGTGAGCTGCACTTACTGAATTCAGGGCTCATAACGCCCAATGACAACAACCAATACACTTTGAAAGCAAACCAGAGCGTTGTATTGAGAAGAATTTACATTTGGTAATTTCGCATTCAGTCAGTCAGTCAGTCAAATTACTTTATTCGATAATTCAATATCATAAAAAGACAGTGATGCACAATATATAAATTACAGTTACATTATTAAAAAGTTCAGAAGTTTCATAAATATTAAAAATATTAGAAAAAAGGTCAATACATATACAAAGTAGGTACTATACCATCCATATTTAAAAAACACACTGTGTACATAAAGTGCATGAATTATAAAAATACGTTCAAGTGTGGAGTTTCATTATCTTTTTTCTCTCCCTGGCAGCCCCCACCAAAAAACTAGCAACATGAGAGATGACCCTGGGACTGCTTAATAGTTGCAAATATAGAAGAGCAGGCCTCACCTGAATAAACCCTGCTTCCTTGAGGATGGGGACAAGAAACTTCCTCCTTGCAGCCATATAATGGCCACAGAACATTAAGAAATGCATTGTGTCCTGCTTAGAAAAATTATCACAGGAACACGGAGGCGCTTGATCGGGGGTACACCATACTGTTAGTTGACCTAAATTCAGGTAAATCAAATTTAAAAGGAAACGCGTTAAAAGAAATCTATGATAAGGTCTGTTGACTAAAACCAGGTAGGGCTCAGGACCTGGGGGATTTGAAACCATAAAATTGGATCTAACGGTTGCTTTTCTGAGCTCCTTCTCTTCTCTGCACAAAGACAACCTCTGTAGCATTGCCACCTTTGTTAAAGCTACATCCTTTACGGTTATGTTTTCTGGCACAAGGAAGAGCTCTGGTCTTCCAATATTCTGAAAACCTTGTTTAACGTAAGATAACCACTTAATTTTGTTTGCGTTGTCTAAGTGGAGACAGTCCTTGAGTATGGAGTGATTCAGGGAGAGTTCCGCATTCAGCCAGGTTATTAACGGCGCTACCTTTAGTAAATCCGTAATAAAACCGACGCCCAGCTCTGAATGCACCGAAAAAGAGGGAGTTGACTGCGGTACTGATAAAATTGTTCTCATGAATTTATTTTCAGTGATTTGCAAGCAGTCCATAGCAGCGGTAACACGCTGGGTCTGACCGATCCCCCTTCTTAAATACTGGGACGATGATAAGACTCTTTCCAGGATGATGGAATATTCCTGTAATTTGATACATTGAAGAACTTGCTCAAGATTTTTGACCATAATTTTGAGTCGCACTTAAAAAATATCTGCGGGAACCCCATCGGGGCCAGGTGCCTTATTTTTCTGCGTTTCGTCTATTGCCCTTTCTACTTCTGTGACTTCGAAAGTAACATAATAACCCTCAACTCTCTCTTTAGTCATATACTAGCAGCCCGCCCCAGCGTTGCCTGGGGTGGAAGGGGGCTGGGGGCTGCATTTCAGGTTTGCTCTCCCGCCCAGGCCCACGCCCGCCACGACATTGTCTGTGTCCTGGACAATGTTGTGGCGGGCGGGGGCCGGGGCGGGAGAGCACGCAAACCTGAAATGCTGGCTTCCCCTACCCCCGCCTGCCCTGACATTCCCCAGCAGTCCGTGCCCCGCCCGCCCGCCCCGACCCTGGCTGCCCCGGATTCTTACCTTGCCTCTGCTGCTTACACCGCCGGTCCATATTTCTCCGCTCCGCCGCTCTGCCACTCACCACCTGTCCGCCGCGCTCCTCCCCGCGCCATATCCGCCTCTCCGCTCCGCCGCTGGCCTCACTTCGCCGCTCCTCCCCTGCGCGCCATGTCCGCCGCTCCTGGGACGCTGCTCCTCCCCTGCTCCTGACGTGACGACGCACAGTCGCGGCCGGTGCTACTTTGGGGGAACTACTTTTTGTAAAAATGTAACTTTTTATATAACGTTTATTTTAAAACATTTTAAAGCCTATGACCATCCACACACCCTGCCGATTTCAACGGTGTATCTGGTGTGTAGATTGGAGCTGTGGTTCCCGAGTTTACCTTGCCTAAAGGTGCAAGTTCTCTCTTTATAATAGTAGTATAGATAGATAATGACTCTTGAGGAGTGGTACTAGAGTATATGTTACTAAAGTGCATAATCCAAGCCTTGTCAGCAACGTTAGATTCAAGGGCACTATTCTCTACTGGAGCGAATAGGGGTTGATTTACTACTTTCCAGAATTGAGAACTATTTTTTAAAACCTCTGGGTCTAGTAACTGTGACCAAGCATTATCTTTTAGCGCATTTTTTCTGCTTTGTATAGCCTTTTTATAGGTTGCTCTTAGCTTGGCTACTAATGTGCGATCTTTTGGATCAGACTTTAGGGCCTTTAACAGGTCAGCATGTGCCTTTGAGCAAGAGCGATCAAACCATCTCTTGGCCCGGTTTTGTGGACGGCCCTTAACCACCATTAAGCTCTGGTTGATCTGTTTACAAATACTGTCAAAAGAACTAATCACTTGCTCAGTAGCAGCCTGAGAGTCTAAACACACCGCTACATCATCATCCACCTTATTCAATAGGTCCCGTATAACGGCATCTGGATTTATGTTTGCCCATTTTAATCTGCGCCCCTGATCTGTCGGGATCACTTCCCGGCCACCCTTGTGTGACACTGTTTTAAATGGTAAAAAACCCCTAGACAGAACCTCCAGTAGGACTGGATTATGATGGCTAAATACTGAGATTTCTGTTCTGTACCTTAATACCTTTCCTAAAATATAACAGGATATAAAAATAAAATCAATAACTGTTCCATCACCTATACCTTTAAAAGGGATGTATGACGGTACCACGCGTACTTTTACCACGCTACTTTTACCACGCAAGTCGTTACAACGACTTGCGTGGAGGGGCGCTGGATAGTAAATTATTTAATTTACTATTCCAACTCCAGTCCCCGTGGACTCTAGGGAAAGGAGTTGGATAGTAAATTAAAGTATTTACTATCCTGGAGCGCCCCCCCAGCACATTTCGTTGTAACGACCTGCGTGGTAAAAGTAGCGTGGTAACGGTACCGCGTTGTAAAATATGAGTGGTAACCGTTGTATACCCTTTAAAAGTAGGGACAATCAAATCACCCCCCCCCCCTGCAGCTTGATTCGTACAGGTTCCATGCTGCCAAGAATTCTTCAAGAGCCTCCCCCCTTTTTCTGTGTTCAAAATGCGCTACTGTGGAACATGGAGGACCCTCTTCTACTGAATTGGCATATGGGTAAATACACGGGTGAATATTGAAGTCACCTAAGAGAATTATCTCAAAGCAAATTACCGTAGTTGTATAGACTGACAAAAATGTATCTGGCTGGTCCAGATTAAGTCTGGTGCTATCATTTGCAGTGGCATTATAAAAGTTTATAAATAAAATACTAGTAGAATCTGGGGTATTCATTTCCACAATTAAACAATTGCTACATTCCGAGTCAAGCTGAGTCAATTTTCCTTTTAACTCTATTTTAAACAGACTTAGTAGACCACCTTTAGATCTTCCCGCCCGACTACCTATGGCAGGGATAAAGAAATGTACATATCCGTCAAGCGAAAAACAGTTCGATTGGTCCCATGTTTCCTGTAAGGCCACAATGTCAAAAGTTTTTAAGTAGTCAATCCAGATTTCATTCCCCATTTTGCCCCTTAATCCAGCAATGTTCCAAGTCATTATTCTACATGGTTGTGCGTGGAACTGTGAGTTGTTTGCCAGTCAATCATTTTCCTCCAAAGATGTTAAAGGAGCAAACCGGTTGAACAGTGGCAAAATTTGTTCAGGTGGAAAATTTGGTCTGCATAGATTATAACAGTAAGACTCTTGAGGTATTGGGTTGTGATGACCAGAGTAGGCATGTGGCGCTGTGTTTTGCACAAAGGGAGATGTAAGTGGGTAATGATGAGCAACTTGTGGTTTCATGGTTTAATTTAGATGGTTATAGAAAAACCCCAGAGGGCGGGCACATACAGAATTGTCTGTCGAAGGCAAAGAGGCAGCCCCTAGTAAAACGGTCGCGGCGTGCTGAGGGTGCCTGAAGTTTACAATAACACAGTCTCCCCTGCTAAGCTTTTTTGAGTTGCCTATCCAGCCCACTCTTCATGTCGATATGATGTCATTACAATAGGCAACAGGAAAGCCACAATATTTACTTAAGCAGGCTATTACTTTATGATTTAAAGAGTCACGCGTTTCACCTCTGGCATCATGTAGGTGTGAATCTATTCCTGGGACATTAGTTAGCACAACTATGTAAGGTGCACAATCGGGTGGGAGATTGACTATAGGTTTTTGCTTTCCATCCCTCCGCCCAGTAGGATCTCCTGTGGTGTTAACCTGTGTATTGACTCGCAATGTTGGGTGAGTAACAGATGTCTTAATGGGAGGCTGGTCACTAATTGCAGCTGGGACCGAGGTTTTACTCACCCCACAACCTGTGCTAGCTCTCACCTCCTTCACCATCTCATCTGTACTGGTGGACCTTACTGTTTTTGTGGAAGATAGATGAGTGGATAGGAGGACCCCCAGTTTGGACACTTCCTTGGCAACCTGGTCTAGTTTAGCCCCTTCCCCTTTACTTGGGGCAACAGGACCCTTATGAGTTTTGCTAATCGCACCCAAGTTTTGCGGTGCTACTATGTGGGGAGTCAGGAGTGTGCTTAATCTAGAAACTTCTAGGGAGACCGATTCCACTTTTTCTGCCAGTGGCCTGATCATATCTTCCAGTTTAAGCGTGAACATGTTTACCAGGGAATCAAATTGATCTATAGTCAGAGTGGCCGTGTCATGCTCTTTATGAGTGTCAGCAGTGGGCTTTGGTTTGTCAGCAGTGGTAACCACCTTTTTTACTCTGTGGTACACTACACGTTTATTCTGTGTCCTTCTACAAGCCCTGACTATTCTACGAGCAGGGGAGGACACTTGAGAGGGTGCTGGCGAAGAAACCGGAGATGTAGTTGGTTGTGTATGGGTTGTATCTAGCAGTGTGGAGGGCAGGGAGTTGTTAGGTTCCTCAGAAGTGGGTTGTGTTAGGGCAATTATAACTAGGTCCCCTCCCAATTGAGCACCTGAAGACCCCCCTGGACTGGGTCAGTTTGCTCTGGTGGAGCGACGCAACTTATTGGTGAGGCAGGTGGACTGGCGCGACCCAGCGACATATGGTGATCTGAGTTTATTTTGGATACAACTTTAACCATATAGTTTTCTATAGTACCAGTGGGGGTTGGCAATTTGGATGAACGCAGTTTAGTCATGGTCAGACTGAAGAGTTAAGCACTCACAGTTCAGCAGGGTATCCTGATCTGCAGGTTCATAAGGCCGTGGCCCAGCCCAGCCTCTACCAGTCGCGGACTGTCGCAGACTGTCCTGCCCTTGTCCCGGGCTTCTCCCGGGCACTCCCGCGGGCGACTCGCGGGGCGAGAGGGTTTCCCGTGTTTTATCGCGCCTCCGGGCGCTCTGGTGTCGTCACAGGTGAGCTGCGGCCGCCGGGGCACCTGGGTATTGGAGTCCCTGCCCTGCCGACGGCGGCTGAGATGCTGGTGGTCGGGTTGTGACCCGGTGCAAGGCGCTGGCAGCAGATAGCCGTTCCCCTCACGGCAGGTATGTCCGGAAATGCCCCCTCTTCCACAGTATTAGCCAGGTAGAAATGCCCTTCTTTAACTTGCCTATTCGCAGTTGCATACGTCAGCAATAAAGATGAGGGGAAACACATAAATATCAGAAATAAAACCCATTTGAGCAACGAAAAACTCTAAGATCATCTTAAAACTGCAGTAAAACACCAGAAATGGAAGAGCTTGGCATCAGGGTTTTAAGTGGGAAGAAAAAAGTGGGGGTCTCTAGAAAGGGCATGCAAGGCCTATGTGATTAGGCGTATGGCTTAAACACAAACTATATTTCTCCACTGGCAGCACTTTGCTTGAAGGATTACTTCTAAAACGATTTTATTGCCAGCTTATTTCACACTCCACGACTGGGGCAGATATGTGCATGGTGTAGTCACAACTGAATGCCCCGTCTTGTTCCCGTGGTAAGATTATTCCCTCTTAACTACTGTGGCCTGAAACTCTTCCTATAAAATGAGAGAATTAATGAACATGTCAAGTTCACGAGGCTTTAAAGACACTCCTATTTGCCATTTAGCTCAGTTGTGACACGCACGGATTCCACCAGCTGGAAAACATAGTGCTTTATCAAATGCACTTTGACATAAAAGAATAATTTACTACCAAGACCGAAAAACAGTGGGAGGGAACCGAAATTTGCCTAGCTTACGTAACGGTAAGTTTCAATTCTATTAAGGACACGGAGGCGAGGATTATGCTATATCTTCCTTCGCTTTATTAACATAAAGACTCCACAGCAGCTTAGGAAAAGATATAATAAGAACAAAAAAATGCTTTAAACATAAAGCATTGACGTAATGTTCAACAAAAAATCAACAACAACTCCCAAGAGTCTCTTTGCGTAACCATAGTCCATAGTCCTATTACTCTGTCCATCATCACTATATAACCGGACCTCTCCTCATCTTCCTCCTCTTTCTTCGCGCAGATCACGCTGGAGCCTCATTGGTCCTGTTTAGCACCGTCGTTGCCTGCCAAAAAAGGAACAGCATCAGCGAGGTGGTCCAGGAAATGCGACAACAAGGCAAGGAGCATTCAGTGAACAACACAGCACTGACAATGTAAAGGAAAACGCTTTACTTACTGCCATACGGGTGGGTAGAGACACCACCGTAGTCCGGGTGGGATAATCCTCGCCTCCGTGTCCTTAATAGAATTGAAACTTACCGTTACGTAAGCTAGGCAAATTTCGATTCTATGTCAGGACCGGAGGCTTCAGATTATGCTAGTTTAAAGCTTACTTACCACCAACTGAGCCAAATCCACCACCGGCTTAAAATAAAACCTTTTGAAGGTGGAATCCGAGGACCAATCCGCAGCTCGCATTAGGTCCTCCAGACGAGCACCCACTGAGAATGCCTTAGAGGCCATGGCCCCCCTGGCGGAGTGTGCTCCAAAGAGAGAAGTATTGATGCCCGCTTCTTGCATGACCCATCGCACCCACCGAGCAATAGTGGGGGAGGAGACAGCTTTGTGTGGCTTCCGCAGGGCAATCAACAACTGACGCTCGCCCGGAGGGCGTAGATCCAAGGTCAGGTCCTCATATGCTTTGAGGCATTGCACGACACACAACTTAGGAGTGTCAGTAAAGGCTGGATAAGAAATGGAACGCGACGACGTCTTAGTACGTCGGCCCACCGTAAAAGTAACCCCATCCGGGGAAAAAATGCGTGCAGAGACATCCAGCGCGCGCACGTCCGAGACGCGCCTACAAGAAACCAGACATAACAACATGGCTAACTTCGCCGAGAGCTCTTTAAGAGACAGATAAGAATTGGCTGGCCACGACAGGAACAAATTCAGAACCAAATTGACGTCCCAAAGGACGGAGTACCTGGGTTCTGGCGGCAGTGCGAGGCGAACAGCTCGCAGAAGTCGGCACACGAAAGGGTGTTCCCCTACCGGATGGCCATCGATGTTATCATGGCCCGCAGAAATCACCGACCGGATAGCATTGATCGTCCTATAGGCCAAACCCTTGTCGGCCAAATGTGCCAGGAAATTTAGCACGGGAACAAGGCCGGCGACCATGGGATCCAAATCCCTTCGTAAACACCAACGCATCCACTTAAGCCAAGCGGATCTGTAATGCTTCGTCGTACTATCGGCCCATGCTTTGGAGAGCAAGTGCTCAGCTGACCCCGAAAGGCCCGGGAGCGTCCAGCGTCTCCTGAGAGCCTCCACGCCACGAGGCGGAGAGTGTTCTGCATGACGAGAGGGTGAGGTTCCTGATCCGGGCTCGTCAGGAGCAGAGGAAACAGGGGGAGTAGGATTGGAAAATCCCAAGAAAGTTCCAGAAGAACCGGAAACCATACTTGAGACCTCCACAGCGGTGTAACCAACACCAGTTCCGCACCTTGGCGGCGTATTTGAGCCGTCGTTCGCATGATCATGGAGAACGGGGGAAACGCAAACGGCTGTTCCCGACTCCAATCCTGCAAGAACGCGTCCGTGGCCTCCGCTAGAGGGTCCGGCCTCCAGCTGTAAAACCGCAGCAGCTGGTGGTCGAGACGGGACGCGAAGAGGTCCACCGAGAAGGGGCCCCAAAGGGAGTGTAGCCACCGGAAGACTCCCGGATCCAGTTTCCACTGGCTGGCGTCCCTGAGATGCCGAGAGTGCCAATCCGCTACCTGATTGCACTGACCTGGCAGATACTCCGCCGTCACCGCAATGTGACGAGACAGGCAATAATCCCAGAAGTCCTTCGCTAAGTCCGCCAAGGCGCGGGAACGGGGACCTCCTAGGTGGTTCACATACCGGACCGCCGAAATATTGTCCATCCGTAGCAGGACACAAGCCTTGACCGAATCTTTGGTCCAACAGCGAACAGCGAAGGAGCCCGCAAGGAGCTCCAAACAATTGATATGCAATTGTTGTTCTTCTGACGACCAGGCGCCGCCGGTGGAAAAATCCCCGCACCGGGCGCCCCAACCCGACCTGCTGGCGTCGGACTCTATGATCAGGTCTGGAGCAGACCCGAAGATCGCTCGCCCATTCCACGCCTCCATGTGAGACAGCCACCATGACATCTCCTCCTTCACTTCGTCCGTGAGGGGGACCCACTGATCGTAACACATTCCGCGGCGCAAATGCTGCGCCTTCAGGCGTTGAAGAGCCCTGTAGTGCAGCGGGCCTGGGAAAATCGCCTGGATGGAGGACGAGAGAAGGCCCACCACCTTGGCGACATGGCGCAGTGACGTACGATCCCTTGCGATCGTCTGCCGAAGCAGGTGTCGTACCTTTGCGACCTTCCGACCCGGCAGGCTCAAGACCGCCTGCACCGAGTCCACCACGAAACCTAAAAAGGTGATCTGCTGAGTGGGAACCAAAACCGACTTGGAGCCGTTGATGACGAACTCCAGTCTCTGAAGCAGGCCGACAGCCTGTCGCAGCTGGCCTGCCAGTACCTCTGGGCACTGCCCCATGAGGAGAATGTCGTCCAAGTATACAAGCATACGGACCCCCTGACTTCTGAGAAACTCCAGTACCGGGTGGAGGACCTTCGTGAAGCACCACGGGGCCGAAGAAAGACCGAACGGCAGGGCGGTGAATTCGAACACCTTGTCGTCCCACAGGAATTGCAGGAAACGACGATGAGGGGGTGGATGGGAACGACCAAGTAGGCATCCTTGAGATCCAGTCGCACCATCCAATCCCGAGGGAGGAGCACGTCTCGAAGGAGGTGGATCCCCTCCATCTTGAAGTGACGGTAGACCAACCACCCATTGAACTCTTTCAGATTGATCACAGGTCTCTTGCCCCCATCCGTCTTGTCTACTAAGAAGACGTTGCTGAGGAACCCATGTGGGTGGCGCGTTGATAGACGGATGGCTCCCTTGCGCAGCAAGTCCGAGATCTCTCCGTCTATCAATCGCGCGTCGGATTCTGAAAAAACCATCGGGCGCGGGGGCCTCGCCTGAGTCGGCTGGTCGTAAAACTCGATATGGAAACCTCTTACAGTTTGCAAAACCCAAGCGTCGGCAGTGAGCAGTTCCCACTCCCCGTAAAAGTTTGCCAGCCGCCCCCCAATCGGAACTTGATCCAAGCAAAGTACACTTACCGGGGGCATGTCCCTGTCCGGAGTTCTTCTTGAACCCTCTGCCACCATAGCGTTGTCCCCTCGTGGGGTAGAAGTTGGTGTAGTTGGCTGAGGTCTGGTACTGACCTCTTCCGGAGCCTTGTCCACGGTTGTTGGTCTGCTGACCACGGCCGATCGCGCGGCCCCTGCCGCGTCCGGCCCCTCCAGAAAAACGCTGGTGGAACACCTTCTTGATGCTGGACTGGGCCTTGTCCAGCGACGTGAACGTATTCACGAACTTTCCCAGCTCGCGGATGAAAGGCTCACCGAAGAGGCCACCCTGAGCCACGGCACCTGCCTCCGACGAGGCCAGGTCCCCCAGTTTCGGATCCAGCTTGATAAGGAGCGAACGCCGCCTCTCCGTGGACAGGGCACAGTTGGCGTTGCCCAAAAATACGATCACCCTCTGGGCCCAGTTGGAGAGCACCTCCGGTGAAATGGCGGTGCCATTCGCTCGAGCCTCCTCCGCCATATCTAGGATCTTCGTGGCGGGCCCGTCCGCATCCAACAACTTGTCCTGGCAAGCCCACCAGGACCGGTCGATCCCCTTCCGGGGGTCCTTCATGAATTTCGCTAGGAAGGTGGCCATCTTGGGGTCCAATTCCGGTGTCATGGCCACCTTCCCCTCCAGAGTAGGCCGAGGGCATTCCCCCCGCAGGCAACCCCTCGCCTCCTTCTCCAGGGGCTTGCGCAGCCTGCCCGCGACAAACTTCGCCACCGTCTCCCCCGGGGCCCAGGTCGCGGATCGGGGGTGGACGATCTCGTCCCGGTCCAGCATGCCCGACTCGTCTCGGGGCATCTCCTTTGCTGAAGGCGTCGGAAGCCAAGAACGGGTCGACTCCCCGTCGTCATCCGTGTCCGGAGAGTCGTAGATCGGGGAGGCGGGTGCCGTAGACACGTCGCCCGAAGTGCCAGGGTCCACCAAGGGTGCAGGGGGCACCGCCGTTGCCTTGGCCAGGAAGGCGTCCCGAAGCCGCTCGAAAGCGCCCTTGTCCACGCCCTGGGCCTCCGATGAAGGTCCCTCCCCACGGGGTCTCTTCGGAGCGGGTGGCAACCCGCCGGACGTCCCCGGGAGTTCGGGGGACGGAGGCACCTGCGCCGCTGCCAGCTTCGCGCATTCCTCCACGATGCGAGCGGAAAGGCGGTCCTCCATGGGCCCAACCACCTCCGTCACACGATAGATTGAATTGTCCACCGCTTGATAGAACTCATCATCCTGCAGATAGGGGCAAGCCTCCTCATCGTACTCCCCTTCCATCTCGGAACCAAGGGCAAATGCGGGGCACCCAAGAGGGCGGCAACCGAGAAAGTTCTCGAATGTGGGCAGGCCCAGCGGCTGCGATCACGTTTTGGGCCAGCTGACGTGGCAGGTGGGCAGCACCAACCCCCAAGCGCGCAGACCCTCCTCGCCGGGACCGGGTCTACGTACCCCTCAAGCGCGCTAGGCCACACACGGGTAAAGAGGTGCACAGATCTCGCCCGAAGGCGCTTCACGCGGTCAGAACCGCTATACCGACCCCAGAGGGCGTCAAAATTGGCAAAGTACAGACCCGGATCACCAGGTGTCAGAGGGGTACGCGAGGGACGGCCCCTGCGCAAGCAGACCCCACGGCGCGGCTCCTCGCACCGCGGAGGCGCGCCAGAGGGTCGGCGAGACGACAGGCCGCCCCCGTGCGGTCTATGTACACACCGCACACAAGTGGGAATAAAGTCGCGTAGGAACGAAGAACGTTCCCGCAACCGGGGACTCTGAAAGGGAATAAACCATGCAAGGAGTCCCCAAAAGATCGTACACAAGACAATCAATCACAATAAAAAGAAGACAAATAGAAAAGGCCTGCATTGCGGGAAGGTTTAAAGCGCCTGCACTGTGTTTTGAGATTTAATTGTACAGCATTTGGTGTACCTTGTCTCGCATTCCGGCTTTGCCCCAGTTTCGTTTCTGCTGCCGGGCGGCCATTTGGTGGAGTGTTTGTTGACATTGTATCTGCCCGTGTCTCCTCCCAGCTCCCGCCTCCCAGCTGCCCCGCCCACCCACGAGCTCTACTACCTCGCCCCGTCCTCTCGCAATCTGTAACCAGCTGCATCTCATCCACAGCGGTTGCTCCACTCACGTCTTGCTTCCTTCAGACGCTTCGCTTGAAGTCACCTGATTGCCCTGATTGCTGCCTGACTGTCCAGATTTAGCGCCTCGTGGTGCGCGCAGCGCTTGGTATCGTTAATGTAATTTGGTGCCTGCTTGACTTACTGCAGCATTTGTATCGCGCCTAACATCGTTATTTTGCACACGTAATTTGTGCTCATTGGCCTGCATTGCGGGAAGGTTTACAGCGCCTGCACTGTGTTTTGAGATTTAATTGTACAGCATTTGGTGTACCTTGTCTCGCATTCCGGCTTTGCCCCAGTTTCGTTTCTGCTGCCGGGCGGCCATTTGGTGGAGTGTTTGTTGACATTGTATCTGCCCGTGTCTCCTCCCAGCTCCCGCCTCCCAGCTGCCCCGCCCACGCTCCGCCCCCTCCACTCTCCATTTATGTCCAATGTCCCAACGCGCAGCGTCCACGCGCTACGTACACGCCGAAGGTGCGCCAAAGGTAAGCCCGTCTACGCCCGTCCGCGCCTGGCCCGCGCCCAGCGCCACACCCCCTGCCCCCCGTGCTGCCCAGCCCTCCCGCATTACCTACGATACCTCCACCCTCCTAGCCCTGAACCCCGGTCGCGCCCCCAACTGCGTCCAAGCCGCTCCTGAACACACCCATGGACCTTTCTCCTGCTACTCCTGCAAATTCAGCGGCACCGACAACATCTCCGCTACGACCACTCCACAGACTCCCGACCCCAATCACCTACAATGCATCCTTCTCAACACCCGCTCGGTCCACAGACACGCCATCGACCTATGGAATCTACTAGACACCATCTCTCCAGACATCGCCTTCCTAACGGAAACATGGATGAACGCTTCCTCCGCACCAGACATCACCATTGCCATCCCTGAAGACTATAAGATCACTCGCAAAGACCGTACCAGCCACACAGGAGGAGGAATCGCTATCGTCCATAAGAAATCAATCCGCATCTCTACCAGCTCAGAGGTCAATCTCGCCAACTCCGAACACCTCCACTTCCAGATCCACATCGACCCCAAAACCACACTCAGAGGCACCCTCCTCTACAGACCACCAGGACCCCGCGCAAAATTCAGTGAAGACATCACGGACTTCATCACTCCACACGCGCTCCCCTCCAAAGACTACATCCTTCTGGGAGACCTCAACTTTCACCTTGAAAAGATCAACGACCGCAACACCACCACCCTCTTGGACAACCTCGCCAACCTCGGACTTAAACAACTAGTCACTTCCCCCACCCACATCGCAGGTCACACACTCGACCCCATCTTCACCTCCAGCAATCATGTCTCCTTCTACCACACTACAGAGCTCCTCTGGACTGACCACAGCTGCGTTCACTTCACCTACATCAAGCCAAAACCCACCAACCACTCCCAACCTACCCTGCAAAGAAACTGGAACAAAATCACCATGGACCAAATCTCCGCATCGCTCCTTCGAAACTCCCCAGCCCTCTCTTCTAACGCCAACGAAGCCGCCGCCAACCTCACCCTATGGTTATCCAACACCGCCGACACATTAGCACCACTGAAAAAACGTCAAAGCAAACCTGGCAGCAAGAAAGCCTCATGGTTCAACGATGATCTCAAGAAGTCCAAGAAACTCTGCCGCTCCCTTGAAAAGGCCTGGAAAAAAGACCCAACCACCAGCACCAAGGACGCCTTCAAAAGCGCCACCCGCACTCACCACCAACTGATCCGAAAAGCCAAGAAAACAGCATTCAAGGATCGACTTGACAACATCGCCCACAACAGCAAGGAACTTTTCAACATCGTCAAGGAATTTTCCAATCCCTCGGCCAACTCCAACGACATCACCCCCTCTCAAACCCTCTGCGACTCCCTAGCCTCTTTTTTCCACAACAAGATTGCAGACATCCACAACAGCTTTGACAACCAACCCGGAAACCAACCCACCCTACCATCTACTGACCATCTTCCCCCCGTGAACACCCTTAACGCCTGGAACCCAATCTCCACGGAGGACACCATCCGCCTGATGAATTCCATCCACTCAGGATACCCCACAGACCCATGCCCTCACCACATCTTCAACAAAGCAGACTCCGTCATAGCACCGCACCTCCGAGACGTCATCAACTGCTCCTTCAACTCCGCTACATTCCCAGAAGACTGGAAACACGCTGAACTCACCGCCCTTCTGAAAAAACCAACAGCGGACCCCACCGAACTCAAAAATTACCGCCCCATCTCGCTTCTTCCATTCCCGGACAAAGTCATCGAGAAAGCCGTCAACAACCAGCTCGCCGCCTTCCTCGAAGCCAACAAATCCCTCGACCCCTCACAATCTGGCTTCCGAGCAAAACACAGCACTGAGACCGCCCTCATCGCAGCAACAGACGACATTCGAACTCTACTGGACAATGGAGACACAGTCGCCCTCATCCTCCTCGACCTCTCTGCAGCATTCGATACAGTCTGCCACAGCACCCTTCTACAACGCCTCAATAACATCGGAATCCAAGGAAAAGCACTTGAATGGATCACCTCGTTCCTCACCGGAAGAACCCAGAGAGTCCGCCTTCCTCCATTCAAGTCCGAGGCCTCTGAAGTCATCTGCGGCGTACCTCAAGGATCCTCACTCAGTCCCACCCTCTTCAACGTATACATGAGCCCCCTCGCGGCCATCGCACGCCAACACAACCTCAACATCATCTCTTACGCGGACGACACTCAACTGATCCTTTCTCTCACCAATGACCCCAGCACCGCCAAAACTAACCTACACGACGGAATGAAAGAAGTTGCCGAATGGATGAAACAAAGCCGTCTGAAACTGAACTCAGACAAAACAGAAGTCCTCATCTTAGGTACATCCCCCTCTGCATGGGACGACTCCTGGTGGCCGGAAGCCCTCGGAAAAGCACCCATCCCGACAGACCACGCACGGAACCTTGGGGTCATCCTGGATTCTTCACTCTCAATGAACAGACAAGTCAGCGCCGTTTCCTCTTCTTGCTTCAACATTCTTCGCATGCTCAGAAAAACATTTCGCTGGATCCCCTCCGAAACAAGGAAAACAGTCACCCACGCTCTGGTCACTAGCCGACTGGACTACGGAAACACCCTCTACGCGGGTACTACCGCAAAACTCCAGAAGAAACTCCAACGTATCCAAAACGCCTCAGCCAGGCTCATATTAGACATCCCACGCAACGAACACATCTCTGGTCACCTTAAAGACCTCCACTGGCTACCCGTCAATAAGAGGATCACTTTCCGACTGCTTACCCACGCACACAAATCACTCTACGACATCGGACCAGATTGCCTCAACTCTCGACTGTCCTTCTACACCCCCTCCCGCCAACTACGTTCTTCTAGCCAAGCCCTCGCCACTGTACCTCGCATCAACAAGACCACCATGGGAGGCAGATCCTTTTCATACCTGGCTGCTAAAACATGGAACTCACTCCCCGCTTACCTTCGCCTCACCCAGAACCACCTAGCGTTCAGAAAGCAGCTTAAAACGTGGATATTTGACAAATAACCCTCCTCCCCTTCCTAAGCGCCTTGAAACCCTCTGGGTATGTAGTGCGCTATACAAATTTTATGACTTGACTTGACTTGACTTGGAGTCTTTATGTTAATAAAGCGAAGGAAGATATAGCATAATCTGAAGCCTCCGGTCCTGACATAGAATTAACATGGGGAAAAAACAGACTTTTTTAAACGTATTTCTTATAAAAGCTAATAGGATTCAGTCAATAAGAGAAGTAGCCAACAAAAAGTTACCAATCACAGGGGTCATTTGGCATTTTTCTCACTTGATGGGGTATTCCGTCCCTACTTATCAACTTAGATCTGCCCTTGGTTGTAGTTTTAAAATATGTGCGAATATAGAGGTAGCAACATCACCTCAAGAAAACCAAGAGGCCTGTGGCAGAATGCAGTGCGTGTCTGTTATGTTGGCAAAAGACACTGAGTGATTAGGCAGTTCTGGCAAAAAAAAAATGCTTTATTTTTATTTATTTATTTGAAAAGTTTTATATATAGCGCTAGCTAGACCCGAAGGTTTCAGAGCGCTTTACATGAGAACAAGATGCACAAAGTTACATTTGGTACAATAGCATAAAATAAAACCATATACGAGTTATTTGGAGCATGAGGGAGGGTGGGGGTGGGGATGAGGGTTCGCTACAGGGGTGTAGGAGAAAAACAAACAAGGTTATGTAGGGCTGGAAAGGGGAATCATCCACAGGATCACGGAGGGAGAGGGCGGGGGAGGGAAATAATGGGGCCTGATTTAAGGTGGGTTCTATGGAATGAACCCACAAAAAAGCCTCCAGTGACTCTTACTCCCAACTCCGTAGACAAACATCTTCGATTAGCTTGGTGCTTGCATTATACCTCCATGCATGGAGTCATGCGAGGAGATAATGGAAAGTTGGCCACCCTAGTTTCACATATCTCCAGGGCTGTGAGGGCTGTACGACCATCACTATTTACTACAGATTTTCCACAGATTATCAAAAGAAAAGTGACTGCCCAGGGTCACTATGTAATTAACTGACAATAACGGACCCTCTCCAAACTAACACAGAGGCGATTAAGACCGTAAAATAGTTCCAAAAGGGGCTTGGTAATAAATAACTGTTTAACCATGTGGAATAATTACACGTTCATTTGTCAAACCGGGTTTTAAGTAGCACATTGTTACGCTTTTATTTTCGAAATGCCCGAGTCTTCTGAAAAGAGAAAGGAACACAAGCTGAGGTACCAATATGCTGTGCTGCAATGGTAATGCAGCTTTTCCAGCGTTATGGCTAAAATTGAACCATTGGGCTGCCAGCAGGATATATTAATCCGAGGCTAGAGAAATAGAGTCGCCGCCCTCGGGACAAACTGCTGGCCCACTAACTCAGAGAGGAGCTCGGCTTGTTGTGTGAAATATTTAAGCATTGAGGAACTGTTATGAAGTGTAGACTTCGTTACAGCTGTGCCAATTAGGAAACAATCCCCATAAGGAACTAGGACCGTAATTATAAATATGGCTTCACTCACCCCTTCCGTGCTCTGGACCCACCAGTCTGGCGCCTCACGTGCAGTTTACACTGCGCATGAACCTTCCAGTTCAGTCCTGCTCCACCCTGAGGTCAAAGACCACTAGGGGGGCGGGGGGCTTGCGCGCCGCGTTGAGATGGCGGTCTGCGCTTGAGCTCCGAGACGAGCAAGGTCCGTCGGAGCCTTTTCTGCTGCTTTCTGGAGCCCTACCTTCAAGGAGTGATCTCCCTGCCTTCCTGAACACGGCGTGGGCAGCTTGGGGTCTTTCATTGTCCCTGTCTGCTTGCTGAGCGCTAGCTTTTGCCGTTTGAAGCGATGCTCGGTATCTTTGTGAACGGCCGCCATCTTGGATTCCTGTGACGGAGATCGGAATTTCCTCTCAGATGACAGCGCGCTTGATACAAAATTGCCAGAAACACGGCTGAATTGTTACCGGTTGGTTTCATGACCTTTTTCATTCTTTTTGCGATACTTCTCAACTGCTCAATGTTTTTCTACCGCTCAAATGTTGAATTTTGAAAGCGCTTTATTATATTTCGCAAGGGCATATCTTTGAGGTGGTATGTTCCCTCTTTGTTTCATCACATAAGTCCGCCAATATATTTTGTGCTGCTTTGTTGGTTGGAAAGGCGCTCTACTATTTGTGCCTGTCTATTTATTCTCCTGTCGTGGGTCACCTCTCACTCTTCCTAGCCTATTGCTATTCTCAAGTACCTGCAGTGCTTGTTGCTTTGCTGCTTTTGTAACGGTACTTTATGGCTGAGAGTATGGGTTTGTCCTCAAATGCTAAAGATGCAATAGATGCTAAAGCCTCTTTAAAGAGACAAAACAACCATCTCCCACACCCGAGTCTTCTCAGAAGGACACTAGTTCCACGCTGGAGACTATTCTGACGCGTTTGAATGATGTTCACGACATTGCTCAGTCTACCAAAACAAATACGGATTTGCTGCAAGTTGAGGTATCTGCCATCAGAAATGAGTTTAAAGCCCTCTCCCTTCGTGTCTCCGCCACAAAGACACGAATTAGTGGTACTGAAGATGCTATGCAGAAACAATCTAAATCTCTGGGCCATTTAGAGCGCTCAATGGCGGCATTGCGGAGAGAACTCACTGAGCAGGAAGATCGCAATCGCAGGTCTAATCTGCGCATTTTTGGCCTTCCTGAGGAAGTTGAGAAGGAAGCTCTTTCTATGATTGATTTTTTATACAATTGGATTCCTGCTACGTTGCAAATTTCTTTCCAAAGAGACTTTGAGATAGAACGGGCACATCGTGTCCCCACCTTTCGCTCCAAATCTGCCACAAAACCAAGGGCAATAATTTTTAAACCACTGCGTCATCAGCATACAGAACAAATTTTGGCGCATATGAGGAAGGTTAAGAATGTGTCATGGAATGGCCATCGTATTTCCAATTCTCAAGACTTTGCTAGAGACACAGTAATAAGAAGGAAAGGTTTCTTAAGCCTACGGAAGCGACTATCTGAGATGAATATCCCCTTTTCCTTTTCTGGTCCTTCGAAATTTCGAATTACCTTCAAAGGCCGTTCCAGAATCTTCGATGAACCGGCTGACCTGGCCTCCTTTTTGGACAACCAGATGGAGTTGCAGATGGAACTTCAAATGGAGGCGTCGTTTAATCCTGGTGCTTCCGGCACCTGAGATAGGTTTACATGCTTATAATGTGGTTGTTCTCTCTCAGATCTAATAAGTTTTTTCTTTTTTAGGTCTGTGCGGTGGCATGATGGTACACCGGTATTACTGTTTTTCTGTCTTTTGATATGTTCTGTTTGACGTTGCCATTTAATTGTGTGTTGTGTTCCCTTCCTTGCCTTTATTTGCTTCTTTTCTCTTTCTTTAGGTCTATTCTGCCACGAGGTTTGATATTCTTTCTCATGTCTCTCGCTGTTTGTTTGTGGGCTGTTTGTCTCTCCATGTTGCCCCTATCCTATGTATTAGTTCAATGTTTATTGTCCTTTATCTGCAAGATAGAACTTCAATTGGTGGCCTCTCTTAACCCTGGCGCCTTTGGTTCCTGAGTTTGGTGCACATATCTGTAATGTGTTTGTTTTTTCTCAGTTCTCTAAAGCTTGTCCTTTTGATCTGTGTAGTGATATTAATGTACACGGTCATTGTTATTTTCTGATAGTTGATATTTTTTTGTATGGGTTTGTCACTTTAATGCTGCGCTGTGTTTTCCTCTTTCTCTCTTTTTCTCTCATATGTTTCTATGCCCTTTCTTAGTTGTTGTCTGCCATTATGTTTGAGCTTTCTTCTGTATGCTTTTTTCTGTTCTCTTGTGATATTGTCGGTATTTATGTGACTTGATCTTGTTTTCACTTTTCGCATTTGTTCCTCCCTTCCCTTCATCAAATTTACTTCATTAATTTCTTTTGGTATTGTCTTATAACTTGGTATATAAATTGCTTCATTGTTGCTTATCAATTACAGTTATGTCTCTAGAGTTCAGAGTCTATTTAGTGTTTAAGTAATTCATATATTTATCTAATGCTTATTCATTGATTGGTTGCTTATTTATCATCATTATTGTATCTCACCACTAGGTCTATCTATTTATTCTTTAATTTTGTAGGTTATAGTATGGCCGGGATGCCCGTCACCCCCTCCCAACACAATCCCCAAGGATGGGAAGTCGGAGGCAGTTCTGAACTTTTGGAAGGCGGGAGGGAGTCACTCTCCCGGCCGTATTTATTAAAATATGAAACAAAATTTAAAACATTAAATAAAAGTTTCATAATCATGTACAATTTTCATTTATTACATTTCGATGAAGACATGTTCTTTGGCTAACCTTAACAAATCTCTAATACAAAGATTTCCTAGCCGAGTCTAACATCCTGCAAATGCATACATTCTAAATTAAAATTGTACATCCTAGCATTAAGGGCCAACGGCAAGGTCTTAACCGGTGTCAGATCCCTACTACCAAAACTCTCGCCCTCACGGTGTGAGTGGCGGCCGCGCAGAGGGCTGTACCCTCCTTGCCAACTCTAATTTCCCTTGTCTTGTTGGGGGCCATCTTTTCCGCTCGACGCCATCTTAAGGGTCGTCCGAGCACCCGCATGAGGTATCTGTAGGAAGGCAGCGTGGACTCCCCCCCCCACCCCCACACTCTCCATCATATCCGCCGTCGCGGATAACCGGGCCCCGGGAAATTCGTAGGAGGGGCATATAGCCGCCTCCTCCCCTGGAAGGGGCCTATGGCCGTCTCCCCTTAGGCGACCCATCCTTAGTGGGTGCCGCCTCCCAGTGGGAAGGGCCAATGGCCGCCTCCCCCGGGCGCTCCCATCCATAGTGGGTGGCGCCCCCTTCTAGGGACCTTGAAATTACTGCTCATCGATCATGACCTTACCGCCCGACCAAACAAATAAATACGACATTTGTTCACCTACTAAGGAAGAAAATATCAGCATATCTAATTGCATCAAGACTGCTTACTCCTCAATGACTACAGTATTCTTCAGACAGAAGTCACATCCTCAACCTAGACGTTCATTTATTTCTAAAAGGAGGAAAAAAGAGAGCAAAACTTTATTGCCAGAAACAAACATTGCCATCAGGGGCTGGTGGGTGGGTCAAAATTCGCTCCTTCCGTCGAGGGCTCACGAGCAACGAGTGGGTGCAGCCTTCCAAGCACAGGAACAAGAGGCCGCTTCTTCGGATTCTCGCTCCATTTATTCTTCTTCGGGCGGGCGTGTACCCTCCTCCAGTACGCCTACTGGGCGTGGCCATCGGTGTAGGTGTCTAGGACAACCCCTCCTGGGCGGGAAAAAAGGCGCGCCCCGGCTACGCCGCTTCGGGCATACCAGCCGAGACACGCCCCCCGCCCAAAATGGTTTCCCGGGAGGATCGGGACACCCAACCATACATTCGGGGGGACCGAGCGGTCCCCCCTTTCCATATGGCCGGGAGGCCCGTCACCCCCTCCCAACACAATCCCCAAGGATGGGAAGTCGGACGCAGTTCTGAACTTTTGGAAGGCGGGAGGAGTCACCCTCCCGGCCGTATTTATTAAAATATGAAACAAAATTTAAAACATTAAATAAAAGTTTCATAATCATGTACAATTTTCATTTATTACATTTCGATGAAGACATGTTCTTTGGCTAACCTTAACAAATCTCTAATACAAAGATTTCCTAGCCGAGTCTAACATCCTGCAAATGCATACATTCTAAATTAAAATTGTACATCCTAGCATTAAGGGCCAACGGCAAGGTCTTAACCGGTGTCAGATCCCTACTACCAAAACTCTCGCCCTCACGGTGTGAGTGGCGGCCGCGCAGAGGACTGTACCCTCCTTGCCAACTCTAATTTCCCTTGTCTTGTTGGGGGCCATCTTTTCCGCTCGACGCCATCTTAAGGGTCGTCCGAGCACCCGCATGAGGTATCTGTAGGAAGGCAGCGTGGACTCCCCCACCACCCCCACACTCTCTATCATATCCGCCGTCGCGGATAACCGGGCCCCGGGAAATTCGTAGGAGGGGCATATAGCCGCCTCCTCCCCTGGAAGGGGCTTATGGCCGTCTCCCCTTAGGCGACCCATCCTTAGTGGGTGCCGCCTCCCAGTGGGAGGGGCCAATGGCCGCCTCCCCCCCGGGCGCTCCCATCCATAGTGGGTGGCGCCCCCTTCTAGGGACCTTGAAATTACTGCTCACCGATCATGACCTTACCGCCACAGGCCGGATAGTTGACCGGCTATCCGGCCCCCCCCAAACTCCTCCTAAAGGTCATGCTGCCTCAAACCCCGTAGCCATGCTATGAAGTCACCTATGAGTAAGACATTCCCCACCCGGGACAGGTGAACCCCATCATTCAGATACATGTGATCACCCCGAATACACCCATGAGGAATACTATGCAACTGCGCAGAGCGAAACAATGTACCAATTTTGTTGTTAACCTTTTTCACCGAATGGTTCAGTGCTGACACCGACAGGCCCCCCCGCCATATCTTCCTGGGAATCATGTGGGACCAGGCAATCGTGCACCCCGGGATTCTTTTTGCCAACCAGCTAACGGAGGACAAAACTTGCTTGAGCAATACTCGTCTACCCAGTGACACCAAGTCATTGCCCCCCAGGTGTACTATGACTACAGATGGCGGTGACCTCTGCCGCCCTAAGAGACCCTCCACAAAAGATTCGAATTGGTCAATACAGAGCCCGCCCCTTCCGTGGAAGGCCACTCTGTACCCGTATTCCCCAGCTGCGCGAGTCGCGTCACCTGCTTTGAATACATCACCGGCCCGCCTCACGTATGAGTGGCCCACGACCCAAACCACTCTCTCCTCAGACGGTGATCCATGACCGCTGGTCCCCTGGTACTGGGTCGACTGCCAATTCCGCCCCGCATGACATGCTCGCAAAACTGTAAACCAAACAGAAGACAAGAAGCGTGAATGCATGACACTTGACTTCACAACATGTGCAATCGCACATACCTTTTGAAGCAATTCGAGGACCATCGTCCCAACTGCTTCACTTCCTCTGCACTTTGACCCCTGGCTGTAGCCTCCGTAGCAGCCCCTATCCTAAAGGAGTGGGTCCCAAAATCGCACGGGTCCATGCCCGCCGCAGCGATCGTCAGTGCAAGCACCCTCTGGAACTGAAACCTCGTCAGTGGGGTGCCATCGATGTGCCTCAGCAAACTCCCCCCCCATGTATCCGCCCTCAGTGCCAAGTACTCCTCTATACACATTATCGGGCACGTGGGGGACCCTCGCAGGCGCTGGACAACCACACTGTTCCCCATAGCTCCCTGGTCCATCTTGGACCTAGCTATCGTGACTACCATCGAATCACCCCTAATTAGGATGTGATCCCTGCACAAGCCCCCCTCCACATCTTTCTTATTCCTTGCGACCAATTCGCTCACCCGCATAGCCCCATGGAATGCTAATGCGAAAGCTGCCCGGAACAGAACTGCTTCGAATTGGGAGGAGCATGTCGTGACTAGTTTTGCCATAAGTAGGGACAACCTATCCAAGCCAATCGGGCGCCTTACGTCTTGCTTGTGACCTTCGAGGCGCTGCCAGCCGCGAAGGGCTTTTCTCGCCAAAAAGGAGCCCGTTGGGTCTCTGATGCCATGCACCTGCGCCATGAATGAGATGGCCGCCCTGTGTTGGGAGGGGGTGACGGGCATCCCTGTGCAGTGCAACCAGGAACCCTAGGAAAGAATCCTCTTGACCCCAATTCTGACTCCCTGTTGGACCCAAAAATGCACAATAGGAATGAAACGCTCCTTCGTATGCCTTCCTTGTCCTGGGGGCTAGGATTGCTGCCACGAGGTCCTGTAATCCGGGGCACCGATTAGCCAGAGTGCTTCGGGAAATGGTGCCGCCACTAAGTCCGCTGTAGGTAGATAACCCCTGAACGCCTGCATATGTGAACGAGAGAGTGCATCAGCCGCATGATTCAGTACACCTGGCACATGTTTTGCCCTGAACAGTACATTCAGTTTCATGCAAAGCAGCACAACTTCCTTTAACAATCTCAAGATCCATCTGCAGCGTGCTGCCTGGCTGTTAATGCATTCGACCACAGTCACATTATCAGACCAAAACACCACAGAGCGGTCTCTGAACTCGTCCGGCAATGCCATTAGAGCAACTAAAATGGGGAATAGCTCAAGAAACCCTATGTTACTTGTGAGACCGCAGGAATGCCACCACGCCGGCCATGTTTGCGCCGACCATCGGTTACCCAAGATGGACCCGAATCCCACGCTCCCCGCCGAGTCAGTCCACAAACCCAGCTCGTCTGAAGACGCTGGCGGTTTGTTCCACACTACTCGACCGTTGAAGTCCGCCAGAAATGCCAACCAAATGCGCATATCCTGGCGAACCTCTGTTGACAGTCTCGTGCGGTGGTGTCCTTCCTTGAGACCAACCATAGCTTGTGCAATAGAGCGTGAAAAGGGGCGGGCCATCGGTATAACTCTTAAGGCAAAGTTAAGCTGACCTACTGTTTGCTGTAACTGGTGTAAGGTCACTTTCTTCTTACTAAGGCAAAGTTCCAGGGAAGCCCTAAATTTAGCTACCTTCCCTTCCGGTAAACGGAAACATCCCTCCACAGAATCGAGCTCAGTTCCCAGAAACTCGAGTGAAGTAGATGGTCCCACCGTCTTACCTGGTGCCAATGGCATTCCGAACTCCCTCATGAGGGTGCAAAAGTCCTGGAGCCCCTGCGTACATTTCGTGTCGCCGGCTGCCCCCAAGAACAGAAAGTCATCTAGATAATGCATAACATTCCTATGCCCTGTGGCCTCGGTGAATGCCCACTCTAAAAAACAGCTGAATTTTTCAAAATAGGCACAAGAGATGGAACAACCCATCGGCATGCATTTTTCCATGTAATATTTCCCTTGGAAGGTAAAACCTAGCAAATGCTGATCCTGTGGGTGTACCGGGAGCAACCGGAACGCTGACTCGATATCTGATTTTGCCATCAGCGCCCCGGGGCCTAGGCGATTTAACATGATGACGGCATCATCGAATGATGCGTACCGCACCGAACAAACTTCTGGGTCAATAGCGTCATTTACCGAGAGACCCCTTGGAGCAGACAGATTATGGATCAGCCTAAACTCCCCCGGGTCTTTCTTGGGGACCACCCCCAATGGGGAACAGATAAAACCTGCCACTGGCGGTTGCTGAAAAGGCCCAGCCACTCGGCCTAGGCTCACTTCTTTAGCAATCTTCCTCTCCACTAAACCTGGATTATGCTGCGCTGAAAGCTGATTTCTACACAAAGGTTCCCCACGAAAATCCCCTGCCGGGATGCGGAAGCCTTATAAGAAACCCTTCCTCAACACCCCGGCAGAGACATAATCAGGGTATTCGTTTAACCAAGGAGTCATAGCCATGAGATCAACCGGAGTAGGGAATTGTACACAATGATCCATCTCAGTCTTGCTTGGACCCTCCTTTGCCTCCCAACCCGCTATTTCTCGATCTGCATGAACTCTCCGGGTGTGAGGAATTCCCACAACCCGCACACACATGTTTGAACTTACATGTACCTTGCGGCCTGTTACAGTTGCCTCTATTGAAGCCCCATCAGACCCCCGTTTTCCACCATTCCCGCCGGTTTTCGGCTGGTGATCACCGCCGGTGCCTGCTCGAAAGGGCACCGCGGGCTTTTGGCGGGAAACCGCCGACCCATTCCCACCTGGTGAGGATGTCCCTGCCGTCCCAGGCAGGAGCTGCTTATGCCAAGAAATTGAGTCGAGGCAATCCCATGTCAGAGAGGAATCGTACTCTTTTGCTTTACGAAACTTCATGTCGTAACCTTTCCATTCATCCCCCTCATACATTTCATAAAAATCCATTATACGTGTCTGATAACAAGACAGTTCAGTCAATATCTCGGGCTTACGTTCACCAATAATCGCAGTAAACATTGCAAAGGCCTTCGCCCAATTCGTTATTGTCTCCTCCACCCTGAACTCCGCCATCTTGGCGCGCCAAACGCTCGGGTGCCACAAATCTTTCTGAGTTTTAGCATACTCCATCTCGCGATGGTCAGTCAACAATGAAAACATATTGACATACTTGTCTGCCCATATCAATTCCTTCGTAGCAATAGGGATATGTTGTACCACCCTCTCCCGTCTTGAGGGTAGAGAGCCCTCCCCCGCCACTGGCAAAGCGAGCTTACCCTGTTCGGTCGCTGTTCCCGCCGTTTTCCCGAGACCAGCTGCCGCTCCTTCCGGTGTCATCTGTGGGGAAACAAGAGGGAGATTCGCCTTTGCGGCATCTCGCGACTGCCGCAACTGCTGTATTAGTAATCTGGCCTCTTCTGCCGTCTCTCCGGGCGCCGTAGTACCCCCTGACTTCTTATTTAGCCATGCGGCCAACTGGGTGGCCAATTCAGGAGGCATATCCTCATCGCTAGCGGGCGTAATCACAACCGGAATCGGTTGACCCGCGTCTGGGGTAGGTACTGGGCCTTCAGCTGGTGTGGCAGGGATAACCTGGGGCACCTCTGGGACGGGGACCTCCCCTGCAACCGCCCTCCTCTTAACTCGTTTCCGGGCCTATTACCTTTTTCGGGTTACCAGGCTTGTTTATTGCGGCCAGTTGTTTCTTGACTCCCGCCAAATCGCGGCCAAGCGCAGGAACCTGTCCGATGTTCCGTTCCATTCGCGCTATTCTGGTCACCAACATGCGTAGCATTTTGTCAGTCTCGGAACTCTTGCCCGCCTTCTTGCCAGACATGATTTCGATTCTCCACCCCGAGTTGCTCAACACGGTCCTGGATCCTCCGCTTTGAGATCACTGAAAGAAAAAGAACAAAATTACAAGTTCTCAAAATTCGCTCCTTGTTCCGTCGAGGGCTCACGAGCAACGAGTGGGTGCAGCCTTCCAAGCACAGGAATAAGAGGCCGCTTCTTCGGATTCTCGCTCCATTTATTCTTCTTCGGGCGGGCGTGTACCCTCCTCCAGTACGCCTACTGGGCGTGGCCATCGGTGTAGGTGTCTAGGACAACCCCTCCTGGGCGGGAAAAAAGGCGCGCCCCGGCTACGCCGCTTCGGGCATACCAGCCGAGACACGCCCCCCGCCCAAAATGGTTTCCCGGGAGGATCGGGGCACCCAACCATACGTTCGGGGGGACCGAGCGGTCGACCCTTTCCAATTTCCTGGTACCTTATTGTTTTTTACGATATATTTGACATACTCCTGCATGATTATTTTAATTAATTCAGCTAGTTCAATATGTTTAAGATTATTCAATCAATTAATTGCCTCTCTCTAGTTTCTTGCACATTTGTATTCATTATGCTGCGGTTTCTTATATTTATCTAGGAGGGTGCTTTGTTATCGCTATACTGCTCAGCCTGTTAGTGCTCCTCTTTATTATATCTCATCTACTTTCCTTTTATTACATACCGTAGTTTAAGTATTACTCCTTCTACTTATTCTTTTCTGATAGCTATAAAGGTATTCTGAATATGCTATGTTCCCTCTTAACATATTTTTAGGCTGTTTTTTAAATATAGTTCTTGGTCCCAGTTGTATAAACAGTTTAGAGGTGATACTACATTCACTCTACATGATGTTTTTTCCTTATGTTATCGATTTTACTCTTTTTCGATGTAGTTTCTACTTTTACCTATACATTAACTCGCTGCTCGCATGTTGTTTTTCATGGATTCCCATGATGTATTGTTTTTGTAACATTCTAATTAATACTAGACCATATTTCTGATGTCTTTATTTCTTGTTAATATAGTTAGTTTTGCTCTGTATTGGGGCTGTTTGATTGCTGATCGTATTTGCTCCTCATGACGGTTCCCTTGCTCGTCTTCCCACGTTCCCCCTAGTATGAATTTGGTCTTTCTCAGACCACCTCTGCTGGTTCTTTTCTTTCCTTTCTTTTCTTCCCTCTTATCTCTTCTTTCCTCTTGGATTTTCCCAATGGATTTTCCTTCCTTGACATTTTTGTTTTTGTTTGATGTGTGGTTGTTCGTTTTCATAGTGGTTGTTTACTATCTATCATTTATGGCTTATGTTTTTCTTCTTTATGTACGTCTATGCCGGGTTTGAATGTGTTGTCCCTTAATGTTAAGGGTTTAAATCATCCAGTGAAAAGATCCAAGATCCTAGATTATTGCAAGTCTCTCTCTTCAGATTTAGTCCTGTTCCAGGAAACAAAAGTTTCTACTAGAGAAGCATTATTCTTAAAGAAGGAATGGGTTTCAGATGTTGTTTGTTCTGATGCAAGTGGCAAAAGAAATGGGGTTGTTACTTTAGTTTCCAAAAATTCAGGTTTGTCCATAGTCTCTTCTGATCATGATTCTGAGGGTCGTTGGTTATTAACTAGGTTGTCTGATGGTAATTCTGATCTTTATGTTATGAACATTTACGCTCCTAACAAGGATGATCCGTCCTTTTGGAAAGCAATCACCAAAAAATTGAATGATACTCCTCATTCTAGTAATCTTATTGTTGGTGGAGACTTTAATTTATTGATGGATCCCATTCTTGATAGGAATTCAGCTTTTCCATTTCGTCCTCCAAAATCCCACAAACAAATGCTTAACATGCGTTCCCTATCTCACCTGCAAGATATTTGGCGTCTCCATAACCCCACTGGTAGCGATTTCTCCTTCTTTTCCTCACCTCATTCTACCTTTTCTCGTATTGATTACTTATTGGTTCATTCCTCTCTTGTTCCGTCTTCCTCCTCTCCGATTATTCATCCTATTCTGGGTTCTGATCATGCTGCGGTTACTTTTACTTTGTTGTCCTTTGCTCCTAGATCAAGACCTAGTTCCTGGAGATTAAAAACAGAAATTCTATATGACACTGCTCAGGTTGATGAGTTTTCTAGTGCAATTGAAACTTTTTTTCTAGAGAATGAAGGCTCTGTTTCCTCCCCAATTGTCCTCTGGGATTCGTTTAAATGTACTTTCCGTGGCCAGGTTATTAAATGTATGTCAAAAAGGAATGCGGATATTAAAAAAGAACTTACAGATCTAGCTACTGAAATAAAGAACTTAGAATCTACCTTTCGACATTCTAAGGATAAATCTTGCCTACAGTCAATCAAATTACTAAAATACAAATACAACACTATAGTTACCAAGAGAGCTCACATTGGGGTTCAAGCTCAGAAATCCAAAAGACTATTGTTAAAAAATCGAGCTGGGAAGATTCTTGCGGCTACGTTGAAATTTCAAGATTCCTCTTTTAAGTCTTCTCAAATTTCTTCCATTACTGACCATCTTAGTTCTAAAAAATTTCAGACGGGGGAAATTCTTGAAGTTTTTCGCGATTTTTATAACAACCTATATACTCCTTCCAATCAGGCCTCTTTTGAACAGTGCCAAGAGTTCTTAAAATCTGTTCTAGTGCAATCAGTTTCTGTAGAAGATACTAATTTTTTAGGTGGCCCGATTACTCCTGACGAAATTATTGCCGCAATTAAGGCCACTCGGTCTGGAAAAGCTCCGGGACCCGATGGCTATCCTATTCTATTTTATAAAACCTTTCTTCCTGTGATTGTTCCCAAGCTTCAATCTGTTTTTGATGATTTTATTAAGAATGGTTCTGTTTCTGGCACTGCAGCGGACGCTACCATTGTAGTAATCCCTAAAGAGGGGAAAGATCATTCAGATCCCAAAAATTTCCGCCCGATTTCCCTTCTGAACATGGAAGCTAAGATCTTTGCTAAGATTTTAGCCAAAAGATTAGAATCCTTCATTCCTAAACTGGTACATCCCTCTCAAACGGGCTTTGTAAAAGGCCGTCTTGCGCGTGATAATATTCGTACGTTTTGTCATATTCTTGGTGCAGCTAAACGATCTCATCTTCCAGCAGCGGCCTTGGCCCTTGATGCTGAAAAGGCATTTGATACGGTTTTGTGGCCTTTTCTTCGTGCTGTCTTGTCTGCACATAACCTTGGTGACCCTTTCATTAACATGGTCATGTCTTTATATGCTCAGCCCAGAGCTAACGTAAGAGTCAATGGTGCTACGTCATCCTTTTTTAATCTCCGCCAGGGCACTAGACAGGGATGTCCCTTATCTCCTCTTTTATTTTTATTATCTATTGACCCTCTCCTCAGGTTGATTGAGTTAAATCCGGACATTAAAGGTTTTTCTTTTGGTCCTCATTGTATCAAAACTGCTGCGTATGTGGATGATGTCCTTATTTCCTCAGATGATATTGCCCTGGCCATACCTGCTATCTCGGATACGATTTCCCTTTTTTCGAAGGTTTCAGAGTACACCTTAAACAAGGATAAGACGGAGATGTTTCCCTTGAATGCCTATTGTTTTTCTACACACATGGGCTCTGCTGGTTTTAAATGGCAGTCTAAACAATTAAAATATTTGGGTATATATTTTTGTTCTACTTTATATGATACGATTTCTTATAATGAAGCCCAAACTATTCTTAAAGTTTGACGTCTTTTGGATACTTGGTCTCCGAAGCACATTTCATGGTATGGCCGTCTTCAGACTCTCAAAATGATGATTGCACCTATTATTAACTTCGTATCCTCTATGCTCCTGGTAAAACTTTCAGATTCCTTTTTTCATGAGATTGATGTTTTGACCTCTAAATTTTTATGGAATGATAAAAGAGCGAGAATTGCTTATAAATTTTTGCAAAAACCTTATGATATGGGGGGTTGTAATCTTCCTGATTTGGGGAAATACCAAACTGCCTTTCTGGCTTCCCAAGGTGCCCTTTGGTTTTCTTCTCCTTCTAGGCATATCCCATCCTGGCTGTTAATAGAGCAGGAATTGGCTTCTCCATTACCGACTGCATCTTTCTGTACTGCGTCTACCCTGTCTATCCCGTTTTCCCGCGCTATTATAATAGATAATTTGACTGCGGTTCGGAAAGTAGACAAGTTGGTGGCGATCCCGCTTCATAAATCTAGGTGGTCGTCTATTTGGCGGAATTTTAAAATTAAAATTAATATTGATCCTTCTCTGATTTCTTACTGGGCTGCTAAGGGGATCTCGTTGGTTAGACATCTCTATGGTCCTACTAATGAGCCTTTGCCTTTCTCCTCCTTGGCTCAACAATTTTCCTTAACTAATTTAGATTTGTATACTTTTCTCAAAATTAAAGTGGCACTTGCTAAGGTGCATCTTCATCCTACTTCTCCTATGATTACTCTTTTTCAAATATGGACCAAATCTGGTCATGTAGCCTCAAAAATTTATAAATTTTTATCAACAACTTCACTTCCGTCTCATACGGTTGCTCAGGAAAAATGGATACGTCACTTTGATCATGGTATCACTGACCATATTTCTTCAGATTCCTGGCAGATGATTGGTAAACTTTCTCTTCGTAATAAAATTGCCCCATCGTTAATGCAATCTAAATTTTTCTCTATCAACCTTCTTCATTGGACGCCTGTCCGCTTACATTCGCTCAATCTCAAAGAAGATAATTTATGTTGGAGTTGCGGATTAGCACCAGGTGATTTTCCACATATGTTTTTTGAATGTTCTTTACTCCAACCCTTTTGGGACCTCATTCATAAACACATCATGCTTATCTTTGGTATTAAATTCCAACTTTCTTTCCCATTAATTCTATTAGGTCCTTTGGCTGCTCCAGTTCCTCTCCCCTTGGATATCATGGAGTTACAGTTGTTGACCGTTGCTGTGAAAGTGAATCTTATAGATTGGAAATCCTTCTCCTCTGTTTCATATCATACTTGGTGGGCGTGGGTTTCCTTCTTACGAAGTGCTCATACCTCGGTCAATCATGCTCATCTCTCTCCGACTATTGCTAGTGGGGTTTGGACAGCTTCAGATAATTACATGGATTTGTCATCAAAGGGGTTGGTTGAGCAATATCCCTTTGTTGTGTCTGTCTAAATGGCGTCTTGTCTGTCGGGTTTATTCATTGGAAATCCTTCTTTCCCTTCTTCTTTCCTTCTTCTCTGTGCCCTCTCTTTTTTTTACCTGTTCCCTCTTTTCCTCTTTTTTCCTCCCTCTTCTTTCTTCTATTCTCTTCTCCTGATTATACCAGCTGATAGTGATACTTTTGAGTTTAGATTCTGTCTAAAGTTACTTGCTTTACCTTAATTAACATATTTTCTGTTTCTAGCAGAATACTCTTATTCATGGATGTATTTCATATGAATCTTTTTTTTTCTGGACTCCGTCCTCTGATTGTTTGATTACTTGATCTCAACTGTATCACTTTCTTTGTATTATGTATCTTCATTTGCTTTTTCTATAACAATAAAATCTTTTGAAATAAAAAAAAAGACCACAAGGGGGGCTTGGGGGAGGGAGCTGACCGAAGGGAGGTCTCCTCCCCCGGGCATTTTGGGAGGGCTGCGAGGGGTTAATCAAAATGTAGAAGTTTCTGGAATTGGGCTGGTCTAGTAGGTTTTAGCCAGCCCAATTATAAACCCTGGTGTTCCCGCCTCCTAGCCACCATTTTAGGTTTGGTGACCTGGTGGCTAGGAGGATAGTTAGCGTTTTTTGTGGTGTTTATTTTAGAATTGTAGGTAGCCCCCTTTTGGTGTTATTTTCCCCCTTTTCATCGACTACATGGAGGATTATCGAGTATGAGGCTTCTGTCCGAGGCAAGTCGCATGGATCTGTTGGTGGGAGGGGGGCCGGCGCGCCCTCAGCGCCAGGCCTCCGCTGGTGTTTCTGCTGCGGTTATGGCGTGCTCCTATCCGAAGAAGAGACGCTCCGGGCAGGTAAGTGAGAGGGGCCGGTCCCGTACGAGGAAACCGGCCCCTCCTGTACAAGCACGAGTGGCGGTTGGGGCGGGGGGAGCTCCGGCGGTGTCTGGCGCTCCTTTTGGGTGTGCGCGTGAAGCGCGACTGGCCCCTTTGGTTCAGGCGCGAGTGGCGGTTGGGGTGGGGGGAGCTCCGGCGGTGTCTGGTGCTCCTGCTGGGCTTCTCAGTGAGGCGGGAGGCGCTTTGACGAGCGCGTCTGTTGTGCAGGCGGGCGGGGCTCCTCTGATGCAGTGCCTCGGCTCGGCAGCACCAGCTGCTGTGAAGGCGGCCGGCAAGAGGGGGGTGCGGAGAGCGAGTGCGAAGCGCTCCGCCTCTGACCCGGTTGAAGAGAGAAAATCGGAGCCTGTGAAGGGGCAGGCAGTGCCTGGTGCGAGGAGAGGCTCCCTTCAGTTTGTTGAATCTCGGGGGTCATGGCAGCCTATGAGGGAGCCGGTGGGGCAGATATTATCCCCTCCAGGCCATGTTGTGGCAGAGACACAAGGTTTAGTTGGCAGAGATGATGGGGCATTATTAACCCCTTCAAGGCATTTTGTGCCAAGGATGCCTATTGTGGAAAGGAATACTACATGCAGGTTTTCCTCAGGTGGTCTAGAGGGCTATGGGGGTTTGGAACATCAGGTGGGTCAGGTCTTATTTGGTGCTAATACAGGTATGGTTGTTAACGAGATGGAGGGTAATGTGGGGAGTCCTTTGCTTTTTTCTACGCCTGGTTCTTCTGTGGGTGCTGCATTGTCGGTGGGGGGGGGGAGGGGGGGTTCCAGGGGAGAGGCGGAGTGGGCTCAAATGAGGGAAGGGGGTTCAGTTTCTGGCGCTGCTTTGGATTTAGAGGTTTCTCGGCCTGCGGCTGCTGGGTCTTTTGGTTTTTTGGATATGGATAACCGTTTTCAGAGGGAGGGTAGGGGTGTGTCACAGGTGGGCCATGGAGCTTTTTCTTGTGATGTCAATGTTGCCGGTCATGTAGCTGGTGCAGGGAGTTTGGGGCTTGGAGGGGCAGTGGTGGGTAATTCTGCAGGGGTTTGGCAACCTGTTGTAAGGAGTGTAGGGGGTGTTGGTTTTCCAGGCACAACGTCCCAGCATGACAGGGGTTTCAGGCAAGTAAGTGGTTGGCCGGTACAGGGGCCTATGGATGCTGTTCCATATCGGTCGGGGGTGCAGGAGGCCCCTCTTTGATGTTTGGTTCTCCTGGGTGGGAGCATTTTGGTGCTGCAGGTTTGGCGCAGCGTGGATTACAGAAGGATGGTGAGGGTCAAGATTGGGGTGCAGGGGCTCCTCTTCGGGTTTCTTCTTCAGCGGTGGCGGTTGATAATTTGGATTGGAGTGAGGATGAAGAGGTGATAGGCGACTCTCCGGTCAGGGAGGTGCCTTTGAGGGGTAGTATTAGAGGGCGTTCTTTGGATAGGTTTCAAGGGATGGTTGTTGGTTCTAATTTGCAGGGGACAGGGTCTGCGTCAGGTGTTTTATTCAGGGATCCTAGCACACCAGTCCAAACTTTTTCTTTTCAGGACAGGGATAGGTGCGGTGGTCCAGACTTGGCAGGGCGTGGTCCAGTCCAATTTCGCCGAGGTGAAGTGAGGAGAATGCCTAGCGCGGCCCTCTCTGTTCCACCGAGGGATTCGCCGCGGTCAGCACACGAGGGTCCGGCGTGACCCCGCTGGCCCCTACGAATAGCAGGTCTAGGTGGTCCACCTTACCGTCGGCTATGGAGCCACAGAGTCAGCGCAAGGGGAGTTACAGGCGTGTACAGTCTGCTCCCCCTCCTGGAGGTTCTTCACAACAATTAAAATGTAATATTGCTGATGCCGGGTTAGGTAAGACCCGTAGTGTGGTGTTTCCTGCTGAACTTGATTCAGTGGTGCTGGATTATGATGAAGATAGTCCTGAAGAAGGAGAGTTATGGGAAGTAGAGGGGGGGGGGAGCCCTCTCATGTGTCTAGTAGTGTTTTTCAGGCTCAGGCGGTGCAAAGACAAGTAAAGGAGAGAAGAGAGCACGGCCCGTCGGTCAGGGCGCCTCGAAGACAGGATACATTGGTATCGGCACCACGGGCAGAGCCTGCGAGAGTGGTCTCTTTGTTACCAGGTGAGCACTTAGCTGCACAGGCCAAACCTACTATGGTGTCTGTGGGCACAGGAGGGGAAGGGGCTGTTGGGGTTGGTGAAGGGCGGTTGCTGAAGGGACGTTACGTTAAAGACACTGCTGTGGGCACTGACGATGTTTTAGAGATAACAGGTAAAGTGGAGAGTAGTACTAGCACTGAAGCTCCAAGTGGGGTAAAAGAGCCATTGGCTAGCAAGGAATTGAAAATTAAAAAATTGCCTTATATGGGGGTCACAAAGCCTTTGTGTGCCCATTTAATGTTGGTGACAAAAGAGCGAATTTGGAAGGGAGAATATGTTGAAATTCTTAAGCTGCTACACCGGGAAGTCCGGTCCAAAGAAGGGTCGAAAGAAGTTGAGTTTGAGTTGGCAAAACGACCTAGAGTTCCGTTAACCATTGAGAATTGGACGGCTGCATTCCTTATTTATGCGAGTGTTTATTGTGAAAAATTTCCAGAGCGCAGCGTGTCCCTTTTTAAATACATGGATGTTATACGTAAAGCGCAGCTTACTGGGGGGGGGGGGGGGGGGGGGGGTTTGCTTGGTCCCAATATGATGAGTTCAGGGCCAGGATGGCTTGGGATCCGGAGGCCAAGTGGGGGGAGCTGGACACTGATTTATGGCAGCATACTATGGGATCTGCATCGGGGGGTAAGACGATTTTTACAGCCAGTGGTCTCCCCTTAATTTACCGGCCCTTTCAGGGCAAGCCCACCCAGGGAGGGGTGGGGAGTAGCTCAAACACACAGTCTGGAGTTGGCACATGCTGGGAATTTAACAAAGGGTCCTGTAGTAGAGAGTATTGTAAGTTCAGACATGAATGCTCCGGTTGTGGTAGGCGGCACCCCTTGGCTAGATGCTGGGATAACAAGCCAGCAGGAGGTCAACAGGGGAAACAGTCAGGTGCAGGTGGTTCGGGGACGTCCCAGCAGTTTTCAGGGGGTAGGGGATCTAGAGGTAATCAGGGTGTTGGGCCCAAGGGCTCATACGCCGGTTAAGTTGGAAAAGTTGCGCCTTGCACTTCAGGATTATGATGATGAAGCAGTGAAACAGAAATTGTTGGGAGGTTTTGAATTTGGATTTCATTTGGGTTACATGGGTTCCAGACAAAGGAGATGGTCTGCTAATTTGAAATCAGCGTCTGAGTATGGCGCAGTGGTGCAAGAAAAATTGAATAAAGAAGTGCATGAAGGAAGGATGGCTGGCCCTTTTCATGATTGGCCGATCCATAATTTGATAATATCACCTATTGGAGTGGTCCCTAAAAAAGATCTGGGACAATTCAGGCTTATTTAGCACTTGTCATGGCCGGAAGGGTCGTCTGTAAACGATTTTATTGATCCAGATTCTACTTCGGTCTCTTATTCCTCAGTTGACGTGGCCATGTCACTTGTTGTGACCGCGGGCGCAGCTGCTGAGATGGCTAAGTGTGATATTAAGTCTGCTTTCCGGCTGCTGCCTGTCCATCCAGATGACTGGAGTCTACTGGGCATACAATTTTCAGGAAAATGGTATGTGGACAAAGCATTGCCGATGGGTTGCTCCATTTCATGTGCTCTTTTTGAGTGTTTCAGTACTTTTTTACAATGGTACTTTACTCATCAGTATGGTCACTCACTGGTAACGCACTACCTAGATGACTTTTTCTTTGTCGGTCCCCGGGTTCCACGGAGTGCCAGTCTGCTCTGGACACTTTCCAAGGGCTTATGGAGGAGCTGGGAGTTCCTTTAGCTCCCGACAAAACTATGGGTCCTGCCACTGTTTTGTCCTTTTTGGGAATTGAAATTGATTCTGTGGCAATGCGGGCTCGCTTGCCAGAGGATAAAAAAGTGAAGATGCTGGAGTTGCTGGAAACCATGTTGTCAAAACGGAAAGTGATGGTGAGAGATATTCAGGTGTTGCTAGGTCACCTCAATTTTGCGTGTAGGGTGGTGAGAGCAGGGAAGACTTTTTGTCGCAGATTGGGCAGGGCCCTTGCAGGTCAGCATTTGCCTCACCATCGTGTTCGCTTGTCTGCTGGTGTCAAGGAAGATTTGAGAATGTGGAAATGTTTTCTCTCTTCTTTTAATGGTGTACCTTTGGTTCGGGATGTTGACTTCCAGTGGGATGTGCAAATGTTTTCTGATGCAGCAGGCAGTGAAGGATTTGGTTTGTATTGGAATGGGAGATGGTGTGCAGAACGATGGCCGGATGAGTGGTTGAATGGTGGACGCAGCATAAACTTTTTGGAGCTTTTTCCTTTACTGGTGGCTTTGACTCTGTGGGGGGAGGTCTTGGCACACAAGAAGATGCTTTTTCGTGTGGACAACATGGCTGTGGTGGAGATTGTTAATCGACAGTCCGCCAGGGATGAACAGGTCTTGAAGCTCATGAGAGTCTTCGTGCTGGGCTGTTTGAAACACGACATTCACTTTCGCGCTTTGCACATTCCTGGTGTGGACAATGACATTGCGGATGCTTTGTCTCGTTCACAGTGGGGGAGATTCCGTGGACTGGCGAGGGAGGCGGACAGATCACCAACCTCGATGCCGATTCAACTGTGGCACGTAGGCAACGTCGGGTCTTACAACTGGTGGTAGGTTCTTTATCTGTGTCTACGCGTTCAGCTTATTCTCTGGCTTGGAGGGAGTTTCTGGAGTCCGGCGCTTGCAGGCGTGAGGAGGTTTGGCGTCGTTCTGAGGATGTGGTGAAATTCATTTTAGATCTCATGGATAAAGGTTTGACCAGAGTAACTGTTGCAGGAAAATTGGCAGGGATAAGTTGGTTTGGGGTTATTCTCCTTCGGCGGGTGAGATTGGCAGGAGAATGCTTGAGGGCTGGGCTACAGAACAAGGTCATTCTAGTAGATTAAGGGCCCCTTTATCTTGGCAGATGCTGGCTCGGTTGATAGCTATTTTGCCTTCGGTTTGTACAGATGACTTTGAGTCTTGCTTGTTCTCCATGTTAATGGCATTTATGTTTTTTAGAGCTTTTAGGGTTTCGGAGTTGTTGGGCTCAAAATGTAAGTGTGGAATTTTTTGGCGTGATGTGTTTTGTTCTGATGAGGGGGTGCATGTTTGGTTAGCTAGTTCCAAAACTGATCAGAAGAAGTTGGGGAAAGGAGTGTGGTTGGAAGCGCGCTCTCCTAAGATCACTTGCCCTTTGCTGTTGGCCCGGCGCTGGCGTTCTTTATCAAGGGGTGGTGATGATGCTCTTGTTTTCCAGCATATTAATAACACTCCTGTTACAGCCTACCAATTTCGCATGGTTTTGCGCAAGGCGTTACACCAATTGGGTCTGGATGGGAATTTCCGGATTGGTGCTGCAACTGAAGCTTTTAATAGAGGTTGGACGCAAAGGGATATCATGAGGTTGGGGCGTTGGTCTTCGAACTGCTTTCAGCGTTACGTGAGAGGTCAGGCGGAGGAGGCGCATGCGTCATCTTCCTTTCCATAAGCTTTAACTATGTTTTCTTTTATAGGATCTGTAGCTGGGCCCCGTTCTCCAGTGGTGACAGTCTGGATAGTTGGGCATTCCTTCGTGAAATGGGCCCGAGTCCAGGCGGCGCAGAGTTACTTCGGAGAGCTTCTGGGTTTTAATGCTCGCATGTTCAACATGGTTTGGAAGGGGAAAGGTGGTATGCTCTGGAGCGAGTTAATTCCATTTCTCAACAACAGTATGGTGGGCGGGCTATGTCCTGACATTCTGGTGATTCATTTGGGGGAGAACGATCTCTGTACCGCTAAGGGTGTTGTATTGTTGCGAGCTATCAAGAAAGATTTGAGTCTCATTAAAGAGTTTTGGGCTGGTTGTCATGTTTTCTGGACTGAACTAGTTCCGCATAGGATTTGGAGAGGAGCGGTAAATCCCAGAGCTGTAGACAGAGCCAGGAAAAAGGTAAATTCTGAGGTTTCTAGATGTTGCTGTTTGCTTGGTTTCAGCAGGATTTCTCATAGAGAGATACGCTTTGAGACAGTGGAATTTTTCAGGGATGATGGTGTTCACCTTTCCAGAGTAGGGATGGGCCTGTATTTGTTGGAGTTGCGTGAAGTTTTGGCACGATCACTGACGATGCTGCGTTGAATTTTGTTAGTATCTGCTTCTATTTTCCTAGTTGGGGGGGCAGAAAGGGGGTTGGTGTAGTTTCCTCCCTCCCCCCTACCTTTCTGGGTGGCGGGGTTTTTGTTGTTTCGGTGCTGTTTATTGTAAAGTTTTTGGTGAGTATTGGTCTGATTCATTGATTGGCAGGTAAAGGGGAAGTTGGTCATTGCTTGACCGTTCAGGTTTTGGGGGGTCTTGACAGGGGTGAAGGGTCAGGCAGGGTTTTGGTTATCGAGGGCCTGGTTTTCATTATGTGATTGGGGTTGTTGATGACGTAATGTGTTAAATGATGACGTAATGATTTAATTGATGATGTAATGCTTATTGATGATGTTATGTTTATAATGTTATTGTAATGTTTTAATGCTGTATTGTTGGGTGGGGAAGGGGCCAAAGAATTTTAGGGGAGGGGGTGGGGGCGGGGTTTGTAGTTAATTACTTATTTAGTGAGGTTTTGATTCGGAAGGCTTTGCCAGGGTTTTATATATTGTAATGTGCACCTGTTTCCTAATAAAGCGGCCTTTTTCACACTCAAATATTTTGGTCTACTTTTCTCTCCCCCCTCGCCCTCCCTCCCAAGGGGGGCTTGGGGGAGGGAGCTGACCGAAGGGAGGTCTCCTCCCCCGGGCATTTTGGGAGGGCTGCGAGGGGTTAATCAAAATGTAGAAGTTTCTGGAATTGGGCTGGTCTAGTAGGTTTTAGCCAGCCCAATTATAACCCCTGGTGTTCCCGCCTCCTAGCCACCATTTTAGGTTTGGTGACCTGGTGGCTAGGAGGATAGTTAGCGTTTTTTGTCCCTCCCTCACTCCCCCTAAATTATTTATTGACTCTTGGGGATTTTTCCTTTCCTCCTCTTTTTTGTAGGGTTTTTATATTTCCTTACTTTTTTATGGTTTCTTCTTTTGTGTCCAAAGGCTGTTTTCTTGTTTGCAGGTGTACAAGGGGTTTTTGGTTTGTATTGTCGCTAGGAACAGGTGCTGTGCAGGGTTTTTGTTGTTTCGGTGCTGTTTATTGTAAAGTTTTTGGTGAGTATTGGTCTGATTCATTGATTGACAGGTAAAGGGGAAGTTGGTCATTGCTTGACCGTTCAGGTTTTGGGGGGTCTTGACAGGGGTGAAGGGTCAGGCAGGGTTTTGGTTATCGAGGGCCTGGTTTTCATTATGTGATTGGGGTTGTTGAAGACGTAATGTGTTAAATGATGACGTAATGATTTAATTGATGATGTAATGTTTATTGATGATCTTATGTTTATAATGTTATTGTAATGTTTTAATGCTGTATTGTTGGGTGGGGGAGGGGCCAATGAATTTTAGGGGAGGGGGTGGGAGCGGGGTTTGTAGTTAATTATTTATTTAGTGAGGTTTAGATTTGGAAGGCTTTGCCAGGGTTTTATATATTGTAATGTGCACCTGTTTCCTAATAAAGCGGCCTTTTTCACACTCAAATATTTTGGTCTACTTTTCTCTCCCCCCCCTCGCCCTCCCTCCCAAAGCTGTGTGCGCGCGCTGCGCACGGCCGGCGCACCACACAGCATTTCATTTGAGAAGACTGTCTGGAGCGCATAACTTTTAAACTAAGTCCCAGCATGGTGCGTGGATCATGCTGTGAACTACTGTACAGTGCGGTGTGCGCTGAGGGGCCCTCTGGACCTCGGGCCCTCTCGCAACGCGGGTGCTCCGGGGGCGTGTGTTACGCCCCTGACTTAACGTGGCTTAAAGCCATGACAAGTGGCTTAACACTGCATTGATAATAGGTCCCCTTTCACACTAAAGTTAGCGTGAAAGGGGGCATGCAGTGGGTGTTGCGGTGGGCGTTCCACCCATTGAAATCTACGCTGCCACCCATTATCAAGAGCGGCGAAAATAGGTGGCAGCGCCGAACTTAAGACCAGAAAAATCCTGGTCTTAAGGTGGCAAAACGAGGAGAAATTATTTATTTCTCCTCGTTTTTGCTTTTTCTACGTGTGCTGCCTTGTGCAGCACACATGGAAAAAGCTAAAATCCATTTTTTGTTTATGTATAGGAAGGTGTCCCTTCCTGTACATAAACAAGCCATTTTCTAAAATGCAGTTTTGTAACTTGCATGTGTGCTGCATGAAGCAAAATTAAATTAAAATAAATTCTCCTGTTAAAAAAATTAAAAAATATTTTTTGCAACCTTCATTAATATAAATAAGATGAAATACTTAATCATGTTGCACTTCACAGTCCAGTAATATAATCACTGGATTATTTTGACATTTATAAACCATTCGGCCTTCAACCTTGATGGCCCTTACTCTATATGCTTTATTGGACCATAACAAATTCACTTTATACATGACTTTCTACAACAGAATAATAGTTTACCCAACTCAATGAAAAAACAAGCATTTACAATGCAATGGTCTCTGCATTATTAAAGGTAGAGCTATTGGCATTGCTCATGACTATTTTTCTTTTTTTTAACATAAATAAATGGTATTGTCATTTACAATGGCAATAGGTGAGCATTAGAGAGTAGTAGAGAGTATTCGCAGACACAGAGCCACACACACACACAGAGCCCCACACACACACACACGCAGAGCCCCACACGCAGAGCCCCACACACAGAGCCCCACACACAGAGCCCCACACACAGAGCCCCCCCACACACACACAGAGCCTCACAGACAGAGCCTCACACACACACAGAGCCTCACACACACACACACACAGAGCCCCACACACACACACAGAGCCCCACACACACACACAGAGCCCCACACACACACAGAGCCCCTCACACACACAGAGCTGTCGCGACTAGGACAACGCAGGCGCCTGTCACAAATATGAACCAGATAACAGAAAGCAAATGGCATTGGTTGGTTAGAAGCACAAGTTCAAAGTCAAATTCAAAGGTCGGAGCCTAAAGGGTAAAAACATAGGTCAAAGGTCAGGACAAATGAACATAAACTTATACCATAGATAAAATAGAACGTGGGAGGCCCAAACCGAAAGAATCAAAATCCAAAAAATTTCCCAAACAAAGGTGACTGCTGAAACATTGGTAAAGGCAGCGAGTGTGGTGGAAGAGATATGGGAGGGGCGAGTCTGGGAACCCGGGAGGGGCTGGCATAGCGCTGATTCTGGGTCTCTGGAAACCCGAGGCTGGGCGGGAGCCCAGATGTGCAAGGGAGGGTCTGAGACCTGTGCGTGGGGTCGTGGTGAGGAGAAGGGAGGGGGCAGGGACTGAACCGGGGGCCAGGATGCGGGAGGGTCACTCAGTGAGGGGAAAAAGAGACCACGATAGAGAGGGTGGAGGGCCACGGGGAATGACCAGGCACCCGGCCAAGACACCTGCTGCGAAGAGAGCCACCCATCAGGAAAGTGCGGCAAAGCGAGTTAGGTGCAAGGTGAATAGGGGCGAGGGGGGCAGAGGACATTATATTACATTTATGAGAACATTACTTGTGTAGCTGTGGCACCGGGGCCCAGGGGGGTTGAGAGGGGTCCACTTTACTCCAGCCGGGGGAGTCGGGCCTATTTCACATCCTTGCACCCTTGCTGGATGGGTAGGGGGCGGCTAATGGGTGAGCCCAGGTCAGAAATACATCTATACTGCGAGGGAGACGGGCCGACGGGGAGAGGCAAGGAAAGCAGCAACTTGTTGGGTGAAAGGGACGGGCCGTTCAAAGAGAGGGCAAGGCCGAACGAGGGGAGACGGTGCTGGTGACGGGAAAAAGGGGGAGCCGGGCTAGCGAGACAGGAGTATAGAAAGGCGAGCGGAGACTAGTGAGTAGGGGGCGCTGATATAGTGGAATGAGGGCAGGGATAGTAAGGGAGAGGGAGCAGACGGCTGAAAAGATAAGCAGATCATAGTGAGGGGGATGGAGGCGAATGAATATGAGAAAGATGGGACGAGTGCGCGGAGGGGGGACAGGCTGCCGAAAGCAAAACGCGACCCAGTGAGAGGAGCAGGAGACAGATGGGCGGAAAAAGAGAGGGCGGGGACTAGGGAGAGGGGACCAGCGGAGGAGAAAGAGAGGAGGGACAAACGAGGGACGGAGATAATGGACTGGTGTGAAAGAGAGCAGTGTGCAGGCACTGGTGAGAGCGAGAGACAGGCGGACATATATTAACGAGGGCGAGAGGACAGACGGACGAAACGGAGAGGAGGGTCGAATTTGGGGGGCGAGGGCAGACTGGCGAATGGAGAACTACAACTAGAACGGAGCCCGGACTAGTGGGGAGAGGCGGGTGAAAAGGTGAGAAGTGGACCAGTGAGTGGAGCGGGGACGGCCTGCTGAAAGACGCGCAGGAGGCAATGTGGGAGCGGGGACAGAGGGATGAAATGGAGAGCGGATAGCAACGAGGGAGAGGCAAGACAACGGATGCGAGGGAAAGCAGGGGAAAGCAGGGGGCCGGGGGGGTCGAATGGTAAATGGGAACAAAATACTAGCGTGGGGAGAGTGGCAGACGGGGGAATGATTCACAGGAGCTAGTGCGCAGGAGAGGGCACGGTGAAGAAGAGGAGCGCGGGGAGAGTAGATATGCGGATGAAAGGAGGAGCGAGCAGGGAGCACTCACTGGAAAGCAGACTGACTAGCACTAACCAGCGAGGGGTTGGGGACAGACTAGTTAAGAGAGCAGGGGCTAGTGAGGGAGAGGTGACAGGCGGGAGGCAGAGCGGGATGTGTGAGCAGAGAGTGGCCGACTGGTGCAAGAAGACGACGAACTAGTAGGGCAGATGAGTGAAAGAGAGACCACCGACTAATAAGAGGGAGAGGGAAGATGGATAAACGGAGAGCAGAGACGAATGGAAAGGGGCGACCACTCGGTCCCCCCGAACGTATGGCAGAGTACCACGATCCCCCCGGGAAGCCATCTTGGGCGGGAGGCGAGTCTCGGCTGGTATGCCCGAAGCGGCGTAGCCGGGGCGCGCCTTTTCCCGCCCTAGAGTGGGTTGGCCTAGACACTGACGCGGCTGGCCACGCCCTAGGGGCAGGCAGGGGCGGGTTTACGCCCGCCCTGAAGACGGATAAAAGGAGAAGCAAGATCCGAAGGCATCCTCTTGTTCCTGTGCTCTGAAGCTGCACCTCCTCGCTGCACGTGAGCTCGAGACGGAACGAAGAGCCAATTTTGAGCGTTGTAATCGTTCTTGTTTGTTTTGCAGATACTCTGTTGGAGAATGCCGAAGAAGGCGGGAAAGCGCATGACTACTGAACAGATGCTGCGCGTTCTCATGAAGGAGATGACCGAACTAAAGAGGCGAATGGATAAGAACGAGGAAGGGGGACCGAAACGTCCTTTGGCGGGATCAGCCCCGGGAGGGAAAAACAAGAGGCCCAGGAGGGGAGCAGCGGGAGAAGACATCCCGGGTCCCAGTGCCCCGCTCGAGGCACCAACTCCCGTGCCGAAGGAAGGGAATCCGATTCCCGTTGTGGTCACCCCCGTGTCCGAGGAAGATATGCCGCCCGAGCTGGCAGCACAATTGGCAGCGTGGTTGGGAAAAGGTAGCGAGGGCGCCACGGCTGTCGACGCGCAGGAGCTAATGAAGCAACTGCGTGAGTCACGGGAAGCAGCGAAGGTGTCCACGCCAGCTGCAGCAGTAGAGAAGCCACAGGGGACGGGTTCAGTAGCAGAGACAACGTCCGGTGCAGGTAAGCGGCCATTGCCGATTGCGAGGGATGAGTCGGCACCCTCTCGTAGGGAAAAATTGGGTCAGCATGTTCCTTTGGCTATTAAGGAAAAGATATGGGCAGGGGAATACGTAAACATATTCTCGTTGCTTACTGATCACTATGAGATGGAGCATGTCAAGGGCCAGAAGGAGCTCATGCATCCGAGTGTTTGGCGCGCAAAAATGGCCGCCTTTAAGGTAAATGAAAACATTGGCAATTGGGGCCAAGCGTGGGGGGTTTTTACATCGATCTTGGGGGAGCGAAGGCCCGATCTGTTACCCGAATTGCCGATTTATCAGTCACGAATCATGGGGTACTCGGTATCACACGAGGGTAATCATTGGTTCTGCTATGATAACCTGTTTAGAAAAGCTAAAGAACATGATAAAAACTTAACATGGGATTGTTATGATTCTGTGTCATGGTCCAAAATGAAGGAGACTGGTATGTTAAAATTGCCATTAGTAGGGAGTATCGTTGGCGAATCTTCCCGCCAGTATGCGGGGACGCCCTTTCGGTCAGGTGCGGGTACAGACAATTACTCGAAACCTGCCGGTAACACAGGAAAAAGGGGGGTTTGTTGGAACTTCAACAGGGGTAAATGTACTAGGCCCCAGGGATCGTGCAAATTTAGACACGAATGTAGTGGGTGTGGGCAATCATCCCATCCTGAGTCCAGGTGCAGAGCCAAAACGGGTGATAACGGGGGTAGAGAGGCGCCAAACAGGTCTAACATAGTCGGAGGGGCGCCTTTACCTACCCCGATTGATACCTTGGCAATGATTCCTTGGCTCAGTGAATACCCGGATCGTGCTTCTGCTGGGGTGTTGCGGAACGGGTTTTCTTATGGTTTCCGCATCCCAGTGGGGGACTTTCAAGGTGCAACGAAATGTAAAAATCAGCTATCGGTCTTTCAGCATACGACGGTGGTACAGGATAAGATCAGGAAGGAGGTTACTCGAGGTCGAGTCGCCGGTCCGTTTAGTGTACCACCGGTTCCTAATTTTGTTTGTTCCCCTTTAGGTGTGGTCCCAAAGAAGGACCCGGGTGAGTTTCGGCTGATACATAATTTATCAGCCCCACGTGGTCTTTCCGTAAACGGAGCGATAGACCCGGAAGTGTGTTCGGTGCGGTACGCATCCTTCGATGAGGCCGTAGCCATTTTGAATCGCCTGGGGCCTGGGGCGCTGATGGCAAAATCTGATATCGAGTCAGCGTTCCGGTTGCTCCCGGTACATCCAGACGATCAGCGTCTCTTAGGTTTCATGTTTCAGGGTCATTATTACATGGATAGGTGTATGCCGATGGGGTGCTCTATATCTTGTGCCTATTTCGAAAAATTCAGTAGTTTTCTACAATGGGTCTTCACAAGGAAGACGGGTTTCCAAAATGTGATGCATTACCTTGATGATTTTTTGTTCCTGGGGGCAGCCGGGGACCCGGAATGTGGGCAGGCTTTGGCACAGTTTTGTGTCTTGATGAATCAGTTTGGCGTGCCATTGGCACCAGGTAAGACTGTGGGGCCTTCCACTTGCCTCGAGTTTCTGGGGATTGAGTTAGACTCCGCAGAAGGTTGTTTTCGTTTACCAGCTGACAAAGTGTCAAAGTTCAGGACATCCCTGCAGATGTGTATAAGGGGACCTAAGGTTAAGCTGCATCAATTACAGCAGTTAGTTGGCCAGTTGAATTTTGCCCTGAGGGTCATACCGATGGCCCGCCCCTTTTCCCGTTCGATCGCTCAAGCCATGGTCGGCCTGAAGGAGTGCCATCATCGCACAAGGCTCTCGGCAGAGGTCCGCCAGGACATGCGCATATGGTTGGCATTTCTGGCGGATTTCAATGGTCGAGTCGTCTGGAACAAACCAGCCGTGTCCTCTGAGGAGCTGGGGCTGTGGACAGATTCGGCAGGGAGCATAGGTTTCGGTGCCATATTCGGCACGAGATGGTCTGCACAAAAGTGGCCGACATGGTGGCATGATAGTGGACTGACAAGTAACATTGCTTTCCTGGAACTTTTCCCCATTTTAGTGGCCCTGAGAACTTGGCCCGAAGGGTTCAAAGATCACTCTGTGGTATTTTGGTCTGACAATATGACCGTGGTCGAGTGTATCAATAGTCAGGCAGCACGATGCAAATGGATTTTGAGACTGCTCAAGGAAATTGTTTTACTATGTATGCAATTGAATGTGCTATTCAGAGCAAGACATGTCCCAGGGGTAATGAACCAGGCGGCTGATGCACTGTCTCGTTTTCGTATGCAGGCTTTCTGGGGTTTCCTTCCCACAGCGGACCCGGAGCCGGCACCCTTTCCCGAAGCTCTCTGGTCTCTCGGTGCCCCGAACTTCGTAACCTCGTGGGAGAGAGTTTAGCACCCAGGACGAGGAAGGCATATGAAGGGGCGTTCCGGTCCTATTTGGCCTTTTTGGGGACGGATAGGGAGGAGCTTTGGGGCCAGGAAGAGTGGGTGGTGTATTTTCTGATGTCCTTACATCGGGTCGGGAAATCGGTGGCCACGGCTCAGAGGCATCGGGCTGCCATTTCCTTTGTTGCTAGGGCTCACGGGATCCATGACCCGACAGCGTCTTTTGTTGTACAGAAAGCGCTACGGGGGTGGCAACGCCTTGAGGGTCGCAGAGTAGATGAGAGGCGCCCTATAGGTTTGGATAGGCTGGCCCAGTTATTATCCAGACTCCCTGCTACGTGTTCATCTCAGTTTGAGACAGTGTTATTCCGAGCCGCTTTTACGCTGGCATTCCATGGGGCTATGCGGGTAAGCGAATTAGTGGCAAGGAACAAGCAGGATGTGACAGGAGGATTGTGCCAGGAGCACGTCCAGATCAGAGGGGAGACGATAACGGTCTCATTTGTCAGGTCCAAGACCGATCAAAGTGGGATGGGTGACTGCGTAATCATACGCAGGATTCCCGGGTCCTCCATGTGCCCGGTAAGGTGTCTAGAAGATTATTTAGCACGAAGGGTGGCATCATGGGGGGGGACCTTGTTGAGACACGCTGACGCCACCCCACTGACAAAGTTTCAGTTTCAGTGGGTGCTTGCGATGTCGATTGCCGCTGCGGGCTTGAACCCGGGCGAGTTTGGGACCCATTCCTTTCGGATAGGGGCTGCTACAGAAGCTACAGCCAGGGGTCTGGATGTTGAACGAGTTAAACGGGTGGGGCGTTGGTCCTCCAATTGTTATAAAAGGTATGTGCGGTTGCACATGTTGTGAAGCTGTAGCAATGTACTCACGCTTCTTGTTTTTGTTTGGTTTTCAGTTGCGCAAGCCTACGAGGCGGGGCGGACTTTGCAGTCGACCCTACACCAGGCCAGCGGTCAGACATCACCGGCTGTGAAAAAGGAGGTGTGGGTTGTGGGCCACTCATACGTGAGACGTGCCGCAGACGTATTCAAGGCAGGTGATATGATTCACGTAGCTGGGGAATACGGGTACAGTGTGTCCTTCTACGGAAGAGGCGGTCTCTGTATTGACCAGTTTCAATCATTTTTTGAGGGTTTGCTAGGGCGGACGAGGTCACCGCCGTCTGTAGTGATAGTACATCTTGGGGGTAATGATTTGGTCACCACTGGTAGACGACTTCTTCTTGAGGCGATGCTTTCCACTGTAAGTTGGTTAGCGAGGAGAGTTCCAGGGTGCACAATTGCGTGGTCCCATATGATCCCACGAAAAGTGTGGCGGGGGGCTATTTCGGTTCCTGCTTTAAATCATTCTGTTAGGAAGCTTAATAACAAAGTGAGTAGGTTGTTCCGTTCCAAGACACTGCATGCTATTTCACATGGGTGTATTAATGATGACAGTATGTATTTGGGGGATGGAGTGCATTTGTCTCGAGTGGGGAATGAGTTACTCATAGGAGACTTCTTAGCATGGCTAAAAACGTTACACCATGACCTTTAGGTAGGAGTGTGTGGGGGGTCCGGATAGCCGGTCAACTATCCGGCCTGTGGCGGTAAGGTCATGATCGGTGAGCACTAATTGGAAGATCCCTATGAGTGGGCGTCACCCAGCACGGATGGGAGCGCTCGGGGGAGGTGGCCATTGGCCCCTCAACGGGGAGGCGGTCCCTTCTAAGGATGGGTCGCCGAAAGAAGAGGAAAGGCGGTCAAGGCCCCTTCCTGGGTAGGAGGGGTTACAGCCCCCTCCTGGGGAATTTCCCGGGGCCAGGACGTCTGCGACGGCAGATATGGTAAGTTGTGTGGGGTTTGGGGGGGGGTCTACGCAACCTTCTAGATACCTCACACGAGTCCTCGTACGACCTCTAAGTGGCGTCGAGTTTTATTGGGGCCCCCGTCAAGTCAAGGGAAATTGGTAATTGCACTTGAGGTACGCCTCTGGGCCGCCCCTCACAAGTGAGGGCGATATTTCTGGGTTAGGGATCTTGACACCGGTTACGACCTTGCCGTTGGCCCTTAAACGTTAGGATGTACAATTTCAAAATTTCAAGTAAAGGTTTTGCAGGATGTTAGTTCGGCTAGGAGAACCTTTGTATTAGAGAATCTGTTAAGGTTAGCCAAACATCGCAATGTGGTAATGAAATTGTACATAATATGAAACTGTTTATTTAATGTTTTAATTTTGTTTCATATTTTAATAAATACGGCCGGGGGGGTTACTCCCTCCCGTCTTCCAAAGACTTCAGAACTGTTTCCGGTTTCCCATCCTTGGGGATTGTGTTGAGAGGGGGTGGCGGGTATCTCAGCCATATGGAAAGGGGCGACCACTCGGTCCCCCCGAACGTATGGCAGAGTACCACGATCCCCCCGGGAAGCCATCTTGGGCGGGAGGCGAGTCTCGGCTGGTATGCCCGAAGCGGCGTAGCCGGGGCGCGCCTTTTCCCGCCCTAGAGTGGGTTGGCCTAGACACTGACGCGGCTGGCCACGCCCTAGGGGCAGGCAGGGGCGGGTTTACGCCCGCCCTGAAGACGGATAAAAGGAGAAGCAAGATCCGAAGGCATCCTCTTGTTCCTGTGCTCTGAAGCTGCACCTCCTCGCTGCACGTGAGCTCGAGACGGAACGAAGAGCCAATTTTGACCCACCCACCAGCCCCTGATGACAGCAAGTGGTTTTGAATAAAGTTGATGGATAACTCTGATTTTCGTTTACAGGTTGTGGTATTATCGTGAGGATTTTGAGTATGTAATAAAGAATGTCGATTTGTGTTACGTTTTGCAAATAAAGAAATTCTGCTTTAGTGTTCATTGGTAAGCATGCTTTTAATGAAAGTATAGTTGCTACTGTATTTTTAGTTTAGTCATTTAGTTAGCATTGTCGTATTTATTTTGGTCGGGCGGTAAGGTCATGATCGGTGAGCACTAATTGGAAGATCCCTATGAGTGGGCGTCACCCAGCACGGATGGGAGCGCTCGGGGGAGGTGGCCATTGGCCCCTCAACGGGGAGGCGGTCCCTTCTAAGGATGGGTCGCCGAAAGAAGAGGAAAGGCGGTCAAGGCCCCTTCCTGGGTAGGAGGGGTTACAGCCCCCTCCTGGGGAATTTCCCGGGGCCAGGACGTCTGCGACGGCAGATATGGTAAGTTGTGTGGGGTTTGGGGGGGGGGGTCTACGCGACCTTCTAGATACCTCACACGAGTCCTCGTACGACCTCTAAGTGGCGTCGAGTTTTATTGGGGCCCCCGTCAAGTCAAGGGAAATTGGTAATTGCACTTGAGGTACGCCTCTGGGCCGCCCCTCACAAGTGAGGGCGATATTTCTGGGTTAGGGATCTTGACACCGGTTACGACCTTGCCGTTGGCCCTTAAACGTTAGGATGTACAATTTCAAAATTTCAAGTAAAGGTTTTGCAGGATGTTAGTTCGGCTAGGAGAACCTTTGTATTAGAGAATCTGTTAAGGTTAGCCAAACATCGCAATGTGGTAATGAAATTGTACATAATATGAAACTGTTTATTTAATGTTTTCATTTTGTTTCATATTTTAATAAATACGGCCGGGGGGGTTACTCCCTCCCGTCTTCCAAAGACTTCAGAACTGTTTCCGGTTTCCCATCCTTGGGGATTGTGTTGAGAGGGGGTGGCGGGTATCTCAGCCATATGAGCAAGAGATAGATTTTGGTCTGATAAAAAGGACAGCAGGAAGAGATATGGGAGTGAGAATACGGGTGAAATGGGGAGCAGTTACCAATGAGGGAGAGGGGACGGGCGAAGAGGAACGGACAGGTGTAAAGGACAGCAGGGGCTGGTGAGGAAAGACTGAGGACAGGGAGAGGGCGAACTCATGAGAAAAGAAAGGTGAAAGGTGTCTGGGAGTAGAAACGGCGGTCTTCCCTGCCGTGCCCGCTTCTCTGCCGAGGTGTTCCTGCATACCTGTGAAGGGCCGAGCCCCATGCGGCACTCTGCGACCGGACCTCGGCCAGCTTTGCTCGGTGGCAGCGCTGTCCGCCCTCCCCATGGCCGGGTTGCGGGTGTTGCTGCTGATAGCCGTGCCGCTGAGGGCCGCTGCCGGGCGCCGGCTCATCTGCTGATAATCGCTGCTGCAGTCCATCACACGCTGAAATGGCGGCGCTGCAGTGCTAGTGCTTCTCGCCATGCATGCTCTCGTGAGGGAGGGCACACTCGAGCTGCAGAGGTAAGGGCAGAAGGGTGATCGTGGGGGACCGACGTGAGCCAGGGGCGCGGAAATATTACCCTGAACTGCACCGGAGCACGGACTGACTGGGGAGGGAAGGAAAGCAGAGATGCGGACTCCTCAACAGGGGAACCAAAATGGCGGCCGCAAAGCTCCGAAAATTTCGGATGCGGGGCGTGTTTTTGGTGTTCTGAGTGACGGATGACGTCACAGTCGAAAGAACGCAAAAAAACACGCCCCCGAATCCGAAAGAGATGGGGCTTTATTGGAGTGACGCCTGTCTCCTCCAATGGCTGGCCACCGTTTAGGAAGGCAGCCAATGGAGGAGAGAGGAGGAGAGAGGCGGTTCAAGCCCTCATACTCCAAATCATTAAATCTCCTCCCGGAGACTGCGCAAGCACAGCCTTCGGTCCTCGACCTAATGAAAAGCTAAGTCAATCCTGACAGGATTGGAACCTGTCACCGGCAGATTAGACACAGCCCTCAGAAGCTAACTTTTAATGGGTGAGCTCCCTCTCTTTGCAAGATCAGAGAATGTTTAATAAACTGGAATGCCTGAGGCAGAAATGCACTAAATATGCCCTTTTGCTGCAAGATTCACCTTCATCGACAATAGCAGTTGGAGGCTGTCTCTGTCTATCTAAACAAGTAGACGGCCTCCTCTTATGGTCCCTGTTGGAGTGACCTGGCACTGACCACCAAGGTCAACCTGTGAATCGGAGGCAGCGCTGAGAAGGAACCAATAATCGATCATTCTCATCACCACCAATGAGCGCTCTAATCCACCAGGGTAAAATGAATGAACCATATGTTTTTTAGAAGGCACTTGTGTTGCCAAGTAGTCTCGCTTTGCACTTCCTTCCTTTCATCAATTTATTCGAATGGCCCGAGCCCACTGGCCCATTCCAAGTAGTTAGCTTCTTAGAATTGTAATCAGTCTGTCAGTCATGTGAAAGCGCGAATAAAAAAGTAAGCATCATGGCATACTTTTCATAGATATAGCGCGGTCTTTCCAATTTCCCAGGCGCAACAGCTGCCTTCTCCAGTCCTGCAACATACGTCTGCATTTCCTACAACCCCATCAACACGAGCGTGGTGTCACCACAGTCACCCGAATCTCCCCAGCTCAATTGGTATCACAGCATCACTCAGAAACTTAAATGCACAGGAATGACGCCCAGCCTTCCAGGGAGCCCCCTGAGAGAGTCTTTCCCTGATGAACTTGGGTAATTTAGATTATTGTAAATAGCATGTCCTTTAATTTATTTTTAAAGCGGGGAATGTGTGAGAGTCTATTGCAGACATGTTTTAGACAAATGTGTTTATCTTTCATGCAACATCCATTAAAAAGTTTCTTTTTGATCAAAACAGGTCCTCACACGGGAGGGGGCACATAGATTATTTGCCGTAATATTAGTGAGATGGTGCTGTGTTACAATATTGAAAACAACTATGCCTGAATTTTAGATGTTAACACATTTTGATTTTGGACCAGTGTGCCTGTGCACTGTCAGTGACTTGGCCAAGGAGGGCATGAAAGAGCTGCAACTGAATCATAAATTTATATCTGTTCCTAACAGGGGTACCCAAAATACGTTTGCCCAGGGCCCCCAAAATCCTTAAGACATCCCTTCGGAGGAGTTGCTACCGTTGAGATTTTAGAGTAAAAAGTTAATGGAGATCTGTTGTCTGAGGCCTCTGATTGTTTAGAAATAAAATACCCTTGCAGTGGGTTGTCTTGGTGGCAGGTTCTTTCTGGTTATTTGCAAAGTCCTTTAGAAGGAGATGGTACCAGGGAGCAGAGGAGCTGCGATGCAGGTGAAGGGATTTGAAAGGTCCCAAGTGTTGCCTCAGCCCATCTGTGATAAATGGCCGCCTTTGGTCCTGATACCCAACTATCTATCTAAGAACTAACATACATATGTAACATAGAAATGAAAACAAAACAGAGGGGGGGTTTATATCACATATAATACTACATCACTCCACACTCGTGAAAGGAAGAGACACAAAGTTTATTACAAGTTTGAAATGCACCCTCAGGAGTCAGAGCAGCTCCATCATCAAAGGCCTGATGGAAACTCACTGCTCAACAGCGCTCTGGCCAGGGAGGGGAAACACGTGAGGGATGAGAAGACACAGGGAGTAGAATGACAACGACAGCTGCACACCTGGACACATTCTGAACCTTGTTAGATGCAGTGCAGAGGACCAGCAGGGTTAGGGCTACCGACTGTTTGTTGTCAAGGCCTTACCATGAATCAACCATGGGTGTTGCTTCTTGATACAAATTGAAGATGCCATTCAGGTAAAGAAAAAGTATTCTTTATTCTAACACTGCTCCTCTCTCCACCACAGTAAGAAAAGCTCCTCACACTACATTCTAAGGTAGACTTAAGGTAACTAGAGCATACCAAATGTACCTCCGGACAAGGGGGGTGGAATGTACCATTATAAAACGAGCAGGGTAAGGGGTTATGGATAAGGCAATGTGAAATACAGTGTTAAAACCAATGTATACATACAAGTACTTTGTAAACTGAAGGGAATGTAACATATCTTCCCCCTTTCATAACAATACAATAATTATTTGTACTTAATAAAGTCTTTGTGCCAACCTGGAGTTTTGCGTGTTCTTTGGACGGGGTAATGATTGCTCGAGTGTGGCACTGTGGGGAGACTTTGGTTTGCCAGTTGGTTATGTACATCTTGTGATCTGACCAGCCTATCCATACTCCATAACTGGTCATTGTCTAGAATGACAGTGTTCTTTACAACTGTTATGCGCATGGGTTTGGAGAAATTAGTCTCCGAATTGCTTTTCCTAGGATTCTTGATATAAACCCAGTCTCCCACCTCCCATCGTGGGATTTTGACTCCGTGCTTGGTGTCATACTGGGATTTATACCTGTCCTGGTGAAAGAGAATCTTGTCTCTGAACTCTTGCATCTCAATGGTGATGTGGGATTCCCCCCCCCAAACCCCACCCCCCCAAACCAGTTGGGGTAGAATTTGGTGCAAGGTTTCCTACCTCCTAGGGCCGAAAAAGGGGAAATGCCTGTGGTTAGATTAGGGGTGGTATGATACGCCCACAACATGTCTTGTAATGCTTGCTCTGTGAGGATGTTGTTACTATTAGCTAGCTGTATGCACACTTTGACCATACGTTCATTCTTTTGACAAGACCGTTTGCCCTGGGACAATAGAGTGGTGATCTTACGTGTGCTATATTGAGGATGTTGAGGAATTCTGTCATGACATGAGAAGTGAATTGTACTCCATTGTCGGTGACGATGGATGCCGGAATGCCCTCTGTTGCAAAAGTGTCTCTGAGAAATTGAATGACATTAGTGGTTGTTATTTGACTAGACATCCTAACAGTTGTCCAATGTGAATGATAATCCACTATGACCAAGGTGAACTGCTTAGTCACCCTTCTGAGATTGAATGGTCCCATTATGTCCAAGGCTACCTTTTCCCATGGTTTGTCAGGTACAGGTACAGGGATGATCAGGGTTTTCCTAGCCATCTTCGTTTTGTCGCTGTTGGCACATGCCTGGCAATTCTTGACTTTAGTTTGTACTAATCAGTCCATGTTAGGGAACCAGTAGTGTTCACGTAATCTCGTCTTGGTCAGGCTTCTGCCTAGATGACCTTTGTGGACTAGATCAATTATTTTATTCCTAATGGCCATAGGTGGAATTATTTTATCATTCCTGAATAAGATGCCTTGATCAATACTCAGTTTGCGACGTATCACCCAGAATTTCTTTACTTCGGTAGCCACCGGATCTTGGGTGTCGGGCCAACCCTGTATAGTGTATGAAATCAGCTGTGACATCGTGTTGTCTGAGTCCATGCATCTTAGACATTCTTGGGAAGAGATAGTGGTAAGACTAATTTGGAAGATAGGGTGTTCATTTACATCAAACTGCTCTTCCTTGTTAAGTGGACTTCTGGACAGGAAATCTGCTGCTCAATTTTGTTGGCCTGGCACATATTCCATTCTGAAACAAAAACCCTCTAGTCCCAGTATCCATTTGGCTATGCGGGGAGTATTGCAAGCGTTGTTCTTCGGATTAAACAAAAACCAATGGTTTGTGATCAGTACGTACAGAAAATTGGATGCCCCATAGGAAGAACTTGAAATGTGTCACCCCCCAAAACAAGCCAAAGCTTCCCTCTCCACCACCGAATAGTTGAATTCAGCTTTGGTTAGAGACGGTGAGGCAAAGGCAACAATTCTTTCTTTGCCATCGATCCCCTCTGAGAGGGTAGCCCCCAATCTTTTTCCACTAGCATCTGTGGTAAGAATTGTTTTACGGTTATGTTCAAAATTACACAAGTAAGGGGCTGAAAGTATACCTTCTTTCACTTTATCAAAGGATACCTGGTGTTCTTCTGACCAATGGAACTGAGTGTTCTTCTTGGTAAGTTCCCTGAGATTGGCCGACAGCTCTGCGAAATGATTGACATATTTGGACATATATTCGGCCAATCCCAGAAATGACTTGAGCTCTTCTTTATTGGTAGATGCTGGGGCTTCTTTCACTGCTTCAATTAGACAATGTTTAGGTTTGAAACCTTCTCTAGAAATGCAATAGCCTAGATCCTCCACTGATTCTACCCCGAGTTGGCATTTCTCTCTTTTCAGTGTGAACTTAGAAAGGACTTGTCTTAATATATTGTCATGTTCCTCAATATTGGCCCCATATATCAGAACGTCATCCTGGAAGCAGAGAGTTTTAGGCACTCCCTTCAGGACGCGCTGCATTATTTTCTGAAATACAGCTGCCGCCGAGGCTAGCCCGAACGGCATACGACAGAACATGAACGTCCCTAGGGGTGTAGTGAACGCAGTGAGCCTTCTCGAATCTGGGTGTAGCTCTACCTGGTGGTACGCCATGGATAAATCCAGGACACTGAAATGCTTGGCCTCCCCCATCGTGCTTAGCATTTCATGAATGTGGGGTAAAGGATGTCTTTCTACTAGAATGCTGTTGTTCAAGTCCCGAAGGTCAATGCACATCCTAATGTCTTGGCTATGGCTCTTTTTAGCAATAACAATGGGGGCCACCCATTCTGAACCATAAACTGGCTGTAGGATGTTTAGCTTTTCCAGTCTATTCAATTCATTCTTTAGTGGTTCCCACATAAGGTGGGGAATGGGTCTGGTTTTGTGGACTACAGGGCTGGCATCGTCTTTCAACTGAATCTTGTGTTGGAAGTCTTTAAGTAGTCCTAAACTCTCTGAGAAGACCTCGGGAAATTCATTGGTGATATGCTTAGAGTTGTTGGAACTATTAGAGAACAGAACTTGTTCAGGGTTGTTGGGGTCTAATTTGATTCCTAACTCCTTTTGGTGTTGCAACCCCAGCAAGTTGGATCCATTTTCCACTACGTATACTTTTCCTACAGTGGAACGGTTCTTAAAAGAAATGATAGATTTGAACATTCCCTTCATGGGTATGGAGTCCCTATTGTAACCACTGGGAGCAATGTCTGCCTTACAGAGATTGCTTTGGTCTTGGCCTAGCATAGTTACAAAATCAGAAAAGTTTATGAATGTAAAAGGAGAACATGAGTCTGCAGACATTTTGACATTTTTCCCATTAACGTAGACCTCGCATTCTGGATACTTTTGTATGGTATCAGTCCCCACTTCATTAATTTGTAGGATTATCTTTTTGACTTGGGTTTTGTCCTCACTGGGTTTGTTGTTTCCCATTCTCCTTGGAAAACATCCACAAACCCTAGAAAGGTGACCTCTCCTATTACATTTTCTAGACCAGAGACTTAGCTTGACAATTAGGATCATTGGCCAAGTGATTGTTGCTACAACGGAAACATTTTAACTTGGAAATTTCAGGGTCTTCTGACTGAATATGCCAATTGTCCTTCTTGGGTTTAGCTGCCTCATTTTTTACTTTGCAAATTTCAGGTATCTCCTCTGTGTTCTGCTAATATTTCCTTATGATCATAGGAGTTTATTTCTTTAACACAAATATCTGTGTGTTCAATAGATTTAGCTATCTTGACTGCTTCTGGAAGATCTGGTTGTTTTTGTAACAACTTCTTTTGAATTTCCTTGTTGTTAGTGCAGCGTACTAACTGGTCCCTGATTAAAGAATCATTTAAATCTTGGAAATCGCATAACTTGCTTAGACCCCTTAGGACTGCAACATACGTAGATACACTTTCTTGTTTTCCCTGTGAACGACTGAAGAACTTGTGCCTTTCTAACACTACATTAACCTTGTCCCCAAAGTGAATGCGTAATTTGATTAATGTAGTATTGTACACATCGTCATCCTCTTCTTCTGCTTCTGGTTCAGGAAGTGACTCAAATACTTTCCTTCCCGTAGGACCTAAATTATGCAACAGTATGTGCTGTTTCCTGAAAGCACTGAACTTCTCCCCACCTATGGCAACTAAATATGATTCAAACACTTTCTCCCAATCCTCCCATGGGATGCTGGGTTCCCCGAATTCGTTCAAAAATGGAGATGGTTGCGTCATGCTAGCAGCCGCCATGGTGTGGAAAATTATAAGGGGAGGATGACAAGGGAAAATTAGGAATGGCCCAGTGACAAGGTTCACAGAGGAGTGAAAAACTTACTGACTCCAGTAATGGACCGCTAGAAGTGACACCTTAGATGCAATAGAACTTACTTATACAAGTAGCGAAGGTTAATGAACAACGTCAAAGCAATAATACTTCCTTCATAAAGTAATGTAGGTTAATGAACAGCTGTTAAAAATACACAGAGTCTAAGGTGTGTGTGTCACCGTGGTTGTGGTTAATTCACTGATGCAGCTATGGTGAGTATTAAAGCAGTGATAGGTGAGACACACGCTACGTACCATGAATGACACGCCAAGGAGTGCGTATCTCCGAAGTGATATCTCTGTGCATACAGTGTGTGTGTGTCACCGTAGATCCTCGTTGACCCTGACACCCTAAAAGCTTGCACGAGTTCGTGATATGCTCAGCAGGGGCACCCAGAGCGTCGTCGCAGATGACAGCTGACTAGGTCTGAGGCAGCTGAAGCGCAGGGCGCCAAGCATGGTGTTCGTGAAGTTGACGAAGCAACCGACGGCTCCTAGGTTGCTGAGGCACTCATGACAGGGGCAGGGCCGGCAATGAGGTGGGGCGTTTCTTTCAAGAGCCCCGGAAGAATTCCTGTCAGGAGGCGGGTATCCGGCTGGAGATCTGGCGTCCGTCGGAGATGAGGAGGCTGTCAGAGACGCTCGTTGTGGAAAAGACGCTGAGGGGCTTTGCCAGGCGTACCAAAGCCCGGAAGGTCGATGGGAGGCTGGAAATCCTCAGAGGAAGCGTGGCACTGGAATATAGGAGGCTACCAGGCACCTCGTCATGCCTCACTGTCGAAGTAGACCCCTCGAAAACTCTCAGGGGTGAGGAACGCCGCCTCGCTAGAGATAAGGCCTCCCCCTCAGCTCTGACATGCTGCAGTAAGCCTTGCTAAAGATAGGCCTCTGCCTCAGCTGTGACATGCAGCAGTAAGCACACCACCTAGCACACTACTAGCGAAGACACTACACGCTGGGAACAGACAACGTTGGGCACGAAGGAGATCACAGATAATGATCGGATTGATAGCGCTGAGAAAAGGCAGAGTGAAAGAGTTGATGTGCTCAGCTAATTGCGAAGCCCTCCCGCAAGGAAAACAGGACCTCACCGGCGTGGCTTGAAGGGATGACACAGTCACTTGCGAGTTACTTTGATGAAGATAATCCAGTTGAGTACACGCAGTTAATGTGCTATGCCAATTGCGAAGCCCTCCCGCAGGAAAAGAAGACCTCACCGGCGTGACTTGAAAAGATGACACAGTCACTTGTAAGTTATCCTGATGAAGAACATCCGGTGGGGTACACGCAGAAGGGGAGGAGCAGGTAACATCTGTCCCCTTTCACAGATCGTCGCCAGTGATACAAAGTGAAGACGCCATTCAGGTAAAAAGTCGTCTTTATTCTAACACTGCTTCTCTCTCCACCACAGTAAGAAAAGCTCCTCACACAGCATTCTAAGGTAGACTCAAGGTAACTGGAGTGTACCAAATGTACCTCCGGAGAAGGGGGGTGGAATGTACCATTATAAAACAAGCAGGGTGAGCGGTTATGGATAAGGCAATGTGAAATACAGTGTTAAAACCAAAGTATACATACAAGTACTTTGTAAACTGAAGGGAATGTAACACTTCTGTTTGCTTTAAACCCAATCATAGGATACATTCTGCACCGCGTCAGAGGCGGCACAGAGGAATAGCAAGTTTAGGGCTGCGGACTGGTTGTTGTCAAGGACTCTACTCACGAATGTCCACGGGTGTTACTTCTGTTTGTTTTAAGCTCCGATTGGCTCTTCATTCTTTGCTTGCTAGTGACTATTTACTGTTTTTTCCTAGAATCACTTGGAAAATTCGAGACAGAACACCATTGGACAGGTTGTTGGTGATTGCGTTGGGCTTTTTCAGCGGGCGGGTTACATTAGCTTTCTTCAGGTTGTAGGTACAATGCAGCGGTGCAGAGAAGTATTCACAAAGTCTGTACACACCTGGGCTAAGGGGGTGATTGGTTGTTTGAGGAAGCCGGCTGGGCAGAAGTCTGATGGAGCTCAGGTGGTTGTGATGCTTCTGACCATGAATGTGTAGATAAATACCTGAATATCAGTTATGTTGCATCTTGTAATGCTCAGGGATTCTGGTGGCAGTTTTAAGCTTGATCAGTTCACCTTTGTTGGTATAGACGTGTAACACCCATCTGCAGATTTTGTGATGGAGTAATTACGTGTTTAGGGGCGGTACTTCATGTCAGGAGTCTAATGCACTGGTAGAGCTGCCAGGGCTGGTTTTACAGAGGTCTCTGCAAGTTGGAATTGAGGGGATTGGCAGAGTTATGTGCGGATCCCTAGGTCAGAGGGGAGAGAGTGTTATCGGTCAGGATTGAAGGATGTTGAAAAGGCTGTACGCACCCCCTACGTATGGAGTAAGAAGATGTTGGGACAGGAATGTCCTCTAACAGTCACTACTAGTTTCTAGACTTTTGCCCACAAAACAAGCCTATGCATGTTCACTGAGAGCTCCTTGTGTAATGACATGAGATAAAAGTTGGGTCGTAGGGTCCGAGGGACACCTACTGTGTACCACTTATGGAGAGAATGACTGCTGTCCTCTCACTCTGCTGAGAGAGACGGGCACTGGAGGCAGCATCAATCACAGTGGAAGGGCCAGGACTTTTACCTGTCGCCTCTGGGATGTCTGTTGGGTTTACCTGTTTATAAAAGTCCACTTGAGTTTCCCTCCTTTGCACCCTTTCTTTGGAACTTGGCTGCAGAGTTGGGTGTGCAGATGCCCCCGGGGGCAGATGAGAGAGTCTCTGCATGGATATCTCTGCAGCGAGGCCCGGGACCTGGTTTGCCTGACCCTAAAATGGCGGAGGTCAGGCGGACTCAGGCTGTGAAGGCAGCCTCGTGGTCCCTCACTGTGCCCCGAAGCCGTGACCTGGCGCATGGTCATGCCCAGGATCTCAGGCGTTTGCTCTTCCTGCAGTAGACAATCAAGGCACCTACAGGCTCCCATTGTCAAGATGGCCGACATGTGAGGAGGTTCAGCGATGACAAGGGATTAGCTCTGTTCTGCACAGGCTGGAACGTCCCTTGATCAAACTCAGGGTTCACCGCCATTGATGTGGTGTGTAGCGCTCTAGTGATTATGGCCATGTCACGGCTAGTGCATGCCGGGAATGACGGGGCCATGTTAGCGCTGCTGGAGAAAAGAGCAGTGCGGTCCCCGGCGCTCTCCCGTAGTGAATTCTTTCAATAAAGTTTACGGCGTGAAATGTACCCCACAAACGCCTTGCACCCCCACCGTCCAGCCCAGTGTGACGTCCACGCCACCGGTATTCCGCGCTCTGCTTGCATCAGCGAGGCCTCGGGAGAGAGCGCGGCAGCGGGACAACGGGACGCTTTAGGGCCCCATTAAATTCAAGTGTGCCTGAATGTGGAACCACCGCCTGGGACCCCAGCCTTAAAGAGCTGCACCCACTGGGAGAAGAGCCTTCCAGTCCCCTGCAGCATACTGGCTGCCTGAAGCCAGTTACCAGCCTACACAACCATACCCGCATGTGCCCACGCAGTACGTGTCTGCAGCTGGGAGCCCAGACTTAAAGAGCTGCCCCACGGGGAGAAGAGCCTCCCAGTCCCCTGAAGCAAACTGGCTACCTGCAGCCAGTTACCAGCCTACACAGCCATTTACCAGCCGTTGCCATTGCAGTAAGTGCCTGCAGCGCTTGCCTACTAACAGCAGCAGGGTCCTTCTGCAGCGACACCCAGCCTGTCCTGCTACTCCATGCACCAGCCTCCAGCAGTGCCGGCAGATCTGACCTGAGCGCTAGGCAGCCCCACGCCGCCTACAGAGACCGCCCAGGTGTGCACCCCGTCCGGGCTTCACGTCCGATACCTTGCTGGCCCCAGGGACGTCAAAGCGCACTGCGTCCCAGCCACACTGCCTCGGTCACATCCTCAGGGGACAGGTGGATTCAGAAGGCTACTGCGTGCACCGTTCTACTGCGGCTCGCCCACCCAGCTCACCACTGCCAAGCCTGGCCTGGTCAACCACGGTCAGTCCCCAGGTCACTAACCAGCCAGCATGTGTGCACAAACCTTCTCCCTCACAACTACAGTCCCCTTCTTGCCGAAGCCAGGGGAACCAGCCATGAAGTGGGAGGACTGGAAAGCGTATTTCCTAAATTACTTGTCTGCCCTAGAGGATGAAGGGGAGGAAGAATTTTCCAGCAAACAGCGAATAAAGATACTCCTGCATAACCTGGGTCCAGAGGTATTGCGAGTGTATGAACACATGGTGAAAAAGACTAGAGCCCCCACCGACACAGATGTTTTTCAACACGCACTGGAGGACCTAGACAGTCACTACCAGCCAGTGGTCTGCACAGCCATCGACCGATATAACTTCATTCAAAGGAAACAGAAAGACACCGAGTCCATAGAAAACTATGTAGCTGCGCTAAAACGGTTGGCAGTCACTTGCAAGTTTGGGCACCTCCACGACGAACTCATATGCGACCAGAAAATAATGCAACTGTCAACACCAACATACAGGAAAGTTGTGGGTCAGTGGAGATGCACCACTCAACGAGATCATCGCTGTGGTTTAGAAGGCAGAATTGTCCAAGAGGTGCGCAGTAGCAGCAAAAAAGGACAGTGCCGACAGAGCCATAGTGTGCAAAGTGACAAAGACGAAACCCCAGGAAAAGAAACCTCCGCCATATGCAGGGGCAAAGTACGGTAGGAAGCCCACGCCCAGGACTGGACCCCAGACTGCATCGGGCGACACCAAGAACAGTTGTTACAGATGCGGCAGCCTGCCGCATGCTAATGAAAGACGCTGCCTGCCTTCCGAGTTAAATGCACCTTTTGTGGGGTTGTGGGCCACTTTGCCAAAGTGTGTCAGCGCAAGCCTAGCCACGCCGCCATCAAATGTGTCATGCAGGAATTCGACACAGACTGGATAGAAGGCGAGGCCAAGGATGATTGCGTTTTATGTATCGTCGACCAAATCCTAGGTATTGATTGCTCCAGCACCAAGAAACCCGCATGTGTATTCTCCATGATAACTGACTCTGGGTCCCCGTACACCATCATTCAGGGCCATATATGGGAAAGGGACTTCGTCCGTACCCTAGGCACCCACCTCTTCCCACGGACGTACATCCCGTCACCTTCACCGGAGAGAGAATCCCTATGGTAGGCTTCCGCCCCCTGAAATTTGAGTTCAAGGGATGGACATCAGAGGGCAAACTGTATGTAGCCGAAACAGGTCCCTTAGTGTTGGGGTGGGCGGACCAAGGAGCACTAGGGATCCAACTTAACCCGGGAGGCACCACACAAGTACTAATGACCGACAGCCCGCCCACCAGTTAAGACACTACGTGGAAGGAAAATTTTCCCACTGTCTTTGGCAGCTCCATTGGCAAACTCGCAAAATTCACGCACAAAATCTGTCTCAAAGAGTGAGCCGTTCCAGTAAGCCACAAAGTAAGGAGTATCCACTTACAACACCTGCAAGACAGCGGGTGATTGAACCAATTGAGAGCGCTGAGTGGTTGGCGCCCTTGGTCGTCGCGCGCAAGCCCAACGGCAAAGTGCATCTGTGCATCGACCTCAGAGAACTCAACAAAAATATCATAGTGGATAAATTCCCCTTACCGAAAATAAACGAGATGTTGGGTCAAACCAAGGGGATCAAATGGTTCTCATCAATCGACCTTACAGCGGCGTATCACCAAATCTCACTACACCCCTCCAGCAGAAAACTTACATCGTTCATCACACCGTTTGGCTGTTACCGGTTTCGACGCATGCCCTTCAGCCTTGCATCCGCTGCGGCTGTTTGCTAAAAACGAATGCACAGACCATTTAAAGACATTAAAGGCGTGCAATACTTCCAGGATAACATCCATATAATGGGAAAGTCTCGACAAGATCACGACGAGAAACTCTCAACGGTGTTATGTACCACAATGGCCTCACAGCGGAGTGGGAAAAATGCTAATTTGGCCTGCATACGGTTACCTACTTGGGACACGAAATAAGTGGCCAAGGCATCTCTCCCAAACAAGCTAACGTAGAGGCCATCATGTTGGCACCCACACCCAGGAACAAAGAAGAAGTACAATCCTTCCTCGGACTAGCTGAGATCTACAGCAATTTTGTTCAACACTTTGCCACCAAGACACATCATCTACGTCAAATACTAAAAGAAAAATATGCATTCCAATGGACGGATGACGCCAATGAGGAATTTCGTTGAATCAAAACAGACATTTGCGACACCGTGCCTCTACACTGATTCCACCACACTTCTCTCTCTATCCTCACCACGGATGCTAGCGACAAAGGACTGGGGCTGTCCTGTCACAGAGATCTGAAGACAGCGCGATCACCACCATCAGTTTTGTGCCCAGCTCTCTTGCCCCCAATGAGGAAAAGTTCAGTGTTATTGAAAAGGAAATGCTCAATCAATCATTCATAGCATTTGTAAAGCGCACTCCATACCCGTGAGGGTAAAGCGCTGGGGGGGGGGGGGGGACGCTGCTACTGTTCGAAGTGCCAGGTCTTGAGGAGTCTCCTGAGGGTTAGGAGGTCTTTGGTCTGCCGTAGACAGATGGGGAGGGTGTTCCACGTCTTGGCGACAAGGTGGGAGAATGATATGCCACCGGTGGTCACTCTTCCGATGCGGGGGACGGTGGCAAGGACGCGGTCTGCGGAGTGGAGCTGGCGGGCAGGGGTGTAGAGGCTGAGTCAGCTGTTGAGGTACGCTGGTCCGGTGTCGTAGAGTGCTCTCTGTGCGTGGGTGAGGAGCTTGAAGGTTATCCTCTTGTTGATGGGGAGCCAGTACAAGTCTCTCAGGTGGGGTGTGATGTGGTTGCGGCGGGGGATGTTGAGGATCAGGTGTGCGGAGGTGTTCTGGATGCTTTGGAGCCATTTCAGGAGTTTGGCCGGGGCTCCTACGTTGAGTGCGTTGCCATAGTCCAGTCTACTGCTGACGAGGGCCTGGGTGACCGTCCTTCTAGTTTCGTTGGGGATCCACTTGAGGATCCTGCGAAGCATGCAGAGGTTGTTGAAGCAGGAGGAGGATACGGCGTTGACCTGCTTCATCTTGGAGAGTGTGGAGTCGAGGATGACCCCTAGGTTTCGTGCGTAGTCGGTGGGTGTGGGGGGAGCTCCTAGTACCGTCGGCCACCAGTAGTCGTCCCAGGCCGAGGGGGTGGAACCGAGGATGAGGACCTCCGTCTTGTCCGAGAAATGCTGGCATCCATCTGGGCGATGGATAAATTCTGTCAATTCCTCTGGGGCTCAAAATTCTTGCTCCGGACAGATCACAAGCTCCTGGTCAAAGTACTTACTTCAAGCGGACATGCCAACGCCACTCCAGGCATTGCCAAAATGACCCTCAGGCTACTGGACTTTGTCTATGAAGTGGAATACATCCCGGGCAACAAAAACAAAGTAGGGGACTACCTTAGCAGAGCAGCGGCAATGGAAGGGGCACCTCCTAAAACAGAATGGGATGAGTACACGGTTGCCTTTGCTCATGACCAGGAGGAAGTCATAAGTGCACAAGAATGGAAGGCAGCATATGAGGTCGATACCCACATCGAGATCGTAAAACAGTACGTCGTGCAGGGGTGGCCGGATAAGAAACATTTGGACGCTGACCTCCGGAAATTCTGGGAAGCGAGAGAAGAACTCTCCAACGGCAAGAATGCAATATTCCTCTCACGAGGAGACAAAGTGATTCCTCCACGACAGTTAGTAGACCGCCTCCTCACGATACTACATGAAGGCCATTTAGGCATCGTGAAAACTAAGAATGTGTCAAGAACTCTTATTGGTGGCCCGCCGTGGACAGCCAGGTGGAGAAGCACGTGAGGGCATGCGCACAGTGCAGCAATGCAGACAAGTCACAAACCATGCTACGACCACCCTTGGGGAAGTTCACCAACCCCGCCAACCCGTGGGAGGAATTAGCTGTTGACATTCTGGGTCCCATTCTGGACTCGCAGGGCGTACACAAATATGCCATAGTGTTGATGGATCGATACTCCAAATGGCCTGAAGTCGAAATGTGTGAATCGACTGATGCGGATAAGGTGTTATCGTTCCTTTCTGACACATTCTTGAGGGAAGGCATTCCGAAGGTCATCACATGTGACAATGGCCCCTAGTTCACATCTGACAAATGGACTACATTCATGACCCAGAACGGCATCACAACCAAACATACAACGGTATACCACCCAGCTGGCAATAGCCTCGCAGAACGGTTCAACCGTGTACTTATGGCATCTGTGCAAGCAGCCATCTGCGCAGGAAAAAATTGGGAAAAGGAGATCAAGAACACAGTCTGGGATTATCGCATTACGCCCACTGGATACAGCCCATTCAAGATCGTGAGAGGTTGTGACCCGTTCACACGAGACAATGCGGGATGGTTGAATCTGACACTCCAAAGCAACTGATCCCCAGCAGTAGTCCGTAGCAATTTGGAGAAGGCCCAGAAAATGTACACAGACTGCTACAACAAGAAACATGGCGTACGAGAAGTCGCATTGGAAAGAGGGGAATGGGTCCGAGTGAAGCTGGCACAATTGCGGCGAAAAGGAGACAGCAAGTTCAGTCGACCCCTACAAGTCAAGGAAACCTATGCTCGCTCTGCCCTACTAAGTGATGGCAAAGTATGGTCCCACAACAGAATGGCCAAGTGCAACAAAGTAATTGGATGGGACAAACAAGAGATTGCATCGAGCACCAGAAACACTGCATGGGAGTTGGACAATGAGGAGTATGAACGAGAGACAAACATTCACAGAAACGGAGCCACAAGAGACAATAGAGATGGAAGCGGAGACGCACAGGAGCAGAGAGGTCAGGAGGACACACGATTACTCAGGCCACAAGAAGACCCTAATGGACAAGAACCTAACACCAGAGCAATGACCACCACAGCTCCCAACACAGATCAGCAGGGGATCATAAGAGAAGCCAGATCAAGCACGAGGGAGACACTTACAACTCAAGTACCCACTGCACGTACCCGCACTGGTAGAGCAGTAGTGTTACCCAAGAGATACAAAGATTATGATATGTAACCTGCAGCACCTCCTGCCTGCCCCCTCCCCTCCTTGTTATTAGATGTACTTAGGTTGCACCCCTGTGCAAAGGACATGAGCAGGCACCCCGGGGAATAAACTGTTTCTTGTTAAGTGTTGTAAAAGGAGGGAGATATGACGTGTGTAGTGATTATGGCCACGTCATGGCTAGTGCATGCCGGGAACGACGGGCCATATTAGCGCTGCCGGAGAAAAGAGCAGTGAGGTCCCCGGCGCTCTCCCGTAGTGAATTCTTTCAATAAAGTTTACGCTGTGAAATGTACCCCGTGCCTCACTTCTTCATTGGGGGTACATTCTTGCACAACAATTGACTGCCCAGTGCGCTGCCTGGTTGCTTCCACCGGGATCTGAGAGCTCTGCTCGGTCCTCCCTTCAGGGGTGAAGGATCAGGGTCCCGGGGCATGAACATTCTCTTGTGCTACACACACCAAAGTTAAACCCCACAGCTGCTTTAAAGTAATCACCCAAGTGATTTGAACTGTGTGAGCCCTATCCTTAAGAGATGACTGTGTCTGGATTCACACATTGCCTGGGCTCCAGGTCCTAGTGCCCGGCCCTAGCTTTCAACACTAGTCCCCTTCAGACTCCAGGTAACCTAATCCACTGATCCTTTGTAGCCACAGCCTCGCCATCTTGGATAGGGCGGGCCCTTTTGGTCCTGTTTTGGAAGGACGGCTTGTCTGTACCAAGAGCACATGACTAATAAGGTCTCAGGAGATCCACCATGGCACCGCGAGGGTGGTGGCTCTAGCACATGTGCTCCCCTGGGCCCGGCAGCTGTTCTACATAAGACTAACAGGAGTCAAGGCGGGTTGTTCACTGGGGTTGGGGCACACACTACAGAGCTCCCCTTATTAACACTGCTCGATTGCAGAACCTGTGTGTACCCGCATTACCATTGTGCTGTATTTCATGTGTAGCACTGTGCTTTGTGTTAACCAAAAAGTGCTTTACTTTTCTAAGACTTGAAGCACTGTGTGAACAGGAGCACTGTGTGAACACTGATTTGTTACATCTTATGGTGTGTGCACTGAGCTTTGAGTCTCCAGCCCACACCACCTCCTGAATGCAGGGCCGGCGCTCGGCATGGGCAGTGTGGGCAGCTGCCCAGGGCCTCCCACTCAGCTGAGAAACAGGGGGCCCCTTGCTTTGCTGTGAAAGGCCACACTTTCACAGTTAGTCCAAGTGCGATGTCAGTCCTGGGGGTGCAGGGGTGAGGGGGGGGGAGCAAAGAGAATGGGGCTGGTACAGCAGCTGGGCCAGCAATTATGTTGACTCAGTGTCAGGTGCGAGGCAGCGCCTCTGTTAAATACCTGTTAAGTACCGGCCATTCTAGGCGCCCTTTTGGCATTTTGTTGCTAGGTAACAGAAGTCCCCTTGTGTTTCCAGGACCAGCCTGACACAGGTAAGGAGAGGTGGGTGAGAGGAGGGAACACCCAGATTAACTGCCTTTATTAATCTGTGCATCACACATAGCAAAGATTGCTTTGATGTGAATGCGCATTTAAAATGGATGTAGTACTGCCAGTGCTAGGTCAGTGTTGTGCAAAATGCCACGTATTGCTTCCAGGCCCAGGGGAGGGGGCCCCGTTCCTGGGCCTCGAAGACCTCGAGCCAGCTGTAAGGTCTAGGTGTGGGTCCCCCTTCCCTGGGCCTTGTAGCCATTACTCCCTCTTTCCTCTCCTTTCATTTATTTGGTCCTCCGTGAAATTGACCAAAAAAGAAAAACACTTTGTTTGAAATGTCTTTTTGGGAAATGTTTCTATTGCAAAGTACAGCCTCAAGATGGAGAGAAATAAAAGTTAAAAAATGTGAAAAATAACTAAATAAAGCAAGACAGAGTGGGTCGCAAAGTGGCCAGATCGATTATATTCACACCCAAAACACATTAGCGCTACTTTACAGAGTTTGCCAGTGAAGCGCTACTTTTATTTTCTCTTCTTTCTTTGAACAACATTGTTTTCCCAGGGTGGGGAAGCGCACCATTCCTGGAGGTACTGCAATACCTGGTTGATTGGAAAATAAAATGCGTACCGCGGCTCTGTGTTCACGGATGTGGTCTTTTTAAACCATACTGCTTATGATTTGTAAGGATATAAGTAATTGACATAGAAATGGGTCCCTTATGGCCCCTGTAGTCATTTCCTTAACTGATTCCTGAATAATAAGTGCAAAAGTGTTAAGGTAACCATGTTGTTCCTTCCTACATTTCATATGTGGTACTTAATCTTGCATTCCCTATGAGTTTGCTTTTTCCACGATGTTGTTACTTTTTTTTTAGGCAGCATATTACTCTTAATTAATTGTAATTTTGAATTGTGTCACATCCAGGTGTTTATAGCGAGGCACAATTGGGTTGTAGTTGAAGGCAGCGAGAGTTTCTCTCAGTGGGGCAGTATGGTGTTCAGCGGGGATGAGGACGTGGCACTATAGTCAGAGCTGACGAATATGGGATTGGGGAACCAGGTTCAGCCTTCATGACCAGTCTCCCAGACCACTCTCCTGAGGAAGCATATTCCCATGCTAGACCTTAGAAGGCCCCGCAAGACCTTAGAAGCCCTGGTGTCTTAGCACCAGCAGGTGGACCATAGAGGTGGCAAGTGTGAGTTAACCTTGGAGGCCTGTCCACCACAATCCATACTGAAGTTCACCTCCAGTCTTGCGGGCAGGCCTATGAAACAGCACACCCTAAACCAGCGGTGACCCTGCCACTGAGGTCACAGGACCCTTGAGAAGGGCTGGCTCTAGGGCAGTGCGAACGGTGCGATCTCTCCGGACGCTGACTTCGGGTGGGGGCGTCATGTTTGCAAGTATATTATGTTTTTATAAGCCCTTGCTGCCTCCTTCCTGGCCTCCAGAAATTTCCGGCAACAATAAAAATGCCATGATAACTCCATTGATTAATGTTCTGCTTAGAGAGAGATGGAGTTTTGTCAAATGGAAGTTTTGACTACTGAAAAGTAAGCACAGATGGTTAATGTGCTTGCTGCATAGAACATGTACCATGCAGATCACAAAGTGCACATGATGTAAATAGGCCAATGGGTTACTGCATTTGTCAGTGAGATCCTTTTGTCACTTGCAGTTTAGAAGTCAAAAATGTTAACATAGAACAGTGAGCTATTAACTGTTATCTTACAGCTGCATGCAAACTGCAAGTTATAAATTAGAGCATTATGGTTATTTCCCCAGTCTTTGATTATCCTAATTTTGCAAAAAGGGTTATTTGGATGGAAATCAATTCTGGTTATTAAAGAGAAGCCCCAACCATGGAATTACGTTCTAAATTCATGGTTTGTGTTTCTCCAGACAAATCACTATTACATTTTACTGCCTACTAGTATGGTTGTCATGTGACTCCTACACGTTGTAGTCCTTTGTCTTACATAACATTTCCTATACAGTGTTTTACATTTGTCTGATTGATTGTCTCTGTGTAACATGTGTGATGTAAAGTGGTCTGACACCCTACACTGGTATCAGTGGCGCTGTAGATCAAATTAAATGCATCTGAGCATAAATGTGGTTATGAAGACTTGAGGGGCACTATTGAGGGAATCTGTGGCAGAGGGAGTCATTGGGGGGGGGGGCACCAACTAACATTGTCGCACAGGGCTCCACCAGCACTAAAGCTGGCCTCTATTAATTCCTAAAGTTCCAACACTAAATCAAAAATATTGATTTGAAAACCCCTTGAATCTTCAGCATACCTTCAAGTCAACATATGATTTAGCAGTGGTATCGGTGCTTCTAAGCATTTTTTAAAAATATTGTACAATCTTTATTTGTTTGCAATGGTGTCTTGTATTTTTGTAATATATGTGTTGTGTTTTTGCACTTAACATAATTCTGGCGAGTAAAGAGCCCACACACAAAAACGACTGTCCAACGACTCTTAGCATGTGCTTATGGGATACTGGTGAGCGGATTTACATTAAAACAACTTACTAAGTATTAATGTCATACTAGGGTGACACAATAATGGCACGGAAAGATTAAGGAGCCTTTTGAAATATGCGATTATATCCATGGTTCCATGGTGTGAGGGTTTTTGTCTTGTTTAATTTTATATTTTGAATGATCCCACCCCTCATTACCTCAACAGGATCTCTCCCTTTATGACACAGAACTAGAATTGTTATCATGCACACATCTGGAAACAATCATGGAATCTGGAAACATGGAGTAAAAAATATCCATCTTTTTGAAACCTGCACCTAGCTTTTCCATCCAATGTGACAAATGGAATCCATTTAATACAGTCCTCAAATATATGGACTTATATCTTTTTGTCCATGTAACTGATGTTGAAGTAAGGTCTCTTCAGTGATGCCAAATAAGATCAATAGTCCTGCGATGTCACTTTCTGTGATGTCACTTCCTGTGAAGTTACATGGAAATTAGAGGGGCCTCACATCTTCCCTCTCGCCCGGGGCCCCAGAAGTTCTAGGACCGGCCCTGCCTGAGTGAGTCTTGGAGCGCTCTGCTTCACTACCCTGAGGGCCAAGTGCTAAAGGAGTGTATTTGTCACTAAGGTCTGTAGAACTACAGACAGGGCATTCGAGGTAAAATGAAAACTCTGGATTCACAACATTCCCCTCCATGCTAATCCTCCAGCCGTGCAGTCAGGGCCGCACTGGGAACCGGAACCAGCCCTGGCAAACTGCTCGGCCGGCCCCCCTGGGGAGAGAAAGGGAGTGCAGCCGAGCTGTTTGCTAGGGCCGTTTTCTGTCAATTTTGTTACAGGGGGCCTATATTTCCGGCCCCCAGTAACAAAAACAGCCCCCAGGAGATCAAAATCGCCCCCCACCCTAGCGGCCCACCGGAAAAAATCCCTGGTACCCGCTAAGGCCAGTCGTCCCTGCAAACGTCTAGTGTGCTGTAGAGCGCCGAGAGAGGCCGCTCCCTCCAATCAGGGCGTTGCTCTAATGCTGTGAGCAGCACCCTGATTGGTCAAGGGAGTTTGCTGGCCTGCGTAGTAGTCGCGATGACATCCGGAGGGAATAGGTGCTCTTATTACCAGGTAAGTGTAATGTTTTTATCCTTTTAATGTTATTTTCATGCCTGTGCGCCCAGTCCCTCCTCCCTCCCTGTAGATGCAGCCGTCCGGATCAGGCCACATCTTGTCTATCAGCTATCATCGTCCTTCAAATCGAGCACCCCATCCGGTCCCACCAACTCAACGCACTTACCTGCATGGGCAGCGGCTGTCCGCTTCCATTTCCATGACATAAGACATACGTTCTTTGCTGCTTCAAAACACATGTTTCCCGGCAGCGGAAGGGATTTGGTTAAGAGGCCTATGAAGTGTTACTTGTACAGTACAAGCAAGACGTGCCAGGCTGGAGTGCGTGAACAAATGCACGTGGGTCTTAGATTGAGCACGAAGGGAATTGTTCTCTTAAATGAAGGCTGGTCTGTAACCAAGGTACGGTGGGATACCCGTGCTACATTAACGTCAATGATTGGAGCGTGGAAGTCGCACTTGAATTGAGTTCAAGTTTCGTAGGTTCACAAAGTGGGTGGTGCTGCTGAAGTTAACCACCTGAGCCAGGGGTTGAGAAATCAGGCCAAACGTCACTACCCTCGAGAGTGACGTCTCTTCAGTGCACTGGAATAAATATTTTCCTTGGATTCATTCAAATACCAAATTCTTCAGATTTTATCCATGGGTGGTTTCTTTTCTATTCGTTGATTTACACATTATTACTTCATATTGTTTCAAAACATATATCTTGTTCCGCCCAATGCATTTCGGGCATTCGCCCTTCGTCAGGGGACTTATTCCTGCAATTGCTACTCTGTGTTTGAAGAGACGTCATTCTCGAGGGTAGTGACGCTTGGCCAGATTGCCCTGGCACAGACATGCAGTGCCAGGCTGCCACAGGCCGGGGGCTCCCAGATGCAGTGTTTTCGCCGTGAATGACCCTGGGGTCACTGCTGCACTGCCAGACACTAACTCAGCACTGTCCAGCTTTCAGAATGACCAGTCAGCTCAGAGGCGCAAACAATATACAAGTTTCCTCTAGTATTCCCATTGAACTACCTAGGCTTCTCACCAGCTCGCAATGCTCACTGACAAACGCCTTCCCCTACAACTAAAGCAATATGGCGCTGGGACACACACGTTCCCATTCTGGAACACACACTTCCTCCTGCCTGTGGGGACGATAGCAGTGTGATATGTTTGTGAATACATACAATGCTGCATGCAGGGCTGTGATTGCATAACACGCCTCCCAGAGGCCATATCCTCTAGGTGGCTCCCAATGATAAGCAAAAGACTTAAACAAGCATTTGCAATGCAATAGGTCTCGCAATAGAAAAGTTTGAGCTTTTGGTGGGTAAAATGTAAACAATTTTTAATTTTTGTTTGTTTTTCAAAATATAAAAGTATTAATTTTGTTATTAGAAATGCCAATAGTTATAAAGTTAGCAAATGTTACATCTATAGCATTAGTAAAGGTACATGTTTAGTTTTCCCCTGTCTTACATGTATTGATCTGACAAATCACAATGTTTTAACAAGAACAGAAGTGAAAACATTTAACATCTTTTTATGACATTTGTAATAAAGCTTGAAACATTGACAGAAAATATTTGAACCAGTTGTTGTCGAATGGTTCCACAGATTGATGCTGTGGTGGCGCTGAGTGATGTTGTTTTGGGGACAAGTGATGCTGTGGCGTTCAGTGATGCTGTTGTAGCACATAGTGATGTTGTGGTGCCCCTGAGTGATGCTGTAGTGGTGCTGAGTGGTGCTGTGGTGGAAGTGTGCACTGGCGGCTGGTGGTGTGTGTGCCTGGTGGAAGCATGCACCTACGGCTGGTGGTGTGTGTGCCTGGTGAAAGCGTGCATCGACGCTGGTGGTGTGTGCCTGGTGAAAGCGTGCACCGACGGCTGGTGGTGTGTGTGTGACTGGTGAAAGCGTGCACTGATGGCTGGTGGTGTGTGTGTGCCTGGTGAAAGCGTGCACTGACGTCTGGTGTTGTGTGCCTGGTGGAAGTGTGCACTGACAGCTGGTGGTGTTTGTGCCCGGTGAAAGCGTGCACTGATGGCTGGTGGTGTGTGTGTGGCTAGTGAAAGCGTGCACTGATGGCTGGTGGTGTGTGTGTGTGATGGAGCAAGGATACGCACGTAAGGCGACTTGCTCACATTTATGAACCTCGTTAACTTGTAATAGTATTAACCAATCCTGTTTGTCATTAATATCGCCCTTTTTCAGCACACGCGGGTGTCCCAGAGACGCTTGCCTATGTGTCTTTTTTTTTTAAAAAATATTTTTTATTGTAAAACAAAGAAATTTTTCTGGCACACACATGACACATGGTACAGCTAACTTAATGCATGTAATAAATCAAAGTTACTATCAAAAAAACACATATTAATACAAAAAGAAACCCAATAAAGATGGAATTAATACATCAGTCTACGTTTGCAGTTGATCTTTCTTTCCAGCGATGTACCGGTTCCCAAATTTTCCTCCCCCACCTTTTTTTCCTTTTACCTTTCTTCTCGAATATACCCTTTTCAAGGTTAAACGTCCCCAGTAATAAAGCAATCCATTGTTGCAAGCCCGGGGGGAGGGGATCGAGCCAAACTCTAGCAATCAGCAACCTGTAGACCGCCATCGCTACAAATAAAAATTCGCTATGGGCGCCCTCACGATCCCTAACTCCTAACATAATTACAGTTGGTGTTAGGGTTACGTTTAAAGCAAGTGTATGGGCCATAAAATCCTCAATATCCTTTAATAAAGATCTTAATTTAGGACAGAGCGCAAATATGTGGATGCTATCTGCAGCCATAGCGTTACATCGCCAACAGCTAATTCCTGAAGTTGCACCCAAGTGTGCTATACGATCAGGGGTATGATATAGTTGGTATAACGTTTTAAAATGTTGCGATTGTAGTGGGGCAGAATAGAAGACTGAGCAGCCTAACTCCAAGGAAGACTGAAAGACCTCCCCCGATATCCCTAATTTCCCAGCCCATTTAGTACCAAATCTATCAATGTCATCCTTCTTCGAACCAGCCAGCTGGGCATAGAAATATCGAATGGAGCACACCCCGCTTTGCTCAATTGTCTCCATAATATTGCTTATGCTAAATCCACCTGGCCCTCCTTTTTTCTTAAGAAAAAAACTCCTGATCTGCAGGTACTTGAAAAAACTATATCTTGCTATATTAAATTTATCTAGCAGATCTGAAAATAAAAGAATATTTCCCTCGGGATCTAACATATCTCCAAATTTCTTAATACCTTTTCTATCCCAGTCCGCCATAATAGCATCTGAAAAAACTTCAGGGGGTAAGGACTTATTTCTATACAATCTGATATATCTGTTAAATCTACCTAACCCACAATTTTTTGCAACAGCAGACCATAAATTATGAGCAGCGGCGACTGTCTTGAAGCGAGTTCGTTTGAAATAAGATGAATCAATACATTTTAAAAAAGCCTTTGCTGTATCTCTGCCCAATACAATTGCATAAATCATAGTTGAAACAGCTTTTACTTTCGAGTTCCCTTCATTTGCGCCAATTAAGCCTTGAATGTATTGCAAAACTGATGCCCAATAATAAAACCTAAAATCAGGAACCCCCCAGCCTCCCCTCTCCCTTGGTAAAGTCATGAACTTATATGCCCGTCTCGTCTTCCCATAGGACCAAATAAATTTATTTAAAATCGACCCCAGCTTATTGAACCAAATTGACTCAAACAATAACGGTATTGTACGAAAAAAATAAAGAAATTTAGGAAGTATAATCATTTTGATGATATTAGTGCGACCCACTAACGACAATCTGAGGTTATTTATCCTTAGCAAGTCCGAGTTGACTTTTGTCAGTAAAGGCGAGATATTACGCTCAACTACTGTCCCTAAATCAGGTGAAATTTCAACTCCTAGATATACTGCAGAGGAAATCACTCGAGGATCGTTACATTGAGATGCTAAGTTTTTGATAATCTGTGTTTTAGCTCTATTAAGCTTATAACCAGAAATGTTACCAAAATCTTGGGCCTCCTGTTCTATTACTCCTATTGCCATTCCAGGATCAGAGGTAATTATCGCCACATCATCTGCGTATGCCAACACTTTCACTACTAACTCGTTTACACACAATGGGGAGATGCTGGGATTGAGTTCGAGCCTACGTAAATATGGATCCATATATAATGCAAATAAAAGGGGGGAGCTAGGACAGCCTTGCCTAGTTCCTCTTTTAATCTGCACCGCCGCTGATAACTCCCGATTAATTTTAATTCTAGCCGTAGGATCCCTATAAAGAACCTGGATTGCTTTTATAAAATTGTCCCCAAACCCAAAAGTTCTCATTAACTCCCATAGATATTCCCAAGCGACCCTGTCGAAAGCTTTTTCGGCATCTAGAAATAGAGCCGCGACAGGGCCGCCTGTAACCTCCATAACATCAAAACAGGTAATCACAGTCCTAATATGTTCAGTAGTCCCTTTCCCCGGGATAAAACCATGTTGGACTGGGGTAACTAACTTTTCTATTACAACGGACATCCTTGTGGCCAAAATTTTCGAGTATAGCTTCACGTCGGCATTCATTAAGGCAATAGGTCTATATGACCCAGGAATTGTGGCGGGCTTCCCTTTTTTCAAAATAACAATAACCTCCGTCTCGCCCCAAGAATTAGGGATTGAAATACCTCTCTGGGCTTGAGTAAGTATATCCAGAAGTTCTACACTAAAGCCTGATATAAAAGTCTTGTAAAATTCAATTGGTATCAAATCTGGTCCTGCAGCCTTCGATGAAGGGAGATCTGCTAAAGCTAACGTCATTTCTTCTAGTGTTATGTTGGCATCGAGTATAGTTTTTTCCTCTGAATCTAATTTTTTAAGTTGAATATTTCCTAAAAAATTCCTGATATTCTCAACTTCTGGCTCTGTCTCCCTATCATATAATTCCGAATAAAACTTCCAAAATTCATTTCTTATTCCCTCAGGGTCAGAGATTAAATTGCCTGAACTGTCAACTATATTTTTAATGTCCCCTGCGTTAGCTTTCTGCCTAGCTCTGACAGCAAGAATATGACCAACCCGTTCACTAAATTCGCACGCCTGCTCCTTCTTCGTTAAGTAACTAGCTACTGTCCTCTTAGTAATACAGTCCGCTATTTCTGCCTTTAAAATCATAATCTCCAAGAATTGATGATCCAAAGGAAGCCCCCTCAAAATTAAACTACTTAGCTCGGACTCAGCATTCAGAAGGGAATTAACTTGTTGATCGAACGACTCTCTTTCCTTTTTCCGTTTATAAGTTGAGAAGCTTATTGTCTCTCCTCTAACACCAGCTTTGAATGCATCCCAAATAAATCCGCTGCTAGTGCTTCCCCTGTTGTTCAGCCAAAACTCCCTAATCCATTTTTCCATGTGCTTACGGTAGCACTCATCTTGTAACAGAGCTCGCTCGAAAGTCCATTTATATATTTTCCTACCTACCCCAGATAAGCTCAGTGACAATAATAATGGATTGTGGTCTGAAACTAACCGAGGGAGCTTTTTGATCTGTGTATTACCTAGCAAAACATTAAATATTAAAAAGTAGTCCAGTCTTACTGTTATATTATGGGGGCAGAAAAATATGTATCCCCATCTAACTGCGGGTGCAGGTTGGCCCAGACGTCTGAGAGAGCATTATTCGAGGCCATATTCGCGATCGCTCTGTGCACCCTTTTCTTCCTCCCTATATAAGAATAACCTGATTGTAACTCAATGTTCGCCGGTCGGCTGATATTAAAATCACCACAACAAACAATCGGTTCTGCCCAAGTTGGGAGTTCATCGTCTAGAAATTGAAAAATATCCGGGTCATCGCACGTTGAACCATACACTGAAACCAAAGTGAACCTAACCCCTCTGAAGCTCATTTCTATAATCACCCATCTACCCCAAGTATCTTCTTTACTCCTATGTACAATACAATCTGCGCCTCTTCCCAGGATCGCCACCCCTCGAGTTTTGGAGGCTTGTTTCGTATAAGCTAAAACTTTAAATCCAGTTTGTTCCAACAAAAAACCCTTACCACCCTCCACATGAGTTTCCTGTAAACAGATCAAATCAGGAGACATTGATTTACAAAATGCTGAGACTCGCAGCCTCTTTTGGAGATCGTTAAGACCACAAACATTAAATGACAAAATTCGACAAGACATCAAAAAACATCAAAGGTTAGCGCCAACTTCAAATTCCATCTCTTAATCAAGCCCAGGGCTTCCTTTGTCCTCCATTTAAACAAAACCTGAATCTGCTGCAAACTGCATTTCGCTGTGTATAGTGTGTGGCTTTTTCTCCCACCCCTTACCCCTCCCACCTCCCTGAACCCTCCCCGAGTGCCCCTCCCCCCTCCCCCCCTACATGCAAATAGGTCACGCATGACCTATATGTGGACGCCGGGGAAGCAGCAGCCGCCACACCTCCCCACTGCCAGCCGATATTGCAAACATATCAAACTTAAATCCATTACATTTTCTCCTTGTATCCCAAAACTTCTATCATGTAAGCTTTTGCCTTAACCTCTGAAAAGAAAATTTTAAACTGGCCCTTGGTCACAATTTTCAATTTTGCAGGGTAAAGCAAATAGGCTTCAGAGCCCAAAGCCTGGATATGCGGTATCAATTGTCTCAGCCTCCATCTACGCTCAACTGTGGCGTGACAAAAGTCCGGTCTTGCAAAGAACGTAACGTTTTTGTAGGTACGTCTTGACTCTGGCTTTGCTTTGTCCAGTATCAGCTGTCTAAGGAGGAAATTCCCTACGAATATTAGCAAAGCCCTAGGTTGCCCCTTCTGACCCCCAGCCTGAGGCTGACCCCTTTTAAGAAAAAAAGGGAAACGGTGGGCTCTTTGAATTTCTGTTTCCCACTGCCAGCTAGCTAACTCCGGGAAAGCCCCCTTTAACAAATTCACAACAAACAGCCTGGGGTCCTCCCCTTCCAGTCCTTCCTCCACGCCAAGCAATCTGATGTTATTCCGACGCTGTCTGTTCTCGAAATCTTCCAGCTTCCAGTTGACGTCCTCTGCCACCTTTTGATGCTCTTCCTTGTATGATTTCAAGCCTCTCAGATCATCCTCCACTTTACTGGTCCTTTCCTCCACTTGTACCACTCTCTCAACCATCTCGTCTTGTCTTTTACTTATACTTCTGAGTTTATTTTGGATCTTCCTAGATTCCTGTCTTGCCCTCCTACTCTCTCCTCTAGCCTCAGTCTGCATTAATTTCAGGGTGTTAAACAGAAGATCAAGCGTAACAGGAGGCTGGGAGGATTGAGCAGAGCCGTGATCCCCAGTCAAAGTTGCTGGACTGTCCTGCTCCATAAAAGAAAAGGTAGTGGTTGAATAGTCCCATGCTAATTTTTTAGTAGGATCGGTGGTACTGCTTGCAGTGGAAGGTTTCCTTTTAGACAGGCGTTTTTTTTGCGAGGTTTTCCTTGCCAGGGAGCTACTAAGTGAATCAATACCTGTGGACTCGTCGGAACAAACATCTTCAGAAGGCAGAGATTGTGACTGTGTGTCTTCTTCCACAGAGTAAAATCTCTCTGCCGAGGCGGAACCACTGGCAATATCGATTTCTGCTGAGGTGGAGGAATCACCACCTGATTTAAATCCCCCACTCTCTGCGTTTAAATCCATAGTTTCTGCCCATGTTAGGGGTTTATTATACAGAAGGGTAGCTGCATTAATGCCAACAGTAGCAGCGATCTCCTTCCCCTCGATTACATTTGACTCATGTAGCTCGGCCCCCTGCTCTGCATGCTCTAATACCAGTGCAGAAGAATTTACAGTCACATCCGAAATTTCCCCAGGAAGCTGAGTGTGCAAAGCACGGCAGTCACTCATCACCGTCAGATTTACACCTTTGCCTAAGCTTATGCTTGTTTTTGTCTGACTCCGTTCCTGCGCCTCTGACCCCTGATTCAGCCCCTGATTTAGCCCGGCCACGACACCGCCACTTATCTTGCCCTCGACGATCATCACTCCCGCAGCACTGCTCTCTCCCAAGGCGGCCGCAGGCACTGCAGTGGCCGGCTTACCTGCTGCTGCTGCCGGTCTTCCTGGTTGCCTAGCAACCCCGGGATTGAGCATGGAACCTGCATCCGCATCGAGAACGCCAGCGCCGGCTCCACCGGCTCCACCGGCTCCCTCAGCGCTGATTCCGGTGACCTCTGAGGCCGCATCTGCTCCATCTCTTCTGCCCGCGCTGGAATCCGCGGTACAACCAGGTTTGGCCGCGGGGGTCCGCTGCTTACAGGAGTGTTTACGGGAGTGTTGGCAAAGCTTTCCGTGACGGTAGGTTGACGAAATGCAGTCTCTCTAGTCTTTGACTTGGCAACTTGGCCTGCATCTTTTACAGGCGCCGCGCCTTCTGCTCCGTTTCTTTTCGCCATTATTTTCTTAAGACTTGACACATTTTTCTGTGCTGCGGCTGTAACCAGAGCTGGGCCAGTAATTTTCTGCTCCGTCTTTGTTTTCTCTTTTTCCTTTACTGTAATTTTCTGTCCTTTAGCATTATCAGCATCTGATGCTTTCCCTCCTTTCCCGTCTTTGAGCTCGAGTCCGCGCTGTAGACGAGGAGGCATCCTGTGACAGAGTTCTACTACCAGAATGAGAACTTCTGAAATAGCTTTTTTAAGATGTATAACCGTGCGTAGAATAAAGTTCCCTCGTAGTAACCGGGAAGGGAATATCACCGAGCTACCAGACAGAGGCATACAGAAACCCTGCAATTCTTAGTCTATTCAGCCATTGATAGTTGTCTGGCAGTGGAGAAGAGGAGAGTGCGACTCACTCACTGCACCCCACGGCGGCCATCTTGCCCCCGACGCTTGCCTATGTGTCTATTAATCCTAACAACGCTTGCATACTACAGAATGGCTGCTTCGCAGAAATCCAGTCTGCGCATGCGTCGGTCATACCCATGTGATGTGACGCACTTGCAGTTTTGGAGGGATATTTCGCTCATGCGCATTGTAGCTAAAATGGCCGCTTGTTTTTTTAAACACGCTCTCTGCTTGCCCATGCCGCTTTGCATTTCTATCTATTTCTGCATAACTCCTAACCGCTATAGTTATTATAAAGTAAGGGGTGCAGTGTAGATTATCATGGTGTACAGTGTATTCATTTTCTCTGTGTTTCTAATTTGTTTTCGCTTACTTTTCATGTACCACGTATCTGGGGGCCTGGGAGTGGGGAGCCTCTCCATCTTAGAAGTCTATGCGGACCCGATCACGTGACATGAGAACCGAGCCCTGCATCAGTGGAACTCAGCCAGCTGGCTACCGAAGCTGAGATGCCCCTGGGAACCTGCCCCTTAACCCAGGGAGAAGAAGCTGAATTTCACCTGAAATCGTTACATTTGTTTCTTCCCACTGTGTGCTCTATTGTTCTCTTCTACACGTATGCCTGGGAACTGGAATGTAAGGGGTGGGTACTGAAAATTGAATATTAAATATGGGAACCCAGAATTTTAGGTGGTGACAATGACCTAACCACCTCTCCTGACCAATCCTAAGTTGGGGACCCTGTCACTTGCAACATTTGTGGGTGGTCTTGGGACCCGAAAAAGGGTATAACTAGCCTAGTTTTAGCTAAAGAAATTGTCCGACTTGTCCAAGTAGCTGACCTGTCACCGACTCTACGAACTCTATAGGTGATTGATACAGAGGGCTGCGGAGCACTCTGTCCGAAATTTCCACAAACTCCAAGGGGTGGAAATAGTCTTAAGTGCTGGCGAAGCACTTTGCTGGGAGATTCGAGAACCCAATCGGGGTTACTGGCGGATTCCGTGCAGAGAGGGAGTAGCGCAGGCGTTGCATCCGAAGCTGCAGGTGTTGGTCGTGCCCTTTGGTGAGCCCAGTCCTGACCCAAATCCTGAGGGGTATCCTGTCCTGATTGTCCGTGAGCTGTACCTGCTCACCTTCTGGCATCCTACATCCTTGAGGGTCCTTGTCCTCGCTTTTTCCCGAAGCTGACCCGTGGCCAGGGTTAGTCCTCATTCCTGTCCTAGGTAAATATAGTGTGGTTGTTTGTCAATCTATCCTCTTTTCTTCTCTTTTAATAAAGCCTCTATGCCCATGATATTCTCCCTGTTCTCTCCAACGTCATATATGCAAACTGTCTATTAGTTGTATTCCATTTTTCCCCTTCCTGTAGGGCATATTGAAACTGTATTACTTAAATAGTGTGATGAATTTGATCGATGTTTGGGATCTAAGTTTAGACTAAGATTAGTATTTGAATCCATTGTAGGACTTTAGCATTCCACGGACTAATGTGTTTTGAACTTACCTACCCTAGTATAAGCCTAAAACTGAATAGCATGTTCCCCCTGTTACCCTTACCCAATAGAGTCTCACTCGCACTCAATGGTGCTTGCCCTCATTCATAGCTACATTATAATTGTAATCCTGATTATTGACGTACTGATTTGCATCAGCCTTATACTCTTGTCACTTTGAATTTAATTACTATATAAAATCCTTAAAACCCTTCAGGTGTATGTGGTCATTATAAATTTATCATAGTATTGTTAAATGTATAGAGTATTCTTAGGATTATCTTGTCACTTGTCCTTTAATAGCTCCGGATCCGTCAGGAAGAATAAGTGCCTGTGGTAAGTCAGGTACCCTGGTAATAGTGTTAAAGAAAACACATACAAAGTACTGATAGTGGTGTGTAAACTCGCCTGACTCACAAAATTAGTGTCATAATCACGTCATGGGCCCAAGTGCGTGAAAATCTGGTAAAACTCAGAGTCGGGTGACCTGCGCGCTTTATCAGTATTTTCTGGTAGCAAGATGATGGTTAGGACTAGTTAAGATAGGTAGATAAGATCGTTTCTGTGGAACCGTGAAAAATAGAATGTGCTGCTAAACATTATTTGCTGCTAAAATAAGGTTGTTATTGCATTTAAATGTTATAAAATAAGTTTATTATATCTCATGAAATGCTGCTACATTATTGCATATAACTAACAAATTGTGAGTGATTGTTTTTGTGTTGTGGGGATCCCCGGGGAAATAAAATAGCAGGTGGTGAGTAGAATCCATTTGACTGTGAGGTCACTGGCTAGGAGGGAGATTAGTGCATGGTTAGGTAGAACTGGAAGCGCTAATTAGGATTTGGTTTTTTCGAATTAATTGATGTGTAAATGTTAGCTACGAATACCCGGATGAAACTCCCGTTGTGATATTACCTAGTAAGGGACACGTACGGCAGGAGTAATAGGTTCTTTGGAGCTTGAGTGACAGCAAAGGAGTTCGCTGGTGAAAGTTTGACTTAGTATATATCCCGGAAAGAAGTGGATTAGTCAAAGGAGTAGCAGTTTCTCTATTGCTTGTGTGAGAGGATAGGCAGAAGAAAACTATCCATAGTGAATGAAAAGTAGACAAAAGTGGTTTACTTGCAGCAAAAGAAAAACCCTCTTTCTTTTTAAAACCCTCAAGCACAGTGGCGAACGTTATAAGTTATTAATAAAAATAAGCACTTGCACTTTAAGAAAAATTCAAAGTTTCCGTTACCTTGTGAAGGGGGGAGTCGGTCGCAAGGCTGCACTGACGTCACTCCGTGCCGCGCTGGTATTGGTTGAGCCAGCGGGAGTGTAGCAGAGCCAGAATTGTAAGGGAGGGGTGAGCGCCGAAGAGTGAGACCGCGTCTCACGAAGGGGCCGCACACCCATTGGTCAACAGATTTTGCAACCTCAGTGCTGATTGGTTGCCGTGTGTTGAAAGACGCGCTAGCATTGGAAGCACATAAATAAACAAAATTAATCAATCCGAACTTGAAGATAGTTTGGAGAGGTGTATGTGGTATCCCGAATTCTTACCTAATCCACAAAATCTAGGTTTTCATAAGGAGCAGATGCTAAGAGGTAGACGTTACAATATGTACGGAGGAAAGAGAAAATTGACCCTTGCCGAAAAGATCAAGAATTATTTCAAGAAAGACAAGCCCATTAGAACTAGGGAGGGTGTGATCATTCCACCTCCTAATACTCCCGCATCCTTTATGATGTTTGACAAAGGGTATCATACCTGTGTATGGTTGGAAAATAGGGTAAAGTACACTGAAGACGATGGAGTCCTAGCATTTCCCCTCGATGGTACCTTTAATGGTAGAATCTTGTTTAATTTAAGGACCCGAATGAACGAATTACACCCTCGACCCAGATTAACCCAATATGAAGCTTTAGAGGAATGGGAGATTGAGGCTCTAGAACGAGACAGACCCCGAATGGATAAGGGAGTGAGCAAAAGGTATCCAAAATTGCAGCGAGAAACAAAAGAGCAGAAAATGAAGCAGTGGAGACAGAATATGATGGTTGAGGGACTATTTCCGATGTTTGGGGTGACCGAACAAGGAGGAGGGGAAAAGACAGAGAAAACTCGACATCTGATGGCCATGGGGGATTCAGAGGATGAATACCTGGAGGATTTGTTAATGAAAAATCCACCTCCTTATGCTGAAGCGTCTGGGACCCCAAGTTCGAAAAATCCTTTTTTCCGACATCCAAGAAGTAGAAGGGCCAGCGAGACAGATGTAACTGGTGCTGGTAGCAAACCCAGTAATAGTGATGAGTTTTGCAGACCTAGTACAGCAGTCCCAAATTACCGACCTTTTGGTGAAGACAGACCAGGGTTAGCCATCCCCACTGCCCCGAGTATATACCCTCCTTTGGTGCCTCAAATAATGCATGACAATTCGACGGAAAGGGTTTTGCATGAAAGAGAAAGAGATGCCCTGATTAAGCAGCGAAACGACTTAATTCAGACTATAGCTCAGATACATCCCAGTCCTGACGCCCTGACAATCCCAGTAACTATTGGCCCTGCTATACCTCTTTACGGGGATAGGCAGGCTAGTCCAAGAACTCCAGTTATTACTCCAATTGCAGCACCCCCAAGAAAGGAGCCGCTCATAGTTGATGATCAGGCAAGTGAATGTGAGTCCGTGATCTCCTTAATGGACTTGCCCATAAGGGAGCCAGGGACCAGTGAACCACGGGCAGGAAGTCAGGCTAAGGAAGTCCTAATTGAAACAACTTCTGGGATTAGGAGTGCCACGGTGGTGACTCCAGAAGAACTGGATAGATGGACTAAAGAGATAGACAGAGAAACTCCCCCGCCCAAACCTTTGGATATTTACAGGCTAAGGATAGAAATGGAGGAACTAATGGCCGGAAATGTGGGATTAGACAGATTGAATACTCTTAACGAAGAAGAGTTGCTGTTTATCAGCAAAGCCTTACCCGGAACACCAGAGTGCTCCACGAAAAATTAATGGACACTGCTGCTGACATGGGAATTGATGTAAGTCGATTCAAAGTCTTGCAGAAACCCTATAGAGCAGAATTCTCCGATAAGGATTTGGAGAACATGAATGTGTCAGGAAAGAAAATACAGATAAAGGAATTGCTGAACATACTGCAGAAATGGGGAGATCTAGATAAATGGAAAGCCAGATGGGCAAAGAAAAAGGAAGATAGTAAGGTCAAACCAAAGACTTCCGAATACGTGTTAAAAGAAGTAGGCCAAGCAGAAAAACTATGTCCCATGAGAGAAGTGCCAGGTGGGAAATATGTACATGTCCCGTGGTCCCGACAAGACATTGTGTCTTTTACCAATGACTTCCCAAAATTAAGAGAGAAGCCAGTGGAGTGGTATAGGCAGGTGGAGCGATTTGTGAAAGTCCAAAAGTGTCTCCTGAAGGACCTGGATGGGTTCTTTGACATTGTAGTTCCTGTAGATTTATGGACTGAGTGCAAGGTAGCAATTGATTGGCCCAGTGATGAATATGCGAGAGACTCCCGAGCCGGAGCTCCTTCCCCAGATGTAATGAGAAAGTAAGACCAAGTCATACAATACCTAAAAGGAAAGGTGCCAGCAAAAGAAACTGATTGGACCCGAATAGATAGAACTACCCAGGATCATAATGAAACTGTGCATTCCTATTATGAAAGACTATTACAGGTATTCAAAACCTACAGTGGCATCGATAACATTGAAATTAAGGATATGACCCATTTTATTTATCGATTCGTGTTGGGTTTGAGACCGGAGATATCCCAGTGGATTAGAGATAATAAAATCTGTTGGCAGGGAAAGCCCTTAGATGAGGTTCTCAAGTACGCTAAGTACTGTGAGGATGAGATGGAGAACAAAAAGAAGGCCCTTAAGGAGAAAGTTATGTGGGCGCAAGTAAAATTGGCTGAGCAACAAGAGAAATAGTTAAGTAAAATGAATAATGATACTCAAAATACTAACTCTGGGGGAGGAGCGAAGCCCCGAGTAAAGATGAGTAAAGAAGAGGCCAAGAAGAAGTTCCCCTGTCACGGGTGCGGTCAGATAGGGCACTGGAGAGACGAGTGTCCACATTTGCAGGCTGGTAATGCCCCCATAAATGGTTTAAATCCACAGGTGCAGAAAGAGGGGCCACGAAAGAATCAGCAACAGGTAAACCAGCATCCATTGCCTCGAGCTCCTAGACCTAATTACAAGAATCAGGCTCAGCAGAATGAGGGGGTCGAGGTATGGAAAGGAGGGAATGAGAGAAATGCAGCAACTTCACAATTCATGTTAAATGATACATTCCTCTGCGATGAACCATACTGACGGGGCCTGAGGGGGGAGGACGAGGAGTGCGTGCTTGGCGCCTCCTTACCGGTAGACCAGACAGGGCCATACATTGAAGGAAAGGTTGAAGGAAATGATGTCACCTTTCTGTTGGACACTGGTGCTACCCGTTCGACTGTGAGAACAGCTGACGTTCCAAACCTACCCCTCTCGGAGAAGCTATCCAAGTAGTGGGCGTATCAAACCAGATAATTAGTACTCCTGTAACTGAACCAATAGAGATTTCTATAGGAAATTTCAAAGAAATGCACAGATTTGTTGTCTGTGACTCTAGTCCAGTGAATCTACTGGGACGTGATTTGTTGTGCAAAATGAACTGCACTATCTTTTGCACCCCAAAAGGCGTCGAAATTCAGACCCCAGATGAAGACGGCCTGTACAAACTAATGTTGCTAAGGCCCGATGCAGCAGTTAAAGCTCTGACAATTCACGACTTACCTGAAGAACTCCAACAAAGGGTGATACCAGAGGTGTGGGATTTCACTGGGAGAGATGTAGGATTAATGGCAAATGTGGACCCAGTTAAAATAGCCATTAAACCCAATGCTATCTACCCGAAAACCAGACAGTATAAAATGAGAGCAGAAGTGAAAGCTGGAGTTGCAATCGAAGTAAACAGATTGCTGGAGGCAAACATAATACAAGAAGTAATGAGCAGTCCTTGTAATTCACCCATAATTGGAATTAAAAAGCCTAGCGGAAAGTACAGGGTAGTGCAGGACCTGCGAAAGGTAAACCAAATTGTTGTACCATGCTGCCCCATAGTGCCAAACCCTGCAGTGATCCTGTACCAGATTCCATGGAATGCGGAATGGTTCACTGTCATTGATTTATGCCACGCATTCTTTTCATTCCCACTGCATCCAGACAGCAAATTTCTTTTCTCGTTTGAGTTCGACAGTCATGTCTATGTCTGGAATCGTGTCCCCCAGGGGTACACAGAAAGCCCTTCGATTTTTAATCAGATTTTAAAAAGATGCCTTGAATCCTTAGTCCTGCCAAAAGAATCTATTTTGGTTCAGTACATAGATGACCTTCTAGTGGCGTCTAAAAGTCAGAGCGACTGTGTTACGGATACCATTGCCTTATTAAATCATTTAGGCAAGGGAGGACATAAAGTGTCACCAGACAAATTACAGTTCTGTAAAAATTCGGTGAAATATCTGGGGCACCAGATAGAAAAGGGTGTCAGAAGGGTTACTTCAGAAAGAATTAGAATAATTCAAGATATGGAATTACCTAGGACCCAGAAGGAAGTCAGAATGTACCTGGGAGTTGTAGGATACTGCAGCCAGTAGATTGTGGGATTTGCTGTTTTGGCCAAACCACTGATAAAAATGACCAAGAAGTAGATGATCCAGTTAGCTGGGATGACGAAAGCATGACAGCCTGGATAAAATGACGAAATTGTCTGTGCTCAGCTCCTGCATTAGGAATGCCCGATTACTCCAAGAACTTTGAATTGTTCTGTGATACACGAGACAATTGTGCACTCTCAGTCCTAACACAAGAACATGGTCTGACTAGACGCCCAGTGGCCTACTTTTCAGCCACTCTGGACCCAGTGGCTGCTGGGCTACCCGGGTGTCTGAAAGCAGTGGCTGCTACTTGCACGAGTCTGGAACAGAGTGAAAACATTGTCATGGGACATCCTGTAACGGTTTATGTTCCACATTCAGTTGTGATTCTATTGACCCGAACCAAGACCCAGTATCTCACACCTAGTTGGCTGACTAAGTATGAGAGAATTCTTATTGGTGCAGAGAATGTGATAATTTCCCGATGCAATATTTTGAACCCTGCAACTTTGTTGCCCCTCACCCAAAACGCAGAAGTGGAGGGTGAAATTGAACATAACTGCATTGACTTATCTGAGTTTAGTACCAAACCACGTCCTGATATTAAAGAAACAGCCTTACCTGTAGAAGACCTTGTGATGTTTGTGGATGGCTCCTGCTTGAGACATGAGGATGGCGGGTTGAGTGCTGCCTATGCCGTAGTCACACTGGAAACGACCCTAGAAGCATCCTATTTAAGTGAAATAAAATCTGCCCAAGTAGCCGAATTAATTGCATTGGCAAGAGCTTGCAAACAAGGGAAAAATAAGAGAGTAACCATATACACTGACAGTCAATATGGTTACGGGGTTGTTCATGACTTCGGCCAGCTATGGTTACAAAGAGAATTCATGACTTCCTCAGGTACCCCTATCAGAAACGGAAAAGTGGTACAAAACCTACTGGAAGCAATCCAGTTACCCAAAGAATTGGCGGTGGTCAAATGTGCTGCTCACAAATCCGGTAATGACGATGTGACAGCCGGAAATAGATATGCTGACCAAATTGCCCAATATTGTGCCCGATACAGTTACCCAAAGAATTGGCGGTAGTCAAATGTGCTGCTCACAAATCCGGTAATGACGATGTGACAGCCGGAAATAGATATGCTGACCAAATTGCCCAATATTGTGCCCGATACAAAATGTCCCTAAAAATTAAATTATGGGGAGGCGGAAACAGCTGCCAACTTATGGTGTTTGAGAATGTATCTTCTTGGAGGGAACTGAAAGAGTTGCAGCAAGCAGCAGAAGAGGAGGAAAAGCAAAGATGGGAGACTGAGGAGTGTCAGCCCAGGGACAGGGATGGTGTTATGGTTGATAAGGCGGGCGTGCCTATGTTACCAGATAGCATGGTTGCCCTAATGGCCCGGATGATTCATGGAGACACACATATTGGGAGAGATGCAATGTGCCGTATGTTCCATAAAGTGTTCTATAACTCAAAGTTCAGAAACATTGCGGAGATGCTTTGCCAGAGGTGTTTGGTGTGCCAGCAGTTTAACCCAGGGAAGAGGACTGTAGTGGAGCAAAGTACAATTGGAAAGGCAGAAGGTCCCTTTGTCAGACTACAGGCAGACTTTATTCAGTTACCCATGTGTAAAGGATATAGGTATGTTCTGGTAATAGTTTGCCTATTCTCAAGGTGGGTGGAAGCCTACCCAGCAAAGAAAAATGATGCCATTACTGTAGCCAAATTGTTACTCAGGGAGCTAATACCTAGGTATGGATTTCCAGAAACAATTGAAACAGACAGAGGTGGGCATTTTGCCAACGTAATCTTAAACGAACTCTATAAGGCGTTCAAGATTGAGCCAAAGCTACACTGCGCATATCATCCAGAGGCTTCTGGAATAGTCGAACAAGTGAATGGCACTATAAAATCCAGATTGGCAAATATGTGTAATTCTACAAAATTCAACTGGATAGAAGCATTACCTCTTGTCCTGATGGGATTGAGAAGCATTCCAAACCGAAAGACAGGCCTGAGCCCCCATGAGATACTAATGGGAAGAGTGATGCGACAGGCATGGGTACCTGGACACAAACTGCTGAGTATTTCTGATGATTTGGTGCTAGAATACTGCAGGCAGCTGGGTGACCAAGTGCGTTCTATCTCTCACCAGATTGGGGAGGCTGCTGTCGAATGGCCAACAACTCCAGCCCATAAACTGAAACCTGAGGATTGGGTTGTGTTGAAGAAACATACCAGGAAGAGTTGCCTTGCACCAAAGTGGGGAAAACCGAGGCAAGTGATCCTTGTCACTACCACTGCTGTGAAGTGCGCTGGCGTGCCAAAGTGGATTCATGCCAGCCATACCAAGAAGGTAACCGAAGAAGAGGCGGCTGAATCTGAAGGTGGTGCAGCTGAGGAGACTCCAGACGAGGGTCCGGATCTAGCTGATGTCATACTACCGAGCACCAGTCAAGACGAATGGTTCCCAGCAGATGATCTGATTCTTGATCCAATAAGAACCAGAAAATATTCCTACCTAGATAGAGAGTGGGATAGTGAGGATGAGACAGGACTAGAAGAAGAAGGTCAGTTTATCGAGATTCACGTCAGACCTGCTCAGGAAATAGGTCAAGTAGGGACAGACCAAGTTATCGACACACCTCCAAAGACTCCAGAAACTGAAAAGGGACAGATAGTAATTAGGGCTGAAGTTCATGCGGAAGAAAATCAAGGGTTCGAAGTGCATGAACAGGAACAGATAGACATAGACGAACGTGTTCAGGAGGCAGAGCCAGAAACAGTTGAAAATCAAAGACAAATCCAGAGTATACCTGAACAAGGCCAGATTAGAAACCAGGCTGAATAAACTGAAGAAAGACCTGGGACTAGTCAGACAGGAAGGGAGAAAGATACTGTTGACATAATAGTGCCACAACAGAACGAAAATAAAAGGGCTTGTGAAGAAGGCAAAACTGCAGTAACAGCTAAAAGGCTCAAGAAGAAAAGTGAACCCAGATACATAAAAAGACTGAAATTAAGACTAAAAACTGTGGAAGAGAAAATAGAAGACCGGAAAAGAGCTGCTAGTGAAAGACAGAGAGCAGGAACGCAGCAAAACAGACGCAGTACCAGAATAAAAAGACAAAACAAAAACTATCGAAGTCCTGAATGGACCTACTTGGTGTTGGAAGAAATAGATGATCCCGAAATAAACGACAAAAGCGACCAAGATTCGATTGAGGATCTGAGTCCTGAGGAAGAAGACCCAACTTGAGAGTGAAACTGTGTAAGCCTCTTGTGTTGAGAAACAAAGAGGGGTTGGGAAGCCACCTGTGAGCAAAAATGTCTGATTCAAATGTGAATGGAAGACCTAGAGGGAATTGTTGTAAAACTTGCTGTAAGATATGCTTATGCAGCGTAGCAATAGTTATAGTAGTATGGATAGGACTAACAGTCTTTATACCTTTTATGATAAGTAAAGATACTAACTTGTACCCTACTAAATCGATGACACCAGACACAGACGTTGTACATACCGAAGAAACACCACGAAGTGTAGAAAGACGTGAAAATTCAGTTAGCCTGAAACAAACCCGACCTGACTTAGAAGCACCAGATGAGGAAGGACTACATTTTCACAGAATGAGAAACAGAACACATTTAAATGTCTTTGCAAATCTTTTAGTGCATTATGTAGAAGCTATGGAAATAGAAGATTTTTATGTCTGCATGAAGCTACCTACTTCAGTAGCTGAAGGTGTGACCTATCACCATTTACCCCTGACCTATGGAATTTCCTGTAGTATATTAGCAAGCTTATTTTATAGAAGCACTTTACAGTACTACTATTCAAACACTGACGTGATTTTTTCTGAACTTCCTATTCGGGGAAACCTGAATATTGTACATGTTAGAAGCGAAGTGACTCGTTACATGGGAGAATACTTTCTGACAATAGGTGACATAGATTTAAATGAAGCTCGCAGAGATAATTTGACTTGTTCATTACATGAGCAAGAGAAAATGTTCTTGAAAATGGCAGAAAAGAGAAGGGAGAGTTTTCAGAGAAAGGCCAATGATAAGAGCCAGAAAACTCCTAAATGGGCTGAAAACATGGAAAGCACCTCAAATGGCGAAGCTAATCCTGCACTGTTGCTGGACTTTGAACGGAAAGGGAAACTCTGTCTTCATAGAGAAAAGACTAGTTACTATAACAATGTATTCATTGGTTCCAATGAATGCGAACATAATTACAAGGTAATTGGAGGTTGGGGTTTCAAAAATGGGTCAGAACCTGTGTTTCCCGAAATTTATTATATATGTGGAAACAAGGCTTATTTCAAATAGCCGGATCACTGGTATGGAAGCTGCTATTTTGGCATTGTCTTCCTGAAAATATACCATGTGAACAACGCCGCTGGAAGCAATGAAAATACTAATGGTTTAGTACGTAGTAGACGTGAAAGTGTAGGAGAAATTATAGGTGATATATTTAGTGCACTGATACCGTATTTGCAAATTATCTAGAGTAGTGGATCGGTTATCTACTGACACTGCTGCTGGATTCCTGCTGGTCAATACTGAAATGGTTGCGATCAGATCAATGGTTTTACAGAATAGACTTGCTCTTGATACCTTATTGGCAAAAGAGGGTGGAGTCTGCAGGATGGTGAAGGCGCAACATTGTTGCACTTACATTCCTGATAAAAGCGTAGAAATTAAGAAATATGTGCGAAACATAACTAATTTGGAAAAAGAACTCAAACCATTGGAGGTTGATAGTGCCTGGAAGAGACTGACTGATGGTCTCTCCTCTGTAGGTAGTTGGTTTTCTAACATAGGTCGCAGTCTCGTTGAGAAAATACTGATGCCAATAGCTGGAATAAGTCTGATTGTGTTTATTATAATTATTTGCTGCAAATGTCAAAAGTGCCGAAAGAAGTGCACTATAAACAAGAGAGGAATAAAGAGGAATATTGACGAACTTGAATTAGAAGAGTTGAGAAACCAAATCTATAAGAAGGCTAAGGGTTTCCATCCTAATAAGGATGCTGAAAAGAGGCTCAAAGCTGACCCGTGGCCAGGGTTAGTCCTCATTCCTGTCCTAGGTAAATATAGTGTGGGTGTTTGTCAATCTATCCTCTTTTCTCCTCTTTTAATAAAGCCTCTATGCCCATGATATTCTCCCTGTTCTCTCCAACGTCATATATGCAAACTGTCTATTAGTTGTGTTCCATTTTTCCCCTTCCTGTAGGGCATATTGAAACTGTATTACTTAAATAGTGTGATTAATTTGATCTATGTTTAGGATCTAAGTTTAGTTTAACAGATAGACTAAGATTAGGATTTGAATCCATTGTAGGACTTTAGCATTCCACTGACTAATGTCTTTTGAACTTACCTACCCTAGTATAAGCCTAAAACTGAATAGCATGTTCCCCCTGTTACCCTTACCCAATAGAGTCTCACTCGCACTCAATGGTGCTTGCCCTCATTCATAGCTACATTATAATTGTAATCCTGATTATTGACGTACTGATTTGCATCAGCCTTATACTCTTGTCACTTTGAATTTAATTACTATATAAAATCCTTAAAACCCTTCAGGTGTATGTGGTCATTATAAATTTATCATAGTATTGTTAAATGTATAGAGTATTCTTAGGATTATCTTGTCACTTGTCCTTTAATAGCTCCGGATCCGTCAGGAAGAATAAGTGCCTGTGGTAAGTCAGGTACCCTGGTAATAGTGTTAAAGAAAACACATACAAAGTCCTGATAGTGGTGTGTAAACTCGCCTGACTCACAAAATTAGTGTCATAATCACGTCATGGGCCCAAGTGCGTGAAAATCTGGTAAAACTCAGAGTCAGGTGACCTGCGCGCTCTATCATGTGTAGCTGGTGAAAGCGTGCACTGATGGCTGGTGGTGGTGTGTGTGCCTGGTGAAAGCTTGCACTGACGGCTGGTGGTGTGTGCCTGGTGGAAGCGTGCACTGACGGCTGGTGTTGTTTGTGCCCGGTGAAGGTGTGCACTGACAGCTGTTGGTGTTTGTGCCCGGTGAAAGCATGCACTGACGACTGATGATGTCTGTGCCTGGTGAAACTGTGCACTGACAGTGTGGTTGTGTGTGTGGTTGTATGTGTGGTTGTGCTTGTGTGTGTGGTTGTGTGTGGTTGTGTGTATGGTTGTGTGTGTGGTTGTGTGTGTGGTTGGGTGTGTGGTTGTGGGTGTAGTTGTGCATGTGGTTGTGCATGTGGTTGTGTGTGTGGTTGTGTGTGTGTGTGTGGTTGTGTGTGTGTGGTTGTGTGTGTGTGTGTGGTTGGGTGTGTGTGGTTGGGTGTGGTTGTGTGTGGTTGTGTGTGTTTGTGTGTGTGTGTGTGTGTGGTTGTGTGTGTGTTTATAAAGACGTTTTAGCTTTCAGAAGTACGCAGCTCCAAGGCAGAACACCTTTCAGTATAACAACTGTATCACATGTCGGATATTGAACAACGCAGGGTGTCACATATCTAATATCAACAAGCATGCCTTTGATCGCATTAATTAATGTATTTAATGCAAGACAAAGGCAGTCACAGAATTCTACATTAACGTCAACACAACACGGCTGTCCGATAGCAAGGTCCGAGGAAATGTGTTCAAACTAGTGGATGTGGAGACAAACAGGGAATGATGCGTGTTATCACCTATTTAAATGGCACTCACCTGTGGAAGGCACCCTGAGAATGGTGTAATCACTGTGAGTGCTGTGGGTCTTGCGTATCAAAGTGTACAAGATATCTATCTAAGTCTTCAGCTACAAAAGCAAACTAGAATAGGAAACCCGTAAAAAATTGTAAATTGCTGTCCCATTTGCTAGCATTCTTTTGTTTTCTGTAATGAGGAATAACGAGAGCACAAGAGGACTATATATACAAGCTACTTTCACCCGATGTTAAAGATCGGGGCCTTTGAGAGTCAGCATTTTTAATGATCGGTATGCTATGATAACAGAGGCAGGCAGTGGTAGGATGCACCAAAATCGATTCGCCAACGCCACAATTGTAAGGTAATTTAAAAATCCAAAAAGACAGTAAAGCTATTATACAATTATGCTTACATTTACCAGTGTTTTTTTCCATTTCTTGATATCAATGCATGTGTTGCGGTGTGCAGCAGCGGTCCTGCAGAATGTATTGTTTGCATGTATTTGCTGTTGGCCATATTAAGTGTGTCGTAAGTCACTCGGGTGCCTTTGTGTTACCAGAAGCCATTACGATCTACGCACTACGATCGCTGGGTGTGGTGGGCACTGGTAATTTCCTCAGCTCACCTTTGGGTCGTATTACCACCCATCGCTGATTCTCAGTGGCGTGAGTAGGTGTGTGCGCTGGGAAGACGAGGCAGGGACGCGCTTCTGCACAAGAGAAACTAGTGTTTGCACCATTGAAGCGCTGTGAAGATATACACCCGGAAGTCCACTCCCGCCCCGACATTAGGACTCTGGCTGAGTGGGCGGCTGTCAAAACGGTAACGTAGAGAACACTGTCTGTGCAGCAGGGGGTGGCGCCCCAGCGGAATGCGTGGGATGTTTACATCGATAAACTGCAGGCTAAAGCACACGAGAGACTCCCTGAGAGATAGCTTGGTGACAGTACGGAGTGCTAGCAGAAGTGAACAGCACAAGCAATATGGCCGCAAACAATGCAGCGATCGTAGTGCGTAGCATATCCAACTCTTGTGTACATGCCGGAGCAACAGGTCAGCAGTTTCAGTGGGTGAGGGGTAAAGCACTCACTTGGATATAGCCTTTCTCTTTACGTAATGTGACTTCGTGCGAGTTAAACTAACAGCACTTAGCAGCAGAATAAGGGTGGCAGAATAAGCCTGTTAAGAAAGTCTTAAGGGCATTCTTGTTTAAAGCAAGGTCATTGAGTAACATTTCGTCAAACAAGACATGCATGGGAAGTGGGGGGCAGCCGGGAAACTGAAGGTACGGCCGGCCATGAATAATTTTGGGAGGAGAAGCCGCAGAGCACGGCCGGCCGGCCATGAATAGTTAGGGGAGGAGAAGCCACAGAGCGCACGCTGGGAGAAGCCCTTTGATTTGGTGTCACGGCCTGGCGGCCGTGAACAAATGCAAGAATAGAGAACAAATGGGAGGGGTGGGGGGGAGCAGGAGGTGATCCTGAGAGTGGCTGAAGCAACATTGGAGGGCAGAAGGAAATGGGTACCAGAAGCTAGAGAACAATATAGATGGTGCAGGGAGAGCAAACATGCAATAGCAAGGTGGAGCTTGAGAAGGACGCAGACATGAAAGCAGCATGGGTTGGGGGAGCACACTAGGGAGAGCGCATCATGGAAGGGCGCAGGGGAGAGCCACACGGGCGAGACAAGGCAGGGAAGAAGAGAAGCATTACTAGGTAGGCAGATGAAGAAATAGTGCGCTTTGGCGAGCTAAAACAAACAGAAACATGAACTGGAATATTGTGCAAAGCATCGCACACTGTCAAAAAATAACCAGGGTGCACATTATGTGGTGGGGCAAGCTCGTATGTGGTGTGCGAGGCGGGCAGAAAGGACGGCCGTGGGAAGTGGAGAGATGCTGATGTCAGATTAGCTGCGGAGCGGATCTCTTTCAAGTAGCTCACGGCCTCGAGGCCGTGAAAGTTAAAGCAATTAGGGGGAGGTGGGAGGGAGGCTGATAGGCAGAAGGCTCGGGCAAGCTCGTGCACGAGAACGTGCACTTCTCGAAATCCGCTTTTTGGGAGCCTTTTGAGAGCCTTGGGTTTAAGTAGTGGTTTAACGGCATTAGACTCGCATACTCATTCCAGCGGAATGGAGTAGGCGAGACCTAAAAAGATCCGGAGTGAACTAGAGGCAAAATGCTACTTTGCCTTAACTGCCGTAAATCCATGCAGCATACCTTCCCAATGTTGGTGTGTGAACGTTCACAGGTCCCACCTCTCATCGAACACCAATGACTGCAACAGTGGAAAACAAGCCACTCCACTGCATTTTCCTGATACTAAGCTGCATTTGTGGTCATAAAGGCTGCATATTCCAAGCCCAGATTGGAAAATACCATCTATTTTCATGTAGATGTCTCTTTGGCCGCTGCAGGCTATCCTTTGCCCCTTGACCCTCGACGACTGCACTATAATCGGTGCACGTGAGGAACACAACGATTCGTGGATTTCCAACTTTTAAAACCATGCTTGAGAACATGGCTGTATATGTGCAGCATTTCAGGAAGGGATTCATGCACATTCCAATGTGGGGCAGTTTTGTGCAGGTAAGCTGTCATTTTGTAAGCTGGGCTGTGTGTGTGTGTCTCTGTGCGTGTGCGTGTGTGTCTAGAACCGGACCACTGCGTCTGGAATCTTCCTGCCTCTTGGCAGCCTGGCACTGGCATTTCTGGGGCAAGGGTGCAGTATGCGGGTTGCAGACCAGACATGTTTCTATTACAAACTCTCTTCCAAGGGAAGACACAGTCACTAGGATTCACGTGCATTTGGTGTCGCGCGTCAGCTTCGCACCTCACATATTAACTCTTTCATGCACAGCACAGGCACAATTATGGCATTTCCTCCTTTTTAGGAACACCTAAAAACCCCAGAATGCCCTCCCAACACACATGAAGATTGAACTATTGTAACAAGTCTCAAAACCACTTTCTCATTAAATTCACTTAATCTATAAGCCTAGAAAAATGAATGTTTCCTTGTATAGTGTAACTGGTGCTCGTTTATAGCGCTCCGATACCTCAGGTCGAGTTCACGAAAAAGAAAAAATAATACTGCAAGTATGTGAGAAGTTTCAATTTGATGGAAGCATGTTAGAACGGTGGCAGCTGCAGCTGCTCCTCAGTGAGGTTGAAAGGCGGCGCCACACTGCAGGAGCAACAGTGAAATGATTGTACCAACTTTTGGAAGTGAAGGTGAAAAGATGTTTTCTGGGCTCGGCTGGTACCCGGGCTCTAAGAGCCATTTCAGAACCTTGGCTCGGCTCTGGCTCGGCTCGTTTTGTTGGCTCGCGCACCTCTACAGGTGACACCTCGCTCCCTGTGTAACCATTGCCACAGTCTCCCCCGACAGCTGTCAAGCTTTCACTTGCGTGTGTGACATTCGCATCTCTTCATGGTGTTTGTGTGACATTTAACATCTTCGTGTGACGCTGTCATGAGATTACATATGCAGTCGCGTCCACCTGAGGGGCTCGGATATTGCCACTGTGTGATATTATGGCAGAGAAATGATCTTGAAACACTGCCCCGGCTCCGGGAGTGCTCACGCACGGCCAGGTACGTCCCTTTTGTGCGTGCTCAGTACCTTGCATCCTTGGAGCTTTGTTCTGTTCTTTGTTCATAATGGGTAAAAGCCTCCAATGGCTGTGGCTTGTCCAAGCACCACAGATGCTGATGCTTTTGGGACATGTCCAGTCAGTGGTGTTGTTTTAAGCCAAAGGCGCGGTGCACTCTGGGGCTTGGGAGCTCCTGTTACTCGGACTCTTGAACTCTTCGGCTATTAACACTTCAGACGTTGCTACTCAAATGAGTTTTTATTTTAAGGAACAGCTGCAGTTGTACAGAAGGGTCGGGGCAGCAGCAGGTGCTGGGCATTTTAAAGGGGGGTCTCTTCAAAATCAGCAAACGTAAACACCTAATGCTAACTTTGGTGACAACAAAATGCAGGGGGACACAAAATGCATTCCTGGTGAGACCCGGGTCCAAGGCCATATTACGGAGGGGTCGGGTCCTCGGCCTCAACTAACTCAGAGAGGGTCCCAGACACGCCCTATGCCCAGCAGCTCACCCCGACACAAGTATGTCATGTTAAAGACACACGGCCCAGGCATGCAAGGAAGCAACTATCATGGACTAAAGTAACAGTAAGGCACTGAGCGGAAAGCTGTCGGAGATGGCGACTGAGCAGAAACTACAGTGACCCCACAGCCCCCCCCCCCCCCAATCTAACTCCCCCAATCTCTTTCCTCTCTCTTTTAGTGTAAAACCACCTTCCTCTGGGCCTTCTGGTTGTCAAGGCAACATGTGGGCGTGTCATTCTGAAGAAGATTCTATGGAATGTTGGAGTTGAAACTGCAGATGGCAGTTGAGGTGTCACTGGACTTACTGCTTCCCCCCTCCCCCTGCATGCGTTTCTGCTTGTGCTCCTGGAGGGAAGGATGATGGGCTGAAGCTCCCTGCAACTCTCCCACCAGCCTCAGTTCCTCTCCTCCCCTGTATTGGAGTGGGAGGGAAGGATGAGGGGCTGAAGCTCCCTGAAGCTCTCACACCAGCCTTAGCTCTGTTCCTTCACAGAGCAGGAAGTACGGGAAGAGCCTCTGTGTGAAGGGGGTCTGCGGGAAGGAGTAGAGAAGCTCCATGGAGACAGCATTGTACAGGGACAGCCGCCCACCCTCGTAGTCCAGATACACCCCCAGCTTCAGGGGCTTCTCACGAGGGTTTCGAAAGGTGCGAGGGAAGTTGAGAGCCAAGTACTGACCCTTCCACCACCCCACAGCCCAGACTCCCCCCTCAGGTGAGCATGTGAAGCCTCCTTTCCTGTCCACAGACTCTGCTGCGACCCCCACATGCCACAGCACCCCCTCCTGCAGCAGCTGCACCTCCCAGTAATGTCTGCCGGAGGTGAACCCCTCGCTCCCCAGCACACAGGAGTAGTAGGTGAATCTCTTGGGAGTGTCCGGCAGGGGCTGTGCTGTGCCCGTCTCTCTCACTCGTCTCCCCCCCTCAGACAGGCGGAGCTCAGGATGAGCTGTGTCAGGATCCAGAGTCACCATCACTGCAGAGAAGAGATTCAGAATTAGAGATTTAATGACACAAATAAAGGCTGTAATTACTGTTTTCTGTTTTACTAGTCGGAAAACTGCATTAGATTTCAGAGTGACAGAGCTACTAAGAAATTATACTGTACTTGTCATTACACTGCATTAGATGGTGCAGAGTAAGCGATCTACTAGAAAGTGTACAGGACAAAGGTACTGGAAAGTATACTGTACTAGCAGTACACTACAGTACAAGGCACAGAGTGACAAGTATTGGAAGATATACTATACTAGGCATTAAACTGAATTAGATGGTACAGAGTGACAGCCCCACTGCAAGGTATACAGTACTACTCAGTACACATCATTAGATGGTACAGAGTGACAGAGATACTAGAAGGTATACTGTACTAATCAGTACACTGCAGAGAGACAGAGTTACTCCAAGGTATAGAGAACTACTCAGTACATTGCATTAGATGGTATTGAATGACAGAGCTGCTCCAAGGTATACAGTACTAGTCAATACAGTACTAGTCAGTGCACTGAATTAGATTGTACAGAGTGGCAGAGCGAGTAGAATGTGTACTGTACCAGTCAGTACACTACGTTAGATGGTACAGAGTGACAGAGCTTAGTGGCAGCTCCTCCGTATTGGCGGAGGAGCGTCGCCCCACTGCCTGGCTCAGAGCCAGCAAATGTAAAATAAAACAATGTTCTTGCATCATTTTCTTTTACCCTTGCTGGTTCTTAGCCAGTGGTGTTGGGAGGGGCGGGCCGAGATATGGGAAGGAGGAGGAGGAGTGCTTCGTGCACTCCACTCCCTAAGTGCGCATATGTGCTTTGGCCGGCCAGCTTAGTCCGACCAAAACAAAAGAGCGCAGTTAGGTTTTCTCCAGCCAGCTGCATTGAGCAGTTGGGCAGTAGAAACCCCGCAGACTCCCAGGTCTGAGCAGGGCATCTTAGCCCGGGTATTGGACAGGGAATCTGTCCCAGGGGCTGCTAGGAACAGCAGGCAGGAACTGGAAGAGGAGAGGCGGCGTGAGGAGACGGAACGCTGGAGGAGGCAAAAGGTAAGAGGTGAGTTTATTATTATTTTTATATTGTATTCCCACCCTCCCCATCAGGCGATGCTTCCCGCGTGACGCCTCCCGTACGACCACACCCGCCCCACCCCCTTTGTTTATGGTGGCTGCTGCTGCCAGACCTACTTGACGGGGCACTGTTCTATTAAGTACACTGCCTTAGATGGCACAGAGTGGCAGAGCTACTCGAAGATATACAACACTAGTCAGTACACTGCATTAGAAAGTACACAGTAACTACTAGAAGGTATTCAGTACTAGTCAGTACACTGTTTTAGATGGCACAACGTAATAGAGCTATTTGAAGGTCTATGGTACTAATCAGTACACTGTCCTAGATGGTACGGGGTAGCAGAGCTAGACAAAGGTATATTGTATAAGTCAGTAAAGTGCATTAGATGGTGCAGAGTGACTAAGCTACTAGAAGGCAATCAGTACTAGTCAGTACACTAAATTAGATGGTACAGAGTGGTAGAACTACCCCATGGTATACTGTACTAGTCAGTACAGCACATTAGATGGTGCAGAATGACAGCGCTACTAGAAGGCAAAATATACTAGTTTGATGACCCAGATAGAGTCCATCCTTTAGGGATGCTTCGATTGGTTAGCATTGGTAGATGTAGTGAGTGTAGATGCAGCTGTGATTCCAGATCTAAATCCACATCAGGTAATCTCATGCAGACACTACTCTGCAGATCTTGCTGTTGGTCCCCATCTGTTTTAGATTCCCACAGACTTTGCAGACACTCCCTTTGGGTTTAGCAGCCCACACACACTGGCTCCCTATCCCTATTAGACCTCAGCCAGGATTTGGGGATCAGAGTTAAGGTTTTGATTAGACGTGGTGTAGACAAGACAAATTTGGTTGTGACAAAGGCCAGAAAGCCGAGGTCCATCTCTTGGGATGTCCAATCTCAGGTCCATGTTTGCAGAGCCCTTGTCTAGTCGTAGGAATGTCGAAGAGGGAATAAATATTTCCACATCAGGTCAGTGCTGCTAGAGAGAGGAGCATTTTAATCTGATTAACTTCTAGCAGAGGACGGTCTTAGGCCCGAGCTGAGCTCTAGTGAAGTCAAGACTTGAGGGAGGGTTTTCACTTTTTCCAAAAAATGTATTAACAAATCCCAGTATTTTGAGAAAGCACTGGTCATCATTTGTAGGTTATAAAGTGACAGTGGGAACAAAGCAAGATTAAAATTTGGGTTTCTGATTATTTACCAACATATTGAGGCCGGTTATCTTGTAGAAACACTACAGGGGCTGAGACAGAATATCTTACTGAACTCCACCGCCCTGTCAGAAGCCACAGTCCAAAGATTCCTATTTGCAGTTTTGTGTCAACACCAATTTGACAAAAAGATGAAGTTTCTACCTAACTGGTATTCCAAGTTACATAATATTACCACATACAAGATTACCGCACACAATATAAGCACATGCAGTATAACCACATTCAGAATTCCCACATGCTGTGTAATGACTTGCAGTATAACCACAAGCAGCATAACCATGTGTAGTATTACCACATGCAGTATTACCACCTGCAGTACTAGCACATGCAGTATTACCACATGCAGTATTACCACATGCGGTACCACTGCACCAGATATTATTGGAGACACATTCCGCTTTGGCAGAATTGGCACAAATAGTAGCAGAAAAATGATGTATGGAATTTGGGTTTTATCTGCAGAAATCAGTGCAGCAGTACTCTACTGTCGTCTTTTGTTGTGTGTGTGTGCATGGCATGAGCGCAGAAGTGCATGATGCTGCGGGCCTCGGTGTAGGTGCAAGGTGTGAGTATAGACTGTGAGTGAAGATCTTATAAACTGTATGAGTGCACTTAGTCAGTGTAGATGCATTTGTTGCGTCATTGAAGATGTATGCACAAGGTCAATGTACGTGCATGTGCTAGGTCAGTGTAGGTGCATGTGCTAGATCCATGTAGGCGCATGTGCTAGGTCAGTGTAGGTGCATGTGCTAGGTCAGTGTAGGTGCATGTGCTAGGTCCATGTAGGTGCATGTGCTAGGTCCATGTAGGTGCATGTGCTAGGTCCATGTAGGTGCATGTGCTAGGTCAGTGTAGGTGCATGTGCTAGGTCAGTGTAGGTGCAAGTGCTAGGTTAGTGTAGGTGCATGTGCTAGGTCAATGTAGGTGCACGCGCTAGGTCAGTGTAGATGCACACACTAGGTCAGTGTAGGTGCATGTGCAAGGTCAGTGTAGGTGCATGTGCTAAGTCAGTGTAGGTACATGTGCTAGGTCCATGTAGGTGCATGTGCTAGGTCAGTGTAGGTGCATGTGCTAAGTCAGTGTAGGAGCATGTGCTAGGTCCATGTAGGTGCATGTGCTAGGTCCATGTAGGTGCATGTGCTAGGTCCATGTAGGTGCATGTGCTAGGTCCATGTAGGAGCATGTGCTACGTCAGTGTAGGTGCATGTGCTACGTCAGTGTAGGTGCATGTGCTAGGTCCATGTAGGTGCATGTGCTAGGTCCATGTAGGTGCATGTTCTAGGTCAGTGTAGGTGCATGTGCTAGGTCAGTGTAGGTGCATGTGCTAGGTCCATGTAGGAGCATGTGCTACGTCAGTGTAGGTGCATGTGCTACGTCAGTGTAGGTGCATGTGCTAGGTCCATGTAGGTGCATGTGCTAGGTCCATGTAGGTGCATGTTCTAGGTCAGTGTAGGATTATGTGCTAGGTCAGTGTAGGTGCATGTGCTAGGTCAGTGTAGGTGCATGTGCCAGGTCAGTGAAGGTGCATGCGCTAGGTCAGTGTAGGATTATGTGCTAGGTCAGTGTAGGTGCATGTGCTAGGTCAGTGTAGGTGCATGCGCTAGGTCAGTGTAGGTGCATGCGCTAGGTCAGTGTAGATGCACACACTAGGTCAGTGTAGACACGTGCTTGAAACAAACTAGAGTCAATGTTGCTATAAGGAGTAAAAACATCCAGAGAAAAGGAGAGATAACTTGAGTCGTTCTACTACTCTATGTGCAGACGTGAGGTCTGCAGGTGTAAAGGTTCCTTTATTCTCGAGTAACAGTCTTAAGTGACCCACAGACCGATTCTCATGGGGCAATATCCCCGCTCTCAAGGGAGTACTACTACTTGATCTTTCTAGATTAATTCAGGCCATTGGACTTTTTTTTCTTTCCTAAATAACTTTATTGACTGGTCCTGAAGAAGAGCTTTGGATCTCATCCAGAGACCCTGAGATAGCACGAAACATGTTGGCCTAAAGCATACCCATTAGGGGTATACTAGGGTATACTACATAACTAGGTACAGAGGGACATAACACCCCTCACAGCAGCACTATTTATTTGCACCTTTTTAACCCCTTCAGCGCTTATGACGAGCTGAGCTCGTCATAACTGCCGCGGAACGCCCACGCGGGGCTAATTCCCACCTGTGCGGGCGTTTCATGGGAGTGGGTGGAGTCGTGACGAGCTCAGCTCGTCATGAGCACAGCTCCACTGTGCAGCATGACGAGCTGGGGGGAACGTGGGAGAATTAGCCCCGCGTGGAAGGGGTTAATAATGACAGAGGGATCACTTCTTTCCCTCCAGTCATTTTTTAGCCACACATTTAGGACTTCTCTGCCACTTAGCACCACGCACCCACATAGCTTTATCAAAAGGTGTCCGAAAAAAGTGACAGTTCGGGGGTCCAGTAGGGCATTGCAGCACCGGACCAACAAGGAGCACCAGCCCAATGATGAAGCATGACATTCTTCGGGGTGTGTGAGGGCATCATGATAAGGACACACTGTCCCCCACACACAGAGTAGTAGAACGAGTCAAAATTATCTCTCCTTTTCTCTGGGCGTTTTTCCTCCTTATAGGAACATTGACTCTAGTTTGTTTAAAGTATCTACTTGGGAGCACGAGTCACTGGACCTCCCAATCGCTCCCTATGTCCCCCCTCTTCGTTTAAATAGTGATACATGTGCTTGGTCATTGTAGTCACTAGAACTCTGGAACACAGAATGTGTTATGCGGTAAATACCGAATTCTGAGGTAATTTCCCATTCAATAGTGAAAATCTCAGAATACTTCAATAACTGTGTTGGCCGCAGTTTTCAGTCCTAGCAGTATCGTTAATTTAAGGTGTGAAATTACTGCATCTGAATTTCTGATAAACTTAACATGAATGTCCAAAGGGGAAGAATGATTTAAAGGAAATGCTGCAGCACATACACAGAATGAATAAGTAAAACTCTAGAAAAGTCTGGAAAAAACAAAGTTTACAGAAACAAATCAAGTAACTGTACCCTGACTTGAGTGCACATTACAATTAAATACCATACTATACGATACCATGATCCCACCCATAGCACACCACACCATCCATCCCATCATAATGTTCCATACCATACCATACCACCATAGCATTCCATAACATACCATACCAGCATAACATTCCATGCCATATCATTCCATACCACACAACACCATACCATACCACCCCATCCCATTTTCATGAACAGTAACATACAGAGCTAGTCATCACAATAAATTTACCTTTATAACTCTTCACCACCTCTGGACACTGCATCTTCACATTATTACACCTGTAATACACACATCATCTTTGTATTAAAGAGCAATGACAGCCACAGGAACAAAGAATGGACATCGCCTGAGACCTGTATTTGAAATAGGATTCAGTATTAAGAGCAGTGGCTGAGGACTAGTGCTCAGTGTGTGTGACTATTTGTACACAACCATTAAGAAGAAAGGGGTCACCCTGTATCCCTCGGAAACTGGGTTAATAGTTATAAAGCTACAAGCGGTTCGGTTGGGTAAGTACCACAGGATACTGGTTCAGAACCAAATTATTTCTTTCTCAATCAATTTTATAAATGTACCAAACCTCAGTAAGTTTTTATCAAAAAATATATTTATTAAATTATTTGTTCTGTTTTTCTCGCCAATTGTGTAAACAATTCTATACACAAGCATTTGCAATGCAATGGTCTCGGCATCATTAAAGGTAGAGCTATTGGCATTGTTCATGACATTTCTTTTTTTTTCTTTAAATCACAAATAAATGGCATTGTCATTTACATTGCCAATACACAGCACTCTGCACTCAACAGCACACACCACTCTGCACATGCACTCACTGCTCTGCACACTCACTCTGCACTCACTACTCTGCACTCACTACTCTGCACTCACTACTCTGCACTCACTACTCTGCACTCACTACTCACTACTCTGCACTCACTACTCACTACTCTGCACTCACTACTCACTACTTTGCACTCACTACTCTGCACTCACTACTCTGCACTCACTACTCTGCACTCACTACTCACTACTCTGCACTCACTACTCACTACTCTGCACTCACTACTCACTACTCCCTACTCTGCACTCCCTACTCTGCACTCCCTACTCTGCACTCACTACTCTGCACTCACTACTCTGCACTCACTACTCTGCACTCACTACTCACTACTCTGCCCTCACTACTCACTACTCTGCCCTCACTACTCACTACTCAGCACTCACTACTCTGCACTCACTACTCACTACTCTGCACTAATATATGTAATTGGTTGAACAGAGAAGCAAGAGTGAATATTCACAATATTAGATTGGTTGGGCAGAGGCCCAGCAGGAAGAGGTCCTAATATGAGATTGCTTGGAAAGAGGTCTACGAGTAATAGGTCGTAATATGAGACTGGTTGAACAGAGAAGCAGGTGTAAGCGTTCACAATAGGGGTGGCTGGACAGGACCAGGAGTAAAGGGTCACAATAAGAGATTAGATGGGCAGAGGACCAGACTCTAACCAGAAGTAGGGGGGGGGGGGGAGGGGGGGTTCATGATGAGATTGGTTGGTCAGCGGCCCGGGAGTGAGAGGTCCTAATGAGACTGGGTGGTCGTGTCGCAAATGAGCCTGAGTGAAGTGTCAAGATGCGCAGGAGTAAAGTTTCGCTGTGTGAGGTTGGGTGAACCTAAGCACAGGAGTAACACTGGAGCGTGGTTCTGAGTGGCAAAGACGCCCGAGAGAGATCAAAGTTAAAATCTAGTACTTAACAATATAGTCCAAAAGGTGCGTTGCACGCAGAGAATTTGCCGCTCGTGAAAGCAGAAAAACAAAAAAAGTTAATACAATAAAAAAGACTTGGAACAAAACGAGGGGGGCGGGTACTATTACTGAGAAATTGAGAGCAAAGTCGGGGATCACGACGGGTTGTTAGTTAAGCGGAGGCCGGAAATGCGCAGAGCAAATATGCCTGCTGCCCTTATCTGCAGGAGATAAATGGGGCCTGAGGGTGGGTCTGGGGCACCTTTCCGCGTGAGTGATTAGCTGACTTGGTAGTTCCACGGAACCCCTATATTCTCCAGGGAAATGACTGGACCCCGTCTATGATGGTAGGTTTCTTCTCTTACCACTCGCATTGAATGACCGCAATGCCCTCCGCTTCCGCCAGGCACGGCAGACGTCACGCATGCCCGCCCGCGCCGCTAGGCCCCCGCGCGCTGATTACGGAGCGATGACTCCCCTACGTGAGTTCACGTCTCCACTTCACGATGCTGGGGCATAACACGGGGGAGGCAAATTCCATCTGGGGAGCAGGAAACGTACTGCTAGGAAAGAACACGCCCCTTGAATTTAAGTGAATGATATGCGAGCGCAGGCCATAGTCCACTCAAAACCTATTTGTTTGCCCCCCTCCCACCCCAACCGCCCTTCCACACACACACAAGTTTTATCTCCACTGATTTCCAACAAAAGCTCCACATACCAACGGGATCCAAAACTACTTGACTCACATTTTTTTTCTGGTGGATCAAAAGCAGGATTTTCCTATTCAGCTGAGTGATGCAAAATTTCACGACAGGAGCGCACCGGAGAACCCAGATGAATAAAATCCGCCTGGGGCACTCGAGCACCGCCTGGACCCAAACCGGAGCACTGCGGGGTGCATAGACCCAGCCACTGCCCGGGCACCGCTGTGAAGTCACCGTGCCTTACCAGGGATCCCAGCACCCCACCACCGGACCCCTGCGCGGCTGCTGGACGGGCAGGAACGCAGCCAGAAGAGGGCCAGCACTCGTGGGCAGCAGGAAGCTCCTAGAGGACTGCTGGGGCGCTTTAGGCACTATCCGACGCCTGCAGGGTCACAGCCTTAAGCGCTGCAAAGTCCGGACCAGGCGCTGCAAGGAGCAAAGCAGAGGCGAGGGGGCACCTGCCCCGTGGCACGGGGACACTCAGAAGCACTCGAAGATCTTGCCTGGCACGGATGGCACCGTCCCCTGTGAGCCCCAGGCACTAACAGCGCTGTGTTTGTGCCTCCAACGGCCAACGGGAGTAGCGCTGGGAGGCAGCCAGCCAGCCGCTATAATCGATTCCTGGGCACAGTCGAGAGCATCTGTTAAAGCGCGGACTGTTGAGCCCCTTTGTTGTCCCTCCTACTCTTTCCGTGGCACTTCCAGGAAGCCCAGCTGAACGCATCCTGTTTTGACGGGGATCTGGTTTGACAAATCGGAATATCATGGAAGGTCCAGGTTACCGGGCAGTGCCGGGGATCACACGGCGTGGCACGGTCTGAAACACTGCTGGGAGTTCATCCTCTCCGGGTGGTACAATTAGCGACGGCCTGAGTTCTGCGTTATTGAAAAGAGCATCTTTCCAGGGCATTTGCTTCCGCCTTCACATTGAGGAAGGAATCGAGGCGAAAGGGGAAGGCCTCGGAAGCTTCAGGGAGGGTCTGCCCTGACTTCGAGGAACAGGCGAGGGGTGGAGGGCCGGGCATCACTTCTGCATTCTATTTCGGGGGCATTGCCTCTGCCCTTGCTTTACTTGAGACGGAAGTGAGTTTGGTTAGAAAAATAAAAGATTGTCCCCGCCGCCGCCCGGCCCGCAGTAGGAAGTCAGGCAGGCCGGGGGCGGGACCGAGGGACAACAGGAACTCACCGAACTTCCTCCGGAGGAGAGGAGCCCCGCCCGCGTCACCAGAGCAGCTACCGGAGGAGTGCTGAAGGGAGCGAGGCTCCCGCCTGGAAGAGAGAATCTCGCCGGTGCAAGAAGCCAGGTAACGGCCTCCACCCGCAACAGGAATCCCGGTGAGTGCGAGCATCAGGAGGGGGGTCCCAAGTATGATGTGTGTGCCCGTGGTCCCAAGTTAGCGCATGCGTGTGAATGCGCGACAGCAGCGGTGTGTGCCCGTGGCCCCAAGTTAGCGCATGCGTGTTATTGAATGCGCGACAGCAGCTGCCTACAGCGAGCGCGTGCGCGTTTCAGAATCCCTCCAAGGCGATGCGCGCGGCCAGGAGTGTCTCCTGGGAAGCACACTCGCTAACAATAGTTCTCGGCGAGACGCGCTTCCGCGCGTTTAGCCGAGACCTAAAAAATGTAATACCAATGGGGGCGGTCTGACAAATAAAACACAATAATAAATACAAAGACAATTCAATGGGTGACTGTGGTGACATATAGTGCAAATGGGTGACCTTTCAAATTCAAACAATAAACAAGACAATAATATAAATTCTCCGTCTTTTTCAGGTCTTTCACTTTAGCTAATCCTATTTCTTAAATGAATTGCTGTTGTGAGCCCGGACATGAGATGGTTGTACGTCGACGTTTCGACCCAGTATATATATATATATATATATATATATATTCACAGAAAAAACCATAGGTTATAGTGGATATATAGTTAGGAATTTGCATTTACAAAACCTTGAAAATTCAATGAAAAAACCATTGGTTTTAGGCCATATATAGTTAGGGATTTGCATTTACAAAACCTTATTTTACTCGCATAAAACCATTGAAATTCCATATATAGTTATAAGCGCTAACTATATATCGCGCACCCGCAATCCACTGCTGATGATGTCACATATTACATCATTCATGACATGGTTAGTGACATCACTGATGACATCACTGATGACATCTCAAATGACATCACTGATGAAATCACTGATGACATCATCAAGTGACTGTATGTTTCTGTAAAGTTAAAATATCTCTTACATATTGAAAAATGAGTGGATATATAAGTGTCTGGATGAAGGATTTAGTAGGTGCATGACTGGCTGTATGAGTGAGTGATTAAATGTGTCTCACTGAGTGCATGGGTTAATGACTAAACTGTCTTAATTTGTGCATCATTATGTCTGTTGTTCTGTAAACTGTTCCATGTGTTGATAAGTAGCTATATGAGTAACTATATGGGTTATTGATTGGTTGCCCAAGTATTTGTATGGGATACTGAGTGTGTGTGTGAGTAGCTGGGAGGTGTGTGACTCTGTGCATAGATGTGTGAGCAGTTGATTCACTAGATGTATGGTTTCAAAAGTGCATGTGGAAACAGCTGTATGGGCGGTTGACTGTGTGCATGAGTGTATTGGTGAGTGAATGGATATCTCAGTGCTACATGTCAAAGTAAGTACATATGTAAAACACAGTACATGTGAGAGTTGACATATATAAATAACTGTGCATAAGAGCCAGTGAATGTGTGAGTGGCTGTATGGATCATTGTGAACTTGTATCAGGGATTGTATAAGAGAGTAAATATGTGTTAGTATATGTTTGAATAAGTAAAGTTTGTATAACTGTATATTTGAGGAAATGGAGGTGTGATTGATTCTTTACATGACTGACTAGGTGTGTGAGTAACTCCATGGATGAGTGACAGTCTGTGAGTGTCTGTTTACACTGATTGTATCTAAGGTTATATTAGAGTCTGAAGAGGTTCATCGTATTATTACATGAATGATATCATCAGTGATGTTATCAGTCATGTCAAATGAGATGTTTTCAGTGATGTCATCAGTGATGTCATTTGAGATGTCATCAGTGATGTCATCAGTGATGTCACTAACCATGTCATGAATGATGTAATATGTGACATCATCAGCAGTGGATTGCGGGTGCGCGATATATAGTTAGCGCTTATAACTATATATGGAATTTCAATGGTTTTATGCGAGTAAAATAAGGTTTTGTAAATGCAAATCCCTAACTATATATGGCCTAAAACCAATGGTTTTTTCATTGAATTTTCAAGGTTTTGTAAATGCAAATTCCTAACTATATATCCACTATAACCTATGGTTTTTTCTGTGAATTTCATTGGTTTTTTAATAGCAAATATGAAAAGCTTAAAAATGTCAAGTACGTGATAAATAAAAACATTTTCGTATTTATGCACGCTGATGTGCTTTGAACGCTGCACCCCCCCCCTCCCCTCTTTTGTCTTAGTAGTACTCTCTCTTTGCAGATACTGAAGGGTAGTTAACGCAGGCCTTTACCCCCGTTGTAATCCGTCGTGGCTGCTTGTCTCTCCATTTGATTGATTGTTGTCCAAGCATTTACTGTTTTAGAATTGGTTCTCTTTGGATCATTCTCTATTTACAAACAAGCACAAAGTCGCAATACTCTGTTTAGTCTTTGCAGATAGTGAAAAATCGTGTAAAAAAAATAAAAGTAATCGAGCAAAATCAGTAGGCCACTAATTGGATCTCTTTTTGATCTCGCTAAAATAGAAATATTAGGAACAACCCTTCATGAGAAATACGAAAATAGTGAGATGAACTGAGCTCCACACCATGAGGGCTGCAAGACAGCTCGGCTCCATCACCCATCCCGCACAAAATAACGACAAACCCTATGCAAATATTAAAAATATAGACAACACACCAGCAAAGAAACAGGGTAAAACATTTTATTAAAAAACTATTTACATAACGTTGGTTTATAAGATGATGTCAGTAGTGGGCCGATGTGTGAATAGATCGAAAGCAGCACAAGGCTCCAAGATCCGGATGGCAAGCTCCTGGATGTTGGGTGCCATAGTTTAGAGTTCTGAATTTGAGCCTTTTTCAATGTCTGTGCTTTGTTGAATCAAATTTGCGGCTTGACACAAAGCTGACTCAAGCGATGCTACTGATGCTATGCAGACCAAAACTGGTTTTCAGTTTGTACATTTTTCTAGATTTTTAATCCAAGTTTGGTTGACTTTGTAGAACGATGGCTTCAAATTTTCAACATACGGTGTGGTGGCGCTGACTGGGAGGGGGCGCTTCGCTCCTGCCCCCTCCCCAAGTAAGATTTTCATACGTGAAAGTACGTTAATGGTTTTGGTCCCTGAGATGCTTCGATGTCACTGCCATTCTCAAATAGCATAAGTTCTGGATGTTGGGTGCCATAGTTAAGAGTTCTGAGCAGCGCTTGTAACACTGTCTGAAGCTTATTTCCACCTACTGCAGCTTCACTATTCTCAAAGTAAGTGAGTGTCGTTTGTGGACCTGACTGCATTAGAAAACAATGTGATATGTTACCTTCCTAAACAGCTTGACGGAGGCCCCTGAGGGGCGGTGTGATGGCCATGGACTCGGAGAAGACGCTTGGCTCCGACACCCTCCCCAAGTCTTATAGCACTGGTGTAGCCTGAGATCGCCCCCGACATAGGCGGCCGGCTCCCGGGATCCGGCGGAACTTTTTGCCTTTTGATGACTCTTCAATTCTGAACCTTGTCCCATCTAGCTGAGTTGCGCCCACTCTTGCGGCTACAGCGTCTTGCCCACCATCCAGCTGAATTACGCCCACTCTTGCGGTGCAGCGATAGGCGGCTGCCACAGGACTCTCAAAATGGCGGCCGGCTCTTCGGTTTTGGGCCTGGTCCACTAAAATGGCCCTGGGACACCTTTGAACTCGGACGCTTCCCTGATAGGGCTTGGGTCCCATTCTCGAAAAGCCTCTCCTCAGCCGTGAAGATTCTACAAAAGTCTTGGGGGCCTCCGACTCCCGCAGGCTTCTGGTGGGGAGCGGCTGCCATGATTGCTCGTGGAATGGCCACGACGGAGCTACGAGATGGTAGTGGTCTCATGCTGACGCCAGCTTTAGTCTGAAACATCCAGAAACACTGTAGACTACCAATTCGATCAGTTCCGGTAGCGCCCCAACATGACCCGGAAGAGAAGAACTTGCCCTCCCCTCTTTGACTGATGGTTCTTGTTGCCTGTCCCCTCTGTTGTCATTTAACAGAACTTTTTGGACTGCTGAAAGGAGTTGTGTTCCGAACGCTGGTTGGTGGAGACATTTTGACTATATTCTTGACCTACGTTGTCGCGTAATGCGTTATATGACACGCCGCGTTACCGCACCCGGAAGTGATCCGAGGCGCGGCGCGCAGCACGTAACGTAAGCATAACAGGACATGTGACTTGTTAATAAAACTTTTCATTGATTCATTTTACTTTTGTTAATTTAATGATGAAAAGCTTGGTCATATGACCTAAAAATTACGCTTTTTATTGTTTTCGAACAATATTTTTTTTTCAAACATATGTTATAATATTCCAGGCTAATGTACTTTCCCGGAAAATTTACAACTATCTTGTAAGTAAAATATATTCCTTTTTCGAGAAAAAGGGCGTTTCTTCCTTCCATGACGGAGCCGTTGAGTAAAAGAGATTCGGCCTGCTATCTTAGTCGCCGATACGCCTGATTATCAGATTCTTATCGATCACTTTATATTGCAGACATGAAAAACACAACTGCTATTAAGCATTTATCTTTACTGCGTTCCTACATATTATACCTTTTATCCGTCATGTAATTGGACTGCTTTATTTCACTTGCCTTTACTGATTCGAAAACAGTGACTAAAAGTAAAAACTTTACCAATGTAAATACTACTACCGTGTTTTGTTTTAAAAACCTTTATTGTGAAAATGTCAGTATACAAATACGGGCCTATAACCACGTGGGCCGGCCACGGAGCAAACTGTATTCGTATATGATGAGGAGACATTTACACTGTAGAGGAACGTAACGAGCGGGCCATTAGGTTGCAAGAACAAAGGTGTCTAACAGTTGCGGAATCGGTGGACGTACATTTTGTAATTAAAATACGACACGGCCACTTACAATAACATTTTCTAGATATACATTTGCGGGCAAGGAGTTACGAGTCCCATTTATACCGGCGCCATTTTGGGCGAGGCCGGGCAGGTCCAAGATATAGTCAAAATGTCTCCACCAACCATCGGCCAGACCAGAACCCCTTTCGTCCCTTTATGCTACAAGATGGTGTCTTCCATTCAGAAAATATTGTTGGCAGCATTTTGAAAGGAAACAGAAACAGCCATTGTCCTAGTGAGTTTCACATTGTTACATGTAGGAAGAATGTTGAAGAGTAGTATGTGGAAAATCTGAAGCCATTTTTCTACAAACTCTCAATCAGACTTGGATGGAAAAAAAAATCCTGAAGAATGTACAAACTGAAAACCAATTTTTGTCTGTATAGCATCAACAGTAACGCTTGAGTCAGCTTTGTGTCAAGCCGCCATTTTCATTCAATCAATAGCGTCCCCCTGCACACATTCAGGGACCTGGTCGTGTCTTCAGATGAAACGGATTGTAGGAAAAGAAGCAGAAAGGAAAAGGCAAAAAGTTCCGCCGGACCTCGGGAGCCGGCCGCCTATGTCATGTGCCACCTTTGGCCACACCAGGGCAATAGTGAAGCTGCAGCAGGTGCAAATAAGCTTCAGACAGTCTTACAAGCACTGCTCAGAACTCTCAACTGAGGCACTCAACATCCAGGACTTGCCATTCGGATCTTGGCGCCTTGTGCTGGTTCCGACCTATTCACACATCAGTCCACTACTGACATCACCTCATAAGCCAACGGGGCACCCCACGCCGACTTTCGGCGCAGCATTGTAGGATGGCCACACCAGTGCGGCCACTTGCTGGACACCACCTCGGTGCCATCCGGATCTCGGCGCGTTCGAGTCACTGTGCCGGAAGAGTGACCGGAACTCAGCTGAACACGCCGTCTTTCGGCGCAGCATTGTAGGATGGCCACACCAGTACGGCAATTTGCTGGACACCACCTCGGTGCCATCCGGATCTCGGCGCGTTCGAGTCACTGTACCGCAAGAGTGACCGCAACTCAGCTGGACACGCCATCTTTCGGCGCAGCATTGTAGGATGGCCACACCAGTGCGGCAATTTGCTGGACACCACCTCGGTGCCATCCGGATCTCGGCGCGTTCGAGTCACTGTACCGCAACAGTGACCGCAACTCAGCTGGACACGCCGTCTTTCGGCGCAGCATTGTAGGATGGCCACACCAGTGCGGCAATTTGCTGGACACCACCTCGGTGCCATCCGGATCTCGGCGCGTTGTGCTGCCTTCGGCCTATTCGCACATCGGTCCGCTACTGATGCCGCCTCACGTGCCAACGGATTTTCTACGCTTTTTGTAGCCCTATGCCGCATAACAGGTCATGTGACTTGTTTATAAAACTTTTCATTGGTTCATTTTACTTTTGGTTTCCTAAAGATGGAAGGCTTGGTCATATGACCTAAAAATAACACTTTTCATTGGTTTAGAACATTTTTTTTTCCCCAAACGATGAAAGCCCCACCTTGTTTCTGGATCATTCAGACTGAAGCTGGCGTCAGCATGAGAGCACCACCATCTTGTGGCTCCGTCGTGGTCATTCCGCGAGCAATCATGGCAGCCGCTCCCCACCGGAAGCCTGCGGGAGTCGGGGGCCCCCAAGACTTTTGTAGAATCTTCACGGCTGAGGGGACGCTTTTCGAGAATGGAGCCCAAGCCCTAGCAGGCAAGCGTCCGAGTTCCAAGGTGTTCCAGGGCCATTTCAGTGGACCAGGCCCAAAACCGAGGAGCCGTCCGCCATTTTAAGAGCCATGTGGCAGCCGCCTATCGCTGCACTGCAAGAGTGGGAGCAACTCAACAACATGGTGAGCGAGACGCTGTAGCCGCAAGAGCGGGCGCAACTCAGCTAGATGGCCGCCACCTGGGGAGGCCCGTTCACGCCGCCTCCCCCACCCCCGGGCCGCCGCACGCCAATTTTCGGAGCAGCATTGTAGGATACCAAAACCAGTGCGGCAGTTTACTGGACATCACCTGGGTGCCTGTCGTACATGTTGTGTCAGCCATGTGACACTGGACACAGTCCCATCAACATCTCAACGCGTTCTGCTGCCTTGGGACTATTGGCACAACAGACCGCTACTGACGAGGCCTCCCCCCGCACCACCCGGGACGCCCCACGCTGATTTTCTGTGCTGCATTGTAGGATCCCAAAACCAGTGCGGCACCCAGGCGACATCACCTGGGTGCCGTCCAGAACTCTGCACGTTGTGCTGCCTTGGGACTATTCGCACAAAAGACAGCTTCTAACCATTGTTGCTTTTTGTGTTGAAAAATGTTTAAATGTTTTTAGTTTTTGTTCCGTTCGTTATAGTTAATAGTTAATAAAGTTTTATAATCTTACTTTGTTGGAGTGTTATCTATTTTTTTAAAAACGGGTGAATGGGGCCTTGAATCGGGTTATTGTCATGTGTGGGCTTTGGAAGTGTGCTGCTGCAGGATCGGACATTTCAAACTCAAATGCACGTTCTTTTTCTTACCTTTCCGAAGCATGGAGCGCAATAGCAGGCAGAGAAAGGGTGATGCACGTGTTGAACACTACCTGACCTGGCAAGTTGCTGGCAGTGCCCCCCCGCCCGCTCCTAAAAGAGGGCACACACACACCGCCGCCCCGAGTACTTCACAAATCTTTAAAAGACCATGCGCTTGTTCATGAGGCTTAAATGGTTTATCACCTCTTCTAGAACCCCTGCATCGACCCTCTGACGTTTCCTGGAAAAATTACCATGTAACACAATACCAAGCCCTGTCAGCTGAAACCCCCAAGGAATCGTGGGGCATATTATCAAGGGGGTTTATCTCCGCTTTTTTGGCTTTAAAAGCCATGAAAGCGGAGATAAAATTATCTCCCTATTACCAAGCTGTCGCTAACACCAGTTAGTGACAGCTAAAAGGAGATAGCGACCATCTTGGGCCCCGCTTTGCATGTCAGTGATACTTATCACTAATGACATGCAAAGTGGCGTACCAAGATGCTAGCGACTGGAAACAGTCCCTAACATCGCTATCTTCTATTACCAACTTTTGGAGATATTCGCGCTAAGCGCGAATATCTCCAAAATCTAACACCTGCCCTGAGCAGTTCTTAGCCATGTTATCCAATGGGAGGTGGATAACATGGCTAAGAGCATTTGCTCGATAATACATGAATATCGCTGACTTTACTGCGATAATAGCAAGGTTTATCTGCGATAAAAATCGGCGATGTGCGGCGATAATTTTTGTCTCTAAACAAGTTAGAGACAAAAATTATCGCTAGTTGTTCGTAATATGCCCCCGGGTTTTTGCTTGCAGAAATCGGGAGGCGGGAGACTAGCACTGAAATCAGTAGTCACACGCCTGAATCAGGAGAGTTGGCATGTCTGAATTCTCTACAGCTGGGGCCATAAACTACATCCGCAGGGGTAGGTGATAGCCTGGGACCAGCCTGGCATCTAAAATGGCTGCCGTGCACGACAAAATTGTGGCATTGGAAAAAAGGCAAGATGGCGCAGCCGCTGGAAGAGATGTATCAACATATATCAGCCTCCTCAGCCACCCTCAGGAAACATAGGGGATTAGGATACGTCTCCCGCACCCCCTTATACCTAGTAATTTAATTAACGAAGCACAAAATGGCGAATTCCCGTTTCGCTACCAGTTTGCGGCCCAGTTCGCGGCCCGTGAAGCGCTTCTACCGTGAAAAATCATTTTTTTTTTCTTTTTCCCACAGGACCCTTTAATAACCCCAACAACATTCCTAGGGGGTCAAGAGGGGGATACCTTGCCCCCTTTCATTAAATTCCCCCTTAGTTTTTCACCTCTTCTTCTCTCTCGATCCTACCGAGAAACAAGATGGCGGCCGCTCCAGACTGTCACGCAGCAAAATAAAAAAAAGCTCACGCACAGCCGCTGGAAGAGATGTATCAACATATATCAGCCTCCTCAGCCACCCTCAGGAAACATAGGGGATTAGGATACGTCTCCCGCACCCCCTTATACCTAGTAATTTAATTAACGAAGCACAAAATGGCGAATTCCCGTTTCGCTACCAGTTTGCGGCCCAGTTCGCGGCCCGTGAAGCGCTTCTACCGTGAAAAATCATTTTTTTTTTCTTTTTCCCACGGGACCCTTTAATAACCCCAACAACATTCCTAGGGGGTCAAGAGGGGGATACCTTGCCCCCTTTCATTAAATTCCCCCTTAGTTTTTCACCTCTTCTTCTCTCTCGATCCTACCGAGAAACAAGATGGCGGCCGCTCCGGACTGTCACGCAGCAAAATAAAAAAAAGCTCACGCACAGCCGCTGGAAGAGATGTATCAACATATATCAGCCTCCTCAGCCACCCTCAGGAAACATAGGGGATTAGGATACGTCTCCCGCACCCCCTTATACCTAGTAATTTAATTAACGAAGCACAAAATGGCGAATTCCCGTTTCGCTACCAGTTTGCGGCCCAGTTCGCGGCCCGTGAAGCGCTTCTACCGTGAAAAATCATTTTTTTTTCCTTTTCCCCACGGGACCCTTTAATAACCCCAACAACATTCCTAGGGGGTCAAGAGGGGGATACCTTGCCCCCTTTCATTAAATTCCCCTTTCGTTTTTCACCTCTTCTTCTCTCTCGATCCTACCGAGAGACAAGATGGCGGCCGCTCCGGACTGTTTAGAATGTTGACAGACACCGGAGAGCCAATCAGCTTTCTGCGCGCAAAGTTCAGAAACGCGAAAAGTAAGCGGACCGGATCGCTGCCCGGAGCGCTGTTACAGATATATATCTTGATTTAAACGTTAATTTCTCAAAATCCACTGAAGCACATATATTGAGACCTAGCAAAGGCACATCGGGCTACCAGTCCCTACAATTTTGCCAAGTTTCGTGCAAATCCATTCAGCCGTTCGAGCTAAAAGTGAGGCCAACCGCCCTATGGAAAACTCAATGTAAAAAACGCGTTTTGGGGCCCCCTTTTTTCTCAGCCCCCCCTTGACGAAACCCCACCAAATTTCCAGGGGCTGCTCAGAAACAAAATGTGCCATTTTCCTGAAAATTTCAGCCGATTCCGTCCACAAACGCCAAAGTTATTAGACATAGAATTTTCAGAAATCCCATAGGGAATTAATCCTAACTATATATACCTACTGGCGATAGCCAGTAGGTAATATATATATATATATATATATATATATATATATATATATATATATATATATATATATGTAAGAATGAATTTTCTTTCTTTTCAGCAAATGTATTTTACAATTATTTTCTGCATTTTGTATTTTACGTACCACACTTTGATAATGATGAAGAAAGACGCAAAATAGTATTCTTTCTATGTCCATTTTTACGCACTGGCACTTTAAAAGGAGGTGTATTCCACGACACTGTTGTCATGTGATCAAGGCAGGGATCTGCCGAAACGCGTCGTGGCTGACATGGTTGCACTTTTAAGCTAAATAAAAGAAGAAAGCACGAAAACTGGGTCTACCTCGTCTTTGCTGGTGTGTGGCTGTGGTTCTCTTGTGGAGACGGAGGCGAGCTCTTGCAGTATATATATATATATATATATATATATATATTCAATGAAAAAACCATTGGTTTTAGGCCATATATAGTTAGGGATTTGCATTTACAAAACCTTATTTTACTCGCATAAAACCATTGAAATTCCATATATAGTTATAAGCGCTAACTATATATCGCGCACCCGCAATCCACTGCTGATGATGTCACATATTACATCATTCATGACATGGTTAGTGACATCACTGATGACATCACTGATGACATCTCAAATGACATCACTGATGACATCACTGATTACAACATCCAGTGACTGTATGTTTCTGTAAAGTTAAAATATGTTTTACATATTGAAGAATGAGTGGATATATAAGTGTCTGGATGAAGGATTTACTAGGTGCATGACTGACTGATTGAGTGAGTGATTAAATGTGTCTCACTGAGTGCATGGGTTAGTGACTAAACTGTTTTAATTTGTGCATCATTATATCTGTTGTTCTACAAACTGCTGCATATGTTGATCAGTAGCTATATGAGTAACTGTATGGGTTATTGATTGGTTGTCCAAGTATTTGTATGGGAAACTGAGTGTGTGTGTATGGGTGGCTGGGAGGTGTGTGACTCTGTACATAGATGTGTGAGTAGTTGATTCACTATATGTATAGATTCAAAAGTGCATGTGCAATTAGCTGTATGGGCGGTTGACTGTGCATGAGTGTATTAGTGAGTGAATGGATATCTCAGTGCTACATGTCAAATTAAGTACATATGTAAAACACAGTACATGTGAGAGTTGACATCTATAAATAACTGTGCATAAGAGCCATTGAATGTGTGAGTGGCTGTATGGATCATTGTGAACATGTATCAGAGATTGTATAAGAGAGTAAAGTAAATATGTGTTAGTATATGTTTGAATAAGTAAGGTGTGTATAACTGTATAGTTGAGAAAATGGAGGTGTGATTGATTTTTGGCATAACTGACTAGGTGTGTGAGTAACTCCATGGATGAGTGACAGTCTGTGACTGTCTGTTTACACTGATTGTATCTAAGGTTATATTAGAGTCTGAAGAGGTTCATGGTATTATCACATGAATGATATCATCAGTGATGTTATCAGTCATGTCAAATGAGATGTTTTCAGTGATGTCATCAGTGATGTCATTTGAGATGTCATCAGTGATGTCATCAGTGATGTCACTAACCATGTCATGAATGATGTAATATGTGACATCATCAGCAGTGGATTGCGGGTGCGCGATATATAGTTAGCGCTTATAACTATATATGGAATTTCAATGGTTTTATGCGAGTAAAATAAGGTTTTGTAAATGCAAATCCCTAACTATATATGGCCTAAAACCAATGGTTTTTTCATTGAATTTTCAAGGTTTTGTAAATGCAAATTCCTAACTATATATCCACTATAACCTATGGTTTTTTCTGTGAATTTCATTGGTTTTTTAATAGCAAATATGAAAAGCTTTAAAATGTCAAGTATGTGATAGATAAAAACATTTTCGTATTTATGCACGCTGATGTGCTTTGAACGCTGCACCCCCCCCTCCCCTCTTTTCTCTTAGTAATACTCTCTCTTTGCAGATAGTGAACGGTAGTTAACGCAGGCCTTTGCCCCCGTTGTAATCCGTCGTGCCTGCTTGTCTCTCCATTTGATTGATTGTTATCCAAGCATTTACTGTTTTAGAATTGGTTCTCTTTGGATCATTCTCTATTTACAAACAAGCACAAAGTCGCAATACTCTGTTTAGTCTTTGCAGATAGTGAAAAATCGTGTAAAAAAATAAAAGTAATCGAGCAAAATCAGTAGGCCACTAATTGGATCTCTTTTTGACCTCGCTAAAATAGAAATATTAGGAACAACCCTTCATGAGAAATACGAAAATAGTGAGATGAACTGAGCTCCACACCATGAGGGCTGCAAGACAGCTCGACTCCGTCACCCACCCCGCCCAAAATAAACACAAACCCTATGCAAATATTAAAAATATAGACAACACACCAGCAAAGAAACAGGGTAAAACATTTTATTAAATAACTATTTACATAACTATTTTATACTTTTTATTGCCCGATCCGGCTAGCTCAATCGATCGAGCATGAAACTCATGCACTCTGATAGCAAGCGTTGCTACTGATGCTATGCAGACCAAAACTGGTTTTCAGTTTGTACATTTTTCTAGATTTTTCAATCCAAGGTTGGTTGACTTTGTAGAACGATGGCTTCAGATTTTCAACATACGGTGTGGTGGCGCAAACTGGGAGGGGGCGCTTCGCTCCTGCCCCCTCCCCAAGTAAGATTTTCATACGTGAAAGTACGTTAATGGTTTTGGTCCCTGAGTTGCTTCAATGTCACTGCCATTCTCAAATGGCATAAGTTCTGGATGTTGGGTGCCATAGTTAAGAGTTCTGAGCAGTGCTTGTAACACTGTCTGAAGCTTATTTCCACCTACTGCAGCTTCACTATTCTCAAAGTAAGTGAGTGTCGTTTGTGGACCTGACTGCATTAGAAAACAATGTGATATGTTACCTTCCTAAACAGCTTGACGGAGGCCCCTGAGGGGCGGTGTGATGGCCATGGACTCGGAGAAGACGCTTGGCTCCGACACCCTCCCCAAGTCTTATAGCACTGGTGTAGCCTGAGATCGCCCCCGACATAGGCGGCCGGCTCCCGGGGTCCGGCGGAACTTTTTGCCTTTTGATGACTCTTCAATTCTGGACCTTGTCCCACAATCCGTTTGACCTGAAGACACGCTGTAGTGGGGCGCCCCTTTACCGTTTCAGTTGCCATTCCGCCTGCTTTTGCTACACTGTGCCTCTTCCGCCATTCAGCTGTTTACCGCCCGCTCTTGCGACTACAGCGTCTCGCTCATCATGTAGTTGAGTTGCTCCCGCTCTTGCGGTGCAGCGATAGGCGGCTGCCACAGGACTCTCAAAATGGCGGCCGGCTCTTCGGTTTTGGGCCTGGTCCACTAAAATGGCCCTGGGACACCTTTGAACTCGGACGCTTCCCTGATAGGGCTTGGGTCCCATTCTCGAAAGCGTCCCCTCAGCCGTGAAGATTCTACAAAAGTCTTGGGGGCCTCCGACTCCCGCAAGCTTCTGGTGGGGAGCGGCTGCCATGATTGCTCGTGGAATGGCCACGACGGAGCTACGAGATGGTAGTGCTCTCATGCTGACGCCAGCTTTAGTCTGAAACATCCAGAAACACTGTAGACTACCAATTCGATCAGTTCCGGTAGCGCCCCAACATGACCCGGAAGAGAAGAACTTGCCCTCCCCTCTTTGACTGATGGTTCTTGTTGCCTGTCCCCTCTGTTGTCATTTAACAGAACTTTTTGGACTGCTGAAAGGGGTTGTGTTCCGAACGCTGGTTGGTGGAGACATTTTGACTATATTCTTGACCTACGTTGTCGCGTAATGCGTTATATGACACGCCGCGTTAGCGCACCCGGAAGTGATCCGAGGCGCGGCGCGCAGCGCGTAACATAAGCATAACAGGTCATGTGACTTAATAAAACTTTTCATTGGTTCATTTTACTTTTGTTATTTTAATGATGAAAAGCTTGGTCATATGACCTAAAAATTACGCTTTTTATTGTTTTCGAACATTATTTTTTTTTAAACATATGTTATAATATTCCAGGCTAATGTACTTTCCCGGAAAATTTACAACTGTCCTGCAAGTAAAATATATTCCTTTTTCGAGAAAAAGGGCGTTTCTTCCTTCCATGACGGAGCCGTTGAGTAAAAGAGATTCGGCCTGCTGTCTTAGTCGCCGATACGCCTGATTATCAGATTCTTATCGAGCACTTTATGTTGCAGAAATGAAAAACACAACTGCCCTTGACCATTTATCTTTACTGCGTTCCTACATATTATACCTTTTATCCGTCATGTAATTGGACTGCTTTATTTCACTTGCCTTTTACTGATTCGAAAACAGTGACTAAAAGTAAAAACTTTACCAATGTAAATACTACTACCGTGTTTTGTTTTAAAAACCTTTATTGTGAAAATGTCAGTATACAAATACGGGCCTATAACCACGTGGGCCGGCCACGGAGCAAACTGAAATCGTATATGATGAGGAGACATTTACACTGTAGAGGAACGTAACGAGCGGGCCATTAGGTTGCAAGAACACAGGTGTCTAACAGTTGCGGAATCGGTGGACGTACATTTTGTAATTAAAATACGACAGGGCCACTTACAATAACATTTTCTAGATACACATTTGCGGGCAAGGAGTTACGAGTCCCATTTATACCGGCGCCATTTTGGGCGAGGCCGGGCAGGTCCAAGATATAGTCAAAATGTCTCCACCAACCATCGGCCAGACCAGAACCCCTTTCGGCCCTTTATGCTACAAGATGGTGTCTTCCATTCAGAAAATATTGTTGGCAGCATTTTGAAAGGAAACAGAAACAGCCGTTCTCCTAGTGAGTTTCACATTGTTACATTTAGGAAGAATGTTGAAGAGTAGTATGTGGAAAATCTGAAGCCATTTTTCTACAAACTCTCAATCAGACTTGGATGGAAAAAAAAATCCTGAAGAATGTACAAACTGAAAACCAATTTTTGTCTGTATAGCATCAACAGCAACGCTTGAGTCAGCTTTGTGTCAAGCCGCCATTTTCATTCAATCAATAGCGTCCCCCTGCACACATTCAGGGACCTGGTCGTCTCTTCAGATGAAACGGATTGTAGGAAAAGAAGCAGAAAGGAAAAGGAAAAAAGTTCCGCCGGACCTCGGGAGCCGGCCGCCTATGTCATGTGCGACCTTTGGCCACACCAGGGCAATAGTGAAGCTGCAGCAGGTGCAAATAAGCTTCAGACAGTCTTACAAGCACTGCTCAGAACTCTCAACTGAGGCACTCAACATCCAGGACTTGCCATTCGGATCTTGGCGCCTTGTGCTGGTTCCGACCTATTCACACATCGGTCCACTACTGACATCACCTCATAAGCCAACGGGGCACCCCACGCTGACTTTCGGCGCAGCATTGTAGGATGGCCACACCAGTGCGGCAACTTGCTGGACACAACCTCGGTGCCATCCGGATCTCGGCGCGTTCGACTCACTGTACCGCAAGAGTGACCGCAACTCAGCTGGACACGCCGTCTTTCGGCGCAGCATTGTAGGATGGCCACACCAGTGCGGCAATTTGCTGGACACCACCTCGGTGCCATCCGGATCTCGGCGCGTTCGAGTCACTGTACCGCAAGAGTGACCGCAACTCAGCTGGACACGCCGTCTTTCGGCGCAGCATTGTAGGATGGCCACACCAGTGCGGCAATTTGCTGGACACCACCTCGGTGCCATCCGGATCTCGGCGCGTTCGAGTCACTGTACCGCAAGAGTGACCGCAACTCAGCTGGACACGCCGTCTTTCGGCGCAGCATTGTAGGATGGCCACACCAGTGCGGCAATTTGCTGGACACCACCTCGGTGCCATCCGGATCTCGACGCGTTGTGCTGCCTTCGGCCTATTCGCACATCGGTCCGCTACTGACGCCGCCTCACGTGCCAACGGATTTTCTACGCTTTTTGTAGCCCTATGCCGCATAACAGGTCATGTGACTTGTTTATAAAACTTTTCATTGGATCATTTTACTTTTGGTTTCCTAAAGATGGAAGGCTTGGTCATATGACCTAAAAATAACACTTTTCATTGGTTTAGAACATTTTTTTTCCCAAACGATGAAAGCCCCACCTTGTTTCTGGATCATTCAGACTGAAGCTGGCGTCAGCATGAGAGCACCACCATCTCGTGGCTCCGTCGTGGTCATTCCGCGAGCAATCATGGCAGCCGCTCCCCACCGGAAGCCTGCGGGAGTCGGGGGCCCCCAAGACTTTTGTAGAATCTTCACGGCTGAGGGGACGCTTTTCGAGAATGGAGCCCAAGCCCTAGCAGGCAAGCGTCCGAGTTCCAAGGTGTCCCAGGGCCATTTCAGTGGACCAGGCCCAGAACCGAAGAGCCGTCCGCCATTTTAAGAGTCATGTGGCAGGCGCCGATCGCTGCACTGCAAGAGTGGGAGCAACTCAACAACATGGTGAGCGAGACGCTGTAGCCGCAAGAGCGGGCGCAACTCAGCTGGATGGCCGCCACCTGGGGAGGCCCGTTCACGCCGCCTCCCCCACGCCCCCCCCCGGGCCGCCGCACGCCAATTTTCGGAGCAGCATTGTAGGATACCAAAACCAGTGCGGCAGTTTACTGGACATCACCTGGGTGCCATCAACATCTCAGCGCGTTCTGCTGCCTTGGGACTATTCGCACAACAGACCGCTACTGACGAGGCCTCCCCCCGCACCACCCGGGACGCCCCACGCCAATTTTCGGAGCAGCATTGTAGGATCCCAAAACCAGTGCGGCACCCAGGCGACATCACCTGGGTGCCGTCCAGAACTCTGCACGTTGTGCTGATAGGGCGCGCGGGTCACCCGGGTCACTAGTTTACCAAATTTTCCACGCACTGGGCCCTGGCGTGCATATGATGACCGTGTTTTGCAAATGAACCGGGTGAAAAACCTCTATCACGCTACTATCAGTAATCGAGTGGGTGACTCTTACACCACTTACTATTCATGTACCTGACTTACCACAGGCACATTACTCCTGACAGATCAGGAGCTAGCAGTGGACAGGTGATAAGGGTTTTCCTAAAAGGAAGAAATTTCTAACTTACACATTTGATACCTTTAATATTACTTTAATGTATAATGACCACAGACACCTTGATGGTTTTAAGGGTTTTATATAGTATAAGTTTAGGACGAAAATGCCATTACAAGCAGGCAAATGCACAGTAATACATCAATGATAAGTATTAAAACCAGAATATAACTATGTATGAGAGAGAGTATCATAGAGTAAAAGGGAACACTATAGGGCATGGATCATAATGAATATTTATCTAATACAGTTTAATCTAGGGCAAGGACGTGAGGAAAAACCTAATGTGTGACCTAATAATTTTAGACTACTTCCTAAACCTTATGCTATCTTTCTAACTTCACGGCAACCATACTAAGGGAAAGGGAATAAGTGGAACAAGCTAGATAAACAGTCGGGTTTAACAATGTCCTATAGGAAGGGTAAAAGTGGAACATTTACTAATTATCAATTGCATGAAATTACATTCAAAGGAGATATGGAGCATATCACAGGCAAGATTGCTTTAATCAGAGGAGGAAAAGTTGAGGGTATAGTATAGACAGACACCTATGTCAATAGTTACCTAGGTGAGAATGAGGACTAACCCTGGCCACGGGTCAGTTGGGAAAGAACGGGACAAGGACCCTCAAGGATTCAGGGAATACCAGAAGGCGAGCAGGTACAGCTCATGGATAGTCAGGACAGGATACCCCTCAGGTCTGGGTCAGGACTGGGTTCACCAAGGCACGACCAACCCCTCACAGCTTCGGATGTAACGCCAGCGTTACCCCCTCTTCTGCACGGAATCCGCCAATAACCCCGATTGGGTTTTCGAATCTCCCAACAAAGTGCTTCGCTTAGCACTTAGGACTAATTTCCACCCCTTGGAGTTTGTGGAAAGTTTCAGGCAGAATGCTCCGCAGCACTCTGTATCAGGCACCTATAGAGTTCGTAGGGTCAGTGACAGGTCTGCTAGTCGGACAAGTCGGACAATTTCTCTAAGCTAAGCTAGGCTATATATACAGTTGTAAGTCCCCAAGACCACCCATAAATGTTGCAAAATGACAAAGTCCCATCTTCTGATTGGTCAAGGGAGGTGGTTTAAGACATTTGTCACCACCTATATTTCTATTACGTAAGTTCACGTGACATTTACCCTCCCCCTAACATCTGGGTTCCCAGGCCTACGTGTGGGAAAGTACAATAGTGAAGAAAAGGTTTGCAACATTGTTGCGCATTTCAGAATAAAAATAGCACATCTTCAAGGGCAAAGGTGCGCCTGGAAAGGACAGTCCCCTTTTCAATGGCCAACTGGCCAGGTTCCATTGCTGCACGTCCCAGATCTTTGATCACGTGATGAGGGATACGTCAGCTGCAAAATGGATTCCATCCCCAATTCAAGGCCCTCATTTACGCGGTACATGAAAAGTAAGCGAAAACAAATTAATAACACAGAATAAAATGAATACACTGTACACCATGACCAACTACTCTTAATCCCTTATTTTATAATACTTATAGCATTAAGAGTTAGTGCAGAAAGATGCATAAACAAAAGCGGCTTAAGATAGCATGAAGCATGATTAGTGACAAGCGGCCATTTTAACATCACTGCGCATGTGCAAACTTTTCCCTCCAGATTGCGAGTGCGTCACATCACATGGGTATGACCGACGCATGCGCAGACTGGATTTCTGCAAAGCGGCCATTTTATTAATGTGCAAGCTTGATTACGATGAAAAACACATAGGCAAGCCTCCTAGGGACACCCGTGTGTTGGGGAAATACAAATAAATGACAAACAATCGGAGTTAGTACAGTTATGATTTAAGGCGAGGTTCATGAGGAGAGCAAGTCGCGTTACGTGCGAATCCTTGCTCCATCAATCCCCTCTTTGATGATATTTACTATCATCACTACACATGAAAACAGATGCCAACTTCATTCATCCAATTCGTCCATCTCAACCTCAATGAACTTATTGTTGAGCTTTCTCTCCGCCTCTGTGTGTGTATGATTGTTCTTTATTTTCTTATATATCTGGTTTCTTAATTCTTCTAATTCTAATTCTTCAGCCTTTCGCTTTCCTCTTTTATTCACTATATATTTTCTGCATTTCTGGCACTTGCAACAGATGAATATGATCAGAACAATCAAACCTATTCCAGCTATTGGCATCAGTATTTTCCATATAAGACTTTTACCTAAGTTAGAGAACCAACTACCTACAGAGGAGAGACCATCAGTCAGTCTCTTCCAGGCACTGTCAACCTCTAATGGTTTGAGTTCTTTTTCCAAATTAGTAATGTTTCTTATATACTTCTTAATTTCGACACTTTTATCAGGAATGTAAGTGCAACAATGTTGTGCCCTCAGCATCCTGCAGACTCCGCCCTCTTTTGCCAATAAGGTATCAAGAGCAAGGCGATTCTGTAAAACCATCGATCTGATCGCAACCATTTCGGTATTGATCATCAGAAATCCAGCAGCAGTGTCAGTTGATAACCGATCCACTACTGTAGATAATTTGCAGATTCTATGAGTATTCAGAGCTACCCCCATTCCAGGTATCAGTGCGCTAAAAATATCACCTATAATTTCTCCTACACTTTCACGTTTTCTACGCACTAAGCCATTAGTAATCTCATTGCTTCCAGCTGCATTGTTCACATGGTATATTTTCGGAAAGACAATGCCAAAGTAGCAGCTTCCATACCAGTGATCCGGCAATTTGAAATAAGCCTTGTTTCCACATATATAATAAATTCCTGGAAACACAGGTTCTGACCCATTTTTGAAACCCCAACCTCCAATTACCTTGTAATTATGTTCACACTTGCTGGAACCAATGAATACATTGTTATAATAACTAGTCTTTTCTCTATGAAGACAGAGTTTCCCTTTCCGTTCAAAATCCAGCAACAGAGCAGGAGTAACTTCGCTTTGTGAGGTGTTATCCATGTTTTCTGCCCATCTAGGGGTTCTGTTCTGTTCGTCATTTGCCTTTTTCTGAAACTTTTCCCTTCTCTTTTCTGCCATTTTCAAGAACATTTTCTCTTGGGCATGTAAGGAACACGTCAAGTTGTCTCTACGAGCTTCATTCAGATCTATGTCACCTATAGTCAGGAAATATTCCCCCATGTAGCGAGTCACTCCACCAAGGGTATGTACAAGGTTCAGATTCCCTCTAATAGGAAGTTCTGAAAAGATAACGTCAGTGTTTGAGTAATAATACTGTAAAGTGCTTCTATAAAATAAACTAGCCAAAATACTACAGGAAATTCCATATGTCAGGGGTAAATGGTGGTATGTCACGCCTTCAGCTACTGAAGTAGGTAGCATCATGCAGACATAGCAATCTTCTATTTCCATAGCTTCTACATAGTGCACTAAAAGGTTTGCGAAAACATTTAAGTGTGTCCTGTTCTTCATTTGGGGATAATGTAGTTCTCCCTCATCTGATGCTTCTAAATCGGGTCGTGTATGTCTCAGACTCATTGCATTGTCGCGTCTTTCTACTCTTCGTGGTGTTTCTTCAGTATGTACAACTTCTGCGTCTTGTGTCGTCAAGTCTGTAGGATACATGTTAGGGTCTTTGCTTATCATAAAAGGTATAAACACTGTTAATCCTATCCATATCATTACTAGTACCACTACACTACAGATGCATATTTTACAGCATGTCTTGCAACAGCTAAATCTGGACCTTCCAGTGACATTTGAATCAGACATTTTATCTTACAGGTGGCGTTTTCCAACCCCTCTTCGTTTCTTCTCAGCTGAGGTTTTACTTCGCTTCACCTCAAGGAGGGTCTTCGTCAGAACTCCGATCAGCAATGGACCCTTCGTCGCTTTTGCCACAAGCTTCGGACTCATCAATTTCTTCCAACACCAGATAGGTCCACTCAGGGCTCCGATACAGTTTGTTCTGTTTCTTTACTCTGCCGCCCTTTCGGATGGACTTTCCTCGGGCTTCTTTTCTTTCACTTTCAGCCCGTTGTTGGTCCTTTAGTTTTTCTTCGACTGTTTTTATTCTTATTCTTAGTCTTTTTACATATCGGGGTTCATTTGTAGTCGAGGAAACTTGCTCTTCCTCGTGAACTCTTTTGCTTTTTCTTCTTTGTCGCACTATTGCTTCAGCAGTGTCTTTTTCCCTTCCTGTCTGACTAGTTCCAGGTCTTTCATCTATTTCTTCTGCCTGGTCCTTAAGCTGACCTAGTTCAGGTTTAGACTGTATTTGATCGTCGTTTGTGAGTGATTCACTGGACTCTTCTTCCTGAACACGTTCATCTATTACTAACTGGCCTGGTTCATGCTCTTCGATCTCTTGATTTTCTTCCGCATAACCTTCTGCTTTGACTACTATCTGTCCCTTTCCAGTCTCCTCTGGCTCAGGAGGAGGAGTGTCGATGACTTGTTCTGTCCCTACTTGCCCTATTCCCTGATCAGATGTTATGATGGCTTTGATGATCTGACCTTCTCCTTCTTGTTCTGACTCACCTGCACTGTCCCACTCACTACCTAGGTAAGAGTATTTTCTGGTTCTTATTGGATCAAGAACCTGGTCATCAGCAGGAAACCATTCAACTTCTTGACTTGTGCCTGGTAGTTCGATGTCAGCGGGATCCGGACCCTCTTCTGGAGTCTCCTCAGCTGGACCACCTTCGGCTTCAGTCGCGTTTTCTCCAGTCACCTTCTTCGTGTGACTTGCATGGATCCACTTTGGTACACCAGCACACTTCACAGCAGTTGTGGTGACAAGGATCACTTGTCGAGGCCTGCCCCACTTCGGTCCAAGGCAACTCGTCCGGGTGTGTTTCTTTAACACCACCCAATCACCTGGTCTCAGATTGTGTGCTGGAGTTGTAGGCCATTCGACAGCAGTCTCTCCAATCTGGTGAGAGATAGAACGCACTTGGTCACCCAACTGCCTGCAGTACTCTAGCACCATATCATCAGAAATACTTAGCAGTTTGTGTCCAGGTACCCATGCCTGTCGCATCATTCTTCCCATCAGCACTTCATGGGGGCTCAGGCCTGTCTTTCTGTTTGGAATACTTCTCAAGCTCATCAGCACCATGGGCAAAGCTTCTATCCAATTCATTTTTGTGGAGTCACACAGTTTTGCCAACCTGGACTTGAGAGTGCCGTTTATCTGCTCGACTATTCCAGAAGCCTCTGGATGATAGGCACAGTGCAGTCTTTGCTCCATTTTGAATGCTCTGCAGAGTTCCTTTAGGACCTCGTTTGAAAAATGTCCACCTTGGTCTGTTTCAATTGTCTCTGGAATTCCAAAGTGTGGTATCAGTTCCCTAAGTAATAATTTAGCTACAGTCAGGGCATCATTCTTCTTTGCTAGGTAAGCCTCCACCCACCGGGAAAACAAGCAAACTATGACCAGGACATATCGATATCCTTTGCACATGGGCATTGTTATGAAGTCTGCCTGCATCCTAATGAAGGGACCTTCTGCTCTCCCAATGGTACTTTGTTCCACTACTGTCTTCTTTCCTGCATTGAACTGTTGACACACTAAACACCTCTGGCAAAGTTTGTCTGCTGTGCTCCTGAATTTTGGACTGTAGAACACCTTTTCAAACATACGGCACATGGCATCCCTCCCAATATGTGTTGGTTCATGTATTATCCGTGCCATTGCGGTAACCAGTCGTTCAGGTTGTACAGGCATACCAGTCTTGTGGACCACAACACCATCTCCTTCCCTTGGTCGACATTCATCCTGCCTCCACATGTCCCTTTCTTTCTTGTCTGTTGTCTGTTGTAGTTCTCTCAATTCATCCCATGTTCCCAATCTTTCAAACAACATCAGTTGGCAGCTGCTTTCACCTCCCCATAATTTAATTAGGAGGGACATTTTGTGTCGGGCGCAGTACTGGGCAATTTGGTCAGCATATCTGTTTCCGGCTGTCACCTTATCATTTCCAGACCGGTGAGCCGCACACTTGACCACAGCCAATTCTTTGGGCAATTGGATGGCTTCTAGTAAGTTTTGTACTGGTTTTCCATTTCGGATAGGAGAACCTGAGGAAGTCATGAATTCTCTTTGCAACCAGAGCTGGCCGAAGTCATGAACAACCCCATAACAGTACTGACTGTCAGTATAAACAGTTACCCTTCTGTTTTTCCCAATTTTACAGGCTCTTGTTAGAGCAATGAGCTCCGCTACTTGAGCAGATTTAACCTCGCAAAGATAGGAAGCTTCCAGGGTCTTTTCCAAAGTGACTACAGCATAGGCAGCACTCAAACCTCCATTCTCATGTCTCAAGCATGAACCATCCACAAACATTTTGAGGTCTTCATCCACCAAGGCCACTTCTCTGATATCAGGACGGGGTTTTGTGCTAAATTCAGTCAAGTCTATGCAGCTATGGTCAATTTCACCTCCTGCCTCTACATCAATGGGGAGGGGCAATAGAGTGGCAGGGTTCAGAATGTTACATCGGGAAATTATTACATTTTCTGCACCAATGAGAATCCTCTCATACTTAGTCAGCCGACTAGGGGTGAGATACTGTGTCTTGGTTCGGGTGAGCAAGATCACAACTGAATGTGGAACAAATACAGTGACAGGATGTCCCATCACAATGTTCTCACTCTGCTCTAGGCTTGTACAGGTAGCAGCTACTGCTTTCAGGCACCCAGGTAATCCAGCAGCCACTGGATCTAGGGCGGCCGAAAAGTAGGCCACGGGACGTCTAATCAGACCATGTTCCTGGGTTAAGACCGAGAGCGCACAATTGTCTCTCGTGTCACAGAACAGTTCAAAGTTCTTGGAATAGTCAGGCATTCCTAAGGCTGGAGCTGTGCACAGACAATTTCGCAATGTTACCCAAGCAGTCATGCATTCATCATTCCAACAAACTGGGTCTTCCGCTCCTTTCTTTGTCATGTTAATCAAGGGTTTAGCTATAGCCGCGAAACCCACGATCCATTGTCTGCAGTACCCAACAACTCCTAGGAACATTCTTACTTCTTTCTGGGTTACTGGTAGTGACATTTCTCGAATTATTTTAATTCTTTCTGTAGTGACTTTCCTGATCCCTTTCTCTATCTGGTGCCCCAGATATTTTACTGAGGTTTTGCAGAACTGTAATTTGTCTGGTGAGACCTTATGTCCTCCTTTTCCTACGTGATTCAGCAAGGCAATGGTATCAGTGACACAGTCGTCTTGACTTCTAGATGCCACCAGTAGGTCATCTATGTACTGTACCAGGACAGACTCTTTAGGCAGTACTAAGGATTCAAGACATTTCTTTAGGATCTGGTTGAAAATCGATGGACTTTCGGTGTACCCCTGGGGGACACGATTCCAGACATAGACCTGGCTGTTGAATTCAAAACTAAAAAGGAATTTGCTTTCTGGATGCAATGGGATGGAAAAGAACGCATGGCATAAGTCTATGACAGTGAACCATTCCGCATCCCAAGGAATTTGATACAGTATTACTGCGGGGTTAGGCACTATGGGACAGCAAGGTACTACAATTTGGTTTACCTTGCGCAGGTCCTGCACTACCCTATACTTTCCGCTAGGCTTCTTAATTCCGAGTATGGGTGAATTACAGGGACTACTCATCACTTCCTGAATGATGTTTGCTTTGAGCAATCTGTTTAATTCCTTAGCGACTCCTTCTTTCACTTCTGCACTCATTTTATACTGTTTGGTATTTGGGTATACAGCATTTGCTTTTATAGTTATTTTAATTGGGTCTACATTTGCCATTAAGCCTACATCTTTTCCAGTAAAATCCCAAACTTCAGGTATTACGCTTGATTGCAGTTCTTCAGGTAGACTTTCAATGGACATGGGCTTAATGTCTTCATCTGGGGTCTGAATTTCAACACCATTTGGTGAGCAAAAGATGGTGCAACGCATTTTGCATAGCAAATCTCGTCCTAATAGGTTTACAGGACTGGAATCACAGACCACAAATCTGTGCATTTCTTTGAAATTTCCTATGGAAATTTCCATAGGTTCTGTTACCGGAGTACTGATTATCTGATTTGAAACTCCCACTACTTGGATAGCTTCTCCCGAGAGGGGTAGGTTAGGAACGTCCGCTGTTCTCACAGTGGAACGGGTAGCACCAGTGTCCAACAGAAAGGTGACATCTGTGCCTTCAACCTTTCCTTCAATGTATGGTCCAGTCTGGTCTACCGGTAAGGAGGCACCAAGCACGCACTCCTTGTCCTCCCCTCTCAGGCCCCGTCAGTATTGATCATCGCAGAGAAAAGTATCATTTAACAGGTACTGTGGAATGGGTGCATTTCTTTCATTCTCTCCTTCCCACACTTCGACCCTTTCATTCTGTTGACCCTGATTCCTATAATTCTGTCTAGGTGCGCGTGGCACCGGGGGTTGATTTACCTGCTGTTGGGTCTTTCGGATCCCCTCTTTCTGCACCTGTGGATTTAAACCATTTACGGGGGCATTACCAGCCTGCAATTGCGGACATTTATCTCTCCAATGTCCCATGTGACCACATCCGTGACAGGGGAATTTTTCCATAGCCTCTTCCCTACTCATCTTTACCCGGGGCCTGCCTCCACCCCCAGCATTCGGATTTGGAGCATTATTACTGTTAGTCATTTTACTTAACTGTTTTTCTTGTTGTTCAGCTAATTTCACCTGAGCCCACATAACTTTCTCCTTTAGGGCTTTCTTTTTGTTCTCGATCTCATCTTCGCAGTATTTGGCATATTTGAGAACATCATCAATGGGTTTCCCTTGCCAACTGATTTTGTTATCCCTAATCCACTGGGATATTTCAGGTCTCAATCCTAACACGAATCGATAACAGAAATGTGTCATGTCCTTCAGGTCCACATTATCGATTCCACTGTAAGTTTTGAAGACCTGCAGTAACCTTTCATAATAAGAGTGGACTGATTCATCACGCTCTTGGGTAGTTCTATCTATGCGGGTCCAATCAGTTTCTTTTGCGGGCACCTTCTTCTTGAGGTACTGTATGACTTGTTCATACTTCCTCATTACTTCAGGTGCGGGAGCTCCTGTTATCTCGTCTCTCGCATATTCTTCGCTAGGCCAATCAATTTCAATTTTGCAGTCGGTCCACAAATCTACAGGGACCACAATGTCGAAAAAACCATCCAGGTCTTTCAGAAGACATTTCTGAACTTTTATGAAGCGTTCGACCTGTCGGTACCAATCGACTGGTTTCTCCCGTAATTTTGGAAAGTCATTGGTAAATGATACTATATCTTGTCTGGACCAAGGGACATGGACATATTTTCCCCCTGGGACTTCTCTCATGGGACATAATTTTTCTGGTTTGCCAGCTTCTTGTAAGACGTACTCAGCAGTCCGTGGTCTCTCCTTGCTATCCTCCTTTTTCTTTGCCCACCTGGCTTTCCACTTGTCTAGATCTCCCAATTTCTGTGCTAAGTTTATCAGTTCTTTAATCTGCGTCTTCTTCCCTGCAGTATTCAGGTTTTCTAGATCTTTGTCTGAAAATTCTACTCTGTAGGATTTCTGTAGTACTTTGGATCTGCTGATATCTATTCCCATACATACTGCCGTGTCCATTAATTTGTCATAGTATATTTTTGCGTTCCGAGTAAGGTGTTTGCACATGAACAACAACTCATCTTCCTCCCGGACATTCAATCGTTCTAAACCCACATTCCCTGCGCTTAGTTCCTCTAGCTCTATTCTTAGCTTATATATATCTAGTGGTTTCGGATGAGGGGTTCCCTTTTCTAATTCTCGGGTCCATCTTTCTATTTCCTCGGGAGTTACCACTGTCGCACTTTGAGTTCCTGATGAGGACTCTATTAGTACGTCTTTGTTCCTAGTCTGAGTTCTCATTTGAGACATACTAGGTCCTTGTTCCCTATTAGGCAGATCCATCAAGGAAGCCATGGACTCACATTCACTTGCTTGGTCATCAATAATGAGTGGTTCCCTTCTGGGCGGGGGCATCATCGGGGTTATGACTGGAGTTTTAGGAGTATTCATTCTGTCCCCATATAGAGGAAAAACTGGACCAATGGTTACTGGAATCGTCAGGGCTTCAGGATTTGGATTAATCTGAGCTATGGCATGTATGAGATCATTCCGCTGTCTTCTCAGGGCTTCTCTTTCCTGCTCGTGTAATACTCGATTCATGGGGGGATCCTGTATCATTTGGGGTACTAGAGAAGGATATAAATTCGGAGCAGATGGAGTGGATAAAACTGATCTTTCCTCACCAAAGGGGTTGTAATTCGGGACCACGGGGTCGGGTCTACCAAATCCCTCTCCTCCCGCTCTTTTCTGTTCTATCCCTGTGGAATCGGCTTCACTAGTACTTCTTCTTCCTGAAGGTCTCAATGGAGTAGTTAAGCTTTGAGATCTGGTTTCTTCATTATAAGGCGGGGGACCTTTCATAAATAAGTCCTCTAAAAACTCATCTTCCGATTCACCCAGGGGCATCATGTGTCTGGTTTTCTCAGTACATTTCTTCCCTCCCGCCATTTCATTAGCTCCGAACATGGGGAATAACCCTTCTACCATCATATTTTGTCTCCACTGTTTCAATTTCTGCTCCTTGGTTTCTTTTACCATTTTTGGATACCATCAGGTCACTCCTTTGTCCATCCGGGGTCTGTCTCGCTCTAGAGCCTCAATTTCCCATTCCTCTAAAGCTTCATACTGGGTTAATCTAGGTCTGGGATGTAATTCATTCATTCGGGTCCTTAGGTTAAATAGGACTCTCCCGTTAAAAGTACCATCAATGGGAAAGGCTAAAACTCCATCCTCCGCAGTGTACTTTACCCAGTTCTCTAACCATACACAGGTATGATACCCTTTCTCTAACATCATGAAAGAGGCTGGAGTATTTGGCGGAGGAATGATCACGCCCTCCCTAGTTCGTACGGGTTTGTCAGTTTTGAAGAAATTCTTTATTTTGCTGGCAAATGACATTTTTCTCTTTCCTCCGTACATGTTGTGAGATCTGCCTTTGCTCATCAACTCTTTATGACACCCTAGATTTCGTGGATCAGGCAGAAAATCAGGGTACCACATACACCGCTCGTAACAATCTATAAGCTCGGTGCGGAAAATTTTTACTTCTTTTGTGCTTCCAATGCTAGCGCGACTCCAATTTCTTAACAGCCAATCAGTGCAGAGGTTGCAAAAGTTCTTGACCAATGGGTGTGCGGCCTTTTTGCGAGACGCGTTCTCACGCTCAGGCACTCACCCCTCCCTTACAATTTCGGCTTCACTACACACCCGCTGGTTTAACCAATACCAGCGCGGCACGGAGTGACGTCAGAGCAGCCCTTCGACTGTCTCCCTCCTTTACAAGGTAACGGAAACTTTGTATTTTCTCTAAGGTGCTATTGTTAATTTTAGTCAACAACGTGTAACATTCGCCATTGTGTAGGAGTGTTCTAAAGAGATAGAAAGTTCTTCTTTTACTACAAGTAAACCACTTCTGTCTACTTTTCATACACTTCGGACAGACTTCTCTTGCCTACCCTCACGCAAGCATTAGAAAACCTGCTATTACCCAGTCTCATCCACTTCTTTCCGGGATATATACTAAGCCTGGGGTTCGTCAGCGTTTCCCTTTGCTATCATACAAGCTCCGATGACTCTATTACTCCCTTAGTGTGACCCTTACTAGGTGATATCAGACCAAGGTTTCTATCAGCAGTCCCGTCACTGTCATTCATACAGTTTTCCGAAAAAGACCTAATTAGCGCTTCCAGTTCCACTTGAACCATGCACTAACTTTTTCTCCCTACAAATGACCTCAGAACGCGATGGATTCTACTCACCATCCGTTATACAATTCCCCGGGGATTTCAGACAACATTCAACAATCACACACAATTGGTTAACAAAACATATAATATTTAGCAGCAATACATATATATAACTTATCTTAAAACAATTTTGAAATCGATTTCTTTTGCAAAAAAAATTATTAAGTAACACAGTCAATATTAAAAACAATTTTGGCAGCACATTTATTTTTCACGGTTTATTTTCTAACTATCTTATCTACCTATCTTACTAGTCCTAACCATCCCTCTGCTTACCAGAAATTACTGATAGAGCGCGCGGGTCACCCGGGTCACTAGTTTACCAAATTTTCCACGCACTGGGCCCTGGCGTGCATATGATGACCGTGTTTTGCAAATGAACCGGGTGAAAAACCTCTATCACGCTACTATCAGTAATCGAGTGGGTGACTCTTACACCACTTACTATTCATGTACCTGACTTACCACAGGCACATTACTCCTGACAGATCAGGAGCTAGCAGTGGACAGGTGATAAGGGTTTTCCTAAAAGGAAGAAATTTCTAACTTACACATTTGATACCTTTAATATTACTTTAATGTATAATGACCACAGACACCTTGATGGTTTTAAGGGTTTTATATAGTATAAGTTTAGGACGAAAATGCCATTACAAGCAGGCAAATGCACAGTAATACATCAATGATAAGTATTAAAACCAGAATATAACTATGTATGAGAGAGAGTATCATAGAGTAAAAGGGAACACTATAGGGCATGGATCATAATGAATATTTATCTAATACAGTTTAATCTAGGGCAAGGACGTGAGGAAAAACCTAATGTGTGACCTAATAATTTTATACTACTTCCTAAACCTTATGCTATCTTTCTAACTTCACGGCAACCATACTAAGGGAAAGGGAATAAGTGGAACAAGCTAGATAAACAGTCGGGTTTAACAATGTCCTATAGGAAGAGTAAAAGTGGAACATTTACTAATTATCAATTGCATGAAATTACATTCAAAGGAGATATGGAGCATATCACAGGCAAGATTGCTTTAATCAGAGGAGGAAAAGTTGAGGGTATAGTATAGACAGACACCTATGTCAATAGTTACCTAGGTGAGAATGAGGACTAACCCTGGCCACGGGTCAGTTGGGAAAGAACGGGACAAGGACCCTCAAGGATTCAGGGAATACCAGAAGGCGAGCAGGTACAGCTCATGGATAGTCAGGACAGGATACCCCTCAGGTCTGGGTCAGGACTGGGTTCAACAAGGCACGACCAACCCCTCACAGCTTCGGATGTAACGCCAGCGTTACCCCCTCTTCTGCACGGAATCCGCCAATAACCCCGATTGGGTTTTCGAATCTCCCAGCAAAGTGCTTCGCTTAGCACTTAGGACTAATTTCCACCCCTTGGAGTTTGTGGAAAGTTTCAGGCAGAATGCTCCGCAGCACTCTGTATCAGGCACCTATAGAGTTCGTAGGGTCAGTGACAGGTCTGCTAGTCGGACAAGTCGGACAATTTCTCTAAGCTAAGCTAGGCTATATATACAGTTGTAAGTCCCCAAGACCACCCATAAATGTTGCAAAATGACAAAGTCCCATCTTCTGATTGGTCAAGGGAGGTGGTTTAAGACATTTGTCACCACCTATATTTCTATTACGTAAGTTCACGTGACATTTACCCTCCCCCTAACATCTGGGTTCCCAGGCCTACGTGTGGGAAAGTACAATAGTGAAGAAAAGGTTTGCAACATTGTTGCGCATTTCAGAATAAAAATAGCACATCTTCAAGGGCAAAGGTGCGCCTGGAAAGGACAGTCCCCTTTTCAATGGCCAACTGGCCAGGTTCCATTGCTGCACGTCCCAGATCTTTGATCACGTGATGAGGGATACGTCAGCTGCAAAATGGATTCCATCCCCAATTCAAGGCCCTCATTTACGCGGTACATGAAAAGTAAGCGAAAACAAATTAATAACACAGAATAAAATGAATACACCGTACACCATGACCAACTACTCTTAATCCCTTATTTTATAATACTTATAGCATTAAGAGTTAGTGCAGAAAGATGCATAAACAAAAGCGGCTTAAGATAGCATGAAGCATGATTAGTGACAAGCGGCCATTTTAACATCACTGCGCATGTGCGAACTTTTCCCTCCAGATTGCGAGTGCGTCACATCACATGGGTATGACCGACGCATGCGCAGACTGGATTTCTGCAAAGCGGCCATTTTATTAATGTGCAAGCTTGATTACGATGAAAAACACATAGGCAAGCCTCCTAGGGACACCCGTGTGTTGGGGAAATACAAATAAATGACAAACAATCGGAGTTAGTACAGTTATGATTTAAGGCGAGGTTCATGAGGAGAGCAAGTCGCGTTACGTGCGAATCCTTGCTCCATCAGTGCTGCCTTGGGACTATTCGCACAAAAGACAGCTTCTGACCATTGTTGCTTTTTTGGGTGAAAAATGTTTAAATGTTTTTACAGTTTTTGTTCCGTTCATTATAGTTAAAAGTTAATAAAGTTTTAAAATCTAACTTTGTTGGAGTGCTATATATGTTTAAAAAATCGGGTGAATGGGGCCTTGAATCGGGTTATTGTCATGTGTGGGCTTTGCAAGTGTACTGCTACAAGATCGGACATTTCAAACTCAAATGCACGTTCTTTTTCTTACCTTTCCGAAGCATGGAGCGCAATAGCAGGCAGAGAAAGGGTGATGCACGTGTTGAACACTGCCTGGCCTGGCAAGTTGCTGGCAGTGCCCCCCCCCGCCCGCTCCTGAAAGAGGGCACACACACACCGCCGCCCCGAGTACTTCACAAATCTTTAAAAGACCATGCGCTTGTTCATGAGGCTTAAATGGTTTATCACCCCTTCTAGAACCCCTGCATCGACCCTCTGACGTTTCCTGGAAGAATTAGCACGTAACACAATAACAAGCCCTGTCAGCTGAAACCCCCGAGAAATCATGGGGCATATTATCAAGGGGGTTTATTTCCGCTTTTTTGGCTTTAAAAGCCAAAGAAAAAAGAGATAAAATTATCTCCCTATTACCAAGCTGTCGCTAACACCAGTTAGTGACAGCTAAAAGGAGATAGCGACCATCTTGGGCCCCGCTTTGCATATCAGTGATATTTATCACTAATGACATGCAAAGTGGGCGTGCCAACATTTTAGCGACTGGAAACAGTCCCTAACCATCGCTATCTCCTATTACCAACTTTTGGAGATATTCGCGCTAAGCGCGAATATCTCCAAAACCTAACACCTGCCCTGAGCAGTTTTAGCCATGTTATCCAATGGGAAGTGGATAACATGGCTAAGAGCATTTGCTGGATAATGCATGAATATCGCTGACTTTTCAACGATATTCATGCATTGCGGCCGTTTTTTATCGCATTTGCGATAAACCTTGCTAATATCAAGGTTTATGTGCGATAAAATTCGCCGATGTGCGGCGATAATTTTTGTCTCTAAACAAGTTAGAGACAAAAATTATCGCTAGTTGTTGGTAATATGCCCCCGGGTTTTTGCTTGCAGGAATCGGGAGGCGGGAGACTAGCACTGAAATCAGTAGTCTCACGCCTGAATCGGGAGGGTTGGCATGTCTGGATACTCTACAGCTGGGGCCATAAACTACATCCGCAGGGCTAGGTGATAGCCTAGGTCCGGCCTGGACAATCGGACACAGAGGAAGAGAAGTGTCAGAGGGTGCGGTAGTGAATAGGGTGAAAGGGAGGTGTCGGGCGGGCACAGGGTGTGATTCTCAGAGAAGAGCAGCGCAGATGGGGGGAAGTATATGGCCCATGCATGAGAGAAAGAGCGGGGGTGACCAGTGCGTGGGGGAGATGCTTGCGAGGGTGGGGAGCCAAGCTGAGGATCGGCGGCGTGCAGAGAGTGGCCCTGGTCAAGGCATCTAAAATGGCTGCCGTGCACGACAAAATTGTGGCATTGGACAAAAACGCAAGATGGCGCAGACAATGTTTATCAATAAGGATTCATTTATAACAAAATATTTACTCGCAGTGACAAAATGGTGGTCAACACTTCCTGATTTCCATCGAATCGAACGTTAACAAACGTCACGCAGCAAAAAAAAAAAAAAAAAAAGCTCACGCACAGAGCAGTTTTTAGCCATGTTATCCAATGGAAGGTGGATAACATGGCTAAGAGCATTTGCTGGATAATGCATGAATATCGCTGACTTTTCAGCGATATTCATGCATTGTGGCCGATGTGCGGCGATAATTTTTGTCTCTAAACAATTAAAACGAAGCACAAAATGGCGAATTCCCGTTTCGCTACCAGTTTGCGGCCCAGTTCGCGGCCCGTGAAGCGCTTCTACCGTGAAAAATCATTTTTTTTTTATTTTCCCCACGGGACCCTTTAATAACCCCAACAACATTCCTAGGGGGTCAAGAGGGGTATACCTTGCCCCCTTTCAATAAATTCCCCCTTCGTTTTTCACATCTTCTTCTCTCTCGATCCTACCGAGAGATAAGATGGCGGCCGCTCCGGACTGTTTAGAATGTTGACAGACACCGGAGAGCCAATCAGCTTTCTGCGCGCAAAGTTCCGTTTCGCGAAAAGTAAGCGGACCGGATCGCTGCCCGGAGCGCTGTTACAGATATATATCTTGTTTTGAACGTTAATTTCTCAAAAACTACTGGAGCACATATATTGAGACCTAGCAAAGGCACATCGGGCTAACAGTCCCTACAATTTTGCCAAGTTTCGTGCAAATCCATTCAGCCGTTCGAGCTAAAAGTGAGGCCAACCGCCCTATGGAAATTAACATGGGGAAAACGCGTTTTGGGACCCCCCTTTTTTCTCGGCCCCCCCTTGACGAAACCCCCCCAAATTTTCAAGGTCTGCTCAGAAACAAAATGTGCCATTTTCCTGAAAATTTCAGCCGATTCCATCCACAAACGCCAAAGTTATTAGACATAGAATTTTCAAAAATCCCATAGGGAAAAAATCCTAACTATTTATACCTAATGGCGACAGCCAGTAGGTAATATATATATATATATATATATATATATATATATATATATATATATATATATATATATATATATATATATATATATATATATATACATATACATATACATATACATATACATATATATATATATATATATATATATATATATATATATATATATATATATATATATATATATATATATATTTAAGGAGGTTTGGGAAGCAAGCACTCCTTGGCATCAATACATGACGATCTCTAAGGACTGAATACTGCTAATACCTTGACCCCACTACCCCCTGAAGGCCGACAAGCACATCCAGAGGGGTACACAGCTAAAGTTTGAACAGCTGGTTGATTGATGATCCTTCCGGGCTCGGAGGAGTTAATAGATTGAATCTTGTGAATTCCCAACCACCAAGGACTGCCACACTTCCTTCTTTTGTCCTGAAGAAGGCCCTACTTGATTATCTACTACACCCCTTGATTGCCATTGGTTGTTATCTGTGGCATTCAGAAATGCTGGCATGGTATTAGTGCATTTTTGCCAATGTCCCTCCTGTGTGTTCTTAGCTCCCTCTCTAGCTATTTCAGTCAGAGAACACTTTTGTTGGCCATCACGCTGTACAGCATGTGATGGCCCCTTCCTCCTTCTTCTGTAACTTGTTTTGGTTTGCCTGCCCCTGCTGGTGTTTTTGCAGGCCTCTAACTTTCAAGCTCACAGCACTGGCTACCCCAGCCCCCCACACACACACACTGAGGAATGCAGACTAGGTTTAAAGTCGAAAATTGTAATAATGGCATTGCCAAATCACAGGCTATCTCTTCACTGCACAGCAGATGGTCTGCCCCAGTGCTCTGTGACTCATCTCTGCCATCATTTCAATTTACAACCCCAAGGTCGTGATTGTTTTTTGTTTGGTTACATCTTTTACTGATTTCAGCTGAAATGGGTCTCTGAATTTCCGTGTAGGTTAAGCAGCAGTGTCAGCACTCGCCAGTCTCAGGGTTCCTTTCCTAATCATTTCTCACAGCTAAATTCGGTGTCCCCCTCATTTCTTTTTTTAGGTCTCGCCTATTCTATCCCGAAGGGATTGATAGGTGAGATTATAGTAAGCTGCTTTCAAAAGTCTACCTACTGCGGATCGCATACAGTTCATGTGAGCCAGGCGCGTGCACAGGAATTCGCTCCCCCTACCCCTCCCACAAAGCAAGACAAGAACATCAAAGTGACCGCGGCCGCTCTGAAAGACTTCAAAGGAATGCTCTCCCCCGCCCCAGCAATGCCGAGAGCTTGTTTTTTTAGCTTCAGTCTTTATGCTGCTGCACCACTCTCCCCCCCACCCCCAAACTTTTTCTCTCCTTCATCCTGACTAGCATATTACTGTGTTGCATTCCGCACAAAGGTTTCTGATTTTCAAACATGCCAACACCACAGTAATCTTGGGTGCGGGCACAATATCCTTACATCGCTTCCCGATGTGTTCTTTTCGTGTGCATTGCTTTATCCATTAGTCTCTTTTTCATGCCCTGTACTTTGCCTGGTAGCCATGCCGACTGCGGAAGCCTTGCTGCATCAGGTCGTTTTCCCCCCGCCACGCAATGCCGAGAGCTTGGTTCTTTGTTTGAGCACTATACCCGAGTGCTTGTGTTTTTAATCGCGCCTTCCTCCCACCCACCCTATCCCAACCCCAGCCACTTTGCCTTCACATCCGTCCACTGCTTTCTCTTCGTTTATATGTCTTGACTGCTCATGTTTGTGAGTGTTTCACCCTGTACACTTCTGTGAGTAAATCACACCATGGTTCTCGTTAGTGGTTAAATCACACACAGTATTTCACATACAAGGTTCATTTGTTAGCATCTCACACTCATTTTCCATGTTAATGAGCTTATCTCACCCCACGCTTCTGCTCACAAACATAGGAAGCCTCGAGTAAAGGCTTAGAAACAGAATACTCAGGGCCCGTTTCACAGAACTAACTTAAGACAAAATCCTAAACTCACTACTTTTTGTATTCACAGAAGTTAGGATTTTGTCTTAAGTTTGACTTAAGACAGACTTAAGACAGAGTTAAGTTAGGATTTTGTCTTAAGTCTGTCTTAAGCCTGTCTTAAGCCTATCTTAAGTCAAACTTAAGACAAAATCCTAACTTCTGTGAATACCAAAAGTAGTAAGTTTAGGATTTTGTCATAAGTTAGTTCTGTGAATTGGACCCACTGTACCAAGCATGACACAAAAAATGTTTCATGTGTTTGTAAGTCTCCCACATATTTTGTCATGCACTATTTTGTTTTGCGACCTTCTTGTGCCGTGTATTAATTTGTAAGATTTTCTCACACACTACACTTACTGTATTTGCAAGTATCTGACTCGGCCTCTCGTGTCTGTGTTCATCTCAAACACCACACTTCTGAACATCACCCACACACATCTCATACTGTATATCTCACTATGCTCCTTGCTTGTGTGCATTTTCCACTCTACATCGTGCTTCACTCATTTGTACCTATATCTCACACACATGCATCCTAGCATCTGGCACAACGCAAGCTTTTTGCACATGCAGGCGTCTCCCCCACTCAGTGTGCATCTCTTTTTGTACCTCATGTACAAGGCTTCTATTGCACGTAAAACTTCACTTCTCATGCCTGTGTGCATGTTTGCAAGCATGGGATAAAATCGCCTTCTGGTGTGTATCGCTGCACAAGTGAGACAATAGCAAAACAACATTTTCTGGACTACAAACAAATCAAAATGGGCCAAAAAATCCTTGTGTATGACTAGTCGAGTTTGTGTGCCAAGGTATCTAGCCTCATCTGCCTCACCTCACTCTCAAACTCATCTCTCTTTGGCCCACCTCTCTGTTTGTATCTCTTTCCACTTCACTTCACTTCACTCTGCCTCTGTCTCAACAGTATCTTTTCATCCAGAGATTGTGCACTTTTTGGATACTGGAGCCTGGTGGTGTGGTGTTGTTCGTTCTTTTTTTATTTATTAAACTCTTCTCTTTTTATTAAAGTTTTAAAAATTTTGCACAACCTATTAGAAAGACAGTGTCATTCAAGTGACAACTATTACAATATGGCACACAATAACAATCTATAGGTTCCAGCCCACTGTAGCGTGTGTTGGTAGTAGTGCCCTTTGGTGGAACAGCATTGAGGTATACTCTCGCCAGGATCAGAGGGTGGGTCTGGTGTTCATGCCGCGAATGCCTGGAAAGGCCCCTTTACAATATAGGACTTTGTGTGAGATGCCAGTCGCAGCTGCTACCAAAAGTCAGTGTCGGTAATTGTGTGAAAACTTCCTGCATGTAGCTAGAAACCGACCTTTGGAAAACACTCTATACCTGCAGATTTCAAAGTGCTACATAAAAGTGAAAAACAATTAAATAAAGCCCCACATAAAACTGCTAAGCAATAAATAAAATAGATGTTTGTTAACAGCAGGAATTGGTTGACCGATCTCTTCCCAAACACAACACCACACACAACCCCCCACACACACAAACCCCCCCCACACACACAACCCCACACACACACCCCCACACACACACCCCACACAACACCCAGACACCTCACACACACACCCCCACACGCACACCCAACACACACCCCCCCCCACATACACAACCCCCACACACACAACCCCCCAAACACACACAACCCCTCACACGCACACAACCCCCCACACAACCCCACGCACACACACAACCCCACGCACACACAACCCCACACACATACAACCCCACACACATACAACCCCAAACACACACAACCCCACACACACACCCCCCCACATACACCCACCCACACACAACCCCCCACATGCACACAACCCCACACACACACAACCCCACATACATACAACCCCACACACATACAACCCTACACACATAAAACCCCAAACACACAACCACACACAACCCCACACACACAAACCCCCCCACACACAACACCCCACACACACCCACACAACCCCACACACACAACTCCCCCACACCCCCCCCACACACACTCCCCCACACACACAACCCCCCACACACAACCCACCCACACACACAACCCCCATACACACAAACCCCCCCGCACACACAACCCCCCCCCACAAACACAACACCCTCCACACACACAACCATCTATCCATCTATCTCTGGCCCTCACTCTATCTATCGCCGTCACTCTATCTATCTAACTATCTATGGCCCTCACTCTATCTGTCGCCCTCACTCTATCTATCGCCCGCACTCTATCTATCGCCCTCACTCCATCTATCTATCGCCCTCACTCACTCTATCTATCGCCCTCACTCACTCTATCGCCCTCACTCACTCTATCTATCGCCCTCACTCACTCTATCTATCGCCATCACTCACTCTATCGCCATCACTCTATCTATCTATCGATCGCCCTCACTCTGTCTATCTATCGCCCTCACTCTATCTATCTATCATCTATCACACTCACTCTATCTATCGCCCTCACTCTATCTATCTATCGCCCTCACTCTATCCATCTATCTATCTGTCTGTCTATCTATATACCTCACTCTATCTATCTAGATAGAATGTATCTTGCAATAGCTAGTCACCCCCACCTAGTTGCCAGTTTTAACCTCATCCATGCTGCCACGATTTACCGCCGGTGCTGGGGCCCAATGTTAATGGGTGTGGTCATGACGGAACGGTTCCGTCATGAGCACAGCCCAACCGATGCTCATGACGGAACGGTTCCGTCATGAGCATCGAAAGGGTTAAAAGCACCTTGGCAATTTTAGAGTTCACTTAAAACTAATAAAAAGATGAGGCAGTTGTTTTAAATATAAAGCCCTTTTATAAAACCAACTCCTTATAGTAAAAAGCAGCCTCCAATATATTCATATTGCTAAAGGCAACATATATTGTATATATGTAACTACAATAGTGTGATCTTAAGAACGCAGTCTAACCCATAAAACAATTGGTTCGTTTTATATTACAGATCTATTACATTTTGTATGCAATCATTTTTTGTGGATTCATATATGTATATACAACTAATGCTATCCACACAATATGAACAATATTTCTGTAAATGTAAGGTATTCAAGTGCACTGGTGACTTAAGCCCATCTTACCCCACTCCCACTCCCACCCCGCCCCCTACCAACACACACAACACTACCAGGTCTATTCACAGGAGCTTGTGTTACTCTTTTATATGGCTTATGAGTTGGTGGGAAAGCATCTAAAATTGGCATAAAATGGGAATCTTCAGGGACTGTGCTATACACTTAGTACACATAGAAAGTACTGTGCGTTCTTTGCCCTATTTTTCCCTGTATCGCTCTCCCCAGTCCTCCCAATCCCAAAACAATTAATGCTATATTTCAGTCTCTAACCACTATCCTTCCTACTAAATTATAATACTATAATCCACTCTATAACACTATACTCCCTCAAAAACAATGTACAACACTTTAACCTACTTCCTAAGATTAGTCTTCAATAATATCCATGTAAAACTCCACTATACAGCAATACCTATTTGCTTTGCTAATGCTTCTTTTTAATTGCTTTAGGATTTTATTAGTGTTGTGTTCTCACTTTATTACTGTTAGGGACTAGGGGCCGCACTCTATTGTGTGGAACTCTGGGGACACACTAATGCACCCACTAATGAAAAAACCAAAAATAATCTCATTAGATCTGTGCTGGAGTTTCCCCGAAACGCCCCACTAACACCAATGCGCTTAGATCTGGGCATGAAGAGTGTTGCCTACGCAATTGCCCTACGGCCTCTAATATTTTGGATGTGCATATGGGTAAATGAGTCACCACTGCCAATGAAAGAATCGCTACAAGAAATATTATCACTTGACACCAAAGGTAGTGTCCATTGGCTCAACCACATTAAGGAATGGATGGGCAAACTTGGCATGATGAGTGACCTATGGCTATCCCCCGGAAATTATTTTAAAAACTCGGAAAATCTCGTCAAAAAGTAATATTGGCGCCAAGTAGAGGACACCTGGTTAAATGGGAATAACACAGGGGCATTAACACTCTTATTCCTCAACATTAAAGACAAAATCCAGCAAGAAGATTTCTTGAACCGAATAGAGCCACCACTCGCAAGATTACTTTATCTAAGATTTAGGTATGGCATCCTTCCAGTTAACAGTTTCGTTAGTAGCTGGAATGGTGCAGACATCCCACCCAGTTGTCCAGGGTGTAAAGGTGTTCTTGAATCATTTTTCTGTCCCATGTACAAACAAACAAGAAGGACCTGGCTAGTCTCAATCTGTCGAATTCTGGCAGCTAGCCGTTTAATAGAGATTGTCCGAATTTTGAAAGTGACAGCACAGAATATCTAGTCTGTGGCCTGTCCAGATATTTGCTCCATGTGTGGATGACACGAAGTAAAGCATTAAAGAACACCGAACAAGCACGGACAGGATAGTGAGTAGGCTAACTGCAGGGAAGACTAATCTTCTGCATGGATGAGTAACATTCAAGAGATTATAAACAGAAAGGAACTGTGAAATATATTCGTTTCCCACTATCCCATTTAAAACATCCCAGATATATGTTTTCTTTTTTAATGTATCCACGCACCAAAGATCATGATATGATTTTAGCACGTGATGGCTTAACTTATTATGCTGCTATTTTATGGTTAACTTGATTTATTTTATATACTTGTGATAGTAAGATTAATTGTGATTTTATTGTATATATTCTAATTTTAATATGACTTATTCGTATATGTTTTAAATGTATAAGCACTAGGCACTTTATCAAATAATAGCGTAAGCACGATAGCAAATAGGATGCTATTGTAAGGCCTAGAGGTACTTACAAAAAGAAACAGCCAGCAGGGAATGTTAACATGACTGAAGGACAAGAAAAAGGTGTCACATAATGCATCTAATAGCATATTTTCCTAGGAGCACCCGATGTGGAACTTGCTTCTCTTCCTTCCCCTCCCCACTACCTGTTTAGAAATGTATATACTAAATGTACTGTGAATTGATGTGCTTTTATGGTTTTTACAATGAAATCGAATAAAGATATCTATCTGTCTATCTACTGTTTGTGCGCTGCATAAATACTCTACACATTGCCTCTAAGTTAAGCCTGGCTGTTTTTGTGCCAAGCTACCAGAGGGTTAAGCACTGATCAATTCAGTGATTTTTATGGTTCACCCTGACAAGGATTGTGGTTGTTGCTTGAGTGAGGCTCTCACTCCCTCAACTAATCACCCAACTTATTGCAGCTACAATAGAGTGAGACCTAGCGAGACCACAGGAGGAGTTATAACAGTGAAGGAACTAGAGAGACCGTAGCAGGAGGCACAACAAAGAGAGACCTAGTGGTACCACAGGAGGAGGTAGAACAGTGAAGGAACTAGAGAGACTACAGCAGGAGGTACAACAGAGCAAGCCAAGCAGGAGGTGTTATAACAGCGTGACATCACAGCAGAAGGTACAACAGCGACAAACCTAATGACATCACAGCACAAAGGACAACAGAGAGAGGGGAAACATCCTAAACATGAAGTATTAATAACGACTCCCCTGAACAACGAAGTCCAAACAACGATAAATCCTGATCAACGAAGTCCGGAACAACGAAGACCTGAATAACGACTTTTCCCGGACTGCAATGCAAAACTGTGCGTGGCATCTCTCCGCCCCCATTCTCAGCATTGCACGTCACTCCCCACCCCAACTGCTGCTAGATTACAATGCGTGACATTAAGCTCAGCCAACAGAACTGCTCATGTCACTCTTCTCCGCCCCCACCCCTTTATTGCACTTGGAAGCGGAAGTGAGGCAACCAGGCTGGTGGGCAACGAGATATGAAAAGGCATGGATAAATATAGATTTCACATTTTCAAGATGCATTTAACATGGTGATAGATCGATCAGTCTCAAGCTGTTCATACTGCCACAAGGCATCTGTGGCGTAAGGTGGAAGTTGCAGAGGTGACTTTTACGATGGGGGCTTTTGTGATCTCCTCGGTGCTACAACAAGGGAGCTCGGTCCCTTATTGAAGTGAATAAGATATCTCAATGTTGCCCTCAGGTAATATATATATATATATAATATATAATATGTGTATAATATAACATAATTTGTAGTTCGTCAGGTTTAAAAAAAAAAGAATATACATTAAAATATAAGTAGAATAAAAAAATCAAAGAAATGGGTAAAGAGCAATTTAAAAATATATTGTGGAAGTATTGTTATTACAATACTGCCATCTATTGGCCAGTCAGGAGGTGATACTTTTCGTTGTTTAGGAAGTCGTTGTAAAAAAAAGTAGTGGTTTAGCATAGCTCGTTGTAAAGCTTTTGTGGATCAGGAGGTCGTGGTTAAGGCAGTAGTTGTTTAGACATACAACCCAGTCCTTGTGAGGCCACAGGAGGGGTCAGCAGAGCCAGGCTCGATGAGAACACTGGAGGGTACAACAGACTTAGAGTGCATAAGGATTTGAGGAGCCATACAACAGATCCAGTCCTTACGAGAGGCACGAAAGGAAACTAGTGCCAGGCCTTTTGAGACTTTAGGAAGGTACAACAGAGTGAGGCCATGTGAGACCACAGGAAGGTAAAGCAGGGCCATACTTTGTAAGACCAGAGTAGGGGCACCTGAGACAAGATTGGTCAGACTACAGGGGAGTATAACCGAGACAGCATTTGAGATCACAGGAAAGGAAAGCAGAGCAAGGTCTCAAGAGACAACAGGAGGAATACGATCAATCAATCAGGAATTTGTAAAGCGTGCTACATACCCGTGAGGGTCTCAAGGCGCTAGGGGGGGGACTGCTACTGATCGAAAAGCCAGGTCTTGAGTAGTCGTCTGAAGGCCAGCAGATCTTGGGTCTGTCGTAGGTTGGTGGGGAGGGTGTTCCCGGTCTTGGCAGCGATGTGGGAGAAGGATCTGCCTCCGGCGAGACCAGTGAGACCACAGCCAGGCCTTACAACACCACAGGAGGGGAGAGCATAGCCAAGCCTCAAGAGACAACAGGGAGAATACGAACATCACACAGATTTGACAGTAATCTGTCCTTCTCTGGACTGTCCTTTACCCTCCAAGTCTCCTTCCATGCAAAACTTCAAATAAATGATCCTGAGACATATTCTAATGCCTAGCGCTCAGATCACATCACTCCTCAAATAATGAATCCCCATTTCTAATAAAAGACCAAGCTCCAAATCTGTCCCCTCTCCCTAGTTCAATCCTCCCCTCTCTTATATTCACTGACGAGTCAAACAATCTTAAGCGCAGCAGCAGATGTCTGTAGTACTTATGTAAGTGAAACTGTGAGTCTGAGGCAAAACTGGATTTAAAAATAGGAACAGGTCTCCCGCTTTTTTAAAAACCTGGGCTAATCCTTCTTAATACTTTTAACGTTTGCTCTGCATCTCATTTACTGGGGGCTGCAATAATGAGTGAGTCCTATGTCGCAAAGAAATTTCTGCACTTTTCTAGAATCTATCACTGCCTTAGTTCACACATTTCACCCAAATAGAAACACTAGAACTGTTCTCCTTGCAGTGCTAGATGATCTTAGAATGGCTGTGGATGTCAACACAAGACATGAAGAACTAATGTTTGTTGACATGTTTTTTTCACTATTGAATTTGAGAAACTGGTGGTGCCTACGTGCACAGGGTCAGACCAAACACACTCATTGATGACTGCCATGCAAAGGATGAATTAAATGCTCATAAGATGATTCAAAGGTTAAGACATTTTGGGAAAGTGTCATATTGTGGAAAATGATCATTTTATCAGAATAATAATGCTTAATATAGGTATGGTTCAGGTGGCCAAACTAGACTGCACCTGGCTACATTACTCAAAGTGCTATTCTCAGACAATCTTCAAAATTCCGCTTCAGCCGCTGTATTCCTCTGAATGTGCAAAGCACTTCTCCCCAAGCTTGCTTGGCCAAAAGGACATGCATTGAAAATAAGTTATTGCGCTAAGCTTATATTTCCACCCCTGTTGTTATAGCTGTGGAACAGCCCATTGTAAGATTAATTTCTCTTGTATGATTTCCTTTGTGCAACTAATCATGTGGTTAATGACAAATGAGAATTATTTGGAAGTAGGTGCTGTTTGGGGTGGTTTGGAAACTAATAGTTTGATAGGCTTGCTATACAAGTAGCCTTTTATTTCCACTTTTTTGTGTAGTGTGATGCCAAATACGGCATGGCTACTTCCACTAAGTTCCGAGAATCAACAACGATTTCCTAGAAAAACCTGCCTTAAGCAGCTAGGGACATCCCTTTGCCTGAATACTAATTTATCTAGGAAATCATGGAGTTTTCAAAGAACCGAGCCTTTGATGACGTTATTATGTCCAATCATAAGTCAAACTCGGCACCTTCAAGGTATAAATATGCCTACATTTGCCTACACAAACACACAGTGGTTTGGAGCAGATCGACTAACTACTTGCCCGACGCCCTGCAGCAGCAAGTGCCGAAGGAAGCCGACCCTCCAACTGACGCACTGAGAAGAGGCTGTCTTTTCTCCTGCAGAGAAATCTAGCTAGAGTGTTTCCAGGCTACCCTTGCAGGTAGCTGGGAGATCGAGTCCTGAGAGAGAGATACAAGACCTCTTTCATTCTAAAACCAAGGTACGGAGCTGATTAGACCCTTAGAGAATTCTTGGAACAGATTCTTGGCAGACAATACAAAACTTAAGCTACACCTCACTTACTCCTTCCCTCGTACCAGACTTAGGTTAGGTACACCAGGGTAGGCGTATTTTAGAAGCACCAGTTGAGTACTTTTACTCATTATTTATCACTGTATGTATTTTATGCATTTTATGTATTCTATGTTATATGGCTTAGAAACCATACCATGCTTTTACAGTACTACTTTATAATACTTTTCGTATTATATGCCTTGTACTTTATAACCAGTATTACGATTGTAGCAGTACATTTCTTATGCTTGAGAAAGAATACTGTTCAATAAATACTTTTATTAAAAACGCCTGTCTCTCTATCTTCTGAGCACCTCTGGTGAAACGAAGCATGCACAACTGACTGAGTAAAATAGCCATCTATTGTTTCTGCGACTCTATAGAGATTGATTCCTTATTCTTGGGAAACAAAGTTGTCATGTTCATGCGGTTGTCAGAAACGAATCCCTTCTTGTGAATTCGAGAAAGTTTCTAGTGACCTCTGAGCTAGCTGGCACTCACAATTAAGTCTAATAGATTCGGCAGAGACCTAGTCGACCTCAGTCCTACGTCTACACTGCAGGATATATTATTCCAATGCGCAGAGCCTATTGGGAATATAGGAACTACACTACATCTATGAACAATCCTTTGTTTCCTGTCTCCAAACCAGACAATTCATATCGTCTAGTTTTGGACTACAGACACTTAAACTCTTGTTGCAAAACCTTTGCAGTACAAAATGCACACAGTACGGCACTGATGAATAACATTGTGCGGAAAAAACACACATTAGATATTTCAAATGGGTTTTTCTGTCAAAACATTGCACCTGAAAGCAGGCATTTGACCGCTTTTTCAATCTTGGGGGACACAGTGACAATTTTGCCGTCTCCCCCAGGGATTCAATAATAGTCTAGGGTTATTTTCAGCCAGAGTAACAGAGTTACTACAATTGTACGATGATGAGGCATTATCTTATGTCGATGACATTATCTTACAGACGATGATTTGGACGTACACTTGAAAAGAGTGAACACCATTATACTTGGGTTCGCTTCTGAAGGGTATAAATTCAATTTTAAGAAATCACGAATTGCCCACTTCAACGTCCTATTCTTAGGATACGAGTTATCAAGTGAAGGCAAAAGTCTAGCAGCAAACTTTCTAGAGAAATGTGCGCTGCTCCAACCTCCAAAGACGCTGAAAAACTTGCAGTCAATTCTCGGTTTCCTGAAGTTTGGAAGAACTTATGTTCTAAATTACGCAGAAAGGGTTAAACCTCTCTACGAACTAATCAAACCTGATTTCAAACCAACAAATTGGACTCAGAAACACCCAGAAATGTTGCGTTCAGTACAGACAGACGTTAGCAAAAACACAATTAGATACATGAGATAATGAGCGTAATGTGGTGATCCGAATCATCCCAGGGAAATGCGTATTCACATACCCGACCTTTAATGAAGGGGAAAAGGTACCAATAGCATACAAATCACACTTGTACACACAAGCGGAGATAAAATTCACTTCTACAGAAAAAATTCTGACAGCGGTTCAAACTGCAGTAGCAAAAGAGAGAGCTCTCGCGGAGGTAAACTCATAATGATCGTTACACCTGTACCTGCCTTAAAGGCAGTGACGAAAGCAAGCATTCCAAATGCTAAAGCTTTACATCCGAGATGGATACAATGGGTTAATTCTCTTGCTGCAACAGACGTTGAATACGTTTTTGACCCCTACTTGAAGACACAAGAATTCCTACAATACGAACACGAATGTCCTCTGCCGACAGAGATTCTGCCTCTAGAACTTTACGGATGTATAATCTATACAGATGGATCAGCACAGCCCGCTATTGGGGGTAAACAAGCCTATAGTGCTGCATGCGCGATTGCTAAAGGTCGCTGGCGCGAAGGTAAATTTAGACCTATGGTCACTAAAACTCAATCACTCGGAGGTTGTACAGCTCAGCAAGCTGAACTATAGGATTTCAAGATGGCGCTTGAGAATACAGATCGTGAATTCCCCACACTAATAGTGTACGATTCGTATTTCTGCGTTGAATCTTATAACAAACACTTGCAGAACTGGGTTCGAAATGGTTTCTAAAACAAAAAAAAGGTGGCACAATTAAGCATACAATGCTTTGGGAACTAGTAGTTCTTTTGCAGAAAGAACTACAAAAGACTCACGTGGTACATACACTGAGTCATCAGCGTGATGGCGTTCACGTTGCAGGGAATTCATTGGCTGATGAAGCCGTGAAGGGAGCTGTGCAAACGGCTTCCTTAGCTACAATCAATCGTTCTAAACAAACGATAGACGATGAAACAATGATAGCAGTAAAAGCCTCAATGGAAGGCAGCTATGCAGGATTGCCGCTTAACTATCCACTCATGTATACATACATAACTGATGCGAATAATGTTCCTTTTTCTCGAATCCCTGGAGTGGTGGATAGGACAATTTCAAACATGGAACATAGGTTAGGACTGATCTTAGCAGCACACGAAAGACTGGCATCTGCACAAGCAGGAATTTCCGCCACAGTATCATTATTAAAAAAAGATATTGGTAGCCGCGCATGAGGAAACAAACTAGAAACTATGTTCTAGAATGTGAAATCTGCCAAAAATAAAAGCTTCAACAGTAAAACAACCTGCACAGACGCCCCTCCTGATTTCGGAGGATAAACCTCTAGTGTGTGTGTATCTGGACCACTGTGGTCCCTTACAAAGGGATGGTAACTATAAATATATCATGGTCGCAGTGGATTCATGCACAAGATTTATTTGGATGTGGCCCCAGCGCTTGACTGACGCCAGAACTGTAAGAAAGGATTTGCGAGTCTTTATCGGCACATACGCAATTGGCACGCTACATTCTGACCACGGTCCTGCGTTTAGCTCTCGAGCTTACAAGGAGGTCGTGGCTAGCTTGGGCGTTGCATTGCGGTATTCTAGTCCCTTCCATCCTGAGGGTAATGCGGTAGTGGAAAGAAAAAAACGTGACAAAGCAATCCATAACAGCTAAGGTATTAGGTTCGGGTGATGGGTGGGTCAAACATCTAATAAGTGTCCAATGTAGTCTTAACAATCTGCCAAGAAATTCTCTGTGTGTAATCATTTCGTATGAATTAATGTTTGGTACTAGAATGATGATTGAAGACCTCGATTGTCAAACTTCAGTTGTGGAACAAAAACTCTTTGATGTCAAACATCGTTTGACTGTTTTACAGGACTTAAATGAAACAAGAAGAAGTCTGAGTAACACAATACAGAAGCGAACGCCCACTGAAGATAAACCACCTGTCCCAGCAAGGCCTGTCTGGATTCCAAAGATTGGGGATCTAGTCAGAGAAAAGATCGCGGTAAAGAAGGAATTTGGGCCTTCTTACAGAAAAGCAGTACCTGTCTTAGCTATCCACGGAACAAGATCAGTGTTACTACCGCCCCTTGCTGGTAAAAGGGAGAACAGAGTTGTATCCATCGACCTGGTAAAACCATAACATGTGGCCGATAATAAGTAGTAGGCCCAGTGGACTCCCAAGAAGTAGCAGACGACCAAATCTTGCTACAATCCAAGAGGTTCAAACTGAAAGACTTATCACCTTTGATAAACCGGCAGTAAGAAAAGAAGGACTATGCAACAAAGTCATGGAACTTGTGCCTGTGGATACCCAAATAACAGTTCATCAAGAAACACCTGTCTACAATGATATAGTATCTGACTATACCAACATGGCAAAAGAAGAAACAGCTCCAAAGATTCCAAATAATCCTGATGCTATTCCAAGAATTGACAGAACTGCCTCTGGCTATTTTATCAACTTTGATACATTTTCTGAGGATCCCAGTGAACCTGAAAATAAGCCAGCAAATAAAACTTTCAAAGAAAAAATAACAGAACTCCTTCATCAACCTGAGAAAATATATCTGGTTTCACCATGGGTTGAATTTTGGATTGGGTTGGGAGTATTTTTCCTCCTGCTCTGGCTCATACTTGTGTTAAGCTTGGGAAGGATGATAGATGGAAAATATAGTACTATGGACACAGCAAGTTAGAAAATCAACATGGTCCTGAAACCTCACAAATCGTTTCATCGTGAAAGAAGAGATGTGTCATCAGTAAACATCACAGCCGTCCCTATACCTGGTGGTATTGCATGGGACAGAACTGATTATGACATCTATGGTCCGGTGGAACCGCTGAGGATTCCACACCAGTTTAAGGTCTCTTTGAGTGACTTTGTCGCACCCAGCACTTTTTCTGATGATTGGGACTTTGAAACTGTTAACAACATGATGACAGATTTAGGAATGTCAGCTAAATTTACAGAACATGACTACCTAGAAGGTTCATCGGAATATGAACAAATGTATTGTTTTAATCATTATAGTCACCATTATTTGCATAAATCTGCAAGTCCTAGTAATGTGTTCAAATACAATCAATGGGAACATTGTCCAACGCCGCTAAAGGGCAGCTCAAAAACATTTCAAGAGAAATTTCCGTACTTCTCAGGTTTTAATGTTACAAATCCAGAAACGTTTTATTTTAAAAATATAAATAAGATAGAAATGAAAACAATGTTGACCAATACTAAACAAATTTATTCTGCAAACTTTTATGCTCTGCTGTCCACATTAGGTTTTAACTTTTGGAAAGACAACATTGAGACAAAAACTGTCTGGGGCACTAAAGATTGGCAGGTACAAGGGTTAGAAGCCTTATTCAGAGCTTGCATCATCCCAGAACAAATTATGTTTTTAAATGATACTGTTCAACAGACGTCTTGTCTTGACAGGCATGGTTAAGATAAAAGATTTAAACAAACCATCTATACCTAAGCCCACATCTGACAGTAATAGAACTTCAGATGAGGAGGTGGACGTACCATATATTATTAAACAAAACGAAACTAATCCTGATTAGAAAAAATGGTTAATCTGGCCCACAGACACCAATAACTGTCAAGATAGATTCCTGAACAAAACACAGGGGTTTACAGTGAGTAGGCCAGATCCAAGATATTCCCAGAGACAACATCCAGGGATGGTAACTACTTACAGAGTAGGTAAGCTATGCCTTGAGTGGCTACATAAATCTACACGTCCAGAAATCAAACAACACTTATCTTTACTTAAAGAAGGCAATGATTAGCGAGATTTCTTAATGGGGCCTCGCAAACCACGTCAATAACGTTTCATATAGGCCGAAATATATGCGGCATACAACAAAATATGGAAAGTGACACAAATGGAAACTGCAGAAAGAATACGAGAAATTGATCGTATTAATTTAGAGAAAAGCCTCTCTGTAGTGGACAATGGGTTAACGACTCTGTCCTCCAGAATTTATTCTTTGGACAGCATTGTGTTATTTGCAATTGACATTATACAGCAAGACTTGCTAATGTTACAACATGGCCAGTCTCAATTACGTTCTATCATGCTGCTAGGCTGGACATTACAGAATCTCCGTTCAGGCTATGTGCCATGGCGTCTAATCAATACCACGTCATTGTTTACTGTGTTTAACCTTACAGATAAACAAATCTCTTTGGCACAAAAAGGAGCAGACTATACAATGCTGAGCATTGAAAAACTGGAAAGATTACCATTGACAGTTTCTGAGAAGCCTTTCATAGAATGGATAATACATGGCACCATCACAATACTAGTGAAGACTTTCCAATTTCAGTATTGTCTACAGCATATACCAGCGGCCTGTATGAAAAAATTGTAAAGAATACATTAAGTCAACCTGGAGTTTACCATACACACACACATGTTGGAATGGGGGACATGAGGTATTCCTTAGTGGTAGCAATTGTAAGAACTCACTAAGTGGTACACTTTTGTGTCAGGGTATTAATTTACACAGAGCCTGTGACGGTTCTGCGACTAACCTCTCTTGCCACCTGCACGGTTCACCCTCCACAGTGATAGAACCAATTTTCAGGCAGCTATCCAATGGCAGCTACGTTATGCTCAATGATCACAGCTGTTGTGGCATGTTGCCAGGAAGGGCGTATCTCGTGAGTGTGTCATCCAGGGTCACTTGTTATATGCAAGTATTGTATCCAAAAAGTGAGACAGGAAGGGAGACGGCGTTATGGCCTTCACTGAATATCTCTTCTATACGAATTGATACTTTAAGAAGAATGAAAGTCATTCTTTTACAAAAAATGTGCCACTGACCTCGTCTAGAGAAACAAATGATCTGCAAGTTGCAAGGTCTTCTGCAGAGATACATGCATTATTATCAACAAACTGCCCAATACATTTCTCAGAAATGTTAAGTCAAATCTTAAACATGTCTGATACCAGTGGCATCGCACAGGTATTTAAGACACTTTTTTCGGGACTGTTAGCACCGTTTGAAGCAGTCCTCTGCATTTTTCCAAATTTTGTGCACTCTGTGTTCGGCGGCCTGCCTCTCATCTTGGGACTCGTAGCAGGAATTCTATTTTTATTCCTTCTGCTCCGATATGACAAGTCCAGTAACCAGCGATACCCAGACTACCATGGAAGGGACACTCCTTGCCATGAGGTATTGTGAGAGAATTACACAGATTCTTGGCTTGGCTCGTTTGAGGGATCTGAATACGACTTGGTTCCTTTTGTTCAGACCAATCTGGCAAGATTGCATCTTACCTGTTCTACGATGCCTGCTTTGCGGAGAAGAATGCGTTTTGGACATCTGTCTTACACTTCCATCAGTCCTGCCAGAGGATGTTAACGCTTTGCTAGGTCCAGTAACGACTCATGCATCATGTTGCCCCCAACGGCTGCCCATTCTTATGACGGCATTCATTGAGGTCTCACCAGCAAGTCTGACTGAAGGTGAGATACAAGATATTACAGGCACACAGGTACCACCTACAACGGACATTGCTAATGCATCTAACGCTGACAGCGATGATCCCCATTTATGCACATTCGACCTGCTAACTGAAGTGGTTCCACTTTCACCTACTATGGTGGACGGTTTCTTTGCCAGCCTAGACGATCTGATGTTTTCTGCTGACACCGAGAATAACTTTTGAGTCATGAACACAGCGTTCTCTGAACTCTGAAATTCAGCCTTAATTTTTCAAAACAAATCTGACAAATTTTAACTTTTTCCAAAATAGAACTTGTTGGCACAAAATAATCTGCTTAAAGTAGAACTATTCTTAGAGAACAAGATTTCTTTATGAACACTTCCTAAATGACAATATTTGGCCTCATCCTAACTAACAAAACGGTTCAAATATTATGCTATGGGATGATCTCGACCTTTTTTCCGTAACATAAAGAGACATTTCATGAATGTGTTTTCGTATTTCATAAATGTTAGAATGTATGCTCTCATGCTATGCTTCATATCGGTTGAGACCTATTTTTTCAAACAGTTTATACTCATTTCAGGTGAAACAATCCTTTCAAATGCAAGTTTGTATTTTGGGTGGGATTGTGAACACGTACCTTAGATATGTTCAGTGCTTATAATTCTAGTGTTATTGAACTTAATAATCGTAGAGTGGGTGTTGTGTAGGAATCTAGGACCCTAGTGTAATTTTCTCGAATCATGCCCATATATAGGTATAAATTACCCTATCCTTATATAGGCATAGAAATCATTACCATATTTAGACTGAGCCTATGCATCCCAAATACGGCATGGCTACTTCCACTAAGTTCCGAGAATCAACAACGATTTCTTAGATAAAAAACCCTTCAGCAGCTAGGGACATCCCCTTCCTTGAATACTAATTTATCTAGGAAATCATGGAGTTTTCAAAGAACTGAGCCTTTAATAACGTTATTATGTCCAATCATACGTCAAACTCGGCGCCTTCAAGGTATAAATATGCCTATGTTTGCCTAGACAAACACACGGTGGTTTGGAGCAGATCGACTAACTACTTGCCCGACACCCTGCAGCAGCAAGTGCCGAAGGAAGCCGACCCTCCAACTGACACACTGAGAAGACGCTGTCTTTTCTCCTGCCGAGAAATCCAGCTCTAGTGTTTCCAGGCTACCCTTGCGGGTAGCTGGGAGATCGAGTTCAGAGAGAGAGATACAAGACCTCTTTTATTCTAAAACCAAGGTACGGAGCTGAATAGACCCTTAGAGAATTCTTGGAACAGATTCTTGGCAGAAAATACTAAACTTAAGATACACCTCACTTACTCCTTCCCTTGTACTAGACTTAGGTTAGGTACACCGGGATAGGCGTATTTTAGAAGCACCAGTTGAGTACTTTTAGTCATTATTTATCACTGTATGTATTTTATGCATTTTATGTATTCTATGTTATATGGCTTAGAAACCATACCATGCTTTTACAGTACTACTTTATAATACTTTTATATTATATGCCTTGTACTTTATAACCAGTATTACGATTGTAGCAGTACATTTCTTATGCTTGAGAAAGAAGACTGTTCAATAAATACTTTTATTGAAAACGCCCGTCTCTCTATTTTCTCAGCACCTCTGGTGAAACGAAGCATGCACAACTGACTGAGTAAAATAGCCATCTTTTGTTTCCGCTACTCTAGAGATTGATTTCTTATTCTTGGGAAACAAAGTTGTCATGTTTATGCAGTTGTCAGAAACTAATCCCTTCTTGTGAATTCGAGAAAGTTTCTAGTGACCTCTGAGCTAGCTGGCGCTCACAATTAAGTCTAATAGATTCGGCAGAGACCTAGTCGACCTCAGTCCTACGTCTAAACTGCAGGATATATTATTCCAATGCGCAGAGCCTATTGGGAATATAGAAACTACACTACATAACATGGGGGCGGTTGCATTCAGCAAGTAGTTTTCATTTGTGAAGCCGAGGTTGCATTCCGAATTTGATTTCACATGAAATCATGCAACCAAGTTTCTTACATTGAAATAAGGGGTAGGTGCTTTTCTAGTGGAGAGGATGTGGCATATGGCTACGGCGGGCGACTTTGATGCTGGGAACCAGTTTTGAGTGTGGCGGGGGCTCAAACATCCTGTGATTGTAGACAAATCACAATCAACCAGTGCTGAAAAACTAGTACCTCTGTAATGCAATTGGTGGTCATGTAAAGCGTGCTGATTCCTTAGGATCGAGTTCACGCTATATCAAAACAAGCATTTTCAATGCAATAGAACTCACATTTTTGAGAGTTAGAACTAATGGTGTTGTAAATGACAATGTGTTTTATCCATGTGTTTTGGTTTGTAGTGTATGTATGGACAGAGACTCAGCTGCAGAACTGTCCAGAGGCCTGAGAATGAGGAATTACCGATGGGACCAGAGAAGCAGCTGCAGCACTGTCCAGAGGACTCAGACGGGGAATTACCACCGGGAACAGAGACAAGGCGGCATCACTGCCTAGAGGACTTAGAGTGGAGGAGTTGCAACTGGACCAGAGAAGAAGCTGCAGCACTGTCTAGGGGACTAAGAATGAGGAGTTACCACTAGGAACCGAAACACAGCTGTACCACTACCTAGAGGACTTAGAAAGGGGGAGTTACTGACGGGAACAGAGAAGCAGCTAGCAGCACTGTGTAGAGGGCTAAGAATGAGGAATTACTGTTGGGGGCGAAGATGCAGCTGCAGCACTGCCTAGAAGACTTAGAATGGGTAGTTACTGACGGGACCAGAGAAGAAGCTAGGAGTATTGTCTAGAGGAATAAGGATGATGAATTATCACTGGGAACAGACACAGCTGCAGCACTGCCTCAAGGACTTAGAACGAGGAATTACCACTGGAACCAGAGAAGCAGCTGCAGCACAGTCTAGAGGACTTAGAATGAGGAACTATTGATGAGACCAGATAAGCAGGTAGTTGCACAGTTTAGAGGACTTAAAATGTAAGAATACCGACGGGACCAGAAAAGCATCTGCATTACTGCCTAGAGGGCATAGAATGAGGAACTAACGACAGGACCAGAGAAGGAGTTAGCAGCACTGCCTAGACGAATTAGAATGAGGACGTACTAATAGGACCAGAGAAGCAGCTGCAGCACAGTCTAGAGGACTAAGAAAGAGGAATTACCACTGGGACCAGAGACACAGCTGCAGCACTTCCTAGAGATCTAAGAACAACAAATTGCGCACCAAAGGCCCTGAACAACCTTACTACAAATCCATTGTGCCTTGCGGCTCTGCCACAGATGTCAAGAAAGTTAACAACCCTATGTGAAGCCAGGCCCCTTTATTAATGATGCTTCTGCTGGAGGCGCTTCCAAATGGGCTGGGCTGCAATTCTTGCTGAAAATAGAGATGACCTGTCCAGACCGAAGCAGCAGGCACATACCATGCATCTACACAAAACGCATGCAGCAAAGTAAGTGCAGCATACTGTTAATGTAGGCTGCATATTCTGAGCCAATCCTGCGCTTTTCTAATGTAAAGATCGTCTTTGAACCTGATCAGAAGCATAAAAATGGAAATTCGATCCAGACATAAATTATCTTCGGATAAGCAGCCATCAATTACTGAGTTTTCTGTGAAATAGAGACACTTTTTCTGAATTCCTGGCTAGCATTGAGGGTTGTGAAAACGAATTATTAAAATAAGATTAAATAGAACAAACTATCATGTTTGAGGAACAGTATTTTCACATTTCAGTGACAAACCATGTCTAATTTAAGTCAATTTCCCGTTTTCAAGATGAGAGATTTCACAAAAAAAATGTAAATGCCAATGCCACTTTAAAAAAAAAATGAGTCAACACTGTAATGGATCCGGTCTTAGCACACACATGTCTAAAAACATGGCAGGACACTAACGTATACACTGCACGTAAAGTAAATTACTCGTCAAAATTGAATGCCTGTTTCAGGACCATACAGCATGACCTATAAACATTATCTGAAATGTTCTGGCTTAATTTTGGAGATATAAAACTATGCGCAGCAAGCATTATTGCACATACACTAAAGGGCCCCTTACGATGGGGGCGGACTTTGCCGACGGTCTTCTCGCCCCCAAGGAGTCCCGCCACCATCATAATGTGGCGGGGGAAAAGTTATGCGGGCGGTAGATTATGGCGGGCGGATCGCCACCGCCATACGGGCAGTGGCGATCCGCCCGCTATCATAATGACCCCCTTAGCATCCTTTATCCTGCGATGTTAAAGTATCCACAATACAACAGGAGTGGTAATACTAAAGACTTTAAAAAATAATTTCGACACAAAGCTGTTTAAGAACCAGCAGTGCTTCTGAAGGTAAACTATTTTCAAAGAAATGGGGGCCTTCTGTCTCCGTGCCCCCTCACTAACCCCTTTCCCTGATCTCCCAAACTTCAGCTTCCATGCCTAACAGTCACACAAAAAGAAAGAAGTAAATAAATATGGCATGCGATCGTGTGCTCTCCAAACAACAAGGAAGGTGATGACAGTAACATTCCTACTCTGCTGTTTACACACAAGTAATTACAGATGGTGAGGGGCACTGAAGGAGGGGAGGTTATCTGGGTTAAATCAAGAAACACACAGGACATATTTGTATCCCCTAGCTGCCAAATGAATAATGCGAGCAACACGTTTTGCCGGAATAAATGTAAATACATTTTAAAGTTGCAGCATGTTTCCCTCCTATGAAGATAACTTGCAGTGAAGGACTGTCGCCCCCACGTTAAGTAATCATCTGACAGCGAGATGCGAGAGCCTGGCAAAGAAAGCCACAAACTGTCGCCCTGCCCTGACCAGATGCCTGCCATTTTCTGATCCCGAGAAGAGCTGAAGAGGGCTGGCCGTGGGATCTACCAAGGCAGGGAGGAGGAGGGGGAAATGTTCCACTAAAATGCTGCTTTCATTTGATTAAAGCAAACTGGGGTGGCGTAGTGGGCAAAAGAATGAAGGATTTTACCCAGATCTTTTGACAGGAGAAGAATGTTTGCATTGTCAGCATTCCGTCCATCATTTGTTTGCTGTAACACTTTTCGCCTTACGTGGGATGGGTATGCCTAGACGTGGGTCCCTTACTCACTGTGCCACTGGATTCAAGCTAGCCTGGCTGAAGAAGGGTGACATACCCTGAAACCGGCCCCAGGATGCTTGTTTCCGATCCTGGGAGGACCTGGCCTGGCAGTTCGATCTGGACTGTTCCCATGGGACACAAGGTCAAGACTGAATTGCATATGGCTGGGTCCAAAGTGGGGTGGCGTAGTGGGCAAAAGAACGATGGATTTAACCCAGATCTTTTGACTGGAGGAGAAGGTTTGTATTGTCAGCATTCCGTCCATCATTTGTTTGCAGTAACTCTTCCTTTGAATAACCCGTTGCGTGCTTCTGTCGGCCAACGGACGGCGCGAGCACTACCTCCGTAGTGCTGCGCACGTCCGTTTGCCAACGTGCCCTCCCACTCATCAAAGCCGCCACACCGCCGTGTAAACGGGTTAAAGGCACAAGCTCTTTGTTTTTGAATTGCTATAATGTTAACGATCAAAGAGAGACATACTGCTGAATGTGGATAAAAGCACGCCTATTATCTTCCTCCACATATAGGTTTGGTACTGTCTAGCCACACATTCCAGGGCAGCTCCAAACGGGGACTGGCTGTTGGTGAGCATGTTTTTTTTTATTGCAGAGTTTTATATAACGCAAACTTGACCCAAACCAAATCGGGTATCAGAGCCCTTTACATAGCACCAGTTACATTACATGAGGACACACATTCATTTTTGTTAGGCATGTTCTTGTAGAGGAAAAAATGCTCGAATTTCCTGCTGGTGATAAGTCAAATTGTGCTATTAAACTGCTTCACATATCTCTGCTGAGTAAATAAAAGGCCTGTTTTCCATCCTGCTCAAAATAGAAAGGCAAGGGGAACAGCTGTGCGACCAGTGAGCCTGCCCATGCCTGTTTATAGAAAGGCAGAGCTCAGAGCACTGACAAGATCATAAAATGCAAGCAGCTCTGGCGTAGAGCAGGAACACAAGAATAAATGATTCTCCAAAGAGCATATATATTATCAAAGCGTAAAGATTCAATACTTAGTCCCTGCTGCCTGGGAGGAATAAAAGAGAATAAGGAGGGACAAAGAGGCAGGACTGACCACTAGCAAGCAATGATTTTTAAAGGACACTAAACCAAACAAATAGAAAGCAGGGGGATGGCTTTAAGCCAACAAGAGAAGTTACAACAGGTCTCGAATGCTCGACCTAATGAAGAAGAAAAACAAATGGTAAAGTGTATCTTTTAATAATTTTATATTCCCGCAGTGCAGAGGCTTCTTTTATTTACATTAAAGTATGGCGGCCCAGGCATCTTCTTGTGCGCAGCGCGCCCAAATAATCTTTTTTTAAACATTCAATAATGGTGATCACTCATCTCATTTGGATATTTGAATGATGCGAGGGCACAATTAACACCCTGAAACCACATGTGTTTTATAGTTATGTCGGAAGTGCTTTCTGGGATGAGGAGATAAACATCCTATGAAAGGAAAAAGCACTAGTGTGAAGTAGGACTACAACTCCCACAAAGCATTTGGTAGTTAAAGCTCAAGATTGGAGCACTGCGCCCTTTGTGACCCCCCTTCACCCAGGGTCCCGGTCCTAGCACCAGTGACAAGTTATCCGTTCATGTAGCACCAGTGTACAAAATGTCTCTATGAGCCATTTTGAAGAGGGCTATTCTCAGTCACGCATGGGAATGGATGGAAATAGAGCCAAGCACATGAATAATTGATTATTTATTCTGGTAGCAGCAATGGCGGTGCAGTCAGCGTTGCATTCCCACGGAATGCAGCCAGGAGTCAGACTGCCCCCCTCCCCCCTAGTGTGAGGGAATGGCACAACGATTGACATTTACCTCTGCTTCCTTCCCTTGAACACTCTCCCCTCTATGTCTGTACAAGGCAAAGATGGTGTTGAATGGTGCAGAGCAGGAATATCGACAGAAATATCGTAGGACAATAAAATCGGCGCAAAAATATCGTGGGAAGAAATATCGACAACAAAAATGAAGTTGACAAGAATATTGACTGACAGGTAAGTAATATTGATTACAAAAATATCATTGTAAAACATATTGTTTACAAAAACATAGTTGACAAAAATATTGATGTATTATTAAGTTATGTATTTTAGTGTTTTAATGAGAATTGTTTGGTATTTTATTATATGCTTTAGAATTTTACTAGTTATTAATTTATTTTAAGTTTAATTCTGCATTTTTAGTTCCGTAGCGGGCTGTGGGTTTATAGGGGAATAGGGTGGGAAGTAATTTAATTATATAGATTTAAATAATAATTTATAGTAGTTAATTTAGTTTTTTAAAATTTTAATTTTGCGTTTTTAGTTCCGTTGCAGGTTGTTCGCTTATAGGGTAATAGGGTGGGAAGTAAGTTAATTATATAAAATGTATTGAATAATTAATGTGTTAATTGATTAATACTAGTTTAATAATTAGTTCATTAATTTCAATTAGTCAATGAATAATTAATTATCTTAATTGTTTAATTAATTTTAGGTGTGTGTTGTGGTGTTTATATGTGTAAATGGTGTGAAGGGTGGTAATTAGTTTTGTATTGATTAATTATTAAATATGTTTAAATGAATTACCATTAATTCATTAGTCATTATTAATTGTAATTGTGTAATTCATTTTAGGTGTGTGTTGTCGTGTTTATATATTTAAATGGTGTGAAAGGTGGTAAGTAATTAATATTTATTGATTAATTAATAAATAATTATAAATTAATTATCATTAATTTGTAATTATTAAATGTAGTGTGTAATTCATTTTTTTTCTTTGTTAATAATATTATATTTAAATGTATATATTAATTATGTTAATATTGTAAATTAAATTTAATAACAATGTTGATGGATTTGTTTTTTTATTGTTGTGGGATCCAGCCTTTTCCCTACTGTTGCACTCACTGGAGTGGGAATAGTAATTGTTAACCTTCCGCTATCCAGCGCTTTCCCTACAGTTGCACTCACTGGAGTGGGAATAGTAATTTTTACCCCTGCGCTATCCAACGCTTTCCCTACTGTTGCACTCATTGGAGTGGGAATAGTAATTTTCACCCCTCCGCTATCTAGCGCTTTCCCTACTGTTGCACTCACTGGAGTGGGAATAGTAATTTTTACCCCTACGCTATCCAACGCTTTGTCTATTGTAGCACTCTTTGGAGTGGGAATAGTAATTTTTACCCCTCTGCTATCCAACACTTTCCATACTGTTGCACTCACTAGAGTAGGAATAGTAATTTTTACCCCAACGCTATCCAACGCTTTCCCTATTGTTGCACTCATTGGAGTGGGAATAGTAATTTTTACCCCTCCGCTATCCAGAGCTTTCCCTACTGTTGCACTCACTAGAGTGAGAATAGTAATTTTTACTCTCTCGCTATCTAACTTTTTAATTACTAATGTTTTTATTTTGGTATTAAATGTATGTATTTTTTTTAATTGTTTAATGTGTTAATAAAATATAGATTTTTTTATTTTAATTTATTTATTTATGTGTTTATTTTATTTTTATATAATTAAAAAAAGTATAACTTAAATAAAGATTATAGTTAAAATGTATTTAAGTAAATATATGTATATGTACACTTTTTTGTGTTTATAATTATTAAATTAAGTTTATTTGTTATAGTTAAAATATATATTAAATGTAATTTATTTTGTTAATAATATTAATATTATTTAATCAATTTTATTTTAGTTATGTCAATATTATTGTACTTACCTGTTTAAGTATGGGAAGTCGATATTTTCGTTATCGATATTTTTACATCGCTATTTTTTTCATCGATATTTGTTGCATCGATATTTAGACATGAAACCGTGTCGAATAATAGAAGGGCTGCCATTAGATTTGGCAACAGACAGTGTGTCGTAACAGGTTTCCAAATATCTAACCCCTGCCTCATACACTGCTAGTTGACCTTTCATTGTGGTATTCTACTGTAGATTTCATAGCGCCACCTATGACAGGGCTTTGAAGCGCTTTGCTGATGGACAGCATGCAGCTCTGTGAAATACAGTGTTAGCTCGTAGACCTCGTTGTAACTGGTGCAGCTGATCGTATATAATGTGCAGGACCACTGGAATTACATGGTGGGGGTTGACCGAATTATGCAGAATTTTTTTTACATTTATGCAGCCCATTCTGTGGCAGCATTACGCACTATTTTGTGATTTTTTAAATGTTTTCACTGTCTGGGCAAGTGTCTCACCTCATTAGCATAAGGTTAACATCTAAATACAGCATTGAGCAACTAAAATGCGACCAGTCACTGCGCAGCAACACAGGTAGCAGGAAAAAAGACAAGGGAACCCTTAGAGTCAAAAAGGGACCAAGGGTGGTAGTGATTTTGAAGAGCCAGTGGTCCCTTTAAAGAGGAATCAAGTTTGATAGCCACAATACTTCAATTGAGCTTGGCTCCAATAGTGTCCAAATGGACGATAGTTTAATTATACAAGTATATAACAAGGCAAGACAAAATATAAACAGTAAGTGAGCAAGACGTGACAGGGTATTGGCAATCAGCCGATTTCCTTACCACAGGCAAGTGACTTAAAAGTGACTTTCAGTGAGGATATACGTTAATGATAGTCACAATAACATAGGCATCTTATACTCCACTGTATTCTTAATTTGCAGTTTAAAGTTTAAGATGTAATTGTCGACAAAGTTTTGATCCCCAAGGTGGTTATAGGATCATCATCAGGACTGAGCAATATTGCAAATGCCTGAGAAGTTGCTTGGTCACATGGGAGGTGCCAAGGCAAGGAAGTATGAGGGAACCCAAAATGAGGGCTTCTGAGCACATCGCGGTCCGAGTCCAGGTGGCGGCTTTGGGGTGAAGAAAGGGTATGGCCGGGTTAATGGTCACAACAAGGTGTCACCACTGGATGTGGATCCCAGAATATTGGGTCATAGCGTAGGAACTGGATGAAACTCCGGGTCAGTTTACGGCGATCACAGAGGAATATCTGAACCTATAATAATGCTCAGAGGAAGTTCGTGGGGCAATTTATCAAAGTAAGTATTCTTTATTGTTTAGGTTAATTAAAACCATTACAAAAAATGCATTAAAACAAGTCTCCACAAGAGAATTAAAAGAGAGATATAAAATAACAGTGCTTAAAACCAGTCTAAAACGAGGGCGGCATATTGCTCATAGCGGCTGGTTACAGCCCGTGAATTCCTCTTAGCCAACTACCTGGCATGTTTGTTTCTGTTCTGCTAGTTTCAGGAATTTCACCAGTTTTCCATTTAACGGCGGAAGACCAGGATCGAAACAAGTACATAGTAGATGCTCTAAATCTTCGACCCCTGTTCCGCACAGCCGGCATCTGGTCCCATAGTTCGTTCTCAGCCACGGTGGTAAGTGTGGAATGGCAGGTAGGATCCCTAGCCTATGTTTAAAAAAGACTTCTTTTATTTTCCAGCCATATCCCAGACCAAAATATGTTTGGAGCCCCGGAGTTTTGTATGTGCACAGAGTCATCCAGGCGTGACGCCTGTGAGAAAAGGTGGCTTTATCCACCACATGCGAGTGTCTTTTTAGGCTCTTGTTCACTGCGTGCTTAAATTGCGCATGCGATAGGGGGATCTCCCATAGCTCTTTCAGACCTGTGATGGTCAGGGACTCCTCTAAATACTTTTTCGCCGGTGTTCTCGAGGAGCTAATCAGGTATTGCCAGAGCTGTTGATTCAAGGTGTTTTCTGGAGAATTCCTTATTTTGTGCCAGCACTTTATATATGACCCTCTTCGTGCAAGCGTTTGGCTCATCAGACCAAGTTCCAAACGAATCTGTGCTTGTGACGTGTAGGATGGCAGATTAAAGCGAAGTCTGTAGGCCTTTGATATAGTTGTATCTAAAAGTTTTGCTTTGGTAACTCTAAGAGCTTCGCTGCCATACGTGATTGATGACTCTATTTTAGTTTTAGCCAATCGAAGCAGTGGCAGTAGAGTCTCACCTGTCAGGTTGGACTTTAGCTGTTTAAATGTCATGGTTATTAACAACCCTTTCCTCTTAATGGCCTCTAATTGGTTTAGAAAGCGGCCTCCTTTATCAACTATGATCCCAAGATATTTATATTCCGAGCAGTTGCAGATTACTTTTGTCCCAAGGGACCAGGTGTGCAGCGTTTTGTTCCTGGTTATGGACAAAACTTTAGTCTTGTTGATGTTAACATCTAATAAGTTGTCATCGGCGTATCCATGGAGTGTGTTAATCAGATTTTGTAGACCCACTTTCATGTGGCTGACCAAGACCATGTCGTCAGCATAAGATATGCTTGGCAGGGCTTTTCCCCAAAGCCGGAGGGCGTGGGAATTGCAAGACTCTAGTGCGGGTGGCAGGTCAGCTGTAAATAAATTGAAAAGGGTAGGGGCTAGCACATACCCTTGCTTTAGGCCTTTTGTAGTTGGAATACGCCTAGAAAGGCGTGAGCCGTTCCCAAGCTTTACCTGGACCCACGTGTCCGTGTGCAATTCAATCAGGAGACTTAGTAAGGACGAGGGGATCCCCCAAGAGGCCAGTTTCCGCCAGAGTATTCCTCGGTCAACGTTATCAAAGGCCGCCTTAAAGACCACAAAACAGAGGTGAAGAGCCTGTTTGGTCGCTCTTGCCTTGTCGATAAGTAATGAAATGGCCACCAAATTTGTTGTTGTTCCGGTGTCTCTGCAGAATCCCGTTTGGCTAGATGGTATTAAGCTGTGGTTTGTTGCCCATTCTCGCAACTGGGAAAGAGGGAAACCATGATGTGGGCTTCTCACCAGGTCGATGTCCGGGTCAAGGAGGCCAGTTGAGGTTAAAGAACCGATGTGTCCAGGGTAGGATCACAAGAAGGGAATACCCAAAGAATAGTGGATCCCAGGATTATATTGTGGGACTGTGTATTATCCCCAGGTCAGTATTTGGGTGGTCATAGGTAATTGTCCGGAGCCTAGAGTCAGGTGCGGAGGAGACCCGATGCGTCCTAAGTGGCGAATGCACTGCCGATTAGTGGAGTGTACGCTGAAGAGGGCATCCGACGGAGTCCGGCTATAACTGAGAAGCAAACCCTAGTACGGGTAGCAGCATTTTTAGAAATGTTTGAGCTAGAAACAACAAACTATAAGGTGACGGATTATGTGGCTGGAAAGGCAAATCCATAATCATGCGGAAAACAGCTGCCAAATCTCATATTTCCAGTAATCCTGGTTATTCTACACAAGAGTTGGTATACCACTCAGTTTACACTGCTTCTAGTTTAGAGGAAAGCTGGTTGTTAATTGTTGTCCATGCAGATAGTTTAGTTATGTATTCATTGGCATTCCTAATATTGGCTCTTCTATTAAAGGGAATGGAGGACATATCGTATTGATAACATAACATTAAGCACACAGATTTGGTTCTGCTCGCTGTTTTTTAATTAAATATTTGTTGTAGTCTGTGTCAATACACAAGATAATACACAGACCTCTTGCTTTGCTTGAAACAGGCCTAGAACTACTGTTTTGTCAAAGATTGGTCTCATTATATCGAGCAGACTGCTTTACCTCCGCCTTTAATCTCTTTCTGCAGCATGTGGTTTTAGATGCAATATTGTCGAAATATTCATGCGGTTACATGCAGTCATTTGTGTTAGTGCTGGATGTGCTTTCAGTCGATGGATGTATGTGGAATTTTGCTTATTAGGACAGAAATTTTTTTCTATTCCTCCCCGTGTTTTGAAATATGTGGATTGTAGGTTGCCACCATTCAGAGGGGGCCACACTGCCAACAACTGCTTGAGTGCCTATATATTAGTGCATTTACTGTGTGCTATATTATCAAACTTATGAGCGCCAAAAGGCAAGACATAATGGCTATGCCAATGCTTGTTTAGGAGGAGAAGACACAGAGGGGAATCATACAGAAGCAGCTGGATCCTAACCATGGGGTTGGGCCCTAGTCAAGCATGGGGATTTTCAACTCTATAACTGGGCCCCCAATCTGAGCTTCTTACCCTGACAGAGAAGAGGAGCCCACCCGGGGACCTCTGGAACCCCATCCTGAACACTGTGGGACAGAGCAGCCAGCGCACTTGGTGTGGGTTCAAATAGTGGGAGCCCATTATGTCCCTGTGACTCGGGAGGCCAAAAAACTAGCCCTTGGAGCCACTTCTGGTAGTCCTGGGTGCAGGTGTTGATGCAGGGCTCAAAAGCAGGGTTGGCCTCCGAGGGTTCAAGGCAGGCTCCAGGCAGCAAAGCATCCTTCCATGTACATCATCAGTCTGGCAGAGCGCAGAGCAGGTCACAGCAGCAGGCAGTACTCTGAGAGTCTTTAGAGGTACAGCAGCAGTCCGACAGAGCCCACAGCAGGTCACAGCAGCAGGCAGTCCTCTGAGAGTCCTTTCAGGTACAGCAGCAGTCTGGCCGAGTGCACAGCAGGTCACAGCAGCAGGCAGTCCGCTCAGAGACCTTCCAGAGGTCCAGAAGTGAACTGAAGAGTGGGTCTCAAGGTCCTATTATTATACACTGGTGCCCTTCTCCTAGAAGGTGTGAGAAGTTAATGGAAGGGTTCCTTACAGTTTTTGGAATTTCCTGACTCCCCTGCCCTGACTCTAAGCTGGCTGTAATGACAATAGTGAAGTAGTGTGGCTCACTGGTTAGAGGCGGCAGACCCGAGAGCAGAGGACGGCCCGGGACCAGGGTTCGATTCCCGGCGCGGCAGGTTTCTGGACCAGGGTCAGCGGACTCGATAATTCTCTCGCCTCGGTGCCCACTCTGATCAGCGATCACACTCGGCAACTCTGGGCATTAGCTTGCCTCATCTTCACTAACGGCCCCACCAGACCGCCGGGGATGCCTGGTCTCACCCTGGAGATATCCATTAAGGGACCATCTCTCAGGGAAGCCAGGAAGGGTTTCGCAGCGGTGGAAGCGCCTTGGGACCCTACGGGTAGGTAGTGCGCTATATAAATGCCTATACATTTACATTTACATTTACACAATACAGGGTCGTTAGGCCTATTGTGAGAAGTCAGGGCACTGCCGATTCAGGTGCAAGTGGGGGAGTGCTCAGCTTAGCCCCCATCAAGTCAACTGAAACACACCTAATCCCCCTTATTTATGACTGTTTGGGAGGAATTCAAAAAGTCTAACTGTCAGCTACACCCAGTCACGTGGCCCAAGACAGGCTGCAGGCACAAAGAGCTAAGGGCAGGAAAATGACAACTTTCTAAAATTGGCATTTTTAAAATTGTAATAATTAATTCAACTGTACCATTAACAAGCGTTTATCATTACAATTTCATAGGTACTGAAAATGAAATATCTACCTCCTCTCATTTAGGAATTTCAGTTTATTAAATTAATTCGAAATGTTATCCTATGGGAGGGGTAGGCCTCACAGTAGTGAAAAACACTTACCAGGACATGTAGAACTTTAAAGTACAAGTCCTACCTTTTAATTACACAGCACCCTGCCCTATGGGCTACCCAGGGCCTACCTTAGGGGTGATATTTGTAATAAAAGAGGAATTTAAGGCTTGTCGTTGGGGTTAAAATGCCAAGTCAAGTCAACATAGCAGTGTGACACTGCATTCAGGCTGAAATGGCAGGCCTGAGACACGTTTTAGAGTGCTACTTATGTGGGTGGCACAATAGGTGCTGCAGGCCCACTGGTAACATTTAATTTATAGGCTCTGGGTATATGATATACCACTCCAAATGGAACTTACAAGTAAATTAAATATGCCAATTGGGTATAAACCAATTTGACAATATTTTAGGGAGCGCACAAGCACTTTAATGATGGTTAGCAGTGGTAAAGTGCACAGAATCAAATGCATTTTTATAGATAGATTTTAGCATCCTTGTAATGTACAGCCAAAGTTGTCTAAGAATCCAATGGTTTAACTTGCTTTGCCCTACCCTTGTTATGTCTTTTATCAGCTTGTTTTTAAGTGTCGGTTGATTTGTTAAATAGGAATTGTTTGTATACGCATTTATGTGGAACTCCTCGGAGCTCCAAATCGTAATAAAATAAACAAGCACAGAGCCCTAAGGGCAACAACAGCAAACATCCAGCAACAATAGGAGGAGAAAGGCAACATGTTTGTCGGTGACCCTATAGAGAGGGCCATTTCCAAAAACATCAAATATTGCAGGAACTAACATAACACTGACGACTATACATATAAATAACAGTAACCAGATTTGTCTGAATATCCTATATTTAAATATCGTTATATCTTTAACAATCCCAGATTCTCAGGAACTGTTGCAGGACATTTTCCTCTCCAGACTGCAAGTTTCACTAACTAGTGGGTCTCTTATGCACAAGACTTGACTTAAGTGATTTGGATCAAGGGTTTTGCCTAAACTCCTGTTGATGTGGTCATCCTGGTAAGCAGCCTCTTTCCTTAGCTACATACACTTTGGCTTTTGTGCAGCTTCCCTTACACCAGTGGCGGCTCGTTTTAATGGGCTGAGAGGCCACACACCTTTTTTCTGGCCGCTTTGTTTTTAGTATACCAAGAGGGAATAATAATGTATCATTCACTCTTGATATAATAAAAATACAAACATCCTCTGGGTCCAATGGCTGATGCAGAGGCATGAAGGCCCTTGCACCAGTCTTCAGAAAGTGATCACCAGGGCTGGAGAGATCTCATCCCTGGCTTTGGGGTCCTGGCACGCCTCTGCGACTCCCCGATTTACGACGTACTAAGCATCACAGCTGAAGGTATCCTTGGGTGCTGCAGGATTAATACCCACAGTCCCCCTGGCTACCCGCCATTCAGCCTGTCACACTACCTTTCCTCCTCGTCACCGTGTTGGAAAAGGGTGGGGTGAAAGAGCAGTGATTAAAACCTCAAATCTGCACCTGAGCAGGTTTGTGGTTTCAGTTTCATGCCCCAGACCCGTAAGCTGAAAGGAGCAATCTTCCAAACCGGACCTGCAGCAAGGTAATAAAACGCCTTAAAGCGTTTAAATGTTGTGCACACTGAGCATATGGGTGAGAGTCTGTGATTATGGGTCAGAGTGTTTCTGTGAGAGATAGCGTGTATGTGTGTGTGTGCGTGCGTGTGTGTGTGCGCATGTGTGTGTGTGCATGTGGGTGGGTGTCGATAGTGAGAGAATCATTGGAGAAAATCAGTGAGTAACAATAAGCGAAAAAAGAGTGAGTATAAGTGTGAATGAATGAAAGTGAGAGAGTGAGGGAAAAGGACAGTGAACGTTACTGTGTGTAAGACTAAGTGAGCCACAGTCTGAGTGAGTCAGAATGAGTGAAACACAGTGAGATTTAGTGAGGCAGTTTTTGTCAGAGTTAGTCTGAATTAATGTGACTGAGTAGAAATAAGTGCGATTGATTGAGCCTAGGTGAGTCAGTGAGATCAAATGAATCAGCGTAAAATTGAGTGAGAATGAGTGAAAATGATTGGCACTAAGTGGGACTAAGAATGAGTGAGACTGAGTCACAGTTTGAGTGAGTCAGACAATGAGTTAGACTGAGCAAGTCAGAGAGTGAGTGAGTCAGAGCGAGTCAGAATGAGTGAGACTAGATAGAAACAAGGGAGAGTAGGGGACTCAGAGTGAGATTGACTGAGAGTAAGTGAGAATGCATGAGATTGAGTGACAATGAGTTAGACTAAATGAGAATGAGTGGTACTAAGTGAGTGAGTAGAGTGAAAATGAGACCGCGTGAGTGTGAGTGAGTCAGGTCGGGACTGAGTGAGGCCCCCTTATAACCAGTCAGAAGTCAGGTTATAGATGGGCCACATCATCTCCAGTTAAAGCATATTTCATGACATTGTCCACCGTACTCTCATAGGTTTCCAATTTACCTTAATATCACCAAAGGAACCATCATGGTCTTCTCGAACTCGAATATCCCGAAGCTATTTTATTTTTTTCTCTAAAAGTACAATCGGTGCAACGCAGTGCGCTGACGTCACTTTAGAGCAAGTGAAATAAGCAGATTGGCTCAATTCACTTTCACGGCTTTGGTGCTCATGGCATACCTCAGCCCGCACACTGAAACAGGCAAGAGAAGTATAGATGGAAAGCGCCTTCACCTAGTGGATCCCGGCTTATAGATCGCTATAGGAGAGCGATCCCAGAGCAGGGATCCACCATCAAACACCAGGGAATATTTTTTAGAGGGGGAGTGGCTACCTCTGGCGATTGGCTAATGCTTCCCCCTCTACATGCCCAAAAGTATTTCTGCCCCCACCCCGTGGGCAGATTCGAGGTTCATACTTCTCAGCAAAATGGATGGGGGCTGCCCTCCGAGACATCGGGCCTAGGCCCTACCCACTCGTCAGTGGCAGACATGAAGTGTTTTCTCCCAATGTTCCCCGCAGGCGGCAGAAAGCCCACTAGACCACCAGGATTTATATTTGGGGGGAGTGGCCCCCCGGGCAATGGGTACCCACACGCCCAGAAGTGTTTCAGCTCCAGTGGGGGGATATTGGAGGTTTTTTCCTCCAATCTGCCCTGGCGTCAGAAAGCCAACTAGACACCAGGGATGAATTTTTGGGGGACAAATGGGTGGGATCGGCTGGCTTAGGATTTGGCCACTAACCTCACACCTCAAACGAACCAGTACAGTCTTTCTGTCCAACCCAGGGGGCAGAAGAGAGGTCTTTAACCTCCAATATGACCCCAACAGTCTTTCTGCCCCTTCGGAGACTAAACACCCCCATCTTTTTGACAAGGACAGAATATTTGATTATCGATGCTGGAGGCATGATTAGATTCCCTTCAGGAAGCGTGCAAGTCACTGCGTAGTTATGAACCCCAGCTGCCTCAGCTCTTGCCATCACTGCAACATAGGTCACCACTCCTGGCTGCTGCAGATGTCTTCTCCCTGCAGTATTGCCACTGTAGGCACTAGCCTCAAAGTGTGACTCTGACTACCCACCTGTTCCACTCTGCGTGCACACATCCAGACCACCCAAGATGTCTTCCATTCTTGCCATCAGTCCATTCATGTTCTCCTGATCATCCTCTTTCCAGGCACCTAAATGGAAGGTGTGGCTGGACAGAATAGAAATGTATTTCGCAGGCATCAGTGTTTTGGATGAGAGGAAGAGAGACCTCTAAATTCTCACACCCCGTTGTCGGGTCCGGTCTGCCACACACTCCACGGTGAGTGCTTTGAATTAATATTTTGCACCATTGGTACACCCCAATTATGAAGATTTCATACTCTGCCAAATGAGACAGAACCTTGATCGAACAGTGGATGAGTTTTATGCCAGGCTAAAATACCTGGCCTGTGTGTGCATGGTAACTGATGATGCCGGAGACATCAGAGGTCAATCCATACAGGGTTGTGCATCTATGAAACGAAGGTGCATAGAATGAGAAACCGTCGCTGCCTGATATTTTGATACTCAGGCACTCCCTCAAACCCTCTAGTTTCAGGGTCTCCCATATGAAGGTAGCTCTCACCAAAACTTTAAATTGGAGCTTGTGAACATAATCAGTTAAAAAACCCAAACAGGCATCTAAACCAACCCAGAGCCGCTCATTTGGGCTTTGGAGAGGAAGTTTACCCCAGTCAGGTGCTTGTCCAGCACTGGGGAAGAAATGTGCAGCCTGCAACAAATTAAGTCAAATAAGCAACAGTGTGTTGATAAACCCACCCATCCAAGGAAAACAAGTGCCAAGGCAATCACACAAACATAAGCAGAGGTCCCACCTGAGGATGTAGGATAGGCATCAGTCCATGTGGTATACGCCATCGACCACAAACACCACCAGAAGTGTGCAAATCCCTACTGCAGTATCCTGGTAGGGAATCAACCAGTCCAAGCACTTACTAATGTCGCAGGGATTCCGTGCTCAGACAGAACTGTGCATAGAGGCTTGGAACATCAGTGAATTAGGGTGTGCCAAAACTCACCTTAGTATCCAAAAATCCCCTACCAGACTAGCTACAGTGTCTCATTGGTTATCACAAACTCCCAATGCTTAGACAAACCAGAACATGGACTTAGTACACCTCAGGTAACGTGGAACACATGAACACTCTTTCGTTATACAATCATTTCAATCCAGAACAAGGAGTAAAATAGAACACGTGCATATTTGAAATGTTTATTCACTAATGCAGTGTTCTCAAACACAGTATCTTAGCTAATACAATCAAACATATTATAAGAAACAAAGTAATCAGCATAGCCACTAGTCCATAGAACACAAACGGTGAAAGCATGGTATTATGCTAAAATGAATAGGGTTTAACAAAACCTAATTCTCACCCTCCCTAGCTAGTACATTATATTATATCTAAGAAGGTCTCTTTGGGTTTTAGCAGGGCGGGCCCATACCTCAAGATCCTAGTGGTAAGGGATCAGATCATTTCCACCAGCTCTCTGCATACGAAGCACCATCAAGTGTGTTTGTATGCTCTTGTGCAAAGCAATATAAAGTCAGAACTTGGCTGCAGCTGCATGTATGTTATGTCTAGGAACGTGCGAAGATCAGTGCTCATAACAACTACTGTGTTGAGATATCCTTGAAGGTTTCAGCACTCACTGTACAGACACAGCTCGCCAAGCAAGACTGATATCAGAGTAACAACATATTATTCTCGCATGAATCAAAAACATTCTACTAGGCTCAAAGCTAAAGCAACAGCTATGTGTCGTGTGCAAAAGCAGCAGAAAGGTAAAATGGCGTTTAGACTCCTAAAAAGCTCATGCTAACTTAACACAGCATACATGCTACATATATCTATATGACACCCTCCCTTGATCCCAGCACGTATCAGATAAGATAAGATAAGGGACTCAAATGTTGAAAGCAGAGTTCAATAAAATATTCAGTTCGAAATCGAGTAGGTGAGGAAAAATAATTTAGTCCGCCCAAAAATCCAAAATTTCACCAGCATGACAATGTAATGTCCACTGTTATTAAAGCCAATAGGTCTGATATAAAAAATTATCCATCACATTTTTTGAAAAGAAAAATTTTGAGAGAGAGAAAAAAAATTATGATATCAAAAGGCCTCAAGAGGAATCAGCCTAAAACTGAGTATGCGAAATAAGCAGCAACTGCTTCCAAAAGGAAGTCACTGTTATCATCCGAAAATAACTCAGCCATTCAATTCAATAGTGAGAAAGAACATACATGCTCTTCAATTACTGGAGCCTCTAGTACCATCAGAGGACAACTCAGTGGGTTTTCAATGAAACTGTGTGCCAAAAAATCTTGCGCCGCTGCAAATATATTCCAACGACCCAGAACTCCATGCATCGCTGCATAGACCATAATCCCTCCGTCAGAACAAAGCAATTCATGAGTAACTAAGGGACTCATGAGATGATTAAAATCCACTTCAGGAGACACCAAATTGCAGAGACACAAATCCAGGGCCCAGTTGAAATCGCAGCTCAGGCAATGAAAGACAGGCTGGACACAGGTGAAATAGGAAAATCGAAACGATAATCCATATGCTGCACTTAAGGTGGAAAGGGGCAGCGCACCATAGTATTCAAGCATCCTGTTGCGAAACAGTGCTAACTGCGCCAGCTCGACTGCGAACACAGGACGGGCATCCAATTTGAATAAAACAAAATAGTAACAAAAAGTCAGCAGCCAGCGCCAGTAAAACGGGAAATTCACCAAATAGGCTGGAAAAGATCGAATGGATGAAAGCAGGAATGACTCCAAATATCTTTTTGAAAGAAGTCACTAGACCACTGCTCACTATTTTAAAAAAATGAGAAAGACCCGAAGTGGAGGACGCGTTAAAGATTGTATGAATCAGCTCAGCGAAATGTAAAGGAAGGTCAGTGTTTAATAAAGCATGCACTTCTGTGCGGGTGTTAGCTACGTGAAGGACAAATGATTCGCGAGCAGATGTCAGGGCAACTTCTTTTTGTGACAATAAGGCTCTTATTCTGCTCATCTTATTGAACTCTGACTTCAAGGTCGGAATTCACGGCCAGATGGAAACATCCAGGTTCCGATGCGTGGGTGGATACAACACATTTTTAAAGCAAACCACACGCTCACTGACTGTTACAACATAAGCTATGCCTTTCAATAACCCACAGCAATCTTCATTATTTAAAAGTAAATAACTCCCCTTTGCTAATAAAGTAAAAGTCGGGACAATAGCGGGCACAGGTGTACCTTTTAAAACACATGCTAAATTAGGGCGTTCCTGATTACAAGAGCCATGCAATTGTATGTGTCTACACATTAATGAGTGATCAGGTGTTTCTGTACACTCCTCCCCCTTCAGATAAACTTCCTTTCCGTCTCTGAGGCACCTGTAAGTGAAAGGGAGTGACCAGGCTTCATGTAAATAGGAGCTACCAAGAGGCTCGTATCTACCAATGGCAAAATATTTCATGCAATTTGTAAACTGGAAAAGCGCAAATGGTAAAGTTATTAATCCGTGGACAAGCCACGTTGCAGCAGTGGCCTCTGCCACTGAATAGGGTAAAGACTCAAAGCGTTCAATGTGTAACATGGAAAAAGAAGCATCTCTCATTGAAAGCAAACGTTGTTTTTCAGTCAAATTAAAAGGTGCAAATAGAGATGAGACATTAATGTAATTCCAAGGCACTTTTCTGTTTCAGTGTCTGCAGGGTCCATGCAAACTGCATAATAGAACGCAATTGATTTTGACCATGGTACAAAACAGACGCTTCATCCTGTACAATTTCAACAACAGATGACACAATATTATCCAATGTGTAAATGCGGGAGGAAAGGGTGTTAATGCTGTTATCCACTACTGCAAGCACTTTTTCCAAATTAGCTTGATCAATAGCCCTAAGGCGGGTAGCCGCTTCAATCTGTGATGTTTTCCAAAGTTCATTATAAACGGCATAGATCCATCTTTTAGATCTACCTCTAGCCGGGACTTTTATGAAATCATTCAAATCAACATCGTCAGTCAGTTTAGACAAATGCAGTTTGACTGACGCCAATGTAGAGTGTTTGAGCCAATTCTGACACAATTTGCCTACTGAATAAGTGGTTACAGAATGGTCACTGTCAAAACGGGGATCTACTCTGACCTGTCTAAAACCCTCAGCCAGGCCCAAAAAAGGATGTTGGCACGAATCTGCACTTCTGTGCCACATCAACCAACCCTTGGGATCCAAACTGGATATGTTAAAGGATGAATTTAGCAAAAGGGTCTGCAACTCTCTAATCGAAAATTTAGTTGAATTTTCCCAACCCGAATATTCTTCCAAATCAGGGAAGGAAGGAGCATTTGATTTTTTAGAAGTAGCCAATCTAAAGCATGTTGTCGGTGAGATAGTAGAATTCAAAAACAACATATGATTTGGGATGAGACATGCACGGTGCAAAGCCTCAGTGCCTCGTACCTGCCAACTTTTAGAACCCCAAACTGATTTAAGGTCAATTGTTTCCATCCACAACTCGTAGCCACCAACAGCTAGCTGGTCTAGAAAGGACTTCGAATACAATAACTTGGTATCGGTAAGTCTAACTTTGGACATGGATTTATCTGTCATTTTAAAATAAAAGGACGCGGGATTGGACTGATTAAAGTCAGTAAATAAGTGTACTTTTTCAAAAATGTATTCGAGCTGCCTCTTAAAGGAGCCGGGCAATATTCCCACTGGGTATAATTCACAGTACTTCTCCTAGAATTAGTTTTATGTAAGAAGTGATTGCCAAAATGTTGGAAACAAAACAAATCACCATAATTAGCAGATTCTAAATATAAATCCCCAGCATCAAAGGCAGCAAAATAAATTTAAATCAGCAAACAAAGCCTCTACGGCCTGAACATCCCAATCATCAGAACGTATGTTTTGCTGAACCACATCCCCCATGTTAACTCTAAGCACATTAGGAACGTTAATAACTTCAGTCGGGCCATGGATTTGAAATTTAACTGCATCCCAGACTATTCCATCCAGGACAAGCCACGCGGTGATGTTGACAGAGGCCAAGTCTCTTTTCAATCTGTGGGCTGAATGTGATGAGTAGTGGGGAGCCAATGTTCCATTCAGATGTCTAATGCATGTTCTCTCCTCGACATAATGTCCATTGATGAATCGGAAAAAATAAAACACAAAACCAATTGACATAAAAAGATAGAGTGCAAAAAGCCCTAGCCAAATATAAGTCCAAGGGGGAATCCAACATTTTTTTTTAAACAAAGTCGCGTAGGCCCTTAGCCTCTTGGGCTTCCCTGAAGTATGTGAAATAGTGTCAAATGAAAATCGGGATTCTGTGGCTAAACAAGTTTGTAAATCAGGCATCGATAAGTCAGTTGGGTAGGTGTAGTCTGTATCATCAGGGCGAGTACCAGGCAAAGCACTCAATAAAGGACTTAAAACTGCAGGCATCTCAAGGGTCACCTCCGGTGCACGATCCGATGTAGAGGCCAATACAAAATTTCTCACCATCGAAGGACATGAGACTGCCGGTGTCATGCTAAGAAGAATCGGCCATTCTGTGTATTTTGACATTGTCAATGGAGATATACCTGTTCTCTTTACGACCTGGAAGTGGTGGTAAAACGACTGTTCTTGTGCCCTTCACTCCAAGCACGGGAACCGGAGCAAGGTAGGAGGGACCAAATTCCTTCTTGTTATCGATCTTCTCCCGAACCAGTTCTCCAACTTGGGGTAGCCAGCCAACTACCGGGATCTGCAACGCATCATCCGAAGCGGAGGGCAAATGTTCCTTTGCAAGACTGTCTCTCGTCTATTGTAGAGTCTGTAAAACATTGCAATGTTCATCTACGTCAAAGGAAGCAGCCGAACCAACCGTGTCTAGACGGTCAAGGTCCGATACATACATCTTGATACCAAAGAGCATTTCGTATGGGGTCCGCTCACCCAGAGACCTTCTAGGGAGATTATTAAGAGCATGCTGCACGCCATTAAGATGGGCCAGCCAGTTTCTGCCAGTGCCTATAACTCGAGCTGTCAGTGATTGCTTTAAGTCACGGTTCATTCGTTCCACAACACTATCACCCTCAGGCCGGTATGGAGACGAAAACTTGACTTGGACCCCCATCGAAGCCATGGCATCCCTATACGCCTTAGAGGCGAAAGCAGGACCCTGATCCGAATGGAAGGTACCACAGGCAAAAATTCCTACAAAGACACGCAAATCCCTGATGACAGTCCGTGAATCAGCGCTGCGATGAGGCCAGACCCATACAAAGCGTGTGCATGAATCAACTGCTACTAAGATGTACTTATACGCAGTATCTGAAGAAAAAGGACACAGTGATCTAAAAAAACACAACCTAATGGCTCATTAGAAATGAACAACTGTGTTTGGGGCGGACGCGTAGCAGTTGAAGCCTTAATCTGCTGGCAAATGTCACATTGAAGGACATAGTCACGAGTCTGTTTGTACAGTCCCCGCCACCAAAAACTTTGTTGTAACTGAGACACAGTGGCTGAAACGCCCGCATGCACAGACGAAACACCTTCGTGGGCCGCTGTGATCAGTGTATTTTTGCGATCCAAGTTGGGAATCAACCTCTCCCCAACTTCTGGAATTTTCACATAAGGAACCTTATCGGGACTTAAGTGGTAAGTGTACTTCGAAGGGAACCCCGTAGGATATTTACTTCCCTTCTCAGTGGCAGCAACAGCCACCAAGATATCATCATCAATCTTACTTTGGACCGTGTGACTGCTGCAACAAAAAATGTCGATACCGCCGATTTCGCTGCTTCATCAGCAAGCGAGTTGCCGACAGCGTGGACTCCAACGCGCTGTTGACCGAGAGTATGAATTACAAACACGAGTGGCAACTGCTCTTTAAGCTCAGCCACTCGGACCCAGATCATTTTATGTTTTATTGTGCTACCCTTGGAATCACGAAAATCATTCTGAATCCAAAAGAACAAGTTCTCATTGTAAGACTGGACACAGTAGTAAGAATCACTTACAATAAGTGTTGTCACACTAGAATCAGCGTACTCCAATGCAAGCATTAGAGAAAGAAGCTCCGCCAATTGTGCGGTGCAGTCCCCTAGAGTCTGCGTGTGCACGGCTCTGGACTTGAACTCATCGTTCACCATGGCACCTACCAGAATGGCGCGTGTGGAAACGTAGGCGTGTTTAGAACCATGCGCAACATGCGACGAACCATCAGTGTATATGATGCAATGGAAATCCTCCAAAGGCTGCATAGCCAAAGGTGCAGGATGAACAAACTCATATTGCAAAAACTCCTGCGACCGTAAGGAGGCTTCAAAAATGAACGTGACATACGGAGACGTCAATGATGCTGCCCATTGTATCCACCGAGGGTGCAAAGCTTTAGAATTAGGTACACTGTCTTTCGTAACTGCCTCCAAAGCAGGACACGGGGTAACCACCAACATGCGTTTTCCCTGTGACAGAGCGCGTTCCTTCAGAATCGCCATCTGTACAGCCGTCAAAACTTTCTCCACTGTGGAAAATCGTATTTCAGCCGAAGGGTACAAGTGTGACTTGTAAGCAATAGGTACTGTATCTCCTTTGTTAAAAGTAAGGTATGTGAAACCCACCTTCCCAGGGATGATTCTTATCACCAGGTTGGTGTGATTATCACGAGTCAATAAGTATTTAGAAGCGAGCAGATCGGCCTGCAAAGATTGCAGTACAGCCGAGTGCTCAGGCAGCCAGTTTGATTTAGTAAAATTTGGTTGTATCAAAGCATACAAGGGCTTGATACGCTGGGCATATTCAGGAATGTATATCCTCCTGAAATTTAAAAATCCCAGCAAAGACTGTAATTTCTTCAGAGTTGTAGGAGCGCGCAATTGTGCGTACTTCTCCAAGAAGTGAGGAGCTAACCCTCGACCTTCAATGTTGAGCTCGTAGCCCAGGAACAACACTGTGTACTCTGCAATGTGCGATTTTGCAAAGTTGAATTTGTAACTGAAGTCCCCAAAGCTACAAATTAAGTGGTCAACTCGACACAGATGCTCCCACAGTTCATCATCCGTGAGATAAATGTCATCCACATATGAATAAGCATCTGGGTCAACTCTCTCTAAGAGAGAGACTATGTGGGCAGCAAACACTCCAGGACTATTTTTGTAGCCCATCGATAAACGCTTGAAATGTTTTTGGACACGGCCGCAAGTAAAGGAGGTCCATTGGGAACTCAGACCATCCAAATGGTGGGCATAAAAACCGTTGGAAATGTCAAGTGTGGTTTTAAACCGCTTACGCACAAGACTATCCACTAAAGCAGAGCCGTGGGTATTCTGTACTGCACAGGTACGGCAATGCGAGTTTAAATGCCAGTAATCCAATACCAAACGATATGAACCGTCAGGCTTGGTTACAGTAAAAAGAGGGTTATTCATTGGTGACACACAAGTTTCAATAACACCTTGATATTCTAATTGTTCAAGGATTTCCGCAACGGAAGCCTTCGCTTCGCGCTTTATGGGATATTGAGGTTGTGGCTGAGGCATAGACCGCCAAGGAATCTCGTGGTGCGGGGAAAATTTATCCCATCCACAGTGCGTACGGTACAGAGCCGGCGGAAGGGCCTTAGCCCACTCTTCTGCAAAATTCAGCGCATGCTCCTTCGAGACTGTGTGCGCGAAACTAGGGAGGATTACCTCCTCCCCTCTCGGAGCAGCGAGCACAAAAGGTGGGGGCCAGTCAACCTTCGCTAACAAAATGTCATAGGTAGTCGTAAGATTCTCCCAAAATACCCCTTCTATGGTACGTTGAATGTCACCTTCAATGAATAAGACTATTTCATAGAGTCTGTCAGGGGGAGCTACACTAGTGTCAGCTGTCTCCACAACAACATAACGGTCAGTCGCTGTCACCTTCAGTAGTGGACGCAGGGCCTCTCGCACTATGGTAATCTCCGCTGCGCTGTCCAGCAAGGTCAGAGCCCATGTCAGATTCCGAAGCTGGGTTCTCACTATCTGTGGCATATCTGTGTGCTGTTAAAGCAGCGACTTTCTTTTTCTGAAACTGGGGTCTCTTCGGTGTAGAATCGTCCTGCTTGCCTTTAACGTCTTTTGGGCGGGGCTGGTCACGTCCTTGTTGACCACCCCGACCCCTGCCGCCTCCTCCAGCACCGGACGAAAAGGCCGATGACTCCTGAAAAGAACAAGGAGAGCGTTGGTCAGAAACCTGAAAACGATCAGGTGATTTTATCATCGCGCAGGTCATAAACACGTTCTGTGGGCGCAGGCAATGGAGACGCAGGACGAGACTCCTGTTTCTGTTGTTGTTGTTGTTGCTTTCTCTGTTTCTGTTTTTTAGGCCAATTTTGTTTTTTGGACTTGGGCTGGTCGTCGGCCTTCGACTTCTGTCCTTGGGGTTGTTTTATCTCTTTAGTAGAAAAATGCTTGAGACCCCTACTATTGCGGCCCACGGTTTTATAAGCCGCCACAATAATCCTCGCCAACTGCCGGGGATTTTTGGCATCGGGAATCGCCTGCAAAGCATTGGCTACCTGAAAGTTCACCGCATCCCCCTTGACATTAGCAAGAACGAGATCGGAAACCACATCAAAGGCGCCACAGAGATGCATACCCAATTCAACCGCAGGTTCTGGTCCGTGTTCATCTTGAACACGTTTAAGGACCGTCGGCAGGACAGTCGTAGACGGAGTGCCGTAACACCTCGTGTAAACCGCCGCAAATGTCTTTCTCCAGGTCTCACAGTCACTGACTTCAGGGGTCAAGTCCTTCGGTAAGCTAATTGTCAGAATCCTGGGTTTCTCACCAGGAGACGTGTTAGGAAATACTGTCTCCAGTTGGTCAAACTTCTCGGCAAGTCAGAAAGGAAAATCATCCTTTCCTTGGGGGAGCTTGCCCATCACAGCGTTGACCATAACGGGACTGAGCTTCATTCCGCCCGGTCCAGCAGGAAGCGCCGCACCACCCGGGGCCCCGCCCGGGAGATTGCGGGTAATGTATTGCACTAACGACCTAATCACGCTAATTGCGACCACATGTAGTCGTCTTAACTCAGCCACGTTACATGCTCCGTGCTGAGGATGAGGCGTAAATCCAGCCAAAACAGGCCAAGTTGCGCCTGGAATGGACAAAGGACCTAACCTCGGAGCTGATAATGAATGGGGTAGGGCCCCATTAAACCAAACTCGATGCTGCCAAGTATCAATAGGAATTTCCTGTGCCCTATATGGTGCATATTCTGCTGGCACAGCCGTGGGAGTGTACGTGTCGAACACACAAGTATTTGCATTCAGAGCCGGGAAGGTCATCCATGAGTAGAAAATCTGATACTGGTAAGCCACCTCTGCACTCACTACCAAGATCATGGCCATACCATCTTCGGGGACATTATAAGTCTGCAAATGATTGCGCACTGCAATGCGGCTATGTTGCGCAATGTCCACCACAGCCATAGGGACACAGAAAGAATAATGGTACAAAGTAAACTTTGTAGCACAACTGGGTAGTAACTCAATGAAAACGTTTTGGAAAGATTCAAGCTTGAAAGGACCTATACGGATTCAGGTAGGTTTTGTCCGACACCGCCGTTAACCGGAAACAACAGTGAAGGGGTTAAGGACTGAACGATGTACTACTCAAGTATCATGCAATAAGACCACCAACGATTGGGTGCCATGTCGTAGGGATTCTGTGCTCAGACAGAACTGTGCATAGAGGCTTGGAACCTCAGTGAATTAGGGTGTGCCAAAACTCACCTTAGTACCCAAAATTCCCCTACCAGACTAGCTACAGTGTCTCATTGGTTATCACAAACTCCCAATGCTTAGACAAACCAGAACATGGACTTAGTACACCTCAGGTAACGTGGAACACATGAACACTCTTTCGTTATACAATCATTTCAATCCAGAACAAGGAGTAAAAGAGGACACGTGCATATTTGAAATGTTTATTCACTAATGCAGTGTTCTCAAACGCAGTATCTTAGCTAATACAAGCAAACATATTATAAGAAACAAAGTAATCAGCATAGTCACTAGTCCATAGAACACAAACGGTGAAAGCATGGTATTATGCTAAAATGAATAGGGTTTAACAAAACCTAATTCTCACGAGAAACAAGCAGTCAGAGCAAATGTGCACATTACCAAATAGTTAGGAATGCTCCTAAGCTGCAAGTCAGCCGAAAGTCTTCAGCTGATTCCGTTTGCCTACACTGCTGAGGTGGACAATCTTCTGCAAAAATACAACAGCCTGTTTCATGGCATTGCCTATTTGAAAGGAAAGACTGTGCATCTGCAGATTGATCAATCTATTGACATCACAGAGTGGTGATTCATCTTCAGGCAAAAGCGGTAAAAGAGCTATGAAGGCTGGAAGAGGCTGACATAATCGAGCGAGATTATGGGCCCGCTACCTGGGTTTCCATAACTGTTGTCAGAAGGAAGCCCAAAGAGCCGGGAGAGGTGAGGTTGTGTGTGGACATGCACTTCCTGAATCAGTCAATCAAGAGAGAACATCAAACCACACCTATGTGGCTAGATTAATAAGTGAGATCAATGGAGCTAGTTTGTTTTCCAAAATAGATCTTAGGTCAAGGTATAATCTGCTGATGCTCGACCCCACTTTTTGATAGATCACAAACTTCTCCACACACCTGCCAAGAACAGATGCATACTGGGTAAGTAGCATTTTCCGTTCGAGGCATGCGAGCTGTAGATCACATGCTTTGCATAGACTAGAAAGCAGTAATCTCCCAAAGCGGTGGCTAACCTGTAGCTGTTGCAAAGGTTTGAAAGAGAGTACGTCGAACTGCTTGGCCCTCACTAGCTTGCTGTCTTGCTAACACATCTACACAATAGTGGGTTGTATGTCATGACAACGCAGGCTTTTACCCCGCATGCCATTACAACGCGGGGATTACAACGAAAGTCGTTACAACGACTTTCGCTGGAGGGCGTTGGATAGTGGAATAGTTTAATTTTCTATTCCAACTCCAGCCCACGTTGACAGTAGGGAAGGTGTTGGATAGAAAATTAAACTATTCCCTATCCAACAGCGCCCGCCAGCGAAAGTCGTTGTAACGACTTTCGTTGTAATCCCGGCATTGTAATGGCAGTGCAGGGTAATCCCCGCGTTGTCAAGGCTGTTCCCCCAATAGTGCTTTGTGAATTTGTGAGGTGTAGACCAAGTTGCAGCTTTGCAGATGTCATCTATTTTATGAGTGGAGTGCACTCTAGGGGGAATTGTTAATATTCTTTTTGCTTTTGCATAGCATGTTTGAATGCATTTGACTATCCACCTTGCAATATCTGATTTTGAGATAGGATTTCCTTTATGAGGTGGGGCAAAAGCTACAAAAAGTTGTTTTGTCTTACGGAAAAATATTGTCCTTTCAATGTAATAGAGTAATGCTCTTTTAACGTCTACGGTGTGTAGAGCATGTTCTGCCACAGAATCTGGTTGAGGGAAGAACACAGGCAACTCAACAGATTGGTTGATAAGGAAGGCAGAAATGACTTTGGGTAAGAACTTAGGATTAGTCCAAAGAACCACTTTGTTTTGGTACATTTGTAAAAATGGTTCCTGTATGGTTAGTGCCTGGAGATCACCTCCTCTCCTCAGTGATGTAATAGCTATGAGGAAAGCAACTTTCCAAGTGAGGAATTGCAGCTCTCATTTGTGCAATGTAGTAAGTAAAACAAGGGGACACCGATACGTGAACCTGGGGTTGATTAATGTTGTAGAAAAACAATGATTCTAGTATGGCAAAAAAGGTCCAAGGGAGGTAGTCTCCCATATGGGGACAAGGTGCGCGAGTCGTAATTGATAATTAATATCTTTGGGAGCGATAAGTAATATGAATAGTGACATGTAGGTCAAAATAACTTTTGTTATTTATTTTATAAATATTATGCAAAAAAATGATTCAGGTGCTCACATAGGTAACTGACAACAAGTGTGACGTGATAAGTGAAGATGACTTTAAAAACATGAACATCGCATTGACAGCATATAGGGAAACCCCTTGAGAAGTTATATAAAGTGTAGCAAGCTCCTGCTGTAGGGGGTCAACGGAGTTTCGATCTTAGCTATCCGAGATCATCTTCAGGACATAGAAATTCTGAGCAAGCTAAATTCAAACACGGACAGAGCCGGGGAATTAACTGAAGAATAGAGCAAAAATCACTGTAAGTCAGAGAGGAAAGCCTTGGACTAATCTGATTGTGTCCGCCCAGGCTGTTCAAACACTGACTGAGCCGGGGAATTAACTGAAGAACGGCCCGCCACGAGATTTCTGATCGAAGACCTTTGAGTCGAAATGATACATGGAGAATGGGAAAACGTGATCAAGAAATAACACCGTTGAGGGTGGTGGACTGCGTGTCGAAGGGAACCCGAGAAATGGTGCCGGACCAGAGCGCAGCAATTCACATCCGAACCCAATGGCAGAAAAAACAAATCAAACAATGGAGTCGATGCCCATTTGCACTATCACCGAAAGGAGGAGTCACCGGCCTCATGAATGGAAAGACTTCTTTGAAGAAAAGCAAAGTGCAAACATTCGGACACAACACTAGTGGCAGGCTGTGCAAAGCACGTGATCTACAGCTCACAAGCTTCGAACACTTATTCACAGATTTAAGGATTGACATGAGACCAATGGAAGGATCCCTCAGGATTGGAGACACTCCACAGGAAACTGAGATGTGGGAGGCAGTTTCTGCAGGTGAAGGAAGGTAGGCTGAGATGGCTTGAGTCAGCCCTTTCCCCCCATAGCCCACAGGAATGGAGACGTGTGTGGACATACACCCTGGCAAATGGTGTAACCATTATAAAATGTCTCTTTATCTTATTTTAGACAATGAACTGATGCTCCCAAACGATACTTCATGTTTTCATGATATACAACATGTAACTGATGACGCTGAACCACTGATGTTTATTGTTTGAAGCTGTATTGATAACAAAAAATTATAAATAAAGACCTTGAAAAAATGGATTGAAAAGAGGCTTTGGAAGACACACAAGGAAGTCTCTGAGGATTTGAAGAAGGACTCGGTGCCTGGAATGAGTGTTCAGTGACCCGGGCAGAGGTTTGAGGGTCGAAATGAGGCTTCTAAAAACTCAAGATGATGCTACGGACTGGAGGGAGGTCACTGCAGCCTGGAGAGAGATTTCTTATGATTAGGAGCAGATCTGAGAATTACAGTGAGATTTATGAGAACTGGATGGATGAGACCTCTTCTTATTTGAGGGAATTTACTAAAGAATGAGGCCAGGACTGGTGGCTTAGTGGACTAATGCATCTACTGCAGTTGCCTGTGTTACACCTCATGGTCACAGGTTCAAATCCTGGTCTGTCTACTCAGCCTCTCATCCTTTCTGAGGTCGATAAAATGAGTACCATTGAGTTGGGTAGCAATAAACCATCTGTTATTCAGCGCCAAGATACCCCTTTAGGGGTGAATGTGGCTTTACATATACACATGTTATGTTATTATATGACTTTAATGACATATCAATGATGTTTGGAGGCACTGAAGGGACACTTTAAAGACTGGCATCATAGTTAGGAAACTTTGAATAAGGTTTTGCATAACTCCTAATTGAGGAAAACGTGAGAGGAAGTTTCCAGAATGTGCTTGAGGTTTCGGTGTGTTCAGGGTACTTTTCTGAGGACTTCCAGTAAGTTTTATGAATACAAATTTGTTTTGTGAGGACAGCAGCTCAGTTCTGTAGCAATTATTTCAAGACTCAAAGGAGTTTTCTTATGACTCAAGGAGATTAAAAAAAATAAAAGAGAGTTTCCTGATGACACAAGGGAGTTTTCGGAGGACTTAAGTTTACAGAGGAATAAAAGGTATTTTCTGAGGATTTAAGGGGGTTTTTAAGGATGAAAAGTGATTTTATGAGGATATGAAAGTTTCCTAGCATTTTGTGTGAGCTCAGTAGTGGCATTTACACACTGCAGCAGCGAGAGCTGCTTCTTACACACATAGGAGGATAATAAACCAGCCTTACCTGAGCATGGTGCATCTGACATCCTGCAAAACAGAAAAACAATCACAGTGAAATCAGTTTCCAGAGAGGATGTTAAAGTTATGGCAGTATTTTAGGAGGGAAACACTTCTATCTATAGTTTGAAAACAGTGACTGGGGTCACATAACACAGCACATTCTGTGGTATAGTATGACTAAGCACAGATTGTGATATTATGAATGAGGTCACATGACATAAGAAACTGATATTCTAAATGGTAATGACATAGCACAGTGTCTCCCTGACCTCAACACTTTGGACCCAAGAATGATTGTAGTATAGAGGCTGTATAAACTATTAAGACCCTATACTCTGCAAATATAGTAGTTCTATCAAAATTGCATTTGAGGACCGATGACATTTTTGTCATGTATGCTATCTTTCATTGTCACTGTACATAGAGTCTTTGCAATTTGTCATGTTTGTACAATAGTCTATTATGTTTTGAAAAAGAAAACTAATGAAAAAAACAAATGAATATAACCCTGTCTTGAACATTTTGACTTTTTAGTTTTGTCTACCCAAATCAACAATTGTATGTTTGCTCAAACCATTTCTCAACAAATTTTAAATGTATTAAATATTGTTTAGTAATCAAAATTCACCTGCAGGCAAAATAGTTGACCTGTGGATAAAAAACGTATACAATATTGAGGGTCCCAGAGGCAATTATTCACTGCTTAGATTTTGTATGTAAACATTTTCTTTTTAAATGTAGGGAGTCTGCGCGATTGAGGGTGAGAGTCTATTTGTGTGAAACAGAGCATGTGTTTGTGAGTGTATGTATGTATATGTGAACATGAGTGTATGAGTGACAGGTAGTGAGTGAGAACCACTAAAAGGTAGTGAGTGATAATAAGTGAGATCGATTGTCAGTGAGTTGCCAGTGAGTATGAGTGAATCAGAATGAGTGAAAATAAGAGTGGGTGCACATGAGTGAGAAACTATTATTGAATAAGAGTTAGAGTGAATGTCAGTGAGCGTGAATGAAGGAGAGAATTAGTGAGTGAGAGTGTGTGAGAATGACAGTTAGTGCAAGTGAGTATGAGTAAGTATGTTGGAGTCAGAGTGTTAGATTTGGGGGTCTCTAGTTGGCAGAGGTAGGTACCTTTGATTAAATAGGGACCCTTGCGTCTAGTCAGAGAAGGGGGTACACTCCTAAAACCTGCTCACCCCATTGGTAGCTTGGCACGAGCAGACAGGCTTTTCTCAGAGGCAGTGTGTAAAGCATTTGTGAACACATACAGTTACCCAGTGACAACACTACAGATAGACACCACACAAGTTGTAGTATAAAAATACGAATTTTTATATAGACTTAACACTAGACCACAAAAGACAAAAATCCACAATACTGTACTTAAAATGGTAGAATTAGCTTAGTTATCTTTAGATGTTAAAATGCAACACTTTGAGTCAGGATGTGTAACGCTATACAGCAAAAGTGTTGCAGGGAAGGTGATGCATCGGTTCCTTACACACAAGAACAGTGATGCGTTGGGTCCCTACTGATGCGTAGCGGATGCATACGTTCTTCTCGGCGTGGAGAGGTGATGCGTTGGTTTCTTACTGCGCTTCCGTGGGGATGCGACCATCAGCACCATGATGCAATGAAGATCCGGTGCAATGAAGAAAAATGACGTCTTCTCCTTGATGCGACACGATGCGTGCACACCTGACAGCTGTGCGGCGTCTCAACAATTCTTCTGAGCCACAACAGGCCCTGCGACGCGCTTCCCGGTGGTGCGGCAGTGTCTGATGCGACGTCGATCCCCTTCTCCGGCGATGCGAAGCACTTCGGCAACTATGCGACAGCTTGCAGCGGCGATACGCTTTCCCAGCGATGCGACAACAGCGACTGCGACGCGCTTCTCCAATGATGCTGCGGCGTCTGGTGCGACGTCGATCCTCTTCTCGGGCGATGCGAGGTGCTTCGGCGTTGTGAAGCGACTGCGGCTGTTCGGCGACACTCTTTTCCTTCGTGAGTCGCACTTCCAGCGCCTTGCGATACGCAGTCCCTCAGAAAGCCCCACAAAGCTGCAGGCACTTCCAAAGAACTCTTGGGGAGCTGGTGGTTGAAGTCTTGTCCGTGAAAGTTCAAGAGGAGGCAAGCACTTTCTCAAGTCCTTGAAGATCCTTCACAAGTTGATGAAAGTACACACAAAGTTCCTCTGTCCTTCCTTTGGTGGTCAGGCAACCACTGCAGGTCAATCCCCAAGCAGCACTTCAGCTTAGGGATAGTCTCTCCTCGGTCTCTCTGGTTCCTCTCCTCAGCAAACGTTTCTTCTTGTTTCCCAAAAGTGATCGTTCTGGGGTCTCGGTCCCCTCTTTTATACACAGTTTCTCTTTGTTCTCTGAAAGCAGAGAGGCCTTTGCCTAGTCCAAACTAGTTCTTGTCAGTCCTGACTACTGTCCCAGTTTCAACTCCTCCCACCCATCTGCATGCAGATCTCTCTATTCAGCCCTGTGCTGACTCGCCCTGTCTCCTGGAATCCACCAGCCCGTCACTCAAACACCAGACAAGAATACAACAACCTAGCAGAGGCAGGCTTGGATAGTTAGGCAAGAAAGTACCTACTTTCTAAAAGTGGTATTTTAAAGACAGAATGTTAAAACCAACTTCGCTAAAAGATGTATTTTATCATTCTGAGTTCAGGCACACTAAACTCGAATTTCTACCTAGTTCCCTGAGTCAGCTAAGATTATATGATGTAATAATCAAACTGCCAATTCTGGCCTATGGGGAACAGGTAGCCTTGCAAAAGGGAAAAACAAAAAAGGCTGTAATTCACTATTAGGACATGCCACACACACCAGAGCATGTCATACCTTATACTTACATTGCACCCTGCCCTTGGGCCTACCATAGGGGTGTCTGAAATGAAGAAAAGAGAAGGTTTCGGGACTGGCAAGTGGGTGCACTTGCCCAGTCAACATGGCAGTACCAGACTGCACACAGGCTCTGCAATGGCAGACCTGAGACACACTTTTACAGGCTGCTTCTGTGGTTGGCACAACCAGTGCTGCAAGCCCACCACCAGCATTTGATTTACATGCCCTGGGCACACTCAGTTCACTGTACTAGGGCCTGACCAGTAAATCAAACCAGCCAATCATGGAGTCAATATTCCACTGTGGATCTTTCTGACACTCAGATCTCTTGCTGGTTAAAAACAGCAAGCAATCACTTTGCCCCTCCCCAAAAAATTAAGATAAACCGAAAGGCAGAAGCTCATAAATGGTCCTCTACAGAACTAAAGGAGATGAAATTATTACTCCGCCAGAAGGAGAGGAAATGGAGAGCTCGCTATGACCCAGGAGACAAGCTCCTCTATAAACAAGAGCAGGTGGAATATAATAAAGCTATCAAGGCAGCCAAGGTCGAATATTTCTCCTCTAAGATCTTAACGTCTACTAATAAATCGAGAGAGATCTTTTCGATTGTGGATGAACTATCCAACCCTGATAGAGTGTTATTCAAACCAATTCCTACGCAGGAATTATGTGATAAGTTGAATACATTCTTCCTTGAAAAGATCGTAGCAATTAAAGCTAGCATTGTATGCTCTCCATCAGCCGAGATTCCGACTGACTCCTTTAGGAATATCTGTACCATGGACAGTTTCCCTACGATTGATGCTGAATCGTTCATCTCCTTACTGTCTAAAGTTAAATCTGGATCTCCTCGGGACTGTTGCCCCCCAAACATAATGAGGGAAGTATTCTCCATTATTCCTCAACCTGCCCTATCTCTATTAAACTCATCACTTACTCAAGGTTGCGTCCCAAAATCATTTAAGGACGCCACAGTGGTTCCTTTGATAAAAAAGGTCGGCGCCGACATGTCAGAACCATCTAATTATCGCCCATCTCCTTGCTTCCATACTTAGTTAAGGTCTTGGAGGCACATGTCGCAAAATGTATGTCCTCCTTTATAGAACAGTCTGGACACTTGGATTCCCATCAAGCCGGCTTCCGTCCAGGCCATTCAACTGAGGTGGTCATCTTGGCAGTTTTGGACGAGCTCCGTAGGGAGGCTGACACCGGAACCCCTCAAGCTTTGGTTCTTTTAGTTCTGTCAGCCGCGTTCGACACGGTGGACCATAAGATCTTGGTGGACCGTGTCGGACGTGCAGGCTTTCAGGGCAAAGCCCCAAGTTGGGTCACCTCCTTTTTGGAAGACCGCACACAGGCTGTTCGCCTGGCTAACTTTAAGCGTCGGGGATGAACACCACATGTGGGGTTCCCCAGGGTTCCTCTTTGTCCCCACATCTGTTCAATCTCTATCTGCTCCCCCTGATCAAAGCGTTAAAACAGAGGAAAGTAACAATATTTAACTATGCAGATGATCTGCAGCTTTCTTTCACCATAGATAATTCCATTGAATCTGTCACCAACTTTCAGGATACTATGGTGTTCATCCGCCATTGGATGGATTATAACCACCTGAAGCTGAACCCCGGAAAGACGGAGGTACTGCTGATAGGAGATAGTCGTATCTCCTGGGGCCCTCACTACTGGCTGGCAGAATTAGGTCCCTTCCCCAAACCCTCCGCTTCCGTAAAAAGTCTGGGGGTGACTATTGATAGAGATCTTTCTCTGAACACCCAAGTGGGCACAGTGGTTTCTAAATGTTTCTTTCAATTGCGAAAGATCCAGAAGATACATCATTTGCTCACCCAGGCAGCACTGATACAAGTTGTGATTGGCCTAGTTTTGTCCCATCTAGATTATGCAAATTCAATCTATCTAGGCCTTCCCTCTTATCAGATCAAGAGGCTCCAGCTTGTACAGAATCAGGCAGCACGACTGATTTACCAGCAGTCCAAGTGGCAATCGGTCAGACCCCTGATAAAACAGCTACACTGGCTCCCACTGCTTCAACGGGCCACCTTCAAAACTGCTTGTCTCACATTTAAGTCCCTAAATTGTTACAGTCCTATTTTCATCAAAAACTTGATCTTGAGATACATCCCGACTCGTGATCTCCGTTCCAAACACCAAAATTTGTTGGTGAGCGCAAAGTTCAAGCGGAAGCGACATGGCGGGTGTCGCTTCGGATATCTGGCGCCCCAACTCTGGAACTCACTCCCATGGGAGATCCGTTCCTGCCCCGATCTGCTTCAATTCAGAAAGCAGCTCAAGACATGGCTGTTCATAGAGGCACATGAGTAAACCAGCCCCACTGCAGTCAACTCAGAACAGCTCAGAACAGCGCCATGAAACCTTGGTCGAAGTGCGCTTTACAAATAGGTTATAACATAACATAACATAACATACATCAATTTACAATAGGGAGAGCATATGCACTTTAGCACTGATCAGCAGTGGTAAAGGGCCCAGAGTCATAAAACAGCCAACAACAGGTCGGAAAAAAATACAGGCAGAAGGCAAAAAGTTCAGGGATGACCCGGCAAAAAGGGCCAAGTCCAACAGTAAGAATGAGTGAGAGTGTATAAACTTTATAGTTTAGTTAATCCGCCATTGGATGGATTATAACCACCTGAAGCTGAACCCCGGAAAGACGGAGGTACTGCTGATAGGAGATAGTCGTATCTCCTGGGGCCCTCACTACTGGCTGGCAGAATTAGGTCCCTTCCCCAAACCCTCCGCTTCCGTAAAAAGTCTGGGGGTGACTATTGATAGAGATCTTTCTCTGAACACCCAAGTGGGCACAGTGGTTTCTAAATGTTTCTTTCAATTGCGAAAGATCCAGAAGATACATCATTTGCTCACCCAGGCAGCACTGATACAAGTTGTGATTGGCCTAGTTTTGTCCCATCTAGATTATGCAAATTCAATCTATCTAGGCCTTCCCTCTTATCAGATCAAGAGGCTCCAGCTTGTACAGAATCAGGCAGCACGACTGATTTACCAGCAGTCCAAGTGGCAATCGGTCAGACCCCTGATAAAACAGCTACACTGGCTCCCACTGCTTCAACGGGCCACCTTCAAAACTGCTTGTCTCACATTTAAGTCCCTAAATTGTTACAGTCCTATTTTCATCAAAAACTTGATCTTGAGATACATCCCGACTCGTGATCTCCGTTCCAAACACCAAAATTTGTTGGTGAGCGCAAAGTTCAAGCGGAAGCGACATGGCGGGTGTCGCTTCGGATATCTGGCGCCCCAACTCTGGAACTCACTCCCATGGGAGATCCGTTCCTGCCCCGATCTGCTTCAATTCAGAAAGCAGCTCAAGACATGGCTGTTCATAGAGGCACATGAGTAAACCAGCCCCACTGCAGTCAACTCAGAACAGCTCAGAACAGCGCCATGAAACCTTGGTCGAAGTGCGCTTTACAAATAGGTTATAACATAACATAACATAACATACATCAATTTACAATAGGGAGAGCATATGCACTTTAGCACTGATCAGCAGTGGTAAAGGGCCCAGAGTCATAAAACAGCCAACAACAGGTCGGAAAAAAATACAGGCAGAAGGCAAAAAGTTCAGGGATGACCCGGCAAAAAGGGCCAAGTCCAACAGTAAGAATGAGTGAGAGTGTATAAACTTTATAGTTTAGTTAATTAAAACCATAACAAAACCAAAAGTGAAAGAAAATTGTCCATTACAACAAAATCGATAAGATTCTTCATAGTACTTTTAAAGCACAAAATTTAAAATGATGCTGGTAAGAGCTTTATCAGATTGCTCGTCGTTAAAATAATTAATAATACAGAAAGTCTTATTTTAAAATTTCAAGAGCTTTCAGAAGCGTTTCAAAGGCTATCAAGAACTTTATCAGTTTACAATTGATTATTGGGTCTGTTGAGTCTAGAGCACCAATAAAGGCCGATCTACAGGTGCGTAGTCTTTTGGCCCTAAAAATGTTCTTTAAAAAGAGTGTGCGCTCCCGGTTCAATGATTTACAGTGGCATATAATATGGATTATATTTTCTTTTGTAGTGCCACATAGTCGACAGGCGTTTGCATCTGAGCGTTTCCAGACAGGATCATCGGCCAGAGTTGGTAGATTGCCAAATCTCACTGCCATCAGCCTTTTTTTTTATAAACACAGAATACGTTGATGCTAGGTAGGCAGCCAAGGTGAGATTGTTGTAACTGTTAATCACGGTCCAAGAATGGGAGCGGACAGCAAAGATAGCTTTATCCGTAATTAGTGAGTGAAATGTGGCCGCTTTATTTAAAACCTGTTTAAAGGATGCGAATGGCAGGTTTTTTTCCCACAGGTTTGCAGTGCATGTTTGGTCCAGAGCGCCAGTCAGATATTTGTTTGCTGCAGAGTGTTGTTGGCTTTCTAATTCCTGCCATAACAAGCTGTCCAAGGTGTTATTTATGGAGTTCGTTTTAATTCTATACCATACTCGGATACTTGTGTAGAGTCTTCCCAGTGACTCGTTCATCAAGCTAAATTCTAAACGCGTCTGGGCGGGTGAAGCTGAGCGTGGGAGTTGTATGACCTTCTTGTAGATTTTTGTGGTAAGGCTGTTTAGGGTGATATCATCCTTGCCCTGCATAGCTATACTAGCATAAGATAGAGTTGGAAGTACTTTGGTTGCCATCACTGTTAGTAGAGGTATAAGCGAGGGGCCTTCAAATTTTTTTGCCAGTAAGCTTAGTGCGAATATTAATGCCCCGGCTCTCTGCTTCATGTATTTTTTTGGGGCGTTTAGAATGAGTTTGTCATCGATGTAGTATCCTAGATATTTATAGTTTGATACTCTTTCCAGTCATTTTCGTTCAAGCTAGATGTTAAGTTGCGCTGTACGACGGTTGGTTATTGACATAATTTTTGTCTTGGACAGATTCAGAGCAAGGTTCAGAGCAACGTTAAGAATTCTGACGTTACTGCTAGTAGTCTGGACAGGCCCACTTTAGTTAGACTCAGGAGCACAATGTCTTCTGCGTAAGCCAAATGAGTAAGATGAAAATTACCACGTTTCGATGCGTGTGCATTGCAGTTGTTTAAATTTCCCGAATGGAATGGAAGCGGGTATCTTGGAGCGATTGGCTGTGATAGTTGAATGCCCCATGCTTGGAATATCTCCGTTTTCCCTAGAATAGATTGCACTATGGCAGCGGATTTCCATGTTGTCATTGTTTGTTCGTTCGTTGTTGCATTAGTGCTGCTTAAGAATTGAACCCGGTCTAAGTCAGACGATTTGATGGTGCTTAGATCCTTAATTTCTTCCATCAATTTTAAGATATTGCCCCTGTTTAGGATATCATGACTGCCTTGGGTCAAGTACTCTGGAGTGAAGATAATTTGGAAGCTAACGTTGTCTGCTTTGATGGTATCTGATAATGGCTGTGTTGCTGCCTCTTCACTTGGCTGTGACGCTTCGTTGTTAGTAACACAAAAGCTCAGCTTTGTCTGGGTCGGATTGCGCTGGGTATCAGATGTTGATGCAGCTTTATTGCTGCCTTTTCGCTTAGCCGTGACGTTTCATTGTTAGTAACACAGAAGCTCAGCTTTGTCTGTGTCACGTTGCACTGGGTGTCAGATGTTGAAATGTAGGGGATTGACCCGGGGTTTTGGGCAGTGCCATGTATTCCCTCTTGGTGGGCTATTTTTGTATTGTTGGCTTTGAAGCAGTGCTTTTCAGCTTCGCTCTCTCTCTCCTTCTGTAGTTGGCTACTAACGCATTCTTGAACATCTTTATTTCCCTCATGATGTGCTCGTAATTGAGCCTTTTGGGGTTTTAATGATGGTGTTGTGTTGAGCGATTGCTTCCACCAAGCCGAGTTTATTGGTTCCATGACCGGCATCGGGTCTTTAGATGACTGCCCATTTAAAGAGCTCTTTGACTGCTCATTGTCCGCTTGGACGATAGTTTTGTTGTTGTCAGTCGCCGGGGATGTTTTGTGTTCTGTCCCTTTTGTTGGGAAGCTGGTCAGTTTTGCGGCGGGCTTTTGCTCGGATGTTTGCGTCGATTGGCGGATTTGCTGCAATCCTAGTGAACTTTGGGGCTTGGGTTCCATGGTTGGTGACGTTGTGTTAATAAGTTGTCTGCTGGCACCTGCTGTTGCATCTTGAATAGTGTCTCTTATGCCGGCCTCTGTCGTATTTTGTATATGTTGGTTTAAAATATTGGATAAATACTGTGGCATCGGTGCACGTCTTCTTCCATTTTTTTATTTCTTGCTTTTCTTTTGTCTTTTCGTTAAACTTTGTTTCGTTAGTCTCAATCTCAAACTCCTCAACAAAATTCAACCGCACATCCCACAAAGGGATCTCCAACTAGCCACCCAATCTCTGGTGTTGTCCAGACTGGACTATGGGATCGCAACCATATCAGGCACAGGCCTTTCACACCTTGCACCAATGAAAACCACCCTCAATGCAGCTGCCAGATTGGTCTCAGGGGCAAAGAAATTCGACCACATATCCCCCGCACTCAAAGACTTAAAATGGCTCCCAATGGAAATGCGCGCCAGCTTCTGAACGGCCTGTCTTACACACAAAGCCTTGCACACAGGGAAACCGGAATACCTAGCCTCCAAACTCAAGAGAGCGGGCCAATCCAGAAACCTCAGAAGTTCAAACTCCCTACTACTCATACCCTTGAGAACCCGGAAACAAAAAACCGCAACTCGCTCGTTTGCCGGCAATGCCCCAAAAATCTGGAACTCCATCCCAGTGGACATCAGGACTACAGCTTCCTTTCCAGACTTCAAGAGACGCCTAAAAATCCTCTACCTCAACCGCGCATTCCCGAACTCTACCTCAGCAGCCCACCCTGCAACTATGTCTACCTCATAATCACTACCTCAAACACGCCCCTCAGGCGCCAAATATCAATGTTAATCCTTGAACTTGTATGAAACTTTTTCTTGAGATACTGCTCTACACTTGTTCCCTCCAGCCGATTGTAAAGCGCTCCGATACCCTCGGGTCTGGCCAGCGCTATAGAAAACTCCAAAAATAAAAGTTAGCTTGACAGTGGTAGATTCCGTCGTTGGTTTTTCAGTTGTGTCGTCGCTGATTATATTGATTGCGTGCGTGGATGTCTGTAATTCAAGTGTTTTTTCTTCAGGAAATCTATTGCTGCCGGATTGTTGATCTTCGGGTTTGGCGCTGTTTAGACTATCAGTGGCTCTATTGCGGCTAATTGCGCGTTTGTTTAGATTAATAATCTGATCAAGGACCATTGGTAGGGTGCTCAATTTATCAAGAATTGGGCCGCAAGGGCAAGTTGGATGCTGTTCGGTAGAGTTAGCTTGGGCTCTTTTAATTAAGGTGTTAAGATTATCCAATTTTGTATTTATTCCTGCTATATAGGATGCAATTATATTCATCAAATCAATTTGGATGTCCAACTTGTTGGATTGCATTGTTAACGTCGCCGTAGCTGTTTGTAAGGCTTGCAGGAAGGGTGCTACGAGGGTCAGAGGCTCGTCGCCTTTGGATGAATTTGTTTCTACATCGTGTATTAAGGAACTGTTATGTTCCTTCGCATTATTGAATGGAGCTTGTTGCCCAGCGGGGACCGTTGAACCGAATGCGAGATTGTTATTGCTCAGAACTGGTGGGTATGGGGCCTCGTCTACCTTGAGCTTTACGGGCTCTGCATTGGATTTTTCCTGGTTCAACCGTTGGTCAGGGGCTTTTTCGGGTGATAGCTCTCTCTCTTTAATTTTGTCAAGTAATTGGCTAGTGTTAGACCATTGTTGCGACAAATTATTAGGGTTTGAATGGAGTGTAAAGTTTTGCGTTTGTTGCGTTAAGTCCCTTGTTACCAGACATAGGCTACTAGTTTATTTTCTTTGCTTGTCTTGTGCCTTATGTTGTTCGGAGGCGTCTAAGTCCTCCTTGCGAGCAGTGTGGATTAATGCAGATGTGGTTACGCTTATTTGTCTGTTTGGCGGATTTTTTTTTTGTGATCACTGATTAGTAGGTGATCTTGACTTTTGGTAGCAATACAGTCTTCGGTGAATTGAGCAGGTAGGTTCGCAGGCGAAGCTGAGGGCATGCAAGCTTCGTCTGCCGGCTGATCGTTGACTTCTGATTCTTTCGCTGGATCCAGTGGGGTTTGTAAGCCCACTACATCTGCCATGGAAGAAAGCATTGCCGCGCCTGGGTCTTTCAGGAAGTTGAATCGTAGATCCTGTAAGGAGTTTTTGTTCGCTATTGATTTTTCAAAGAGAGTCGCAATTGGTGATATTAAAGGATTTTTCAGGGTGCTATTGGCCTTGTTTGCGGATGTTTTTTCAAGTCTTCTCCGTTTGGCTGAGCCCTTCCGAGTTGTCGGTTTCTCGCTAGGTGATTTTCTTACTTTGCTGGACCTCATTTTTGGGCTGCAGCTCACGTCCCCTGGACACCAAGACACTGCAGCTAAGTTACAGCTGTTCGTGCTCTGTTTTTTTTGTTGGTTTTTTTTCGGGGTTATGTGTTCCCCCTGATGTTGTGGGCTTGCAGCCTTTGGGTTGCAGTGGTGTTGTTATCACAGCGCGGGTCACCGCGCTCACACCAGCTTGCAACCTACGTTCGGCCTACCGCCTCCCACTGATGCTGTGCGCTTGCGGCCTAGGCGTTGCGGCGGCGTTGTTATCACAGCGCGGATCTCCGTACTCGCACTTGCATGCAACCTGCAACCTGCATGCGGCCTGCCTCCTCTGGTCTTCTCTGGGCTCGGTCTCACTCACCAGCAGGCCGGTCACGGGCTGTACTCCCAAGATCAGAGGTTGCGTAGGGAGAGTATGACCCCCCCCAGTGGTGGCCACACGACTTTGCTTCACGCTCACCCTCGCACTCACCCTCACGCTCGCGCTTGCCCTCCCAAGCCCGTCTGCCCCGTGGAAAGAGGTCAGCTGCCGTCAGGGAGAGAGCGGGGGCGGAGGAAGGTGCTGGGCAATATGGCTGTTATGGTGGCTGCTCTTGCTTACTTTATAACGAGTATATGGAGCTGTTTTGCCCGGAGCGGGGTAATAGATGGTGCCTTTAGCGTAGAGTATAGGCCGCTGCCTTTCTATCAAGCAGGCCTTGGTCGGTTGATGTACGCCTGTTGCTTCGCTTTATTTCTGTGTTTGTTTCTATGTTTGTTTCTATGTTTGATTGTTATTTGTCTGATGGTTTTTTATCTGGTAGGTAGGTTTCCCAGTTGGCTACCAGATTACAGTGGAGCAGCTTTGTTGATCTGAGCTGGGCTGGACTAAGACTAAACTAGTCTCGAGCCAAGTTGACTCCCTCCGCTTAGGCCGTTCTTCGTTCTCCAGCCTTAATCCTGCGATGAATGTCTTTCTGTCTCTCTGTCGCTGCCTTCCCCTCCTGTTTTCACCACCATCTGGTATCTGGTACCTGACCCCCTCTCACTACGGGGGGGTGCTTGGAGGGGCGCTTTACCAGATGGATTGCTGTCTACAGGCAGTCTATGGGCAGGTTATGTTTGTCTATGGGGTGGTGCGGGGTGTGCGGGGCAGCGGAAGGTACTGCCTCCTTCTTCGTCCCCCCTCTGCCTGCCTCGCCTCGCCTCCGGCTGTATATTCCGCAGTTTTTGCGCAGGAGCCGTACAACGCTGCTCGGTCAGGGTCGGGCTGGTACTCCCCCCGTAAGCCCCTCGGAACTCACTCACCGATACTGCGGCCAGGGGGGGGCGGCTCGTTGGACCGCTAGTAGCAACGGTTTTGCTGCTTCCAAGGCGCTGGAGCTCTGAGGCGCTGCGGAACACACGGAGCACGCGGAACTCGGCGCTCCTGGTTTCTGGGCTGTGTGTGCCTGCGAGGGTGCGGGGAGCGGGACGGAGGAGGAGCCGTCTTCGGATTTGCCGGCTTGAGGGTCTGTGGGTCTGTGGATCGTGGCGTCTGCTATGACGGCGCTCTCCTGCGTCCTCCTCACCTCTTGATCCCCCCGCTCGGCTCTGCTCGGCTCTGCTCAGCGCTACCTCTTTGCTCCGCGCGCATCTGCTTTCTGCGACTTGATGCTCCCAGTGCTCTCTCTGCTCTGCTCTGCTCTCTAGCGCCACCGTCCGCTCTCAAGTGAGTGAGAGTGAGTTAGACTGAGTGAGAATAAATGAGTGCTAGTCAGAATGAATAATTGAGTGTAGTTGAGTGAATGTAAGTAAATATGAGTGAAGCTTGTTAGTTAGTCTGCCATTGGGCCTTATATACTGAAGGTAATTTGTGGATTATAGAGGGAGACATGGAAATCCTCTACCACTGGCATACTGGAGGCAATTGTTAGCACGGCAGGCACCTGTGAAAAATACTTTAAGTGGCATGCTGAAGGAATTTTCTTGGCATAATGGGAACCCATTGATAATTATTGGCACACTTAAGAAAATTGCTGGCATAGAGGGCACCCATGATAAAATGCTGGCACCAGCTCATTGGAGAGTGACTTCTTGGCATAAGAGAGGAAATCCATTGCATATGGGTTGACTGGTGGGGGGGAACCATGACAACATTAGCGCTCTTCTAGATGTAATTTTACTGAAGTCTAACCTACGGTATGTGATGGCATTAAGTGCAAAATTCTAACATTGGGATATTGTAGGTAACATGTGGCATAAAGGGGAGCACATTGCATATGAGGCGCACCCATGATAAAATGCTGGCCCTGGCACAATGGAGGTGATTTTGACCTAAGGGGCATCCATAGCTCATTCCGACAACAATGAGATTAACTCCTTGGGAGGGTCAGGTTTCACTAGAACGGCTGCTAAACCAGTCCTTCCCTAAACTTATTTTGTAGAGGCCTAAAGGCGCGGAGATACTCCTCCGGGAGTCGAAGCCAGCGCGGTACAAACCTGCAAATAAATAAATAAATAAATTGGCTTGTCACACCTTGAAAGTACTTGAATATAAAAGAGTGCTGGCTTTTTAATAAGCTTATGAGAAAATTGTGCTTTCTAAAACACTATTAGCCTTCATTTTTAAAAAATATTTGCCCAGCCCATCCCTCAAGCATACGAGAAGAGGTCTGGCTCACTACAATTCAGGGTAAGTATTACATCCCACCACTTTCAAAGATCAGGTCTACACCCTAATATAGGTGGTTTCTAAAATGGGCATTTTGGCTGTGTTACTAATACTAACTATGCAGTTAATACAGAACTTCAGTGATGTCAATTATTGGAATATCTTCAGAGTTAAGGTTATTTGACACAACTTCCAGGAGACATTTAGGATCAAAGGTCATATGATATCACTTCCTGGGATGTCATTAAGGTCAAATAATGTGTGCTGTCACTTCCACTACCACTGGCATTTTGGTAAATCAACGTCCTTGGTCACATGACACTGCAGCTGGTGAATATGAATGAGTTCATGTGACACAATCTGCAATATTCTGAATGAGGTCACATGACCCTGCATTGTCTGTTATATTCTAATTTGTGTCCCATGACTCCACATATGGCGAACTTCTCATAATATTACAAATCATGAATGATTCCCATTCGTAGAGGAGACATTTTACAAGACCTACAGGTGATATCACACACACTGAGAGCACAGGCAGAGTGGCAAATGGAAATTGGTTTCTACAGCTAAACTCTCCCTATATTACATTCTGAATAAAGGTATTTGGACCTCTGCAGTGAAATGAGCCTTCCTAATACAGTCTCATCCACTATAATCGTTGTTATAATTGAGCTACTAGCTGTAATCTATAGCGCCTGGACACCTACAGAGAGAGTGCATGTTACATGCTTGCTGCATGTGAGGGGTTAGAATGAACCTGGAGTGTGTCTACTGCAATTTAATGTATGGGGACAGGACTCCATTTTGGATCCCCCATGTGTGAATAGTACATATGATGGAGGATGGAGGGAGCCTGCCAGATAGGGAGGTAGATTGTGGAAACCTTCCTGAGGTCTTTGCAGTGGACCAGACTTCTGTGAAAGGGAAGGAATGAGGGAGACAAATGATGCTCTTTAGGACAATCGCTGCCCACTTCCTAAATCCTTCATCCCCAGAGGAGTTAATGCAGTTCTGTGCAGCAGCTGAGTGGAAGGCCTCTCTTCTGAGCCTTCGTCTCAGATTCCTCTGTCACAGCGCACCCAGCTCTACTCTCTGTTCCGGCCAAGATTGAGTGTCTAAGACCTGACCAGTCTGTGCTAATAAATAAAATGTTAGAACTGCCTGAAACCAGCTCCAGAGAAGGAGATCTCAAACTTTCATCAACATCTAAAAACAACTAGGACAAATAATAGTGAGAACCCCAGGTCACTGTGCCAGGAGTCTCTGACCAGTGTCAAGACCCACAAAGCACTGATGGAGATAAATACATCGGTTCCAGAGCCAGGACCCCTGATTGCCGCTTCCTTACAGGTGAGGACAACCTGGAAAGGACCCCTGCAAGGAGAGGTGTAGGGTGCCTATACAATAGAAGAGACGTCTGCTGGAGAGAGGCGGTTGGCGAATTACAACCCCCAAGTGAGAAGCCTGCCTTGTGAAGCCATCAGCCCATGTGACTGATGAGTAAGGAGAGGTGCAAGGGACTTGGGTCCTAACCCTGCTGAAGGAGCTGGATCTACCTTGGTGAACGAGGCCAACTCTCTGAGCAGAAGATATACTGAGAAGATATACTGGAAGTGTGCCCAGGAGGAGGTATGAGCAGAAGAGGTACAGGAAGTGTGCCCAGGAGGAAGAGGTACTAGAAGAAGAGGTACTGGGAGTGTGCCAGGAGGAGGTATGAGCAGAAGAGGTACTGGAAGCATCCCTAGGAGGAAGAGGTATGAGCAGAGGAGGTACTGGAAGTGTGCCCAGGTGGAGGTATGAGCAGAAGAGGTATTTAGAAGAGTGCCATGCAGGAGGAAGTATGAACATAAGGGATACCAGAGTGTTCTTCGGAAGAAGGAGGTAGGAGGTACTGGTGATGGAGCAAGGTGGAAAAACAAACTTTTGTATACCCCTTGTGAAGTCGGACTGCCATACCCATAATACTGAATTAAACGGAATGGAGTGTATATTAACCAACTTAGAATAAGAAAATGCACTTACACCAACATATGTGGGAACTAATAATGCTTGTGTTGCAATCATAATCAACTAACCTTGTCTTTTCGTCATGTCTAAATTAATATGCAGCTTAGAAATAATAGAATGCGGCATAAATGTCCTTTTGTTTATGTATTTTGTGGCATAATGGAGAGGATTGGTGAGTATATCATGCTTAAATGTGCTTACTTGCTAGGTAACCACTAATGGGGAATAACCTTAGCAAGGGGGGAGGTAAACAGAAGGGCTAGAATTCTTAAATTAACGTTTATTTGTGTTTGTTTCTATGATAGTTCCCGTGCTTGCCTGTGAGGCCTAGTAAAACATGGAGTCACTCGATTATTGTGGCCAATGATAGAAGCACGCATGCGCAAGTTCAGATGCGAGCTGCTTGTGCCTGGAGTGAAAGGAGTCAAGGACACGGTGGAAGTATTGTTGTATACCGCGGTGGTATTGTCGAATATCACAGTTTAGGGACACTACGTGTAAAAGGATAAATGCATAGCGAGGGCAGTCTATAAAATCTTAGCTTTCAAGTATAGGGTTCATTGCGTATCCTGGTTTAAAACTTATCGCTCAGAGTGTAATAGAGCTCAACCCAAGCTTGTGAGAAGGGTAAGGTAGAGAAAGTGGTGCTACTTTACTAGCGAATCTAAAATTCTGTGGTAGAGAAGAGGTAAGCGCTGTCTACTGGAAATACAGAATTCTTGTGTGATTGGAAATCTATTCTTTAGTAAAGCGAAACAGACGAATGGAGTTGTTTTGTGTAAGTTACTAACCGATTTAGTCAAATATCTTGTAAATACGGCTTCTTGAAAACCCTTGTAAAGGAGGGGTCATTCTGCGCTGCAGAAGCCGGAGCGCTGGTGACGTCAAAGGTCAGCGGGATTGGTCAGCGTGACCAAGACAGAGTAAGGGCTGATTGGTACATCACGAAAAAAAGCAGCAAAGCTATTGGTTAAGCACTAAACAGACGTATCTTGTTCTAATTGGTACGCTAGTGTGAACTGCGCTGTGATAAGTTGGTGTTACGAAGCAGCAACAGGGAAGTGCGCAATCTTTTGAAAGACAGGGAAATACAGAGAAAAATGGAATACTAGTGGAAAGAAGAGGAAAAGAAACCTTCATGGTTTAAGAAATTGAAGAACCTATTTGTGAAGGATAAGACAATAGTTACAAGAGAAGGAAAATTGCTTCCTCCGCCAAAAACGCCTCCTTCTTATATGTTGTCGAAATATGGTTATCACACATGTGTTTGGCTAGAGAATGAGTGAGATATACCAAGGAAGACGGTGTATTAGCTTTTCCGGAAGGAGGATCTTTTGATTTAGCAGTTTTACGAAATTTGAGAGAAAGAATGATGAAACTTGAGCCAAAACCTAGGCCGACCCAGTTTGAAGCATTGGTTGAATGGGAAGACGAGATGCAGGAATTGGAAAGTGAAAGGTTGAGAGGATATATCAGACCGAGAGGCAAATTTCGCAATTTATGGGAAGAAACCCATGAGGATAGAATGCGCAGATGGAGAAACGCCAGTATGTGCGATGGCATGTATCCAGTCAGAATAGTAGATGAATTTGAAGGGCGAAAGCGAACTGAGAAAAGGAATAATGTGGAAACAAGGAAGGAAGGGTATGGTGATAGTGAAACAGAGGATGCTGTGTTAGAAGACATATTAAATAGAAGACCACCTGTTGTATTTCTATCTAAGACCCTAATTCCATATTCCCGATTCATGCCCTTATGTGGTCATAATAAATAGTATCCTTATAAAGGCATAAGAATCATATCCATATTTAGTAATAGCCCATGCAGTCCAAAGCACGGCAAGGCTACTCCCATAGACTCCTAGAAAGCACAACACGTTCTTTAAACAAACCAAGCCACCAGCAGCCCGGGAAGCCTCCATGCTCTTGTTTTGATTTGCACAAGAACTCCTGGAGTCCAGAAAGAACTGTTAGTTCTTAGTGACGTCTTATGTCCAACCTTACGTCAAAGCCGGCACCTTTCAGGTATAAATATACCAACGTTGCCTTAAGCAAAGACACGGTGGTGAGTAGCAGAGCGGCTATCTACTTATCCGAAGCCAGCTGATGTGAGAGCCAAAAGAAGCCGCCCCTCCCCTTTGACGCGCTGGAGAAGCTGCCTTTCTCACGCAGAGAAATCCAGCTCCGGTGTTCCCAAGTCACCCTCGCGGGTTGCTGGGAGATCGAGTCCTGAGAAGCGAGATACAAGACCTCCTTCATTCTATAACCAAGGTACGGAGCTGATTAAAACCTCAGAGAGAATTCTTGATTCCGATACTTGGCAAAACTTAACTTAACTTAAAAACTGCAAACTTACTTACTCCTTCCCACGTATTAGGCTTAGGTCAGGTACACTGGGGTAGGCGTATCTAGAGGCACCAGTTGAGTTCGTTAGTCAATGTTTTTATGTATGTATATATTTTATCCATTTTAAGTATCATATGGCTAACAAACCATATCAATGCTTTTACAGTATTATTTCATAATACTACTTTTACTGTATGCACTTTACTTTATAATAAGTATTGCAATTGTGGCAATTCATTTCTCTTGCATGAGAAAGAAGACGGATAAATAAAATAACACCTTTTAATGAAAACGCCTGTCTCTCTATTTCTCTGCACGCTGGTGAAACTAAGCATGCACGATTGACTGAGTGAAATAGCTGTCTATTGTTTTCACACGACTCTAGAGATACACTCTTTATTCTGAGGGAGCAAAGTTGTCATGTTTATGCGGTTGTCAGAAACTAATCCCTTCTTGTCTAAATCAGGACGGTTAACCCTTTCCTGATGTAACCTTAAGGGTGTACAAGGAGGGAAGGAGCCCAGTCTGAAGTGAGTTTTACGAAGGGTTTATTAAAGGAAACAACAATGTCCAGAAATGACCAAGGCACAACTCCTATCCGTAGGGTAGAGAGGACCGTCTTGAAAGGGCTGTAAGTTTCTTCTATGGGCTGGCGCAGTCTTCTTCTTGGACCTCTCTCGCTCGCACGTCCCAAAGCAAAAGAAAAGACACGTGGCTGATAGTTCACAGCACGGCTCTGTACAATTTAAGGGAAGGGAGTGGGGGCAACACGCGTGAGGAAAGCAACAGACACCGACACCAAAAAGAGCCGACCCGGAAGGGTGAATGCGAGGTGCTCAAGGCTAACAGTGCCCGGTCCGACCTCCCTCCTCCCGTTATTACCCACTCCCTGCTCTTTTAAATGTCAATAAGGTACGCAGCCGTTCACGTACCTGGTGTAGCCACGCGTCTTCCTGCGCGTGGCTGGGCGATACACGGGAACGTTGGCCTCCAGGCTTCTCCGGTGTCCCTGATTCTGGTCCGTCCTCTCGGTCAGGAAGGTGAACGTTGGCTTCTCCGTCGTCTGCTTGCTCCGGCTCTCCAGGGCCTTGACTCGCTCCTGCTTCCTCCGGGTTTTCGCAGTGGGTGGTTTCTCTACGGGTCCTCGGCTCCAGGTCACGCCGCACCATCCACACCTCGGCGTCTTCCTGGTCTGCCTTTGTCCGTCCTAAGCCGCGTTCCGATTGGCTCGGCGGCGTCCACGTCACAGGGGGGGAAGTCTTCCTCATAGGAATCCCGGCTGTCCTTAAAGGGCCCGAACCACTCCTGTCAGCGAGACGTAGAGTCCGTTACGGGGCAGGACTGGACCCCGTGACACATCCTCCCCCCAGGCTTTTCCCGTTCGGGGGAAAGTGGATAACGGGAGAGAAAGTCAGCGTTTGTGTGTTTGGAACCCTTCCTATGTAGGACTTTGAAGTCGAAGACTGGAGGGAAAGGAGCCACATTAGAATGCGGTCGTTCCGACCTTTGTTCCGTTGTAGCCACGTCAAAGGGGCATGGTCAGTAATTAACGTGACGTGACGGCCATCTAGATAGTACCTAAGCTTCTCAATGCTCCATTTCACAGCAAGGCACTCTTTTTCTATTGTGGGATACGCCACCTCACGAGGAAAGAGTTTCCTACTTAAATACAAAGTAGGTTTCTCCCTGCCTTCCTTATCCAGTTGTGACAAGACAGCCCCGATCCCAACACCTGATGCATCGGTTTGTAGAAGAAACGGTTTATCAAAGTCAGGGGTTGCCAGGATAGGGGCTGAGGACAGGATGTCTTTGAGGTTTTGGAAGGCTGCAGAGACTTGGGGAGAGGGACTCCTAAATTGTGATGAACTAGCTGTTTTCTTCAGTAGGTCAGTTAAAGGGGCTGAAACAGATGCAAAGTGAGGAATGAAACGTCGGTAGTAACCGACAAGGCCGAAAAAGGCTCGGAGATCCCTTCTAGTGGCTGGAAAGGGTTGCAATTGAATGGCTCTCACCTTCTCTAGTTGGGGGTATAACTGCCCGTTACCCAAAACATATCCCAGATACTTAACTCGTGTGAAAGCTATGCGGGACTTTTTGGAATTAATATGTAGTCCTGACTTTTCTAGGGCCGTCAGGATAAGGTCTAGGTGTTTTAGGTGGGTCTCCCAGTCAGGACTATGTACTACTATGTCGTCCAAGTAAGCAGCCGCGAACTTGGTGTAGGGAGCAAGGAGGGTGTCCAGGAGACGTTGAAACGTCGCGGGAGCCCCCTGTAAACCGAACGGTAGCACAGTGAAGTGGAATAACCTATCTGGTGTTGTGAATGCTGTCTTTTCTTGATCTTGTGGGGACAGAGGCACCTGCCAATAGCCCTTGGTGAGGTCAATCGTTGTTATATATTGAGCCTCACCAAGGCGCTCGATTAACTCATCTACTCTGGGCAATGGGTACCCGTCTTGTTTGGACACCTTATTGACGGCCCGAAAATCGATGCAAAATCGCGTACTGCCATCAGGTTTTGGGACTAAAACCACCGGAGATGACCAGTTGCTTTTAGAGGGTACTACGATACCCGCTTCCAACATTTTCTCTACTTCTGTCTTAAGTAACAACCGGCGAGCCTCCGGAACCCTGTAGGGTTTTTGTTTGATGACAACACCCGCTGGGGTGGGAATGTGGTGTGTAGCTAATGTCGTTCTACCAGACTGGTCAGAGAATATGGACTGATGTCCTAACATTACCTTTGACAGTTCATTCTTCCTTGTCTCGGTAAGATCAGGGTTCACCACTATCTGCTCTAAGGTGTTCGGGGTAGTCCTGGCGAGGGATACAGAGACAGGGGTTCTGGGTGGGGGTCCCAGCCACTTTTTCAGTATGTTAATGTGGTATATCTGGGTTCTGGAGGGGGATAATTTTAGGGCATAGGTTGTTCTTCCTATTTTCCTGGTTACGGGAAATGGTCCCTGCCACTCCTTCCGGAGTTTGTGGGTAGAAGTGGGGAGAAGGACAAGGGTCCAATCTCCTACGGACAATTCTCTCCACTTCTTCCCCTTGTCATAGAAGGTCTTTTGTTTGGTTTGGGCTTTTTCCAGAGTATCATAGGACAGAGTTCTTAGTTTATGTAAAAGACTCTTTAGCTGTTGGGAATAGTCCAGTAGGTCTTGGGCATCCTGGGCCCCTTCCTTTTCCCAACTGTCTCTGGTTATTTCTAAAAGAGTACGTTGTTTACAACCAAAAAGGAGCTCAAAGGGTGAGGCCCCCATGCTACTCTGATGTTGACTCCTTAAGACGAACAGGGCTAAAGGAAGTAACTGGTCCCATTGCTTCCCATCTCCAGTTAACAACTTCCTCAAAGCCGTCTTTATCAGGCCATTATAGCGCTCAACTAGCCCATCGGTTTGCGGGTGGTAAACCGAGGTACGCAGGTGTTTCACGTGTAATAGAGCACAAACTTGTTTCATCAAGCGAGAAACAAAAGGGGTTCCCTGGTCAGTTATAAGATCCTTGGGGAAACCCATTCTAGAAAATAACTCAATCAGTTTCTGGGAGATGGCATTAGTCATGGCTGCCCGCAGAGGAAAAGCCTCGGGATACCGGGTAGCGTAGTCCACTATAACCAGAACATACTGGTAACCTCGATGGGACTTAGGAAGAGGGCCGATGATATCTACCCCTATCCGCTCTAAAGGTTTTCCTATGATAGGAAGAGGGACAAGAGGAACTTTTGGTGGTACATAAGGATTACGTTTTTGGCAGATCTGGCACTCTTGGCAATACTTCTTCACTTGTGCGTACACCCCTGGCCAATAAAAATGTTGGGTAATGGATTGGGTGGTTTTCTCTGCCCCAGAGTGACCAGCCAGGAGGTGTGCATGGGCAAAAAACATGACTTGCTCACGGAACGAAGTGGGTACAATCAACTGTGGGGTTGCCTGTGCATCAGCCTCTATACAAGAGCCCTTCCTTTTCTACAAAACAGGGGTAATGTAACGGGTCTCGACCTTGATTCTCCTGGGAATTCTGCCATGCTGGCTTTAAAGAGGCATCGTTTAGTTGGGCAGCACGGAAGTTGGTGTCGGTTGCCCGTGGTTCCTCCACTAAGAGACCATGACTACAAACCGGTTGGGTACCACTCTTTTGTAGGACTTCGGTCATAAGGGTATAGAAACACTTGTTGTCTGTCCCTATAATTAGGGCTTCAGGTAACCTTGGGAGCACCCCTACCTCACATCTTACTTGAGTACCTTTTTCAGTGACTATGTCCACGCTGGCTAAGGCATAGGTACGTATGTCCCCGTGCACGCATTTTATCCTAACAGAACGTTTTAACAACGTAGAGGAGTCGGACAGGGAATCTGCTTTAACCACTGAATGACGACACCCTGAATCCAACAAAGCTCGGGCAGCTCGTTCAAAATGTAAAAAAAATGAGATTGGGTCGGCGCCTGCCACGTATTTCTGCAAGGGGACCACAGCCCCAGGGGGAGCGGCAACGCGATGTTGTCCTAACGTGGCCAGGAGTTGTCTGTCCTTCGGCTAGTTTGGTTAGGTGATCTGCCTGTTGTTGAATAGCCGCGGTAAATGTGGCTCGGTCATGGTCGGCCTGCTCTGTGGATTGTCCGATAGCCCACTCCAGTTTGGACTGTCCCTCACTCATTTGGGTGGTTAAGGCCTCCATCTTAACAGACGGAAATCTCCTGGCTGGCTCCCCACTTGTAACCTTAAGGGTGTACAAGGAGGGAAGGAGCCCAGTCTGAAGTGAGTTTTACGAAGGGTTTATTAAAGGAAACAACAATGTCCAGAAATGACCAAGGCACAACTCCTATCCGTAGGGTAGAGAGGACCGTTTTGAAAGGGCTGTAAGTTTCTTCTATGAGCTGGCGCAGTCTTCTTCTTGGACCTCTCTCGCTCGCACGTCCCAAAACAAAAGAAAAGACACGTGGCTGTCAGTTCACAGCACGGCTCTGTACAATTTAAGGGAAGGGAGTGGGGGCAGCACGCGTGAGGAAAGCAACAGACACCGACACCAAAAAGAGCCGACCCAGAAGGGTGAATGTGAGGTGCTCAAGGCTAACAGTGCCCAGTCCGACCTCCCTCCTCCCGTTATTACCCGCTCCCTTCTCTTTTAAATGTCAATAAGGTACGCAGCCGTTCACGTACCTGGTGTAGCCACGCGTCTTCCTGCGCGTGGCTGGGCGATACACGGGAACGTTGGCCTCCAGGCTTCGCCGGTGTCCCTGCTTCTGGTCCGTCCTCTCGGTCAGGAAGGCAAACGTTGGCTTCTCCGTCGTCTGCTTGCTCCGACTCTCCAGGGCCTTGACTCGCTCCTGCTTCCTCTGGGTTTTCGCGGTGGATGGTTTCTCTACCGGTCCTCGGCTCCAGGTCACGCCGCACCATCCACACCTCGGCGTCTTCCTGGTCTGCCTTTGTCCGTCCTAAGCCGCGCTCCGATTGGCTCGGCGGCGTCCACGTCACAGGGGGGAAGTCTTCCTCATAGGAATCCCGGCCGTCCTTAAAGGGCCCGGACCACTCCTGTAAGCGAGACGTAGAGTCCGTTACGGGGCAGGACTGGACCCCGCGACACCTGAACATTCAAGAAAGTTTCTAGTGACCTCTGAGCTAGCTGGCAAAATTAATTAAGTCTAACATAGTCAGTATAGACCTGGATGACCTCAGTCCTACGTCTACACTGCTGTTTATGTTATTCCAATGCGCAGAGCCTATTGGGAATATAGGAACTACACTACATGGCGCCCAACGTTTGGTAAGGCGATAATTTAACGCAAGATATAGAGTAAGTGTGAGAAGTGTGGCTCACTGGTTAGAGGAGGCAGACCTGGAAGCAGAAGTCTGCCTGGGACCAGGGTTCAATTCCTGGCTCGGTGGGGTCTTGAGTCCTAAAATGTCCATGGACTCGACAATTCTTGCTCCGGTGCCTACTCGATTCACGGGTTCACACTCTGCGACTCTGGGCAATAGCTTGCTTAATCTCCACAACGGCCCCTCGTGGCGGGATGCCTGGCTTTCACCTTGCGGATACCCTGCTGGGGTTATCTCACAGGGGAATACCAGGACGGGTTCCCTAAGCAAGCGCTTAGAAACCGCTTGGTGATTTGCGCTATATAAATTCCTGTACATTTACATTTACAGTAACTCAGTCGTGCTTTTCACACAGACCCCTTTTTCCGTAAAAACTCCAAAAAACGTCTGGAGTGGGTGAAAGGTTAATATCCGCCGGAACTTAGTAGGATGAGAATCCTATGTATTAGTTCTTGGTTTAGTCAACGTTGAAGGATACAGTGTTCCAAAACATTGTGCACCTAATCTTTGTTTCCTTGAAACTTGATCTGCAACAAAACTTTCTGTCAGTAAGATGGGAGAAAGTGAAGACGAAAGGGAGCAAGCTAGAATAGCAGCTCAACTCATAGCGGATGACACAACCATCCAAGAAAGTGACCCGAATGCTATATTAATTCCGGTCAATACAAGAAGAACTATAACTCTTAAACTTATAGAAAATGGACTATCACCAAGAGGTGGTACGGTCATATTCGTAATAGAGGCACATGAGTTTCGGCAGACAGAGGTATTCTATTCATGGATACATTTTCCAGCAGCACACGCTGTGACAAAAGACTTCCACTATTTCAAAATAGTGAAACCTCCGGATATATACACACCTTTTGAGGACGTTGAAATCCCACTAACTTACCAAGAGCACCTGCTCTGGTTTAATGGCGCCCTAAAACATCAAAATCACATCACCAGGCACAGTCCACTAGGTAGACCAGGAGCCACGTGGCCGGTTCTAGCCAGCTACACACCACACCCGGACATTGATAAAATGTCAGACCGGGATTTTTTAGCACAGCTAAAACTATTAATTAAAATACATAGACAATTAGTCCAATATGTCATGCGGACTTCAACAGTCCAACCTGCAATTAAACTTCCACAAAACACCCCTCATCAGGGGAACACAAACAAGATAACACCACAGAACATACAATCATGTCTTGGTAAAATACCCGCAAAACGGGAACAAATTCCATTCTGGTTAGCTCAAAAAATCACCCAGATAAGAGGCAGTATTTCCTGATACTACCCCACACGAAAAACACAGAATTCTGACTATCTGCCTCCCAATGGGGATCGCACCACATGTAGAGGACTGTGACACTTGGGGCACAGTCTTTGCTTCCATCTACACAAAAACACATGGTGTTCTGTCTATGGCGGTTATACCAGATGTCCTAAGACAGATTCAAAATGAATACGGCCCAGAACCAGCTTTAACACTGGGTATGAAATTACTAAAAGACTTTAAACAGGTCTCGGCTATATTATTAGCCAACATAAAAGGAGAAGCAGCATGTGTGGATATCCGCCAAAAATTGAAGGACACAGATATAACAGACCAACCATTTGAACTTGCTAAAATCATAGAAAAATCCTATGAAGAGCTAGGAAGTGATAGTTTAGATGGAAAACCAGTAAAACCACAACTAACTGAAAATCCTGAAAAAACATTTATTAAAAATAATCTAAATACTCCAAAAAAGAGTTGGGATGGTAATAAACAATCCACTCCCAGAGAAAAACGATTCCAGTCCAGAGGAAGGTCTCCTCAACGGAGAGAAAGATCTCCTGGCCTAGGAGGTAAGTCTCCCCAAAGGGAACCCTCTGAAAAGAGATACAATCTCAGAGATAGGGATAAATTGAGAAAACCTGATAGATATCAAGATATTGATACACGTCCCTCTCGATCCCTCTCACTCAATCCTTCTCGATCTTCCTCACAGAAATCGGAAAGAATAGGACGATCAGAACACAAGGAAGAGCACGTCAAGTCCAAAGACAAAGAACCTGCGCATCAAAGTAAAAAATCACAATTTCCCAGAAAAAAGGTAGCAAGTATTAAAATTAAACATGCCGAGGATTCTGAGGACACAACTGAAAAACGGAGAGTGGGCCCAGACAATGCTAGACAGCGCAGCAGAAGTGACCATAGTTCGCAAGATCCTGATGAATCTTCTGGAGACAGTGGACACGAATGAATACATTCAGGTGGCAACTGCAGACACGCGAGTTAGCGTGCCCCATAAACTATATGAAATAACATTACGTATAGAGGGAGATAAAACTAGGAAAATAAAAGGTCTCTTTTGGGAGAATCTATCTAAAGGCTATGACATCCTGTTAGCTGAAAAAGACTGGCCACCAGAATTTGTCAGCGGAGTGCCCTCATGGCGAAGAAATGATAATGCCTGCCTTCTCAAATCATATTCCAATGCATAAAAAATACACATTTGCAAGAAAATGAGCAGTGGCCCAAGCCCCTGCATTATACAAAAATCATGTAGGATGGGATGAGGAGTCACCTCACCACAAATGCCAGTTAAAAAATCAACCCACTGCACAAAGGCAGTACCCAGTAAAACAAGAAGCTAAAAAGCAAGTCAGGGAGATCTTAGATCAACTTGAATATCAAGGGGTGATTGAAACATGCACCTCACAAATGAACAATCCTTTGTTTCCTGTCTCCGAGCCAGACGATTCATATCGCCTAGTTTTGGAATACAGACATTTAAACTCCTGCTGCAAAACTTTTGCAGTGCAAAACTCACACAGTGCAGCACTAATGAACAACATTGTGCGCAAAAAATATAAAACAACATTAGATATCTATAATGGATTCTTCAGTCAAAACATTGCACCTGAAAGCAGGTATTTAACCGCTTTCTCAATAATGGGGTCGCAGAAACAATTTTGCCGACTCCCACAGGGATTCAAGAATAGCCCAGGGATTATTCTCAGCAAGGGTAACAGAATTACTACAAATATATGATGATGAGGCATTATCATATGTCGATGACATCTATCTTACAGACGATGACCTGGAGACTCACTTATAAAGAGTGAACACCATAATTCTTGGGTTCGCATCAGAGGGTTACAAATTCAACTTTAAAAAGTCAAGAATTGCCGATCTAACAGTCCTATTCTTAGGATATGAATTATCAAGTGAAGGCAAAAGCCTGGCAGACAACTTCTTAGAGAAGTGTGCAATACTCCAAGCACCAAAAATGCTGAAAAATTTACAATCAATACTACGCTTCCTGAATTTCGGTAGAACATACATTCTAAAGAATGAGAAGTGTGGCTCACTGGTTAGAGGAGGCAGACCTGGAAGCAGAGGTCAGCCCGGGACCAGGGTTCAATTCCCGGCTCGGCGGGGTCTTGAGTCCTAAAATGTCCATGTGCTCGACAATTCTCGCTCTGGTGCCTACTCGATTCATGGGTTCACACTCTGTGACTCTGGGCAATAGCTTGCTTAATCTCCACAAAGGCCCCTCGCGGCGGGATGCCTGGCTTTCACCTTGCGGATACCCTGCCGGGGTTATCTCACAGGGGAATACCAGGACGGGTTCCCTAAGCAAGCGCTTAGAGACAGACCGATCGGTGATTTGCGCTATATAAATTCCTGTACATTTAAATTTACATTTACATTATAAATTACGCAGAGAGGGTTAAACCTCTCTATGAATTAATAAAACCTGATTTTAAACCAATACATTGGACTCAAAAACACACAGAAATTTTGAGATCATTACAGACAGACATGTTAACTAAAACAAAACTGCAAACACGCGAAAACGTACGCAACCTTGTAATCCGAGTCATCCCGGGAAGATGCAGATTCACGTACCTGACCTCTAATGAGGGAGAAACGGTACCTATAGCTTACAAATCACATTTGTATACTCAAGCTGAAATGAAATTCAGTTCTACAGAAAAAATTCCAACAGCGGTTCAAACTGCTGTAGCAAGAGAAAGAGCCCTAGCCCAAGGCAAAAGAATAACGGTCTATACAGCAGAATCAGCCCTTGAGGCATTAACAAGTCCACGCAATCTGAATGCAGTGGCATTAGATCCAAAATGGATACAATGGGAAAATTCTCTTACTACAGAAGACGTGAAATACTATTTTGACCCGAAATTGAAAAAACTAGATGATCTAGAATACGAACAAGAATATCCTCTGCCAATCGAAATCCTGCCTCTCGGACAATATACCTGTGTAATCTATAACGACAGATTTGCACACCATTACGATGTAGAGAAAAAATCCTACAATGCAGCGTGCGCGATTGTTAAAGGTCGCTGGCGCTCTGGTAAATTCAAACCGATGATTACCAAAACTGAATCACTCAGAAACTGTTCAGCTCAACGAGCTGAAATAAGATCTTTAAAGATGGCGCTTGAAAATGCCGATCGCGAATTCCCCAAACTAATAGTGTGCGATTCGCATTACTGTGTCAAGTCATACAACAGTGACATGCAGACATGGAGCAAAAATGGTTACAAAAATGACAATAAAGCATAAAACGCTTTGGGAACAAGTAGTTCTTTTAAAGAAAGAACTACAAAAGACTCACGTGATACACGCACTGATTCATCAACGTGATGGTGTTCACGTTACAGGGAATTCATTGGCTGATAGAGCCACAGCGGCGGCTGGTCAACCGGCTTCCGTAGCCACTAAAAAGCGTTCAGATAAACAAATAGATGGAGAAACTATGCTGGCAGTAAAATCATTGTTGAAAGGCGATTATGCATTACCTCTCAACTATCCACTCAGTAATACATACATAATTGATGCAAACTCCGTTCCGTTTGCTCGAATCCCTGGAGTGGGGATAGAGTAATTCCAAACACGAACCAGAGAATCTTCTTGATACAAGAAGCACACATGGGATTGGGTCTGAGGCACCAAGAGATCCTGAAATCTCTGATAGAATTACAATCACAATACTAGTGGCCGGGAATGAGCGTAGAAATTTACAAATGTGCAATAAATTGTGAGGACTGCAACAGAGATCGCAGTTGTGAACCGGACCAGGCAACAGCCCAGACACCACTATTAGACAGCATCAAGCTATCTATCCGTAGACGTCCGACCGGACAAATGCGGCCCCATAATTATTAAGACGAGATTAATTTGGATGTGGCCCCAGCGCTCGGCTGACGCCAGAACTGTTATAAAAGATTTGCGAGTCTTTATCGGCACATACGCATTTGGCATGCTACATTCTGACCAGGGTCCTGCGTTTAGCTCTGGAGCTTACAAAGAGGCCATGACCAGCATGGGCATTGCATTGCGGTACTCTTCTCCCTTCCATCCTGAGGGAAATGCGGTAGCGAAAAGAAAAAAACGTGACATAAAGCAATCTATAACAGCAAGGATATTAGGTTCGGGTGATGGGTGGGTCAAACATCTAATAAGTGTCCAACGTAGTCTTAATAACATGCCAAGAAATTCTCTAAAAGGTTTCAGTCCGTATGAACTTTTGTTTGGTATTAGAATGATTATCCAGGATCTTGATCGTCAAACTTCAGTGGTAGAAGAAAAAACTTTTGATATCAAAGATCGTTTGTCTGTTTTACAGGACTTGAATGAAACAAGAAAGAGTCTGAGTAACATAAACTTTAAGCCAACATCAACCACTGAAGAACCACCTGTCCCAGCAAGACCTGTCTATATTCCAAAGATTGGGGATCTGGTCAGAGAAAAGATCGCGGTGAAGAAGGAATTTGGGCCTTCTTACAGAAAAGCAGTACCTGTCTTAGCTGTCAGCGGAACAAGATCAGTAGTACTACCGCCACTTGCTGGTAAAAAGGAAACCAGAATTGTTTACATCGATCTGGTGAAACCCCAATCATGTGGCCAATAATAAGTAGTAGGCCCAGTGGACTACCAAGAAATAGCAGAAGACCACACTTTGCTACAATCCAAGAGGTTCAAACTGAGAGACTAATCATATTCGATAAACCAACAGTAAATAAAAAAGGACTATGCAACAAAGCCATGGAACTTGTGCCTCTTGAAACCCAAATTGCAACTATTCGTGATGATACACCAATCTACAACGATGTAGCATCAGAATGTACAAACGTAACAAAAGAAAATGCAAAGATCAATGGAAATCCAGAAGCAATCCCACCAATTGACAGAACAGCATCTGGCTATTTTATCAACTTTGATGACTTTTCCGATGATCCAAGTGAACATGGAGACAAGCCAGCAACAAAAACTTTCAAAGAAAAAAGACCGAGCTTTTTCACCAACTAAAAGAAACATATCTGATTTCACCATGGATTGAATTTTGGACTGTGTTAGGTGTACTTTTCCTCCTGCTTTGGCTCATCATGGTTTTATGCTTGGGTAAATTCATTGATGGAAAATATAGTACAATGGACACAGCAAGTCAGAACATCAACTTGGTCCTAAAGTCTCATAGATCCTCTCACATCAAGAAAAGAGAACTATCATCAGTGAATATCACAGCCAGTCCAATACCTGGGGGTATAGCATGGGACATAACTGACTATGATATTTATGGCCGGTTGAACTCTTGAAGTATCCACACCAGTTTAAAGTTTCCTTAAATGACTTTGTGATACCAAGTTCTTTCTCTGATGATTGGGACTTTGAAAATATTAATAATATGATGTCAGATTTAGTAATGTCAGCTAAATTTACAGAACATGATTATTTACAGGGATCATCCAAGTATGAAGAATTATACTGTTACAATCACTATGGTCATCACTATTTGCATAAATCTGCACAACCTAGAAATGTTTTTACTTATAATCAATAGGAACATTGTCCAACTCCACCAAAAGGAAGTTCAAAGACATTTTTTGAGAAATTTCCATACTTCTCAGGGTTAAACAACAGTGATCCAGAAACGTTTTATTTTAGAATGTTAAATAAGACAGGAATGAAAACAATGTTAACGAATACTAAATTGATTTATTGTGAGAACTTTTATGACAAAATGTCTACATTTGGTTTTGAATTTTGGAAAAATAACATTGAAACAAAAACCATCTGGGGAACAAAAGATTGGCAGGTACAAGGTCTAGAATCATTATTTAGAGCCTGCATGATCCCAGAACAAATAATATTCCTGAATGATACCATTCAACAAACTACTTGCCTTGGCTTAGCCAAAATAAAAGACTTAAATAAACCGTCTATTCCAAAGCCCATACCTGATAGTAATAGCACCACAGATGTGGTTAGACATATCCCATATTTTTCACCAAAACAGAACAAATCCTGATTGGAAAAAATGGTTGATCTGACACACAGACACAAATAACTGTCAAGATAGATTCCTGAACAAATGACAGGGATTCAAAATGACCAGGCCAGACCCAAGATATTCCCAGAGATAACATCCAGGGATAGTTACAACATACAGTGTAGGGAAATTATGCCTTGAGTGGCTACAGAAATCCACACTGGCTGAAATTAAGCAACACTTGACTTTACTTAAAGAAGGTGCTGACTTGCGGGATTTCATAATGGGACCTCGCAAACAGCGTCAAAAACGTTTCATAGCGGCCGGTATATACGCTGCATACAACAAGGTTTGGAAAGTAATGCAAATTGAAACAGCAGAAAAAATACGAGAAATTGATCGTATGAATTTGGAAAAATCACTTTCTGTTGTGAACAATGGGTTAACGACTCTGTCTTCCAGAATATATTCACTGGACAGTATTGTATCTTCTGCCTTTGATATAATAGAGCAAGACTTGCTAATGTTACAACATGGTCAGTCCCAATTGCGTTCTATTGTACTGCTAGGCTGGATGTTGCAAAACCTACGTTCAGGCTACGTGCCATGGCGTCTAATCAACATAACGTCATTATTTTCTAAGTTTAACCTTACTGATAAACAAATCAGTTTGGCACAAAAAGGAGCAGACTATACGATTCTGAGCATTGAAAAACTTGAGAGATTACCATTGACAATGTCAGAGAGACCTGTCATTGAATGGATAATACACGGAACAATTACAATTCCGATAACAACTTTCTAGTTTAAATATTGCCAAGAATATATACTAGCAGGCCAGTATGAAAGGTTGGGTAAAGGATACATCAAATCAACCTGGGATTTACCTTACACACACAAATGTTATAGTGAAGGGAAAAAGGAGGTATTCCTTAGTGGTAATAATTGTAAAAAATCACTAAGCGGTACACTTCTGTGTCAAGGTATTAACTTGCATGGAGACTAGCTGGTAATAGACCTGTGCCTGCGCTCTGTGCGCTTCGGGACCTGAGCTGCTGATAATTCTTAATTGTACCTCGTTTTTTATTTTATTTGTTTTTCAGTTATTTTCCCTTGCTTTTAATTCCGCTGGCCCTTACCTGCACTCTAACTTCTGGGAAATCCACCGCTGTTGGGCGGGTCCGCTTCCCGGCGTAATTCCCCTGCAGTAGCGCCATCTTGTAGGTAGACGGTGCCGCGTTTCGCCGCCATCAGGTAGTATACACGCTCTAGTCGTCAGAAGGACGCTAGGTGTGTACAAAAGAGAGGAAAATCTTGAACTCTCCCTTTCTAGCGGGTAATAGACCTGTGCCTGCGCTCTGTGCGCTTCGGGACCTGAGCTGCTGATAATTCTTAAATGTACCTCGTTTTTTATTTTATTTGTTTTTCAGTTATTTTTCCTTGCTTTTAATTCCGCTGGCCCTTACCTGCACTCTAACTTCTGGGAAATCCACCGCTGTTGGGCGGGTCCGCTTCCCGGCGTAATTCACCTGCAGTAGCGCCATCTTGTAGGTAGACGGTGCCGTGTTTCGCCGCCATCAGGTAGTATACACGCTCTAGTCGTCAGAAGGACGCTAGGCGTGTACAAAAGAGGAAAATCTTGTACTCTCCCTTTGTAGCTGGTAATAGACCTGTGCCTGCGCTCTGTGCGCTTCGGGACCTGAGCTGCTGATAATTCTTAATTGTACCTCGTTTTTTATTTTATTTGTTTTTCAGTTATGTTCCCTTGCTTTTAATTCCGCTGGCCCTTACCTGCACTCTAACTTCGGGGAAATCCACCGCTGTTGGGCGGGTCCACTTCCCGGCGTAATTCCCCTGCAGTAGCGCCATCTTGTAGGTAGACGGTGCCGCGTTTCGCCGCCATCAGGTAGTATACACGCTCTAGTCGTCAGAAGGACGCTAGGCGTGTACAAAAGAGAGGAAAATCTTGTACTCTCCCTTTGTAGCTGGTAATAGACCTATGCCTGCGCTCTGTGCACTTCGGGACCTGAGCTGCTGATAATTCTTAATTGTACCTCGTTTTTTATTTTATTTGTTTTTCAGTTATTTTCCCTTGCTTTTAATTCCGCTGGCCCTTACCTGCACTCTAACTTCTGGGAAATCCACCGCTGTTGGGCGGGTCCGCTTCCCGGCGTAATTCCCCTGCAGTAGCGCCATCTTGTAGGTAGACGGTGCCGCGTTTCGCCGCCATCAGGTAGTATACACGCTCTAGTCGTCAGAAGGACGCTAGGCGTGTACAAAAGAGAGTCATGCAGACGCGCAGCGGTTACGCGCAGCGGGGACGCCTGATTGACGCCGGAGTCACGCCTGAGTCCAGCCCGTCTGCGCCCGTCAGTGTCCCGGAGGCGACCGGGGCGGCGGGTTGGGCTCAGCCACAGGGCATATGTGTGCCTGGATCCCCTCTGCTCCGATATTCATCCTGGGAGCTACGTTCACTACAAAATCCATCGGGTGGCTGTTGTACAGTCTTCCCTGGACGATATAGGGGTAAGTCACGCTGCCCTGGCTGCGGCTGGCGCCCCAACTGTGCTTTGTCTTCGCTTCCCAACAAAACGACTGATAGTGCTGGGTATCTCTGCATGCTGCTAAACACCAGATCCGCGTGCAGACATGCGCAGGATATTTATGATCTCCTCGATATGGAAAAGCCACTCTGTCTCATGTTGACTGAGACGTGGTTGGGGGAATTCTCAAATCCAGATGTTGCCATGGCTATTCCTCCTGATTACAATGTTTTCAGGAAGGACAGGCTTAAGGGAAGGGGCGGTGGAGTGGCATTGGTGGTGAAGAAATGTGTGCCATGTTCTATTCTGCCAGTGAACGATATCCGTGGCTCTGAGTCTCTTGCCTTTTCCATCTCTCTGGCACCTCACCAATCCTTCAAAGGACTATTAGTATATAGGCCACCTGGTCCACCTGGAACCTTCTTTGAAGAGTTTGACTCGGTTCTATCGGGACTAGCCCTGAAAGCAGAACATTGCATTGTAGCCGGGGATTTCAACTTTCGTATGGATGATCCATCGGACCCGGATACCATTAAACTTCTGGAGGCCACGGCCCCTCTGGACCTGATCCCCTACCTTCAGGGGCCAACGCACGACAAGGGGCACACTCTTGACCAGGTCTTCTCGACATCTCCGTTGGAGGTGAAGGAGATTATCCCGGTGCTTTGGTCAGACCATAGGCTAGCCAAATTCCTGGTTAGAGGTACGGTGAAACCGTCCAATCCCGTGTCTCAGCATCAGGGACGAGTCCCCAGGGCATATCATCGAGTGACTCCTGCAATGCTGGCTCAAGCTGCCCTGGACCACCCTTGCCTCCTTTCTGGCGACCTGGAAAAGGACCTGGAGTCTTTGCAAGCATGGCTATTAGATAGGCTGAACGATCTCGCCCCGGTGTTGGCCCCCCGCTTAACATCTAAACGGGTGTCGGCTCCCTGGTTCACTGCGACACTGTCGGCCGCTCGGCAGAAGTGCAAGGCAGCCGAAAGAGCCTGGCGATCACATTATGACTCTGTGGCAAGGCTGACCTATAAGACAGCGATCAAGACCTATCACCGGGACATTCGCCTAGGAAAAAAAGCCTATCTTGCAGGGAGGATAGAAGCCGCCTCTAACTCCTGTAAGGAGATTTTCACCATAGTGAGAGAATTTATGGCCCCTCGTTCCAATACATCCCAAGGTATGCCTTCTAAATCCTGGGCTTCCGATCTTGCGATTTTCTTCACCAGCAAGATTAAACTTATCCAGGATTCCTTCCCACTGGCGACGCCCATGGGGCTGGTCAACTCTGAGGACGACCCGTGCCTTTTGGCCCCGCCAGGCCCGGTGCTGGCCGTTTTTCCGTCTATTTCAGCTCCTGCTTCCTTAGCACTGATGGGCAATCTTAAATCCGGGTCGCCTTTGGACCCCTGCCCTGCCAAATTCTTGGCAAAAATGGCGGAAGTGATAAATCCGCTGGCGAATCCACTCCTGAATCTCTCGCTGAGCCAGGGAGTGGTTCCGCAGGCCTGGAAGCAGGCAATGGTCATTCCTTTGCTGAAGAAGCCTGGCCTCGATCCCAAGGCTCCGGTTAACTATAGGCCTATTTCTTTACTGCCTGCCCTCACGAAAGTTTTGGAGAAGCATGTACATACGGTGCTTTCCAATTTTCTGGAAACACATAAGATTCTGCACGCCACTCAATCTGGCTTCCGCCCAAATCTCAGTACAGAGGCCGCGCTCCTAGAGGTCTCAGAAACCATTAAAGGGGTTCTGGACGCTGGGGGCAAAGCCATGCTGGTTATGTTGGACTTGTCGGCGGTCTTCGACACCGTCCCCCATGATGGCCTTCTCGCAAGACTCTATGAGATTGGCCTACGGGGGACGGTGCACAGCTGGTTTTCATCTTTTTTAGCTGGCCGCCGGCAAACGGTCTGGGCCTCCCCAGACTCCGCCGTGATGCCGCCACTGGGAGTCGGGGTTCCGCAGGGCTCTATATTGAGCCCGACCCTTTTTAACATCTTTATGACCCCTTTGGCGGCGCTGGCGGAGTCGTTCGGGGCCCAGATCGTATCCTACGCCGACGACACCCAGCTCCTCTTCTCTTGTAAGAGGGGAGGAGACTTCGATGGAGAGAGTATCCGGGATTGCCTTGGGGCTGTTTTCAAATGGTTCCAGCTGAACAGCCTCAAGTGCAATTCTGATAAGTCCGAGGTACTCTTCTTCGGGTGTGTTGCGGAGCCAGACTGGCATGCTTGGTGGCCTAGTAACATGTTCCCTCCGTCTTGTTCATCCCAAGTAGCTAAAAACCTGGGGGTCAAGATGGACAAGGATTTGACGTTGAGATCCCAGATCCTTGGTGTGACGGGCACATGTTTCGGCCTCCTTAAGATGCTGCGGAGGTTTCTGCCTCTTCTGTCTGAGGAACACAGGAAGCTGACTGTGCAGGCTCTGATAGGCTCCAGATTGGACTATTCCAACGTCCTCTATCTGGGCCTGCCAGAGTATCTGCTGCAGCGGCTTCAAGTTGTGCAGAACGCGGCCGCGAGGGCCATTTTTGGCCTAAACAGGCGAGCCAGTGCTGCTGGTCTTTTGCAGACCTTACATTGGCTGCCTATCCGTAAACGGATCGCTTTCAAGGCATTAACTTTGGCTTACAAAGCTCTTCATGCTGTGGGAGCTCAGTATCTCAAAAGGAGACTCGCCTTCTACCAACCGGCTCGCTCCCTCAGATCAGAATCTCTGTTTCTGGCGGTTGTGCCGCGTGTAAAGAGAGCTCGTATTGGAGGCCGCTCCTTTGGCCTGCTGGCGCCACAGCTGTGGAACACCTTGCCGTTGACACTCCGGGGAGCTACTAGTCTACTCGCTTTTAGGAAAGGCCTAAAAACCTGGCTGTTTGCCCTCTAGGTTTTTATTTGTTTTTTTTTCTCTCTCTGTTTTCTGCCTTTCACTTTGTTTTTATTACTGTGTTGTGTTATCCCGCTGCAGGTCTCATTATTAAAAGCGCCGGGACACTCTTTTTGAGTAGCCGTGCGCTATATAAAAACAAATATAACATAACATAACATAACATAACTGTGAAGGGTCTTCGAATAACCTTTCATGTCATCTACAAGGCACTCCTGCAACACAGATAGAACCATTTTTCAGACCACTTTCTAACGGTAGCTACGTTTTAATAAATGACCACAGCTGTTGTGGGATGGTGCCAGGAGAATGCTATCTCGTAACCGTTACTTCCAGGGTCGTTTGCTGTATGCAAGTATTGTATCCAAACAGCAATCCAGACATGGAGGCGGCAATATGGCCTTATGTGAATATCTCTTCTATTCGAATTGATACTTTAAGCAGTATGAAGTCTATTCTTTTACAGACAACTGTGCCGTTGACCTCGTCCAAAGAGACGTATGCTCTGCAAGTTGCAAGGACAGCAGCAGAGATACATACCCTTTAATCGACAAATTGCCCCGTACATTTCGTAGAAATGTTAAGCCAAATTTTAAACATGTCTGATACCAGTGGCATCGCACATGTATTTAAGACAATTTTTTCGGGACTGTTAGCACCGTTTGAAACAGTTCTGGGCATCTTCCCGAATTTTGTCCATTCTGTCTTTGGCGGCCTACCTTTAATTTTGGGACTCGTGGCAGGAATTTTATTTTTGTTCCTTCTGTTCAGATATGGCAAGCCAATCCACAGACAAGAATCCAGCAACAATGGAAGAAACGATCTTAGCAATACGCTACCGAGACCGCATCACTAAGGTCCTGGGATTGGCCCGCCTAAGAGATTTGAGTGCAACTTGATTTCTTTTATTCCGACCAATCTGAAAAGATTGCATCTTACCTCTGCTTCGATGTCTGCTATGCGGATAAGAATGCGTGTTGGAGGTCTGTCTTACACTACCATCAGCAGTACCAATGGATATCGATACTTTGCTAGGTCCGGTAACGACTCATGCAACATGTTGTCCCCAGCGGCTACCTATTCTGATGACGGCATTCGTTGAGACTTCACCATTACGAGTAGGTGGCAGTGAAGTATGAGAGGAAAGCAGCAACAAACAGGTACAACCTTCTGAGCATCGCTGATCCAAACATCGATGATAGCAATCACGCAGAGAATTGCACAGTTGCAGTGTTGTCAAACTTGGTTGAACTTTCACCTGATGCGGTAGACCAATTTTTTGCAAGCCTGTCTGAAATGATGTTCTCCCCTGAACAACGAGAATAACTTTAAAATAAAAAAAGGAACAATAAGCACACAGCGTTCCCTGAATTCTGAATTTGGCCTTCAGTTCTGTTAAACAAAGCAACTGAAAACATTTGGAACTATTTTCTTTCCCCCTTGAAAGCGAAATTATTTTTCTTTCAGTTCAAAAATATGTACTTGTTTCCGGCACATGGTACTTTGCTTAAAGTAGAACTATTCTTAAAGAACAGAGCTTCTTTTTTTAGAGACATTAGAGACAATATTTTACCTCAGCCTCTAGCACATGTACATTATCATATAAATAATATGTGATGAAATGGTCAGCAGAGTTTGCAGAGAGCTAGAGAAAATGTTGGTCCAAACATGTCAGAAATAAGACAAACAAACAATGTAAATCCGCCAGACTTAACTTTTAACCAAAGTTTGCCATGTCAGCATGCAACTGGAGCAGAATTTGACTCTGCTATATCTGAGAGGAGTGTAGAAAAATTAGATCTGACCCGAACTCCTGTAGGACCATCAGAACAAGAATTAAGTGATTGGCTTAAAACCTTAAAAGTTGAGGAGAGTGAACCCAAAGTAATAGATGTTGCACGCTTAAAAGTGTACATGGAAGAATTTATATTTGGAACCATTGGAATTGATAGATTAAAAACCTACCAAGATGATGAACTAATGTTCATGTGTAAAAGTATTACCTGGAGAACAAAAACAGTGTATGACCAGTTAGAAGGGTTAGCTGGTGAATATGATGTGGATTTTACAAAACTCAAAAACCTGCAGAAATCATATAGAGTAGATTTTTCTGAAATGATTTCGAAAACCTAAATACAACTGGAAGAATAACCCAGATAAAAGAATTAATTGTGCTGCTAAGGAAATGGGGAGATGTGAATAAATGGAGAGCGAAATGGGCAAAGAAAAGAGAGGAAACAAGTGACAAATCAACATTAGCTTTTTCTGTAAGAGAAAAAGAAACAGTTGTGAATGAATTTCCTATGAGAGAAATAGCTGTAGGAGGATATGTACATGTTACATGGTCCAGACAAGATATATTGTCGTTCACAAATGATTTTCCACGTTTAAGAGAGAAAGCAGTAGAATGGTATCGGCAAGTAGAAAGGTTTGTGAAAGTTTCAAAGGTGTTATGGGTTGACTTAGATGGATTGTTTGACATACTAGTTCCAGCAGATTTGTGGACAGAATGTAAGATATCTATAGACTGGCCGAGGGAAGAATATCCTTGTGATCCAGTGACAGGTGCTCCGTCGCCTGAGGTGATGTGAAAGTTCGAGCAAGTAATTGTGTTTTTAAAGAATAAAATTCCGCCGAAAGAGACTGACTGGGTTAAGATAGACAGAACTACACAGGAACCAAAAGAATCAGTACACTCATTTTATGATTGTTATTGGTACTTAAACAATATAGTGGTTATGAAGAGTTAAGTGAGAAGGACATGAGTCACTTCATATACCGATTTGTGTATGGATTGAGACCAGAAAATGGTGAAATGATCAGAAATAATATGATTGGATGGCAATCAAGTTCCGTAGACGATGTGTTGAGAAAAGCCAAATATTGTAGTGAAGAAATCGAGGCTAAGTAAAAGAAGTTAAAAGAAAAGGCTATGTGGGCACAGGTAAAGGTAGCGGAACATCAAGTGGCGCAAATGGAAAATAATAATACAGATGCGAGTCAGGGAAAATTGAAAGGAAATTTCAACAAGGCAAAATTTGTGGGAAATATCGAGGAACTTAAGAAGAAGTTCCCCTGTCATAATTGCGGCAGAATGGGGCATTGGAGGAAAGAGTGTAAATATCCGCCGAGAGTTAATCCGGAAAATGCATCATTGAATCCACAGGTCCAGACTGATGTAATTCAGCAGCAACCGCAACAGCAACAGATAGTTTATCAGCAAGTTGAGGTGCCAAAACTGCCTCTTCCACACAGTATAAACCAACAGAGATACAGTGCAGAGACAGGATTCAGCGGAATCGAGCAGGTAAATAGATCACCCTGAGTGAATGTAAGTCCCCAGTATTGGTTGCAAGAAGAATGTGGAAGTGAGTCAGATGAAAGTTTCTGACGGTGCCTGAGAGAGGAAGAAGAGTGTGTGCTTGGAGCCACTCTTGAGGTAGATCAGTCTGGTCCATTTATACACGGAAAGGTGAATTATGCAGAGATAACTTTCCTAGTGGACACTGGTGCTACCCGTTCTACTGTTAGATCAGTGGATGTCCAAAATCTTCCTCTCTCGGGAGACCACATCCAGGTTGTAGGTGTAGCAAATAGGCAGATTAAAACCTCTCTGACACAACCAGTTGAGGTGGAAATTGGAAATTTCAAAGATTTGCACTGATTTGTGGTGTGTGATAGCAGCCCCGTGAATTTGTTAGGACGAGATATTCTTTGCAAAATGAACTGTGCAATATACTGTTCACCCGAGGGCACAGAAATGCAAACTCCTGAGGAGGACAGTCTGTATAGAATGACCATGCTTTTGATTGAGGCAGAACAAAACAAACTTTTTCCTGTGTTTGACCGAGAAAAGATACCGAATTAACTGAAAGGAATAGTATCAGAAAGGGTGTGGGATTTCACAGGGATTAATGAAAGATGTAAACCCTGTAAAAATCTCTGTAAAAGAAGGTGTGAGTTACCCAAACATTCCCCAGTATAAAATGACAGCAGAAATAATTGAAGGAATAACTCCAGTGAAAGACAAAATGATTGAGCAGGGAATATTGAGAGAAATAGAAAGTAGTCCTTGTAATTCACCAATAATGGGATTGAAAAAGCCGAATGGAACGTTCAGGATTGTACAAGATTTGAGAAAGGTAAATAAAATAGATGTTCCATGTTGGTCGATTGTACCAAATCCAGCAGTGATTCTAGATCAGATTCCCCATGATGCGGAATGGTACACAGTAATTGATTTGTGTAATGCGTTCTTTACAGTTCCATTGCACCCAGAAAGCCAGCCAATTTTTGCTTTCAGGTTCGGAGATCGTATTTTAGCATGGTGCCAAATTCCTCAAGGGTACACTGAAAGTCCATCGATCTTTAATCAGTTGCTAAAGAAATCATTAGAAAGTCGGAGCATGCCTGGAGAGTCTGTGTTAGTTCAGTATATTGATGATCTCCTGGTGGCATCAAAAACAAAAGATGCATGTGTAACCAATACTGTTGCTTTGCTAAATCATTTGGCTGAAGAGGGGCATAAAGTGTCTCCGTCTAAATTACAGTTTTGTCAAAAGGAAGTACAGTATTTAGGTCACAAAATTGCCAAAGGAATCAGACAAGTCACAGCAGAAAGAATTAAAATGATACTGGGAATGCAGCCACCTAAAACCAATAGACAAGTGAGAATGTTTATGGGAATGGTAGGTTATTGCAGACAGTGGATTAGTGGGTTCTCACTGATTGCAAAACCATTGCAAAGATTGACCAGAGCAGATATCAAAGACCCTATAGTTTTGACAAAATCAGAAATGGAAGCATTTGAAAAGCTGAAAACGAGCTTATGTGAAGCACCGGCATTGGGAATGCCTGATTATGTAAAAGAATTTGAATTGTACTGCAGTGAACGAGAAGGGTGCGCACTATTAGTATTAATCCAGAGGCATGGAAAACTGAGAAAATCCATTGCGTATTTCTCAGCTGTTCTGGATCCCGTTGCGAAAGCATTGCCAGGTTGCCTGAAAGCAGTAGCAGCTACAAGTATCAGTCTAGAGCAGAGTGAAGGGATAGTGATGGGATTTCCTGTGAGAGTGTATGTACCTCATTCAGTGGAGATTCTCCTCATTAGAACAAAGACCCAATACCTGACCAACAATAGAATGACACGTTATGAGAAAACAATTCTGGGAGCAGAAAATGTGACAATATCCAGATGTGTAAATGTGAATCTGTCCACCCTATTGCCTGATGTAATGGAAGCTGAGGTAAGAGGTGAAGCGGATCACAAGTGCTTGGATGTTCTTGAATATTGTACCAAGCCTAGGCCTGACATCAGAGATGAGCCATTGCCTGAATCTGATTATGTGATGTTTGTTGATGGTTCATGTCTGAGAACAGATGAAGGTGCTCTGAGTGCTGCCTATGCAATTTGCACTGTGGCGAATGTACTGGAAGCTTCTTGTTTAAAAGGAATACGTTCTGCTCAAGTAGCGGAATTAATTGCCTTGATTTGAGCTTGTGAGTTGGGACAAGAAATCAAAGTAACCATAGTGACCGATAGTCAGTATGGATTTGGGGTTGTTCATGAGTATGGACAACTGTGGACCCAAAGAGGTTATTTGACTTCTGCAGGATCCCCCATAAGGAATGCCGAGTTTGTGAGGATGTTGATCGATGCAATACAGTTGCCTGACAAAATTGCTGTGGTTAAATGTGCAGCTCACAAAAAGGGGGGTGATTATATCACCCGAGGAAACAGGTATGTAGATGCGATTGCTAAATATTGTGCCAAAAATGTTGCATCCATTAACAGGGACAGAGAGAAGGAGCATGTTTCAAGTCCTTTAATGCTAACAAATGTAGTGGACACTTGGCAGGAAGTGAGGCAAATACAGGAAGAAGCAGATGAGGAAGAGAAAAACACATGGTTTAAAGCAGGATGCAGACAGAGAGAGGAAGATGAAATTTGGATTTACAAAGATGAAAGACCAGTAATGCCTGATAGCATGAACTCAAATATTGCCCGAATGCACCATGGTTAAGCTTACATTGGGAGAGATGCAATGCTCCGTTTGTTCAGACAGACATGGTATAATCCAAAATCCAGAATGATTGCTGAAAGTTTACGTCAGAGGTGCCTCGTCTGTCAGCAGTTTAATCCAAACAGGAGAACAATTGTGAGTTTGGGAACCATAGGACGGGAGGGAGGTCCGTTTACACGAGTGCAGATGGATTTCATAGAGCTTCCACCATGTAACAGATTAAGGTATGTCCTGGTAATCATCTGTTTGTTCTCTCGATGGGTAGAAGCTTTCCCCACGAGGAGAAACAATGGTATAACTGTTGCAAAATTGCTGCTACGGGAATTCATACCAAGATTTGGTTTTCCAGTGAGCATTGAGACAGATCGTGGTCCACATTTTCAGAATGAACTCATGCAAATGATATGTGAAGCACTGGAGATACGTCAGAGATTGCATTGTGCTTACCGACCTGAGGCTTCAGGAGTGATAGAGCAAGTAAATGGAACAATTAAGAACAGGATTGGTAAAATGTGCCTAGCAACAGGATTAAAATGGCCTGACGCTTTACCCCTTGTATTGATGACACTGAGAAGCATTCCTGACAGAAAAACTGGACTGAGTCCACATGAAATTCTGATGGGCAGGGTGATGCGACAAGCCTTTGTACCAGTTAACAAATTATTGACCATTAATGATGACATCATACTGGATTACTGCAAAAACCTGTCGGACGTGGTAACTTCTGTGTTCCATCAGGTGGGAACTGAAGCAAATACGAAAGAAAAGCATCCAGCTCATGATTAGTTCCTGGAGATTGGGAGAGGATTAAAGTGCACCAAAGAAGAAATTGTTTGGTGCCTCGCTGACAGAGGCCAAGACAAGTGATCCTGACGAGCACAAGTGTAGTGAAATGTGCTGGAGTAAAAAGATGGGTGCATGCTAACCACACCATCCGTGTGCCCGAACCTGAGAATCTAAACGAAGAAGGTGAAAGCATAACTGATTCAGACTCTGAAGGTGAACCAGAGAAAAATCCAGATACTGAAGATCGACAAGAACGTCGACATCTGGAAGTGTCAGACACTAGCTCTGCGTCTGAAGGAGAAGAGATTATTGAAGTACCAAGTTCTGAAGATCCAATCGAAGGTCGAGAACTGGTAAAGACTGACACCAGTGAAAACACTGAGAAGGGTGAAGAGAAAACTGATGAACAAGAAAACTCAGAGGGACAGACTAGAAGCTCTGAAAGCAGGAACGGAAATCCGGAAACTGGAAAAGAGGAAGTAACTCACGATGAGGATGAGATTCCAAGTACCAGCTATGGAAGTGTTCCTAACAGAGTGAAAGAACTGTCAAGAAAGAAAACTGACTCTGAAAAAGAGAGAGAAGTGGTGAAGTTCATCATTAATGAAACTGTTGAAGACACTGAAAGTGAGACAGATGACAGTGCAGATGAAGCTTCATTAGAAGAAGTTCAAGAAAAAGGGCTTGGAGAGTGGAGCATAACACTGTAGAGCCTCAGATAAAGCGATTTTGTAAAGGAGGCAATTGGCCAAAAGGAAATGAAGGACTGAAAGTTAAACTGGTTAATAAAGAAAGAAATCAAGAAGAACAAGTTAATGAAATAACCAGTCAGAGAGAAACTTTGGGAAAGAAAATAGAAGTTGTCCATAGGCCAAAAAGGGTGAGGAGACCAAATCAAAAGTACAAATCATCTGAGTGGACCTATATTGTATTACCTCCGATAGAGGAAGTAAATAGCAGTCAAGAAAATCTGAATTGTCCAAAGACAAACGGGAAAAGTGAGTAAAGAAGTAAATCATAAAGAAAAGAAGTGATTGATCAAAGATATAAAGTAATATAATACCTGAAAATATTGATCAGAGAAGGATACTGTAAGTGGAAAGTAAATCTTGTGAAAGACACAAGGTCGAAGAAAGTTTGTTAGAAAAGAAAAAGGTTTGTAGGTGACAAGGTCGAAGAAAGACTTTTTGTTGTGTTAAAAAAAATGGTTGACAAGGAGCATAAAACGAAATGTTCCATTTGTAGAAAATGGTGTAGATCATGTTTACTTTGTACTGGATTACTAATATTGATATGGATAATATTAGCTATTGTCATTCCTTTTCAGGATAGAATAGTGAAGTTAAAACCTAATGTAACCTCAAGTGAACCAAATGTGGAGTTGAAACCTAACAAGCATGTATATAGGCCAGAAATGCATCAAGATAGTTCAATAAGTGATTTCACAAAGAATACAAGTCAAGTCATAAGCTTTTATTCGATTTGAGAAATACAAATCATACAAGCAAAAACAACTAAAAATAATTCATTGCATATGTAATAATTCTAAACAAAGTGACTCAAAATATACTCAGGAGTAATACATAAAAAAGGAGGGAACATATACTGACATACACTGGACAACAATATATAATTAGAGATATAAAACGTAGCTAAAAAGCTATAAATGAGATCATGCATGTACAGACAGGAATAAATATATTTATTATTTTATTTAATTTATTATTTTATTTAATGGTTTTATAAAGCGCGTAGTAACTCAAAGAGCATCCCAGCGCTGACCTGTTTCTCCAAGGGTTTCAGCCGTCTGATGAGATTATGTCTACGGGAAAAGGAGGGTCTTTAGGGTTTTTCTGAACTGAAGATAGTTCGGTTCTGTCCTGAGTCTTCGTGGTAGATGGTTCCAATGTTTGGCCGTGTGGACGGAGAAGCGACGGCCACCGGTCTTGGCTTTTCTGACTCTGGGGACTACGATAAGATTTTCTACGCTAGACCGGAGGTCTCTCTCCGCTTTGTATGGAGTTAGAAGTTCTTTGAGAAGAGGGGGGCCGTTATTGTTGAGGGTTTTATGGGCCAGACAGAGGGCCTTGAAGACGACCCTTTCTCTGACTGGGAGCCAGTGGAGGGATTTAAGAGCCGGCCTGGCGGAGGATCTTCCTGGTGTGCCCGTAAGTAGGCGGGCGGCGGCGTTTTGGACTTTTTGCAGCGAATTCAGGGTGGGTTCAGGGGCTCCCAGGTAGATGGCGTTACAATAGTCTAATCTTGCCAGGATTAGACCTTGAATGAGGAGCCTCCTTGCGGTATCGGGGAGCCGGGGGAAGATCTTCCTGCAGGCTCTGAGTAGCCCAAAACATGTCCCTGCCGTTCTTTTGGCCTGGGTTTTAAAGCTCATGTCCTTCTCAATCCACACACCAAGGCTCTTGACCTCTTCCTTGGGTGCGGGAGGGTCACCTAGGCAGCTGGGCCAAAGGTGAGATGGCAGAGAGGGCCCCTTGTGGTCCATCAAGAGGATCTCAGTCTTGGACCCATTCAGTTTCAGTGAGGAGAGATTCATCCATCGGTGGACTTCGGAGAGGCAACTATGGAGATCGGATGGGGCGTGGTGGGGGTGTGAAAGGGTTACGACCAGCTGAGTGTCGTCGGCGTAGTTGATAACTGACACGCCGAATGAGCTGACCCTCTTCTCCAGTGGGGCCATGTACACGTTGAATAACGTAGGGCTCAGGGATGAGCCCTGTGGTACTCCGCACCGGAGGGGGATGGTGGATGAGCAGCTGTCGTTTTCCCGCACCTGGAAGGAGCGTCCTGATAAGAAGGATTCTAGCCATTTCAAGGCCGTACCCTTTAGTCCGATCTCTCCCAGTCGATGGATTAGGGTAGGATGGTCTACAGTGTCGAAGGCCGCACTGAGATCCAGGAGGATCACTGCCACTGATCCTCCTGTGTCCAGAATGCTTCTGGCCTTCTCCACCGCTGCCAGGAGGGCGATGTCCGTGCCCTGACCTGGACGGAACCCTGTCTGGGAGACCGCTAAGAGGTTGTTGCTTTCTAGGTAAAGCGATAGTTGCTTGTTTACCAGCTTCTCTGCGATCTTGCTGTTTCCAGGGAGAAGGGATATGGGCCTATAGTTGGTGAAGTCCTGCGGGTCTAAGGAGGGTTTTTTTAATAGACCTTTGACTGCTGCCGCTTTCCAACTGGGGGGGACTATGCCCTCCGAGAGAGAGGAGTTGATCAGGGCCGTGAGGGGAGGGATGATGGTGCTTGACACTTTTTTTAGGAAGCGAAGGGGTGCAGGGTCGAGGGGGGAGCCACTTTTGATTAAGGCCAGCGTTGCTCCTACTTCTTCCGTTGTTACGGGGCCGAAAGCGTCCAGGGAGGGTTGGGGGTGGGCTAACAGCAGAGGAGGATAGGTGGTGATGGTAGTGAGATCCTGCTCTGTGTGGGCCTGATCGGGGGGGGGGGTATGGTAAGAAGAATTTTTTGAATCTTCTCGTCAAAGAAGGTGGCTAAGTTGTTACATTTAATTTCAGCTTCTTTGGGATCGAGGGGTTTAAGTGGGGGGTCAGGGGCGTGGAGGAGTTCTTTAAGAACTGAATAGGTTTCATGGGCGAGCAGGCAGCGTTTTTAATTCTGTTCTCGTAGAAGCTAGTTTTGGTGTTGCGGAGCTCTTTTTTGTAGGTTTTTACAGAGGTGCGGAATGATTCTTTTTGTTCCTTGGTTTTTTCCTTCCTCCAGATACGTTCATTCCTTTTGCAGACTTTGCGCAGAAGGTTGAGTTCCGGGGTATACCAGGGTGAGGGATTAACTCTCTTGGTGTGTTTCAGAGAGTAGGTTTTAGGCAGAATGGCGTCGAGCGATTGGGTAATCCAGGTACTGAATTCTTTGTCCCCAGCTACGGTGTTGTGGGGGCGGTGGGGAGCGTTTTCCCTGAGTTTGGCTGCCCAGACGTCTGGTTCCAATTTCTGCCATCGTCTGGTATACGTTCTGATTTTGGGAGGTGGAGGGGGCGGAGTGATGATGTCCCATACAAGGGAGACCAAAAAGTGGTCCGTCCAGGGAAGGGGGATATGGTCAAGGGTTCTCAGATTGGGGATGTTGGAGAGAATAGGATCGAGCAGTTGCCCTCTTTCATGAGTGGCCTGGGGGTTTTTGAGGTCAAGGCCAATTGAGGTGAAATCCTGGAGTAGTTCACTGGCCTGCTTGTCATCCGGGTCCAAGAAATGTACATTCAGGTCTCCTAGTAGTAGGTAGTTAGTGGTGGACGTACATTTGATGGACGTCTGGTCAATAATTTTGTTCGGAAAGTCTCCTAGATTGCCTGGCGGGCGATATACCAGCGTCCCTGACAGCGAGGTAACTGGGGAGATTTGTATTGTATAGTGGCAGCTTTCGTATCCCTTGATGTTGCCATCCGATGTTCTACAGGTGAGGGTGTCTTTGAGAATTATCGCTAGTCCACCTCCCCTCCCCACTGGTCTGTTCAGTGAGCACATGACGTACCCGGGGGGGAGTGCTAGAACGATGTCTGGGCCACTGCTGGGGGTGAGCCAGGTTTCTGTTAGAAACAGAATGTCTAAGGCATTATTTGTGATTAGGAAGTTCACTTCGTGTGAGTGTTTCACGAGCGATCTGCAGTTAAGTAGGCCTAGGTGCAAGCCCTTGGGTGCCGTGTTCTGATTGGCAGGGTCGCAGAAGTCACAACCGGAGAATTGGGTATCTCCATTCAGGATGCGCGGGCAGGAGGGTTGTTTGTTGGGGTTTAAGGCTAATAAGTCCGCGCGAGTATAGGTCCGGTCGTTACGGGCTGAAAAGGGCAGAGTGGCTGGGCCTAGGGCCGGCTGGGCCCGGACGGGCCCAGACGGGCTTGCCTTTGGCGCGCCTTCGGCGCGCAGACGGCGCGCCCGCTGCGCCCGTCCGCTGCGCTCCCTATGCTGGCACATATTTTATGGGGAGTTTATGGGCGTTGGAGGGGTGGGCGTGGCCAACAGGAGTGGGCGTGTCCCGTGGCTCCTCGAGGTGAGTGATGGCGGCGAGCAAGCGTTTCCTGCCCTTGACAGCGCTTAGATCGGCTGATTAGGGTTAGCAGGTGAGCGCTAAGGAGTGGGTGCTAAGTGCTTTAAAAATATAGAAATACAATTTTAAAAGCAGTGATTTTTCAATTTTTAAGCAAACAGAACTCCCGGCTTCCGCCTCAGGAGGATTAGGTACAATGCGGCACTAGTAATCAGGCGCGCTTTTGTACTGGCGAGATCACACCAAGTGCTTTTCCTGGCAGCTGTACATTTTAAAGCAAAAGATCAAAATATGGCTCGGGCAAACACGGGAAGGTTAATTTGATATATGAAAAAAGGAGAATACATTTTCAAGGTTGTTATCTGAGTATGTTAGAACCATGGATGCTAGTGATTGTTACGTTTGTGTGAAGTTACCAGCATCTGTGTCTGAGGGGGTGACATATTATCATCTACCTCTTACTTATGGAGTTACGTGTAGTGTAACTGCAAGCCTGTTCTATCAAACAGATACATTGGAGTATTATTATTCAAATTCAGATGAAGTATTTGCAAAGTTAAAAATAGATAAAACATTGTATAATGAGAAGGCTGCTACAGTTATGGGAGAATATTTTTTTAGAAGTGGATGAGTTGAATCATGACTATGCTTTTAAAAATAATCTGACATGTAAAATGAGAGTGGAAGAAAAAGCATTTTTACATATGGTTTAAGAAAGAAGGATTGCATATAAACGAAAAGAAAAAGTAAAGCATGAGAAAACGAAATATTGGTCATTTAATGATGAGAATATGGATGAGAAAAATGTGAATATAGCTATAAATTTAGATACTCCCTTGTTAGGAAAATTTTGTATCAAAAGAGAAAACATTATGTATGACAATTATTTTGTGGGAGCAAGTCAGTGTAAATACACTTATCGAATTCAAGGGGGATGGGGATTTAAAGGAGGGAAAGACCCTGTTTTTCCTGGTATCTATTTTATATGTGGGAACAAAGCCTATTACAGATTGCCTGACCACTGGTATGGGACATGTTATGTGGGTTTGGTCTTTCCTAAAATCTTTCATGTAGATAGAGGTACCAATGGTATGCATGAAATAGGCAAACCTTTAAGTCGTAGAAAGAGAGAGAGTGTGATAGAGATAATAGGTGATGTTTCTGGAGCACTGATACCAGCAGTAGGAATATCTTACAATGCAAACCGAATTCAAAAATTGTCAACGATAGTAGATCGTTTGTCAACAGATACGGCAGGTGGAATTTCTAATGGTAGACACTGAAATGATTGCTATGAGAGCTATGGTAATGCAAAATCGTCTTGCTCTTGATATAATTTTGGCAAAAGAAGGAGGAGTTTGTGGAGTTTTAAAGGTACAGCGCTGCTGCACATATATACCGGATAAAAGTCAAAACATTGAAAAGTATGTTAAAAATATTACTGAGTTGCATCGAGAGATTGAACCACTGGAGGTTGATGGTATTCTAGAGCGACTTGAAAGAGGTTTTACAGCAGTTAAGCATTGGTTTCAAGAAATAGGTTGTTCAATTATAGGTAAAATACTAATTCCAGTAACAGTGATAGTATTAGTAGTTCTATTGATAAGATTAGGCTGTATATGTAGAAAAGCAATAATGTCAAAAGAGCATTAAAGAAAATGATCAAAGAAAAACGAGAAAGAGAAAGAGAAAAGGATGATATAGAAATGAAAGAATTTCAAGAAAGGATCTTTAAAGATGCTAGAGAAAAGGATACTAAAGTATAAAGCTTAAACTGACCTGAAGAATTTGAAACATGTTCTGATAAAATTTTGGGAAAATTTTGGAAGATATTTGGTGATAAATCACCAAAGGGGGAAGTTGATGGAGCAGGGTGGAAAAACAAAATTTTGTATACCCCTTGTGAAGTCGGACTGCCATAACCATAACACTAAATTAAACGGAATGGAGTGTATATTAACCAACTTAGAATAAGAAAATGCACTTACACCAACATATGTAGGAACTAATAATGCTTGTGTTGCAATCATAATCAACTAACCTTGTCTTTTCGTCATGTCTAAATTAATATGCAGCTTAGAAATAATAGAATGCGGCATATATGTGCTTTTGTTTATGTATTTTGTTGCATAATGGAGAGGATTGGTGAGTATATCATGCTTAAATGTGCTTACTTGCTAGGTAACCACTAATGGGGAATAACCTTAGCAAGGGGGGAGGTAAACAGAAGGGCTAGAATTCTTAAATTAACTTTTATTTGTGTTTGTTTCTATGATAGTTCCCGTGCTTGCCTGTGAGGCCTAGTAAAACATGGAGTCACTCGATTATTGTGGCCAATGATAGAAGCACGCATGCGCAAGTTCAGATGCGAGCTGCTTGTGCCTGGAGTGAAAGGAGTCAAGGACACGGTGGCCTGGGAGAGTAGATGGCTGCCAAAAGGATGAGCGCAGTGGTCCTGAACGTGAGAACGGAGGTCAAAGTTGCGAGATGGAAACAGGACTAAACAGGACAAGGCCTTAAACAATAGAACTCTGTACGGATGGAAAATTAATATTGCGATGACGACATGAATGCACATCCTACCTAAATTATCCAATCAGGACTTGACTTCAAGTTTGATAGTTACTTTTTAGACATATAGAGACTGAAAAAAAGGTATAAAAAGTGTTGATTTTACCAAAGAAAAAAGCTCTTTTCGATTTCCTCGTGAGATGCTGCCGGAATGCTGATTTTTCCTGTGATGTAAGATTTCTCTTTGACTCTGTCTTGTTATTTCTTGAATGAGAACTTAGACTCTAGTTAAGGCTGTTAGTTAGGGAAATGCCTCTTTGGGATCTATTTGATTATTGCTAAAATACTTATGACTCCTAAATAGAATAAATGTCTGAATTTTCCGACTTTTCAAAATAAATGAACTTTAACTGTTTAAGATGAATTCTTAATTTTTGATGTCGACTAATTAAATTAATAAAGTGAATAAACTTTAGACATGCTGAACTGCTATTAATAAAAATTAGATAAATGAAGAAGTCAAGATGGTCTTGAGTTTTTCCTACGCCTAATTTTCTTACTAGCTTGGTCCATATGACTTCAGTTTGTGGTGTGTTTAAATAAATGTTTAAAGAATAAAACCATGGTAAACTCGATTAAACTGCAGGTATAAATAGTGTAAATATTCAATGTTAGTTTTAGACGCTCCACTATGATACAGCAGCTCTCCTCTGAATTTCAACGATCCATGAAGTAGGGTGGAAGTGTTGTGTGTGACTTGCAGTGCTATGGGCCCCACTGATGAGTAGATGTATGATTTTGTACTTCAGGGAAAGGTGACATGGTATTAGAAATAATTTCTGGAGTAACGCTGCAACACTGGCAGAAGGGGTACCCTAACAATGGCCTACAGGTGGAGGAGGTACAAGCAAAATGGGTCCTAGTCGAGTGCCCTGCTGGAGGAGATACAAGCCGGAGTACTAGAAGAGTGCCCAGCAGGAGGAGGTACAGGCATACGGGGTACCATAAGAGTGCATGTAAGTGGAATCCATCTAAGAAATTATGTCCCAGCTGCCCAGGAAGAACAATTAAATGTGACCACCTCTTGTGCAGTTATGGACTTTTAAAGGATCTGCTTGTGTGAAGCTCCCGCCAATTACTGGATTAATTATTCCCAAAATGGGGTGAGCTGTTGGAGTGAAGAGGCTGAGATGGGAGACCCTATATTAAAGTTTAAAGACGAACCAGGCAAGAGTAAAGGATTTGGAATATTGGACTTTTTATGACAAGTTGTCTATGACCCACATATGGCATGGCTAAAGTTCATGTCAGTATAAGAACTCAAATGTACTGTTTAGAGGGTGACGCCAGGTTCACTGCTGGCAAATGGAACGTGTCCTTATAAGAAATAGAGAATAACTAGAGAGCATGTAAACTATTAAAGAAATAATTGGGAAGGATTTTGGGTTCAATGTTTCCAACCGTGAAACACGTGTTGGCTGTAGTGGCTACATTGATTCGCAGCAAATGACTACACATTGATAATGGCAAGATCTCAAGGAAGCAAGTGCCCTTAAAACTGCCAAATTGTTCTGGGGTATAATTAAATGGGGATGTGGCGGACAACCAGAAAAACCTCAAAATTGGGCTACCTAGGACGATTGGGTGGCTTATTTTAAACCCCAATATGCTAAAAGCCAGGTGCTAAGCATAAGGGATCCTCCCCCTTACACTCCCTTCCTGGAACAGGCATTTAGTATCGGGGACGTTAATTTTGCCGTGGAATCTGTGGTTGCTGGCAGGGCACCGGGTTTAGACTGTGTCCCAGCAGACACTTTTTTGCACGACAAAAATTCTTGGGGTAGGTATATACTTCTTTTAGCAAATGCAGTGGCTAAAGGTGCGCCTATCCCGGATTCATGGAATGGTGCGAAAATAATACCAGTGTACAAGAAGGGGGATAAGTCACTCCCTGGTAATTACCGCCCGATTAGTCTGATAGACTCAGTGCAAAAGCTTCTAGGTAGAATGATTTTAAATAAAGTCCAGGATTGGGAGTGAGAGCAGAACATTTTATCACATCTCCAGGCGAGATTTAGAGCTTGTACTAGGACCATCGACCAAGTGCTACATTTTGCAATGCAGCACTGGAAGGTAGTGCAAATAGACAAGGGTAGTTTATACGCTGCCTTTATTGATCTAAGGGCAGCCTTTGACCTTGTTACACGCTCTACATTGTGGTTAGTCTTGCAAGATCTGGGTATGCCTGGTAACCTTTTAACATTGATCATGAGACTCCACGAGCGAAACTATGCACAGATTAGGTGGGGTTCCCCTGGTAATGTTACTGACCAGTTCCCAGTAGAGAGAGGGGTAAGTCAGGGCTGCGTCCTAGCTCCCACTGTGTTTTCTTTATATATTACCGATGTGGCCAATCTAATGATCGCAAGCGAACATTGACGCCCCAGTTTTAGCTGGTGCGAAAGTACCTATTTTAATGTTTGCAGATGACACCGTAATTATATCAAAGACCCCAAGTGGATTGCAGAAAGCACTAGCCATTTTTGAAGAATTCTGTACCACTCGAGGTCTTGAAGTAAATGTGCTAAAATCCAAATTTATGGCTTTTAACCGGCACAAAACTTTTAAGGGAAACAATTTTATGAATAACTTACCGTTGAGCAGGTGATGGCATTTAGTTACCTGGGTGTAAATATCCCACACGATTTGCACTGGAACCAGCCGACAGAGCTGGCCACGCTCAAACATCGCCAATTGGCTGGAGCTTTGTTTACTGAGCATGTTAAATCATTTACCAAGCCAATTACCCCAGCCCTCCGTGTCTACGACGCAAAGGTGGTTAGCTCAGCCCATTATGGTGTGGAGATCTGGGGATTTGGGAACCTAGCAAACATGTCTGTATCTGAGAATAAGTTCCTGCGCAATCTTATTAATTTACCCCAGAGTACTCCCATGTGTCCCCTCTTTTATGATCTAGGAATGAGACCAATTAATTTGATTGCTAATTTGCGTCCGGTACTATACTGGAGGAGCCTGTAGATAACCCCAGAATTAAGAGTATACGCCACAGGCCTTATGGATATTATGAGGTGTGACACTTTTCATAAAATCAAATGGTTATCTGGCATAAGGGCCCTTCTAGAAGAATTAGGAATGCAAGCACTCTGAGAGGATCCGATTAATGCTAGTTTTCCATCTAAAAGGGTCCTTAAGGACAAATATTGGGAGATGATTGCTTTTAAGACTTTTAGGACAAGTGCCCTACTTTCACTTACCAGTATTTTTTTAGAATTTAAAGATGTAACTGAACTTGAAGCCTATTAGGACGACATAACCAAGCCACTTGATAGAAAGCTCTATTTTCAGCTTAGAATTGGAAGCTTGCCTGTTAGAGCATTCACATCGAGGTGGACCCAAGGTGGAACGGCCACTTGTCTATGTTGCCCTGAAACTCTGGAGTCAGTTACTCACTTATTATTTGGATGTCCAGCATACTCTGCCCCGCGTAGGGTATGGCTGCGACCCATGTGCCAGCTTCTAGGTACTAGGAGTGGTATGTTAGCAGTTAGAATTATACGCACAAGTACGATTCCCTTTGTTTACATATCAGTGGCAACGTTTCTTGGATAGTCTTGGCCTCTAAGGAGCAAAATGATTAGCGGTTGATTGGACCAGACATGGTTTTTCTTTTATTCTGCTATTGTATTGTATTTATTATGAAATTACTGCATCTGCACTTTTATATTATGAACTTTTAACTGTGTAATGTTTTAGATATATTTTTAAAATCAGGAAATGAATCTTAAATTTAAAGTTTGTATTGTGTTTTTATGACAATTGTCGAATAAAGCTTGCTTGAATTGAATTGATAACCATCCTCAGAAGACCAGCATTTGTGATATAATACTCTGCGACATCAGAGCTTTTAGGAAGAATTGAACATAGGACTACTATAGCAATTCATGACCATCAATGACGTAAATGGTGATTTTGATTCCATATGATTCAGAATGTGTTAAAAATATATATCTTTCTCATAAACATAGAATTTGTTATATATAAAAAAAGTATTGCCCGTTATTCACACGTTTCTCTGAAATTCTATCTTTGAAGGTACTGCTGTATTGTCTATTGATGGGGTCTACAACTTTTTTTGTAATAAGAGCCACTTATGGTAAAAGAAAAGCATCCAAGATAATATTATTTGTGTTCCAATAGTGACCACGACAGACAAGATTACAGTACTGGTTATTTCATGCACGATTACCAGCAATTTGAAATGCCTCCGCAAGAGTAATACATAAGAGCCGTAGGTGCAATGCTCCCGGCCCATCGTAATAATATTAATAATACATCTCTCCAAAGCTGCATGAGTAATACTTGACAGCCATAGGTGCAATGCCCCTGGCCCATGGTAATAATATTAATAATACACCTCTCCGAAGCTGCATGAGTAATACATGACAGCCATAGGTGCGATGCCCCCGGCCCATGGTAATAATATTAATAATATGTCTCTCCAAAGGTGCAATAGTAATACATGACAGCCATAGGTGCAATGCCCCCGGCCCATGGTAATATTATTAATAATATGTCTCTCCAAAGCTGCATGAGTAATACATGACAGTCATAGGGGAAATGCCCCGGCCCATGGTAATAATATTAATAATATGTCTCTCCAAAGCTGCATGAGTAATACATGACAGCCATAGGTGCAATGCCCCCAGCCCATGGTAATAATATTAATAATATGTCTCTCCAAAGCTGCATGAGTAATACATGCCAGCCATAGGTGCAATGCCCCCGGCCCAGGGTAATAGTATTAATAATACGCCTCTCCAAAGCTGCATGAGTAATACATGACAGCCATAGGTGCAATGCCCCCGGTCCAGGGTAATAGTATTAATAATACGACTTCTTAAAGCTGCATGAGTAATACATGACAGCGATAGGTGCAACGCCTTAAGCCCATGGAAATAATATTAATAATACGTCTCTCCAAAGCTGCATGAGTAATACATGACAGCCATAGGTGCAATGCCCCCGGCCCATAGTAATATTACGTCCCTCCAAAGCTGCAGGAGTAATGCATGACAGCCATAAGTGCAATGCCCCCGGCCCATGGTAATAATATTAATAATACGTCTCTCCAAAGCTGCATGAGTAATACATGACAGCCATAGGTGCAATGCCCCCGGCTCATGGTAATAATATTATTAAAATGCCTCTCCGAAGCTGCATGATTTATCACTCAAATAACAGCTTCAAATATACTTTCAAAATCTATTTTTCCTCAAAACAGCAGTTCATGAGTTCTGAAACTGAATACATATTCATTTCAAATACACGCTTCAGAACTTTAGTACACATACATTCATTCAACCAAGCACACACGTCTAATTTAGTAGCCTGGGCTACACACATGAGAGCTACTTGTAGGTAGCTGGAGAGCTACCAGTATCTCACAAGCTACTCGTTGGACAACCCTGGTCTATTGAAATTATAAGTCAATAGGGTTACTTACTTAGTGGGTGGTAGCAAGTAGAGGACCTCTATTATCAGATAACCCAAACACATGGGATCGTTTGAGGTTCATCAACAGGTCATGGGTCATCTTCCTGTACTTACAATAGAGCTTACATCAGAGGGTCACGGGAGGTCATCATAGAATGAGTCTTGAGGTCATACCAACGGGTCAGGGTCCATCATCCTAGCAGGAGGCAAGAGTAGTCCTTCTTGTAAGAAGGATGAGCCTCCCTTGGATTGTGGGTCTTACTGGTCCTATTTTTGATCAACACTGACACAAAACTATACTCCAAACTCTTAGCTACATTGGTGGTGAACTTGATTCCCAAATTGGTCACCCAGGAAACATAGGTTTACTATCTATCATTTTCCTAGAAGCAAAAATGGCATTTGAACATGAGTTTAGATTAACTGGTAAATTACATGTTTGTACCAACATTGACAAGTCATGGTCATTATCAACTACTTCAACTTAGACTGTTTCAGAACTCAGAACTAACTGTCGAACCAGAGAGGGATGCTCTCTGTCACCCTTAGAGGGATTCTCTTTGTCTCCCTCGGAGGGATGCTCTCTGTCCCCCTCGGAGGAATGCTCTTTGTCACCCTCGGATAGGTGCTCTGTGTCACTCTTGGAGGGATACTTCCTGTCACCCTCAGAGGGATGCTCTCTTTCACCCTCGGAGGGATGCTCTCTGTCACCCTCGGAGGGATGCTCCCTGTCACTTTCGCCTAATGCCCTTTACATGCGGCTATTTCTCAGGAAGCTTCTTGGCTCTAAACTAAAACTATTTGAGCAGAGCGTCACTGTTAACCTCATGTGCGCTGGCGGAATTCCGCTCGTACGCTGAGATTTTTAAAAGCGCATGTTACGTGACGAGCTGGGCTCGTCATCAGCGTGCGAGGAGGCTACGCCATGACGAGCCCAGCTCGTCATCAGCGTGGAAGGGGTTAAAGTGGCAGCGTATGACCAGGATAAGGAGGTTTATACCTCCAATCCCACCCTAAGCCATACTGGTCAGGAATTTGGTTGCCGCTTAGGGTGTCAAGATAATACAGTCATAAATCAAATTTCTTTTGCTGCCGGGCAGCAATTTGTGGACATTCATTTTGCATGCTCTGTAATATAATCAAGGGTTACCCATACTATACAAATACCACTATTCTTCAAACGAAAGAGTTTATTGTGGCAATCTCTATCTTTATCTGAGGCAACAAAAACCCAGTGAGCATGCCAATACCTATTCCAAATCCCCGGTTATATAGCTGTTCACCCTAACAAGAGATTGGTGCATGCGAAAGTAAGTGGCCACCTGTATCAGGAGAAAAGCAATCACCTTAGAACAGAAATGGTTTCAAACTTCTTAGAAAAGGAGGACATTGGTTTCTTTTCCAATTCTCTGAGATGCTTCCTCACATTATGCTTCCCATTCTTATCCTGCTTTTTTCACATTTTGCTCCTTGGTCTCCATATGTTGAGTACTGTCACTGGAATTGCTTGGTGTGTTAAATTAACTTGTATATAACACTGTAAGAGGTCACTGCTTGTACATAGAATCGAGCTTTTAGCAGCAAGTAGGACAATGTAAAATATCCATGTATGTATAATGCAAGCGGCTCTCAGAGTGCGTGGGTTCACAGTGCATTCACCAGCAAAGAGATGATATGTGTTCCACTCATACATTTATTAAAGCACACAAAATATGAATATTTAACTTCCTTCTTATGTTGTATTTACCAAACAGTATCTCACCTTCAGGAGTTCCCACGCCGGCTCCTCGCACTTTTTTTCTATCTCCGTTATCAGGGCATTGAGAGATGTGATTTGATTGGACAGTTTGGTGATATTTGCATTTTCTACCATGGTAATTTTCTTCTCCATTTCCTCCAGTCTCCTGTGCAGTGTTTGCACATTTTCTTTCAGGAGCTGCTGCAGTTTTTCAAACTGCGATTCAATTTTATTCTTCTCAGTTCTTAACTTCTCCTGTCAGAAGCAAAGAAAAGCTGGTTAGATATAAAAAAAAAAAGTCTTCCTACAAGCCGTCCTGAGAGTGGGAGTCCAGGGGAAGGGTGGATGGCCTGTCTATTGTAATTGTCATCACCTTGCACAAAGGCTGTGTCTGAGAGACATCCAAAAAATGACATTGGAAAGAGAATCTAACTGAACCAGTTTCAAAGCTTTAGAGAGTGGATCTGGTTCCCTTGTCTGCAAAATGAGTACAATATAGTTGGATCCAATTCACCCCACTTTCTTCTTGACCGAGGACGGGAGGGCTTTGTATGGTACCTGGATTGCCGTGTGTCCAAGACCAATGTCTGCATAACATCAGTCTCCCAGAGGTGAGGGAAGATCACCTGAAGTCTGCACTGCTTGCTGCAAGAGCCAAGGGTCTGCCTAGCACTGAGAAGCCCCCCTGATAAGAGAAGGAAGGACAGTGTCACAAGATAAAAGAGTACAGCCTGTCCAAGAGACAAGCCCACCATAGTCTCCATTTAAGAAACACGCAAAGAAAGCTGACTGCCAGTCGGAGAGAGGACAGGAGCGATCTGTGTGGTGTGGTGTCTCCCAGTCTCCCTGAGCAGTTCCCATAGTGAGCTGTACCAAACCATTCAAGGAAGAATCAACATTGTGTCATCGGTGCCTGACGTCAGAACTGCCCTTAGAAGACCCACCATCAACGATCACTGATCAGGGCTGGGAAGTCGCAACTGCCTAAGACAACCAGAACAGTTATAGATTGGTGGCTGGGTTGATATTGCGCAACACCACTTACTTTTATCTTGCCTCAAATCAGTGGCTCTAGGGAACAGGGGAAAAACGGCCACTAACGTCCCCACGGTTTCTCTGTAAACAGAGAATACAAGAAAATAGATATTGTCCCCGAGCAAAATTCCACAAGTAACAGTATATTGTAAAGAAAAAAGAAGAAAAACCAAATCCAAAAATTCGCTTTTCAAGTTCTTTAACAGTCTTTTTTATTTTATTTTTCTTTTTTCTCGTTTTCTTCAAGTGATTAGAAATTCATCATTCCATATTTCATAAGTACTGTAATGTACAACGAGCGTAGCCAAAGACAAAGCCAAAACGTGTTTCGTCACGGGAACAGTCTCCCAATGACTTCTTCAGGGCAATAGAAACAATTCTGTCACAATTATCTCAATAGCAATCCAGTATATTGTCAGTCTTCATAGGATATTAGAACATTGGAATGTTGGGAGCTCCATTGCAGACAATGGAGTGCTCCCTGCTTCTACGGGCAAGTAAAGGCCCGAAGAGCAACATTCCAATGTTCTACAAAGGCTTCTCGAAGCTCGAGGGGATTTATATCCCCTCGAGCTTCGAGAACCCTTTGTTTAATTTCTTAGAACATTCTGCCCTCTAGTGGCAGAATGTTCTAATAGCCTTATAGCCCTTCGTAGCAGGGCTATACCGGCTATTAAAGTCCCGCTGTCTCGTTAAAGTCCCTCGCCTTCGGCTCGGGCCTTTAACGATTCAGCAGGCCTTTAATAGCCGGTATAGCCCGCTACGGCGGGCTATAAGGCTATATTAAGAATACTCAAGAAAGGCTCCATAAATCAAGGGTTTCACAGAAGGAATAAAATATTACTGTATCGGGAGAGTACTCCCATCTTCTTCACGTTAGATTCGTCCGGTGTAAACAGGTGTAAACAGGTGTAAACAGGGACGAATATTGAGTATTCTTAATATCCTATGAAGACTGACAATATACTGGATTGCTATTGAGATAATTGTGACAGAATCGTTTCTATTGCCCTGAAGAAGTCATTGGGAGACTGTTCCCGTGACGAAACACGTGTTGGCTTTGTCTTTGGCTACGCTCGTTGTACATTACAGTACTTATGAAATATGGAATGATGAATTTCTAATCACTTGAAAGAAAATAAAAAAGACTGTTAAAGAACTTGAAAAGCGAATTTTTGGATTTGCAGCACCAACTTTTATCACTGAGCATCTGTGAGCAACTGTCCTGGAAGCCCACAACTGTCAAAGACAAGTGGCACCGTGGAGACCTGACAAAGTGATTAGGGCTAGCAGTCATTGGCTTCAATGAGGCTGCCCTACAGCTCCGCACAACTGAAACCTCTATACAGGAATGGGTACTCCAAGCACGCCACCATCGAGTAGGTATAGCAGGGCAGAGAAACCTGCAGTCAGAGCAATATAGTTTTTACTCATGTGACTCTTTGAGGCAAAAGGTACTGAACTGTTCTACACAGTAGCCAGTGGGGTGACCCAGAGTCTGTACATGATTATTACCTATGCCATATGACATACCGGGGATGCTAGTCACTGGAACTCTTACAGAGGGTAGAGGCCCCCAGAGGTTTGCTGCGCTATTCCGAGGAACGTACAGTGGAACTCTATCTTTGTATGTTTATTGAACCGGGTGGTATTTATTTTGTTGTGACCTTACAATATTTCTAACAAAAAATAAGTACTACGCTAGACATAACATTATCGTGTCGGTTGCTTGACTGTTGGGTTCTGAGTGCTTGCCCCGCCCTCTACCTCTTCAGAAGCCTTTGACTGCTCGACCTCGCTAACCTGGAGTTAAGTGCAGAAAGGGATGTCCTTGGCCTGTTTCAAAGCCATAGTAGGACAGACCCCAGGACACTAGAGGCAAACAACCTCAACCAAAAAGATAATTAGCTCCTTTCTGACTTGTGACCCTCCTCCCCTCATCGTGGTATGGCCATGCTCAAACTGAGCCTTGTGTCCAGGGCTAGGATCTGGTGCACAGTGTTTGACAGCAATGAACGGACACTCAGCTGTTAGTACTATCAGGAGGTATAGCGACAAGTGAGGTAGCAACCACTACAGAATGAAGAGTGTACTTTACAAAAAAACACTTCACAAAAACTGTGGGGGGGTTTATGTCAATGACACTTGTGAGAAGTTAGCCGAGAGCATGTGAAGCAAGTTTTTTTTACCAATTATAATCCCTTGAGTACCAAATGAACGGACACCACACAAGGTATTTCTATTTCTATTTCTATTTAGGGGTGCTTATAGAGCGCACTGACACCATGGGTTTCCTGGCGCTATATATAGCAAATATATATGTATGTAATCTAAACACAACCCCTCTGCTCTCTCTATGATGTCAGAGGTCAAAGTACATTGCAAGATTCTGAATTAGCATACAATAAGGTGCACAAATACAGTTATGCCCTAGGGGCCTCACAAACCATATACTAAAATAGTGGTATAAAAACCACGTGAAAAATAGAAAGCAGGCCTGGGGCCTGTGGAATCACTGGGGCTACTCTAAACAACCAAAGGTTAGGAAGTAGGAGGCCCATGGGAGACGCGTGCAGTGTCTAAACACAGCCGCGGGTTACAGTTGACTTTCTATGGGAAACGAAGAAGTTACAAAAGTACAATTTAAGGACACTTGCGGATGGACTAGGATGGAACCCTTTTAAACTAGGACACTTCGAGAGTCAAGACCCACGGGAGCACCGGAGTACTCGTGTTACCTCACCCAGGGAAGCCGGGTGCATAGGTGACTTTTGGTGTCGGGTTTCGTCGTCGTTTTCAATGGAGAGCTGCAAAGAAGTGCTGCACCAGAGGAAAAGTGTCCGGGTGGAACCAAGGGTGGATCGAAGATCTGAAGAACCTGAAAGCAGAGGGGACAGAGTCTGGGTCACTAGCCAGTGACCCGGAAGGTACCAGGAAGGAACCAGGCGATGTGGGGTGATTTCAGGTGAAGAAGGTGAGTTTGTCTCTTCAGCCACGAGGTCCATGAGGCATAGACGATGACCAAGCGCTGGATTCAAGCTGTCCCACACAACGGATCTAGTTGACTGCAGTGTCGGTATCCAGATTCGACCCAACAAGCCTTGGCAACCGCAACCCACGCAGGATGTCGAGATTGGCTCTGTTGCAGAGCAGCAAGGTCTGTGGCGCTTCTCCTTTGCAGGGAAGCTGGAGCAAGCCTGGAGCAACCAGGAAAGCAAGTTTGTTGTAAAGGAAAGTCTTCAGGGGGCTCACTAGCCAACGGGCAAGGAACCGGGAAGACGCATTGAGCTCAAATGCAAAAGCGGGCCCACGGGACACTCATGGAGTGTGGGGGCCTGTGCTTCGGTGCAAATGGTGCTCGGGGCTGGGGCTTCTCGTACCCCAATGAACAACTGCGAGATACCTCGGGAGTCGATGCAGTTAGCAAAATGCAGGATGTCCAGGAGTTCCGGTCCCACCTCTCTCTTGTCCGCCACGTGTCCCAGCTTTGCTGTGGATGAGGGTCGAGTCAGAGATGTCTGGAAGTCTGTGTCCTGTGTTGCAGATTCTTCGGGATATGGCGGGAGCCTCGAAAATGCAGACCGGCAAAGTTGCTGTTGGTGCCTGTTTGCAAAGGTGGTCACTCCTTGACCACAAGGGAGATGTCTTCCGTCTTCCGTCTTCCGTCTTCCAGTCGAAATGGAACGTCGAAGGTGCAGGATATGTCTTGCAAAGATTCGTCCAGGGTAATCTAAAGTCCTAGGGACACAGCTCCTATACTTATACTAAGTTTGTGGGCTGGACTACCTGACTAGGTCCCTCCTATGGGTGGACCAGGAGAGGGAGTGGCTACACCCCCTTTCCTTTGTCCAGTTTCGCGCCAGAGCAGGGGCTGTGTGCCCCAGCAACCGGTTTGGACTGGACTATGCATGGAGCACCTTGTGTGCCCCAGGCAGTGTCTGGAAAGCATTCACTGAATGCAGCCCTCCCTGCCCCAATACACTATAGCCTGTCTGGGGAGGTGCTAGTGTAGTGTAGTTCCTATATTCCCAATAGGCTCTGCGCATTGGAATATTCTATACTAATATAATAAAGAGGGAGCCCAAACCTTTGAGGCGGGTAATCTCAGGAACCACAGCACCAATTACAACACCCAATACAGTGTTGGAAAGGGCAGTTGCAGCAGAAGGACATAGGCTATGCAGACGCCCACCATATACATTCAGAAGGTAAAAGAACCGTGCCAGCAAAGTAGTCCCTTGTGGGCGTGTGCTGGGGGCGTGACAAACGCTGGGGGCGTGTGGTACGTTCTGCCTTTCATGCCATGTCTCATATGCTGTGGGCGTGTGCGGGGAGCGGGATTACGGAAAAAAAAGTGAGCGTTGTGCCCAATATTTAATTGTTTTTCTTCCCAGGTTCTGTACATTCCAGCTCCGGGTGTCCACCCTGCTCCCTTTAAATACCCCTGCACCCCATAATCATAACCCACCCTTACTCCTTAAAATACCCCAACTCCCTTAAACACTAACCCATCTTAACCCTATAAATATACCCTGTACCCAAAAACCCAAACTTATCCCTAAACCCTAAAAATACCCCTGTACCCCAAAACCCAAACCTAGCCCTGAACCCTATAAATACCCCTGTACCTCAAAACCCAAACCTACCCCTGAACCCTAAAAATACCCCTGTACCCCAAAACCCAAACCTAGCCCTGAACCCTAAAATACCCCTGTACCCAAAAACCCAAACCTAGCACTGAACGCTTAAAATACCCCTGTACCCCAAACCTACCCCATAACCCTAAAAATACCCCTGTATCCCAAAACCCAAACCTAGCCCTGAACCATAAAAATAACCATGTACCCCAAAACCCAAACCTACCCCTGAACCCTAAAATACCCCTGTACCCCAAAACCCAAACCTAGCCCTGAACCCTAAAAATACTCCTGTACCCCAAAACCCAAACCTAGCCCTGAACCCTTAAAATACCCCTGTACCCCAAACCTACCCCTGAACCCTAAAAATAGCCCTATACCCCAAAACCCAAACCTAGCCCTGAACCTTAAAAATACCCCTGTACCCCAAAACCCATACCTATCCCTAAACCCTAAAACTACCCCTGTACCCCATAACCCAAAACTATATCTGAACCCTTAAAATACCCAAACACCCCAAAACATATACCTCAGTACCCCAAAACATATACCCCTATACCCATACTTACCTTATCCAAACATTTAAAAAAACATGCTTTAACCATTCATGGCGTGTGCTGGGGGCGTGACAAACGCTGGGGGCGTGTGGTACGTTCTGCCTTTCATGCCATGTCTCATATCGTGTGCTGTGGGCGTGTGCGGGCGCGGGATTACGGAAAAAAACAGAGCGTTGTGCCCAATATTTAACAGTTTTTTCTTCCCAGGTTCTGTACATTCCAGCTCCGGGTGTCCACCCTGCTCCCTTTAAATACCCCTGCACCAATAATCATAACCCACCCTTACTCCTTAAAATACCCCAACTCCCCTAAACACTAACCCTTCTTAACCCTATATCAATACCCTGTACCCAAAAACCCAAACCTATCCCTAAACCCTAAAAATACCCCTGTACCCCAAAACCCAAACCTAGCCCTGAACCCTATGAATACCCCTGTACCTCAAAACCCAAACCTACCCCTGAACCCTAAAAATACCCCTGTACCCCAAAACCCAAACCTAGCCCTGAACCCTTACAATACCCCTGTACCCCAAACCTACCCCTGAACCCTAAAAATATCCCTGTACCCCAAAACCCACACCTAGCCCTGAACCATAAAAATAACCCTGTACCCCAAAACCCAAACCTACCCCTGAACCCTAAAATACCCCTGTACCTCAAAACCCAAACGTACCCCTGAACCCTAAAAATACCCCTGTACCCCAAAACCCAAACCTAGCCCTGAACCCTAAAATACCCCTGTACCCAAAAACCCAAACCTAGCCCTGAACCCTTAAAATACCCCTGTACCCCAAACCTACCCCTGAACCCTAAAAATACCCCTGTACCCCAAAACCCACACCTAGCCCTGAACCATAAAAATAACCCTGTACCCCAAAACCCAAACCTACCCCTGAACCCTAAAATACCCCTGTACCCCAAAACCCAAACCTAGCCCTGAACCCTAAAAATACTCCTGTACCCCAAAACCCAAACCTAGCCCTGAACCCTAAAAATACCCCTGTACCCCAAACCTACCCCTGAACCCTAAAAATAGCCCTATACCCCAAAACCCAAACCTAGCCCTGAACCTTAAAAATAGCCCTGTACCCCAAAACCCATACCTATCCCTAAACCCTAAAACTACCCCTGTACCCCATAACCCAAAACTATATCTGAACCCTTTAAATACCCAAACACCCCAAAACATATACCTCAGTACACCAAAACATATACCCCTATACCCATACTTACCTTATCCAAACATTAAAAAAACATGCTTTTACCATTCATGCATTTACAACGAATTTCGTGGGATAAATGTATGCGTGGTAAAAGCGTATATAGAATGTAATGCCATGCGTTATAATGGCATTGCGGAGTCATGGTACTTTCGTAATGAAAGTATGCGGAGTTATGGTATGTGGAAAGAAAGTTGCCTACAACAAATGAATTGCGTTCTTCTGTAATGTAAATTGTGCTCATGCCATGTTGTCGAGTTTGCGCTATATAATATTGCAAGGAAAAATAAAGTAGGGAAACTCCAGTTCACACACTACTAAACGCGCACTCTTAAGTGCATCAGCAGTGCACTGTGAATCGGAGCGTTTCACAGGCCTGTCACAGATAAGAAATGCTATCAAAACAAAATCCTACAAAACAATATACTACTGGCCGGCAGCAATTCATACCCGGACAACTTCGGGACGGGCTGCTAGTATATACTATAGAATTGACATAGGACTTATGTCGACTAGGTCTCTATCAAATATATTAAACTTAATTGTGAGTGCCAGCTAGCTCAGAGGTCACTAGAAACGTTCTCAAATTCACAAGAAGGGATTAGTTTCTGACAACCGCATAAACATGACAACTTTGTTTCCCAAGAATAAGAAATATATCTCTAGAGTCGCGGAAACAATAGAGAGATATTTCACTCAGTCAATCGTGCATGCTTCGTTTCACCAGAGGTGCAGAGAAATAGAGAGACGGGCGTTTTCAATAAAAAAGTATTTATTGAACAGTCTTCTTTCTCGTACAGAAGAAATGAACTGCTACAATTGTAATAATCGTTGCAAAGTACAATGCGTACAGTACAAAGAGTATTATAAAGTAATACTGTAAAAGCATTGTATAGTTTCTAAGCCATAAAATACATAGAATACATACATTAATAAATAAAGACTAAAAGTACTCAACTGGTGCTTCTAAAATACGCCTACCCCTATGTACCTAACCTAAGTCTAGTACGAGGGAAGAAGTAAGTGAGGCGTAGCTTAAGTTTAGTATTCTTTTTGCCAAGAATCTATCCAAGATTTTTCTTAGGGTCCAATCAGCTCCGTACCTTGATTTGGAATGAAGAAGGTCAGGCTCAGGACTCGATTTCCCAACAACCCGCAAGGGTAGCTTGGAAACACTGGAGCTGGATTTCTCAGCAGGAGAAAAGACAGCGTCTCTCTCAGTGCGTCTGCTGGAGGGTCGGCTTCCTTCGCACTTGCTGTAGCAGGATGAGTCGGGCAAGTAGATAGTCAAACTGCTCCAAACCACTGTGTGTTTGCCAGGGCAAGCATGGGCATATTTATACCTTGAAGGTGCCGAGTTTGACGTAAAGTTGGACATAATAATGTCATCAAAGAGTCTGTTCTTTGAAAACTCCATGGGTTCTTGGACAAATCAATATTCAAGCAAGGGGAAGTCCCTAGCTGCTGAACGCGAGTTTTCCAAGAAATCGTTGTGGATTTTCGGAACTAGTGGAAGTAGCCCTGCCGTATTTGGACTGCATGCACTTTGTCTAAATATGGTATTGATTTCAATGCCTATATAAGGATATGGTGATTTATACCTATACTAGCAGCCCATCCCGACGTTGTCCGGGTATGAATTGCTGCCGGCCAGTAGTATACTGTTTTGTAGGATTTTGTTTTGATAGCATTTCTTATCTGTGACAGGCCTGTGAAACGCTCCGATTCACAGTGCACTGCTGATGCACTTAAGAGTGCGCGTTCAGTAGTGTGTGAACTCGAGTTTCCCTACTTTATTTTTTCTTGCAATATTATATAGCGCGAACTCGACAACATGGCATGAACACAATTTACATTACAGAAGAACACATTCATTTGTGGTAGGCACGGGGAGACAAAGCGATTTGCCTGGAATCACAGGATGTTGAACTGATGCAGAGATTCGAATGTAGCTCCCCAGCTCTAAAGTTCGCAATTCTAGAACTTGTGGCGGGAGGTGTGTCTAAAAGTGTATGTCGGTGCTGGCCATCAATGAGAGAGACCTGTGCATTTTTCAAATCGGTGGTGAAAAAATATGAGTATGTTGCTGGAGATGTGGGCTGCCGTGCCACCAATGTATTTACCGGGGGAGGGTAAACACCCATTATTCCGCAACTTTCTTTCCGCATACCAACACTCTGCATACTTTCATTACGAAAGTACCATGACTCCGCAATGCCATTATAACGCATGGCATTACAGTTTATATGCTTTTACCACGCATACATTTACAACGAAATTCGTTGTAAATGCATGAATGGTAAAAGCATGGTTTTTTTAATGTTTGGATAAGGTAAGTATGGGTATAGGGGTATATGTTTTGGGGTACTGAGGTATATGTTTTGGGGTGTTTGGGTATTTTAAGGGTTCATATATAGTTTTGGGTTATGGGGTACAGGGGTAGTTTTAGGGTTTAGGGATAGGTATGGGTTTTGGGGTACAGGGGTATTTTTAAGGTTCAGGGCTAGGTTTGGGTTTTGGGGTATAGGGCTATTTTTAGGGTTCAGTGGTAGGTTTGGGGTACAGGGGTATTTTTAGGGTTCAGGGTTAGGTTTGGGTTTTGGGATACAGGAGTATTTTTAGGGTTCAGGGCTAGGTTTGGGTTTTGGGGTACAGGGGTATTTTAGGGTTCAGGGGTAGGTTTGGGTTTTGGGGTACAGGGTTATTTTTATGGTTCAGGGCTAGGTGTGGGTTTTGGGGTACAGGGGTATTTTTAGGGGTCAGGGGTAGGTTTGGGGTACAGGCGTATTTTAAGGGTTCAGGGCTAGGTTTGAGTTTTTGGGTACAGGGGTATTTTAGGGGTCAGGGCTAGGTTTGGGTTTTGGGGTAGGGGTATTTTTAGGGTTCAGGGGTAGGTTTGGGTTTTGAGGTACAGGGGTATTTAGAGGGTTCAGGGCTAGGTTTGGGTTTTGGGGTACAGGGGGATTTTTAGGGTTTAGGGATAGGTTTGGGTTTTTGGGTACAGGGTATAGTTATAGGGTTAAGAAGGGTTAGTGTTTAAGGGAGTTGGGGTATTTTAAGGAGTAAGGGTGGGTTATGATTATGGGGTGCAGGGGTATTTGAAGGGAGCAGGGTGGACACCCGGAGCTGGAATGTACAGAACCTGGGAAGAAAAAACAATTAAATATTGGGCACAACGCTCACTTTTTTCCGTAATCCCGCGCCCCGCACACGCCCACAGCATATGAGACATGGCATGAAAGGCAAAACGTACCACACGCCCCCAGCGTTTGTCACGCCCACAGCACACGCCCACAGCACAACGCAGACACGCCCACAAGGGACTACTTTGCTGGCACGGTTCTTTTACCTTTTAAATGTATATGGTGGGCGTCTGCATAGCCTATGTCCTTCTGCTGCAACTGCCCTTTCCAACACTGTATTGGGTGTTGTGATTGGTGCTGTGGTTCCTGAGATTACCCGCCTCAAAGGTTTGGGCTCTCTCTTTATTATATTAGTATAGATATGAATAGATATAGATAAGGGCATGAATCTGGAAAATTACAATAGGGTCCTAAAATGCTACACAACACCCACTCCACGTTATCATATTCATCTAAGCTCAAGCACTAAAACATATAATCTAGAGCATGTGTATACAACCCCCAAAAATTCATATAAAATGCATTTGAAATTGTTGTACACGGAAAAAATGAGCACTTGTATAGTACGCATTTAAAGGCAATGATTTCACTGAAAGCATATGATATATAATGCTAACCGAATGAATCACGAAAATTACATTTATGAAATGGCTCTTAGTTACAGAAGAAAAAGTCAAGACCATCCCATAGCAGAATATATAAACTGTTTCAGTTTTTGTTTCTAAGAAGTATTCAAAGAATTCTTGTTTTCTAAGAATAGTTCTACTTTAAGCAGATTACTTTGTGCCAAAAAGAAAAGTTCAATGTTGGAAAAAGTCAAATCAAATAGTAGAAAATATAATTCCGAAGTTAGAAGATTTGTTTTGAAAAGGCGAAGGTCATATTTTCAGCTGAGAGAATGCTGTGTGCAACTTTCAAAAGTTATTCTCAGTGTTAGGAGAAAACATTAAATCATCATCATCAAGGCTGGCAAAGAAGTCGTCTACCACAGTAGATGAGAGTTCAACCACTTCATTAAGTAGATCAATTGTACACAGATGTGAAGCATCGCCGTCAGCGTCAGTCGCATTAGCAATGTTCATAGCGATGGTACCTGTGTGCCTGTTGGTCCGCGTATCTCACCTCCAGTTGGATTTGCCGGTGAGATCTCAATGAATGCTGTCATCAGGATTGGTCGCCGTTGGGGGCAACACAACACATGAGCCGTTACCGGACCCAGTATTGCGTCAACATCCATTGGCAGTGCTGATGGGAGTGTCAGACAGATATCTAACATGCATTCCTCTCCACAAAGCAGGCATCGTAGAACAGATAAGATGCAATCTTGCCAGATTGGTCTGAACAATAGGAACCACATGGTATTCAGATCTCTCAAACGAGCCAAACCAAGAATCTGTGTTATTCTGTCACCATACCTCATCGCCTGGTGCGCTTTCTACTCTGCTGACTTGGGTATCGCTGGTGGCCGGATTTGCCATAACGGAGCAGGTGAAATAAACATAAGATCCCTGCTACGAGTCCCAAAATGACAGGCAGGCCGCCGAACATAGAGTGCACGAAATTTGGAAAAATGCCGAGGACTGCTTCAAACGTTGGCTAACAGTCCCGAAAAAAGTGTCTTAAATACATGTGCGATGCCACTGGTATCAGACATGTTTAAGATACGACCTAACATTTCTGCGAAATGTATTGGACAATTTGATGATAAAAGGTTATGTATCTCTGCAGAGGACCTTGCAACTTGCAGATCATACGTCTCTTTGGACAAGGTCCATGGCACAGTTTTTTGTAAAAGAATGGCTTTCATTCTGCTTAAAGTATCAATTCGAATAGAAGAGATGTTCAGTGAAGGCCATAGCGGCGACTCTCCGTCTGTCTTCGTTTTAGGAAACAATACTTGCATACAACAAGTAACCCTAGCTGACACACTAACGACATAGTGCGCTGTTACATTGTGAACCACTAAGAAATACTTCCTTTTCCCCAATCTCCTGTATTCGCTCTGTAGTTTCCATTTGCGTGATTTTCCATGCTTCATTATAAGCAGCGTATATACCGGCGTATATGAAACATTTATGACGTGGTTTATGAGGTCCTAGTAAGAAATCTCTTAAATCAACGCCATCTTTAAGTAAAGTTAAGTGTTGTTTTATATCAGGAAGTGTATTTTCTGTAGCCACTCGAGGCAGAGTTTTCCTACACTGTAAGTGGTTATTATCCCTGGATGTTGTCTCTGGATATATCTTGGATCTGGCCCAATTACTGTAAACCCTTGTGTTTTGTTCAGGAATCTATCTTGACAGTTATTCGTGTCTGTGGGCCAGATTAACCATTTTTTCCAATCAGGATTAGTTCTGTTCTGTTGTAAAATATAGTTTACGTCTACCTCCTCATCTGTAGTTCTATTACTATCAGGTGTGGGTTTAGGTATTGATGGTTTGTTTAAATCTTTGTCTTTATCTGTTGAACAGTGTCATTTAAAAACATAATTTGTTCTGGGATGATGCAGGCTCTGAATAAGGCTTCTAAACCTTGCACCTGCCAGTCTTTTGTGCCCCAGACAGTTTTTGTCTCAATGTTGTCTTTCCAAAAGTTAAAACCTAATGTGGACAATTGAGCATAAAAGGCTGCAGAATAAATTTGCTTAGTATTGGTCAACATACTTTTCATTCCTGTCTATTTAACATTTTTAAAGTAAAAAGTTTCTGGATTTGTGACATTGAAACCTGAAAAGTATGGACATTTTTCATAAAATGTTTTAGAGCTACCTTTTGGTGGCTTCGGACAATGGTCCCATTGATTATAAGTTAAAACATTTCTAGAGTTTGCATATTTGTGCAAATAATGATGACCATAGTGATTAAAACAATTCATTTGTTCATAATCTGTTGAACCTTCTAAGTATTCATGTTTAGTCAATTTTGCTGACATTTCTAAGTCTGCCATCATGTTGTTAACAGTCTCAAAGTCCCAATCATCAGAAAATGTGCTGGTGTGAAACAAAGTCACTCAAAGAAACCTTAAATTGGTGTGGAATCTTCAACAGCTCTACAGGACCATAAATGTTGTAATCAGTTCTGTCCCATGCTATACCACCTGGTATAAAAATGGCTGTGATTTTCAATAATGACAGGTCTTGTTGTTCACGATGAGATGATTTGTGTGGCTTCAGGAGCAAGTTGATGTTCTTACTTGCGGTGTCCATTTTACTATATTTTCCAAACTTAAAACAAGAATGAGCCAAAGTAGGAGGAAAAGTACACCGAACACAATCTAAAATGTAACCCATGGTGAAACCAGATAAGTATTTGCAAGTTGTTGAAAGAGTTCTGATACTCGGTCTTTGAAAGTTTTATTTGCTGGCGTTGTTTCGGGCTCACTGGGGTCCTCAGAAAATATATCAAAGTTCATGAAATAGCCAGAGGCAGTTCTGTCAATTGTTGGTTTTGCATCCGGATTACTTGAAATCGCTGGAGCTGCTTGATCCCTTGTCATATTAGTATAGTCTGAGGCTATGTCATTGTAGACAGGAGTTTCTTGACGAACTGTTATTTGGGTCTCAAGAGGCAAAAGTTCCATGGCTTTGTTGCATAGTCCTTCTTTTCGCACTGCAGATTCTTCAAAGGTGAGGAGTCTTTCAGTTTGAACCTTTTGGATTGTAGCAAGATTTGGTCGTCTGCTACATCTTTGGAGTCCACTGGGCCTACTACTTATTATCAGCCAGATGATGTGGTTTGACCAGGTCGATGGATACAGACCTGTTCTCCTTTTTTCCCAGCAAGGGGCGGCAGTAACAATGTTCTTGATCCGTGGATTGCTAGTACAGGTACTGGTTTTCTGTAAGAAGGCCCAAATTCCTTCTTATCCGCTATTTTTTCTCTGACCAGATCCCCAATCTTTGGAATCCAAACAGGTCTTGCTGGGACAGGTGGTTTCTCTTCAGTGGTCATTGGCTGTTTGCTAGTGTTGCTTAGACGTCTTCTTTTTTCATTTAAGTCCTGTAAAACAGCCAAACGATCTTTGATATCAAAGGGTTTTTGTTCCACCACTGAAGTGTGACGATCGAGGTCTTCAACCAACATTCTAGTGCCAAAAAGGATTTCATATTGAGTGATTCCACCCAGAGAATTTCTTGGCAGATTATTAAGACTACGTTGGACACTTATTAGATGTTTGACCCACCCGTCAACCGAACCTAATACCCTAGCTTTTATAGATTGCTTTATGTCACGGTTTTTTCTTTCCACTACCAAATTTCCCTCAGGATGGAATGGACTTGAGTACCGCAATGCAACGCCCAAGCTGGCCATGGCCTCCTTGTAAGCTCGAGAGCTAAACGCAGGACCCTGGACAGAATGTAGCGTGCCGATTGCGTATATGCCGATAAAGCCTTGCAAATCTTTTATAACAGTTCGAGCTTCAGCCGAGCGCTGAGGCCACATCCAAATGCATCTTGTCCTAGTAGTTGTGGGCCCGCATTCGTCCATGGTGACGTCTGCGCGTAGAAAGCGTAATGCTGTCTAACAATGGTGTCTGTACTGGGCTGGCTACACTGTAGTCAGGTATCTGGTGGTGTTCAAGGCTATGATCTCTGTAGCAGACATCACAATGTATTCCAAATTCGTAAATGTGGAGACTCATCCCTGGCCACCAGTACATCTTTTCTAGTTCTCTTAGTGATTTTGAGATCCCTTGATGTGTCAGACCCTCTCCCATATGTGCTTCTTTAATCAAAGCACCTCTCTGTTCCTTTTTTGGAATTACTCTATACCCCAGTCCAGGGATTCAAGCAAAAGGAACGGAGTTTGCGTCAATAATGTATGCATATTTGAGTGGATAGTTCAGTGGTAATGCAGCACTTTTGACTTTCATTGTGGCATTGACAGCTAGCATTGTTTCACCGTCTATTTTTGTTTTTGAACGAGTGATTGCAGCTACGGAAGCCGTATGCACAGCTGCCTTCGCGGCTTCATCAGCCAATGAATTCCCTTCAACGTGAACGCCATCACGCTGATGACTCAGTGTATGAATCACGTGAGTCTTTTGTAGTTCTTTCTGTAAAAGAACTATTTGTTCCCAAAGCATTTTATGCTTGATTGTGCCACCTTTTGCGTCTTTGAAACCGTTTTGAACCCAGTTCTGCAAATATTCATTATAAGACTGGACACAGTAATACGAATCGCACACTATAAGTGTGGGGAATTCGCGATTAGTATTTTTAAGCGCCATCTTGAAAGCCTGTAGTTCAGCTCGCTGAGCTGTACAGTCTCCTAGAGATTGAGTTTTTGTGACCATAGGTCTGAATTTACCATCGCACCAGCGACCTTTAACAATCGCGCACGCAGTGTTTACCCCCCAATTGCGTGTTGTGCTGATCCGTCTGTATAAATGATACATCCGTAATGCTCGAGAGGCAGAATTTCAGTGGGCAGAGGACATTCTTGTTCGTATTGGAGAAATTCTTGTCTCATCAAGTAGGAGTCAAAAACGTATTCAACGTCTGTTGCAGCAAGGGAATTAACCCATTGTATCCGTCTTGGATGTAAAGCTTTGGCATTTGGAATGCTCGCTTTTGTCACTGCCTCTAAGGCAGGTACAGGCGTATTAACCTTTATGCGGTTTCCCTATGCGAGGGCTCTCTCCTTTGCTACTGCAGTTTGAACCGCTGTCAGAATTTTTTCTGTTGAAGTGAATTTCATTTCAGCTTGTGTGTACAAGTGTGATTTGAAAGCTATTGGTACCTTTTCACCTCCATTAAAGGTTAGGTATGTGAATCCGCATCTCGTTGGGATGATTCGGATTACAAGATTGCGTACATTGTCGCGTGTCTGTAAATGTGGTGTTGCTAACATGTCTGTTTGCACTGAATGCAAAATTTCTGTGTGATTTTGAGTCCAATTAGTTGGTTTGAAATCAGGTTTGATTAATTCGTAGAGAGGTTGAACCCTTTCTGCGTAATTCAGAATGTAAGTTCTTCCGAACTTTAGGAATCCTAGAATTGACTAAGTTTTTCAGGGTTTTTGGAGGTTGGAGCAGCGCACATTTTTCTAAAAAGTTGGCTGCCAGGCTTTTGCCTTCACTTGAAAGTTCGTATCCCAAAAATAGGACGTTGAGGTGGGCAATTCTTGATTTTTTAAAGTTGAATTTGTACCCTTCAGAGACAAATTAAAGTATTATGGTGTTCACCTTGTTCAAGTTGCTGTCCAAATCCTCGTCTGTTAGATAGATGTCATCGACATAAGATAATGCCTCATCATCATACATTTGTAGTAACTCTGTTACTCTGGCTGAAAATAACCCTGGACTGTTCTTGAATCCTTGGGGGAGATGCCAAAAGTGTCGCTGTGTCCCCATTATTGAGAAAGCGGTTAGATACGTGCTTTCCGGTGCAATGTTTTGACAGAAGAAACCGTTTGAAATATCTAATGTAGTTTTATATTTTTTACGCACAATGTTATTCATTAGTGCTTCACTGTGTGCATTTTGTACTGCAAAGGTTTTGCAACAAGAGTTTAGATGTCTGTAGTCCAAAACTAGACGATATGTATTGTCTGGTTTGGAGACATTGACGAGGTGCATGTTGCAATCACCCCTTGGTATTCAAGTTGATCTAAGATCTCTCCGACCTGTTTTTTAGCTTCCTGCTTTACTGGATACTGCCTCTGAGCAGTAGGTTGATTTTGTAACTGAATTTTATGGTGCAGAGAATCCTCATCCCATCCCACATGATTTGTATGTAATGCTGCTGCCTGGGCCACGGCCCATTTTCTGGCATAGGTGTATTTTTTTTTAATAGGAATATGATTAGAGAAGGCTGGCATAATTATTTCTTCGCCATGTGGGCACTCCCTGACAAATTTAGGTGGCCAGTCTTTTTCAGCTAAAAGGATGTCATAACCCTTAGAGAGCTTCTCCCAAAAGAGTGCTCTTATTTTTCTAGTTATGTCCCCCTCTATCCGAAGTGTTACTTCATATAACTTATGGGGTACACTAACCCTGGTGTCGGCAGTTTCAACCTGAATGTATTCATTCAGATCTACTGCCTCCAGATGATCTTTCACGACCTTGCGAGCTATGGTAACCTCTACTGCGCTGTCCAGCATTGTCTGGGCCCACTCCCCGTTCCTGAGTTGGGTTCTCAAGATCCTCGGCATGTCTGATTTTAAGACTTGCTACCTTCTTCTTGGTAAATTGAGTTTTCTTATTTTTTGGAACGTGTTGTTCGTCTTTGGACTTCACGCGTTATTCCTTGTGTTCTGATCGTCCTCTTCTTTCGGATTTCTGCGAGGAAGTCTGAAAGGTACGAGAGGAACGTGTATCAGTATCTTGATATCTATCAAGTTTTTTCAAATTATCCCTATTTCTGAGGTTATACCTTTTTTCAGAGGGCTCCCTTTGGGGAGACCTTCCTCTGGATTGAGAGCGCTTTTCTTTAGGAAGTGCCTGTCTAGTATTTTTCCATTTCTTTTTAGGAGTAGTTAGATAATTTTTGATAAAAACTTTTTCAGGATTTTCAGTTAGTTGGGGTTTTACTGGTTTTCCACCCAAACTATCTCTACCTAGTTCTTCATAGGATTTTTCAATAATTCTGGCAAGTTCATATGGTTGCTGTTGGAAGGGGCGATCCCAGGGGCCAGGATGTATTCTCCCGACCACCCCGTGACCCACCTTTCCCAGAAATACTGCCGAGTCCTAACGCGGGGTCCTCGCCGGGGAGGACTCCGGGTCTAAGATCGTACACACTGAGCTCACACCACACTTATGAACGGACACCACACCGTGGATTTCAGTAACCAAGTTCTTTATCACACAGTAGAGTTTTAGGCAAAATGAACGCGCATTTACAAGCGATCGAGGGATCGTAAAGTCTCGGTTGTAAGGAGTAGGGAAGCGGGACAGTCTCAGTATTGGGCCAGTACGAAGCGTACCCTGCGCCCAGCTCTCAATCCTCGAACCGGGGGATACGGGCGATGGAGGTCGTACTGGCTGTTCCACTCACTCCTTCTCGTGCCAGGTCGTGTTGGTAGCGTCAATGGTCCAGCCGGACTAGAGTACTCCTCGAGCCGCGACGAGGTCAGCAGGGCTCGATCCGGAGTGGACAGAGGGTCTGTCAGTTCTTGAGGAGCCGCGAAGACGTCAGCAGGGCTCAGGGTGTTCAATGAATATCCTTCGAGTTTCAAGGATGAGCCGCGACGAGGTCAGCAGGGCTCGAGGTTCTAGTTCCTTCTTCACGAAGATGAGCCGCGCCAGCGTCAGCAGGGCTCGATAGGTTCCAAAGTCAGTCTTCTCCCCAAGGGTTGAGCCGCGATCAGATCAGCAGGGCTCTCTTGTCCAGGATAAAACTGCCCGCTAGTTCTCGGGCGGCCCTTGATATAGCGCAGTGGCCCTTTGATGTCCAGACCCTCGCAGGCGGAGATCTCATGGCTCGGGGCTGGTCGTTAGAGTGTGCCGGCGGCTGGCCCTTTGATCCTCTTGAAGATGCGTCCGGGGATTCCCAGACGCCCAGCAGGGTCTGGAGCCAGCTCTCGGGGAAGCCAGAGGTGCGATCGAAACCAGCCCACAGGGGAAGGCCAGAGGTGTGAGAGAAACCAGTCTCCCAGGGGAGGCCGGAGGGGCAATTGAAACTCTTTGGTCCTTTCTCACTCTACCCCCCGGCCGGGCATGGCACGTCTGCAGCCTAAGTGTCGCGAGGACCGGGGTCGGGCAAGGGCTATGGAGCCAGGGACGTCGGGAAGAGTAATGGCGGCCGGCGGCCCTGTGGGGTGATGCAGGTTCTGGGCGTCCGGTACCGGGAGGAGCATGCGGGGATGGTCGTCCGTTTGTAGGGTCGTGTAGGGAGCGGGGCGGACAGGGAACGGGATGACCAGGGGTTTCGGGGTGCAGGGCTGGGCTAGCGGGGCGCTGAGGAACGGGGGGAACCACGCCACGAGGCCAGGTCCAACAGTTGCTCAGTTACATCAAGTTCTTTTAGTTTTTGGCGGATTGCCACTGATGCTGCTTCACCTTTAATGTTAGCTAATAAGATAGCTGAGACCTGTTTGAAATCTTTCAGTAATTTCATACCAAGATTCAAGGCCGGTTCTGGACCGTATTAATTTTGAATCTATCTCAGAACGTCTGGTATTACCACCATAGACGGGACACCATGTGTTTTTGTGTAGATTAAAGCAAAGACTCTACCCCAAGTGTCACAGTCCTCCACGTGTGGTGCGATCCCCATTGGTAACCAGATTGTTAGAATCCTGTGTTTCTCATGAGGTGTACTATCAGGAAATACTGCCTCTTGTAATTTTTTGAGCTAGCCAGAACAGAATTTGTTTCCATTTTGCGGGTAATTTACCAATGACTGATTGTATAGTCTGTGGTGTAATTTTGTTTGTGTTCCCCTGGTGAGGGGTGTGCTGTGGAATCCTTATAGCAGGTTGGACTGTTAGAGTCCGCATGACATATTGAAATAATTGTCTATGTATTTTAATTAATTGTTTTAGCTGAGCTAACAGTTCTGGTCCTGTCATTCTTTTAATGTCAGGATGTGGTGTATAGCTGGCTTGTACCGGCCATGTTGCTCCTGCTCTACCTAGTGGACCGAGCCTGGTAATGTGATTTTGATGTTGTAGGGCGCCTTTAAACCAGGGCTGATGCTCTAGGTAAGTTAGTGGAATTTCAATGTCCTCAAAAGGAACGTATTCCACTGGATTTTCCTCTTCTTTGTAGAAGTGAAACAAATGTGTTATTGGATTTGCTTGTGGAAAAACAATCCATGAATAGAATACCTCTGTCTGCCGATATTTAATGTGCCTCTATGACAAATATCCCCCTACCACATCTCGATGATAGGCCATTTGTTATAAGCTTTAAAGTGATGGCTTTCCGTACGTTTTCCGGGATGATTATAGCATCCTCGTCGGTTTCTTGAAAACCTGTTGTCAAAACCCGGTTGGTTTGCATTTACTGCAGCTCCACCGGCTTCGTTGTTGTCGTCATTAATAGACATTGTTTAATGAAAGTTTGCAGAACAAGTTTCAAGGAAACAAAGATAAGGTGCACAATATTTTGGAACATTGTATCCTTCAACGTTGAACAAACCAAAAACTAATACATAGGATTTTTTCGTCCTACTTAATTATGGCGGATATTTTTATCCTTTAATCCACTCCAAACGTCTATTGGAGTATTGTACGGGAAAAAGGGGTCTCTGTGAAAAGCACGACTGAGTTACTCTAGTATCTAGCGTTAAATTAGTGCCTTACCAAACGTTGAGCGCCATGTACTGTAGTTCCTATATTCCCAATAGGCTCTGCGCATTGGAATAATATATACTATAGAATTGACGTAGGACTTATGTCGACTAGGTCTCTATCAAATATATTAAACTTAATTGTGAGTGCCAGCTAGCTCAGAGGTCACTAGAAACTTTCTCGAATTCACAAGAAGGGATTAGTTTCTGACAACTGCATAAACATGACAACTTTGTTTCCCAAGAATAAGAAATATATCTCTACACTCGCGGAAACAATAGATAGATATTTCACTCAGTCAATTGTGCATGCTTCGTTTCACCAGAGAAATAGAGACATGCGTTTTCAATAAAAAGTATTTATTGAACAGTCTTTTTTCTCGTGCAGAAGAAATGAACTGCTACAATCGTAATACTGGTTGCAAAGTACAATGCGTACAGTACGAAGAGTATTATAAAGTAATACTGTAAAAGCATGGTATGCATTTTAAGCCATAAAATACATAGAATACATACATTAATAAATAAAGACTAAAAGTACTCAACTGGTGCTTCTAAAATACGCCTACCCCGATGTACCTAACCTACGTCTAGTGCGAGGGAAAAAGTAAGTGAGGTGTAGCTTAAGTTTAGTATAATTTTTGCCAAGAATCTATCCAAGATTTCTCTTAGGGTCTAATCAGCTCCGTACCTTGATTTGGAATGAAGAAGGTCAGGCTCAGGTCTCAATTTCCCAACAACCCGCAAGGGTAGCTTGGAAACAATGGAGCTGGATTTCTCGGCAGGAGAAAAGACAGCGTCTCTCTCAGAGCGTCTGCTGGAGGGTCGGCTTCCTTCGGCACTTGCTGTCGCAGGATGCGTCGGGCAAGTAGATAGTCGAACTATTCCAAACCACTGTGTGTTTGCTAGGGCAAGTGTGGGCATATTTATACCTTGAAGGCCGGGGCGGTGGGTGACATTTCAAAGTGGTGGGGCACAAAGTGATTTGCATACAGCACCGTAGCGAGCGAGCGCAGCGAGCGAGCCCGAACCCCAAAAGGGGGGTTCGTGGGGGCTACCCCCCCCCCCAAGAAAATTTTGGAAAAAAAGAAGAAAATCATGCATTTTCAAGAAAATTTGAGAAAGCAGGAAGGTTAATAAAGCAATTGTGAAAGTGCAGTTATTACATTAATAGATGGCATAACATAGGTAGCTGCTTATTCAGTATAACCACAGAATGGCCATGCAAGGTTCTACAGCATATTCTAAAGCAGAACAAAATAAAACGCCCACTCTGCGACGTTTCCCACTTTCACTGAGCTATGATGGACTCTCTGCCCTCCTGCACTCTATGGCACCCATGCCCTGTGCACAGTCTACCACTGCGTCACCACTGAGCCCTGGCTGTTCCTGACACAGGGTGGCTCTCTCGCTGGACACAAGATGTCCTGGTGTGACACAACCGCGCTCCTCTCTCAAACTCCAGCAGAACTGCTGGTTCAAACCACTAGGGCGTGAGGCACCTCCTAACCTCACGCACAGCACCAAACTCACGCCTCTCAGGCCCCCCCATGCACCACAAACTGAGTAGCTGCTTGCGCGAGAACTTGAGGGTGAGGAAAGCACTATACAACCCCGCCTTCACATCCAGAAACAACTGCAAGAAGGACAGGCATTGACAAAGCCAGTCGGTCTCACAATTGCTTTGCTGTTTTTTCTTTTTATTTACTACTCAAGTTGGATTAGTAAATAAAAAAAGTGTAGCACAAAAGCATTTTTTAAGCAGTAATAACACAGGGTGCAGTTGGAGAATGAAGTATAACAGGTGTGAAGCCGCATGGAGCCTAGGGCGGGGCAGAAGCAACATGGAAACAGTTGTATGGGCAAGAAAGTGGAGTGGGGAGGATTTACATGTGGGCGAATGAAATACTAAGGGGGCAGGAGAAAATCACGCGAGCGAGAGATCACACCCCAATGGACGCACCGCGCCTGTGCCTTTCACGAAGTACCGGTACACGCTGGCAGAGAGGTGCCTGACACACGGTGGGGTGTGAGCGCATGCGCGTGTGGGTGTTATACAGAGACACAGGTGGGTGTAAGGTACCGGAGCACGCTGGCAGAGAGGTGCCTGACACACCAGAGAGCACACGGTGGGGTGTGTGCGCATGCGCGCGTGGGTGTTGAACAGAGACACAGGTGGATGCAAGGTACCGGAACACGCTGGCAGAGAGGTGCCTGACACACGGTGGGGTGTGTGCGCATGCGCGCGTGGGTGTTGAACAGAGACACAGGTGGGTGCAAGGTACCGGAGCACGCTGGCAGAGAGGTGCCTAACACACCGGAGAGCACACGGTGGGGTGTGTGCGCATGCGCGTGTGGGTGTTGAACAGAGACACAGGTTCCGGAGCATGCTGGCAGAGAGGTGCCTGACACACCGGAGCAACAACGAGCAGGATAAGGAGTTAGACAGACAGCAGTTGCAGGCCTTGTGTGTAACCAGACAACGCTGTGATTGTGGTTCGTTGACCATGACACGACTGCTCCGTCTTCCTCGTTAGCATCACCATCCTCCGTATGATGGAACTTATATTAACATTGAACACGAAGGCCTTCGGTGCATCCTTCCGCGAGGCCGCTGAGCGTGTGAGGGGCAGGGAGGAAACCTCGACGCCACAACCAGAAGTGATGTCACGAAAGGTGGCTTGCACCAGCGGGCTCATTGCCTCCCCTCGCTCATCCCTTAGATGCGATTGTTCCACGCTCGGTGGCTCATGCTACCTCTCAGCCCTATGGTCACAGGGTCAGATTCCACTGCCTGTTCTCTGTTGCGTTAGCTTACTCTGAAATCACTTGTAAAGCGCTTGGCCTCTCTGGGAGAGATCCAATCTGGTCACAGAGAGGCCAAAGAGTGAAGTCCAGCTATTTGGCAGGGGGAACGGCGTCCACCCGGTAAAATAAGTGGGGGGACGCCGTCCACCCGCGTGGTACCCCGACTCGAGGCCTGCATGTATCTCCAGGGGACAGAGCATGCCAGGGGCTGGGAGGAGAGCTTGGGGTCAAGGTGTCTATGTGGCTTGTGTCTCTGTGAGCCCTTGTGGATCTTTCCTGCGACAGTGCTACGCACTCACTGAAGTGTGCATTAAACGTGAACACTTCCAGCGCATCCTTTTCCGAGGGAAGACAGTCCTTGTGCAATGTAACTAGGGCTCGTGTGATGCGTTCCAATACCTACGGGTAGAGTTCGCGTATAAAAATCTGCAAAAACCGCGCGTCTCGAGAAGGGCTAAGCAGCTTCTGGCGCTGCTCACAACAGAATGTCGGGCTTCGAAGCGCAGCCGGAGCTGCCCTGATAGCCCTTTGGCCCTTGATTGAGTGCTACAAATACCCAGACAAGACGATGCGTCAATCCGGGGCTGTCCGCGGCAGCACCTTCCCGTCCAACTTTCAGAACATGGCTGCGCCTGCAAGTTTCCGTGGCCCTGCCCAGATATGCGCAGTCTAAACAGTGACATGTCCAGCTCAGGGCTGTTTATTTTCGGTGCAGCTCAGCACTAAACATTTCCAGCATCTCGACAATCTATATTTACAACAGCAAAAAAGGCATTTTAAATGATTTTTGAAAAGAAAAGGCAACATTGCACTTCGGCTGCACACTTATCTGAGTGTAGAAGTGCCCGCCACTCAAGGAAAGGGTGAATATAAAGGGCCAAAAGGGGCAAAAGTTGTCAGAGCAGGTTGTGATGGTGCAAGGATTCCTGGCGCGTTCAAGACTGTGTGAATGTCACGATGCAGGGCTGGTGGCGCGTTAAAGACTCAGACTGCGTACAGGTTGTGATGGTGGAAGGGCCGTGGCGAGTTAAAGACTTCGTGAAGGTCACGCTGAAGGACTGGTGGCGCGTTAAAGACTGCGTGAAGGTTGTGATGGTGGAAGGGCTGTCTGCCTAAAGATTGAGACGGTGTAAGGGCCGGTGGCACATTAAAGCCCAAGTGCAGGCTGTGACGGTGCAAATGCCGGTGACGCGCTAAAGACTACACTTTATATATAGTTTTTTATCATACAAATTAGTCAATTGCAATAACATCTGAATTCAAATTAATATTGAAGCACCGTTGATTTGGTAATGAAATGAAACCACTAAATACCATACAAGTTGGCAGTTCGAAACAGTGAAGCAAACATCCTTAGCTTATTTATTCACTCTGCATCTTTTTGTCACGTTCTCCAGTTAATTTTAGCAAAATGTAAAGTTCCTCTGCACCCCTACCTAACCAGAAAACGCAACCTCATGGAACTTAACTGCAGTGAAATAAGAATCTTACCAAGTGGGTTTTTATTGTTAACTTTATACTTTATTGCATATCCAAATTGCACACAGCTCTTATCGCCTACAACCCGGGGGCCGGCAGCAATCAACAGTGTCACATCACTACAGTTGAGACATAACTTACACAGCCTGTGTGCCAGCATCCCAGAGGCCTGGCGGCAAATAGGGCAAGGAAGGGTCAAATAGGAATGTGAAGGTCTGACCAAGTGGGTTTTTACCCCAGATATTGAAGGAGAGGATAAGAAAAAAGACTACACGAAGAAATCTGAGGTCTGGGAAGAGCCTCCGGTTCATCCCCAGGGAGCAGCCCTGGGCCAGTGCAGTGCACCAGGCATGGCATTTACCACCACAGGTCACAGCAAAACAACCCGGTTGAAAACCATGATGAAGCCACAAACCCGGCGCTGCCACACTGAGTGCAAAAGAGAGATGACAGTTCAAACCACAACAGCAATGTGAGCGACAGAACCAGCACCATTATTCGAAACTGTTGAATTCGAATTTACAAACACTAAATGCTCAATGTTGTTGACATGTGTTTGCTTCTAGATAAATATCGGGACACAACATGGATCATATATATTATGAAGCAAAAAACACTCCAGGTAGCTATTTTATTTTTATCCAAAATAATTTTTATCTTCGCAGCCGAGTAATGCAGAACCTTTTACGTGCTGAAGGGTGAGTTATTGTTAGCAAAAGCCCAACGAAAATGCGGATAAATCCATTGAGCACTCGGCGTCTTCTGTGATCTTTGCATGTAGTGCTGGCCGGGGGTGGTGGTGCGGGGGGGGAGGCATACTATTTTATGGCACTCATCTGTCCAGGTTTGAAGGATACGGCGACAGGAAATGGAAGTGTTAATCATCGGCCAGAGTCTAGGAAGGTAACAGACAATTCCGACACACATTTGGTCATCCTGGCAGGTTAAAAATAGGAAATATATTAACACCTGTCATTTACTATACGCTGAAGCAGGAGGAGGTGGTGAAGTTGGCAACTTACCTGTTTATATACCATGCGTCTCTGGAGCACACGAAAGAGACGCCGACCGCGACAGAGGCAGAGCTCTTCCTTGACAGGATGTCCCACCCCCACCACGCGCGGCATCCAATGATGGATGCTGCCGGTGGACCAGCCAATCCTGGCACTGCATTCAGCGCTAGGATTGGCTAGGGGGGCACATTTGCTGCTCGCCCTGTCGCCCTTTGGAAACCCGGGTTGTGGCACCAAACAAGCACCCCTGGGTCCCGCTGGGGAACTTACAGTGCGCATGCTTGCGAAAGTTGCCAACTTTCCCAAGCATGCGCACTCTAAGTTCCCCAGCGGGACTGTCACTGCGCACTACGGTCTGCTGCAGCTTGAGTGTGGACTGTCACTCAAGCTGCAGCAGACCACCCCCCTGCGCAATTCACGCCGGCTGCTGTATTTAAAAGTCAGATACTAGGATTGCGGCCGGCAGCCGCGATGCGGGTCCATGGTGGCTGGTAGGGCTACGCCCCTACGTCCCAATGGACGCACCACGGCTGCTTGAAGGTGCCAAGTTTGACGTAAAGTTGGACATAATAACGTCATCAAAGAGTCTCAGTTCTTTGAAAACTCCATGAGTTCTTGGACAAATCAATATTCAAGCAAGGGGAAGTCCCTGACTGCTGAAGGCGAATTTTCCAAGAAATCGTTGTGGATTTTCGGAACTAGTGGAAGTAGCCCTGCTGTATTTGGACTGCATGCGCTATGTCTAAATATGGTAATGATTTCTATACCTATATAAGGATATGGTGATTTATACCTATATAAGGGCATGAATCGGGAAAATTACAATAGGGTCCTAAAATGCTACACAACACTAGCACCTCCCTGGACAGGAAACCTATTGTCCAAGCCTTCCCTGCCGGAGTTTCGTCCAGCAGCAGGTCAGACTCATTTTTTTTTTGATGTTGGGGCTCTGTTTAACTTTTACCGGGTTTCACAGTAACTACATGTCTTCTCCCTCTAGAGGGGGGGGAGGGTAGTATTCCAATGTGTTTGACACCTTACACGACATGTTTTGATAAAGCCAATCCAAAGTTAGCATTAACCGCGAGGATTATAATGCACTTAAGAGTATATGGTATGGCTATATCATAGAACAGCTATACGGAGATGGTTCTGAAAGCTGCAGAGGGGCTCCGCTCATGCTAGGGCTCTCTCTCACATAAAACCAAGCACTCTGCCTCTAGGATTGTCGAGGCCTACCATAGGAGTGGCTTATAGGTGTATATGGGTCTATATATATAGGTAGATATAGGTATACTATATCTAAGTAAGGGGTGATTACACCACCTTACCCAGGCTGAGTGAACAGACCTGTGGTGTCAGTTTGGAGGGCCAGCCAGGGGTGGCATAATACATGCTGCAGCCCCTGGTAGGCCTTGGATACACCTATGCCCTGGGTACCTATGGTACACTATACAGGGACCCACACAGGTGACCTAATACCCAATCTGGTATGTACCTAAAGTACATGGAGTTCTTTTTATAGAGAAAGCAGATAGACTGGGGCCCTGATTAGCAGGGTCCCAGTCCAACTAAGTCGAAAACCAGCAAAACACCAGGAAAATAGTGGGGGCAACCATATAGTCAGATTCCAACTTCCTACAACACCCTTGTTAACTGTATCACTACAGATGCCCCTGTTGAACACTTAAATATCATAACCAATGGCAGTGTCAGAGAGGTGATAAATGTGCACCACTGCTGAAGGGGCTTCCACGTTACAGGCCTGCCCTTTCTTCCATTCTGAGGTAGGGTTAAGTGCACTAGTTATCCTGGGACATTCCAGTCAGCTGTGGCCTATCCCTGTAAGAGAAGTCTAATGAAGGCATAAAATTTGACACGTCAAACTATGGCCGATTAATTAGAATGTTGCAGAAAAACTTTGTGGATTGAACAGAACAGAGAATGTCCAAAGTCAGCGGTGAAGCTGAGCTGTACCCATGTCATTAGAAAAGCAAATGTCCTGAAGAAGGGAATGTACATGTCACAAAACGTGCTAAGATTAGACGGCATTTGGTTTAATGAACTATTTGTGGAATAAATACCAATCTACACAATGTTGGAGTTTTCATGCTCTCCTTATTACTTATATGAACTCTGTTGGATGTTCTGTGGTTTCATGATGTATATACAATACCGTACAGAAAACACAAGGGACGGACCCACTAACAACTGCGATTCACTGGTGTTTATATTTGTATGAGTGCCAGAAACCCATTAGATTTATTAAAAGACCCCTCACCCACCAACCTAGTTGGTGTCATGCTTCAACATTGGGGTCTTAACTGGGTAGCCGAATGCCACCCAGTTGTGCTACAACCCCTGATTACAGCGGAGCTGGATTTGTGTGGCTGTGAAAAAAGTGGCGCGAGTTAAAATCGTCTCTGGGAATCCTTACCGAATAAAAACTTTATTCCCAGCGGCCCAGGACCAGGTTAATAAAGGAAGAGGATAACTTTGAGATAAATTGATCTAGGTTGTCACTGTGGTTGGTCTACATGTTTCAGCCTCTTAAAAAGGTGGGAGGCTTTCGTCAGGACCAGGTGAATGTAGTGAGGGTGTGGCAAAAATAAGCCACGTTTTTCGTATTATCAACACACGCGCTAAGGTGTGTTGTGTGATGAGTGGTGTCGGTGTACTTACGGACTCACTGGAAAAAACAGACCCACTGGAAAAAACACTAGCTACGTGTTACTTGTAGCCGTTTTCAGGTCATGGGAGGGGCGCCCGTATTTAGTAACACATTTGTCAAGACGGGACGTTCGCCTTCTGCACCTATTGCGGTCTCCTCGCGATCCTGGATGTCAATACCGTAGCACAATTACATAGCAAAAACCTTTGCTTAGGAAGGGGCTTACACCAGGCTTGCTTGGTCTGATAGATGGATAGATAACTCCTGATCCAATCATACACAACCCTACAGAAGTGCACACTCTTACAGATGCACACATTAATTTGCACACTCACACAAATCTTGTACAAACTCCCAAATGGATAACTTCAGTCCATGCATGCACAGACTCATAGAGACGCACATCCATACATATATAGACTCACACTCAGATGCATATAAAATCTCACTGTTGTGTAACTCCAGACTTATGCATATACATACACAATGCACACATGTATTTACACACTGACAAATGCCACCAGACCGTGTGAAATACATGCCTAGGGCAGCCAAGGAGTCTGTCCTTCGAGCTCTGATCCTATCCTGGCTCGACTACGCCAATGCCTTATTTAGTGGTCTACCTGCGTACATGGTTCACCGCCTACAGGTGATTCAAAACGCTGCAGTACGTCTGCTTTTCTCTCTACCAAGGAGGTCAAGCGTGCGTAGCCACTTACGCAGTCTGCACTGGCTACCAGTACCGCATCGAATTCTGTTTAAAATTCTTGTGTTGGCATTCAGAGCTGTTCATGGCCAGGGACCAACATATCTGCAGAAAAGGTTTTCATTTTACACTCCCAACCGTGCCCTTCGATCGGCCAATCTATGTCTTCTAACCACCCCTAAATTTAAATATGCACGTATGGGTGGTCAATCCATTTCAGTTAAAGCGGCCTCTGCCTGGAATGCTCTCCCCCTCTCCCTCAGAGCCTCGCCAACTATCTCTGTGTTTAAGAAAGATCTCAAAACCCACTTGTTCAACGCCCCTCTCTTGTAGTTCACCCAGGCTCTGATCAGCAATTATGTTCTCAATTCACTCACCGCGCCAGGATACCCCGTGGTAACAGAGCGCGCTATAAAAGTTTTAATAAACATAAACATAATAAACATAAACATACTCATAGGCAGGCATTCACTTATGTAGGTACAAACTCACAGCCAATAAATCCAGATTAAAGCATACACAACCCTCAACCATACATGCACGTAGACACGCACATGTATTTGCATACTCTGTGTCTCAAAGCCCATAAATGCAGACACACACAAGCACTAATCCAAGCCCATAAAAAGACAGACAAATAGATGCGCAGACATGCATGCACTCCCAAAGATAAGTCGAGGGCCATCCATACATGAACACACACTGAGACACGTACACCTAAGCATAAACATACACACACACACATATGCACACACACACGCTGGTACGTACTCGCAGCCAGACAATGCCACACCTGCGCACACAAACACACATCGTGTAAGTATGTAAGTAATACCTTAAGGTCAGAAAAGTAATTCTTGTTTTTATGTATTTTAGGACGAGCCCTTGGCTGATTTCAGCTCCAATATCCAAGTGCAGTGACTCCAGTCAGTATATTTATTTGGGGGGGAACATGACCCAGTCTGTAGGGCGACTCACCAGCCTCTGTGTGTCGTGAACTATAGGAGGTCACAAAAAGACATGGGCACAGACATATACAGAGACACAGCACTGACTGCAGCCACTCACCCTCATCGTTTTATATTGTTCCTCGTCCTTGACTTTAGACTCCACAAAATATTTTTCCTCTTTCTTCAGAAGACGCAGCCACTCTTGAAGTTTTACCTGCAGAGATGAGAGTGCAAAAAAATAAGTGTAGATCCGTAGAGTGCTGTCTTACTTACAAAACAGAGCCACTACAGTACCTGCCACATGTACCCAAATGGTACGTACCAGTCATACATTAATAATGTAAGTACCAGCTACACAAGTCAAGTAAAAAATAAAGTTTATTTGGACAGTTTGTCTTTAAACCACATAAAAACATGACATTTTATATAAATATTCTAGAATAATTACAAATTCATCATCCTGCGCTGTTCTGAGAGCCTGATTTTCATATATTTCCTCCCAATTTTGTCAAAAAGCTCCATTAAGATTTATCATATCAGTGAGAAGTTCAATTGCTTGTATACGTGACCTAGTACCATATTTGAAGAAATGTGGGCGTAAAAACTGTTTTCGCTGAGCTAACAATTTTTAACAGTTGATTAGGATGTGTAAACTATTACATTTCATACCCATCCTTCATGTGCATTTACCATCAGGTCGCATCAATTCTGTTTTTATTTTACCATTTATCATAGCAGGATTGACACCAATTTTCAACCTTAGTACTTCCATTCTAAGCCATTGGTTAGGTAGTGTGTCTAGATAAGGGTATCAGATTTCTTTCACCCAACAATTTCTCATAAACTTCACAGATTCTTTCTTTATCAGGTACTCCATTTCGATCAATCTAGACGTTTCCTTCCCTAAAGATCGGAGTACACTCTTTGTTTCATCTATATGCAGTCTGCGGATCGATTTTCACCATCAACTTTTTACAAATGGTGTAGACTTTCTTTCTTGTCGCCTTGGCCCATTTTAATTCACTATGCTGAATCTCCTTTATACACCATCGTGACACTTTCGTATCTACTCCTATCCCCAAACGTTTCCAGAATCTAAGTAGACCCACTTGCACCTGTACATTCCATGAAGTCATTCCTAACTCCAATGTAATTTCCTGATTCATTGATGAGCTAGGAAGTAACAATAACGATTTTATGCATTTATGCTCCTCGCTATCCCAGGTACTTTTACTGCCTAGGCAGAGAATTTCTGCTTCATACTGACGTTGCGGGGGATTCATTGCATTATAGGCCTACAACAATGGCCTATGGGACATATCACAATAACTGCAATTAAATTTTTTCAGCCCACATACAGATGCTTGGGCTTTTACTTTCTGTGCCTCCAAGTGTATACCCCACTTTAGTGACTTGTCAAAACATATTCCAAGATTTTTGTACTCATTGACAATATATAATTTAGTTTGCCCCAAATACCAATTGAATTTCTAATCTCTCTTTCCAAAACACAGGATTTTCATTTTATCCATGTTTACTGTTAGTCGTTTTGTCGCACAATTTTTACTAAAAGCATTTCGCTTCCTTGGTAGACCCATCTCAGTCTGATCGAGAATTACTAAATCTTCGGCATACAGTAGACAGGATAATTGCTTCCCATTCACTTCTGGGCTAGCACTTCTGTCAGTCACCAGAGTAGATGGCAGATCTGCAAAAAATATGACAAAAAGAAGCGGGGCAAGTGCACAGCCCTGTCTTAGGCCATTATTATTTGCTAATACCAGCCACACACATCCAGATTCTAAGCACCAGCCCTAAGTATCACAGAGAAGGACACAGACGATGGTGTCAGTGTTTTGGCTCTGTTCTTGAATGTGTTACATCTACATCTCATTGACTGAATAAACATATCAGAACCTCGTTCTAAACAGGTGCAAGCCACATGCAGGGTCTGTGACAGAGAACACAGGAAGAGAGTAGGTACCAACCCCAGGCAGGGTCTGTGACAGAAAACAGACAGACACAGGAAGAGTGCAGGCACCAACCCCAGGCAGGGTCTGTGACAGAGAACAGACACAGGAAGAGTGCAGGCACAAACCCCAGGCAGAGTCTGTGACAGAGAACAAACACAGGAAGAGAGTAGGTACCAACCCCAGGCAGGGCCTGTGACAGAGAACAGACAGACACAGGAAGAGTGCAGGCACCAACCCCAGGCAGGGTCTGTGACAGAAAACAGACAGACACAGGAAGAGTGCAGGCACCAACCCCAGGCAGGGTCTGTGACAGAGAGCACACAACCAAAACAAGAGAGCGGGCACCAACCCCAGGCTGGGTCTGTGACAGAGAACAGACAGACATAGGAAGAGAGGAGGCACCAACCCCAGGCAGGGTCTTTGACAGAGAACAGACACGCAAAGAGTGCAGGAACAAACCACAGGCAGGGTCTGTGACAGAGAACAGACACGGGAAGAGTGCAGCCACCAACCCCAGGCAGGGTCTGTGACAGAGAACAGACACAGGAAGAATGCAGGCACCAACCCCAGACAGGGTCTGTGACAGAGAGCAGACAGAGGAAGAGTGCAGGCACGAACCACAGGCAGGGTCTGTGACAGAGAACAGACACAGGAAGCGTGCAGCCACCAACCCCAGGCTGGGTCTGTGACAGAGAACAGACAGACATAGGAAGAGAGCAGGCACCAACCCCAGGCAGGGTCTTTGACAGAGAACAGACACGCAAAGAGTGCAGGAACAAACCACAGGCAGGGTCTGTGACAGAGAACAGACACAGGAAGAGTGCAGCCACCAACCCCAGGCAGGGTCTGTGACAGAGAACAGACACAGGAAGAATGCAGGCACCAACCCCAGACAGGGTCTGTGACAGAGAGCAGACAGAGGAAGAGTGCAGGCACGAACCACAGGCAGGGTTTGTGACAGAGAGCAGACACAGGAAGTGTGCAGCCACCAACCCCAGGCAGGGTCTGTGAAAGAGAACAGACACAGGAAGAGAGCTGGCACCAACCCCAGGCAGGGTCTTTGACAGAGAACAGACATAAGAAAAGTGCAGGCACCAGACACAGGCAGGGTCTGTGATAGAGAACAGACACAGGAAGAGTGCAGGCACCAACCACAGGCAGGGTCTTTGACAGAGAACAGACACTGGAAGAGTGCAGCACCAACCCCAGGCAGGGTCTGTGACAGAGAACAGACAGACACAGGAAGAAACCAGGCACCAACCCCAGGCAGAGTCTTTGACAGAAAACAAACACAGGAAGAGTGCAGGCACCAACCATAGGCAGGGTCTGTGGCAGAGAACAGACACAGGAAGAGTGCAGCCACCAACCCCCGGCAGGGTCCGTGACATAGAACAGACACAGGAAGAATGCAGGCACCAACCCCAGGCAGGGTCTGTGACAGAACAGACACAGGAAGAGAGCTGGCACCAACCCCAGGCAGGGTCTTTGACAGAGAACAGACAAAAGAAGAGTGCAGGCACCAGACACAGGCAGGGTCTGTGACAGAGAACAGACACATGAAGAGTGCAGGCACCATACTTAGGCTGGGTCTGTGACAGAGAACAGACAGAGGAAGAGTGCAGGCACCAACCACAGGCAGGGCCTTTGACAGAGAACAGACACTGGAAGAGTGCAGGCACCAACCCCAGGCAGGGTCTGTGGCAGAGAACAGACACAGGAAGAGTGCAGCCACCAACACCCGGCAGGGTCTGTGACAGAGAACAGACAACAAAAACAAGAGTGTGTGTACCAAACATGTACATGGTCTGTAACAGAGCACAGACACAGGAAGAGAGCAGGTACCAGCCTCCTACAGGGTTGGTGACAGAGAATAGACACATTGAGAGAGCAGTTACCAGAGACCTACAGGGTCTCCGACAAAGAACAGACAGAGGAAGAGTGCATGGACCAACGACAGGCAGGGTCTTTGACAGAGAACAGACAGAGGAAGAGTGCAGGCATCAAACACAGGCAGGGTCTGTGACAGAGAACATACAGAGGAAGACAACAGGACAGCAACCAGCCTCATAAAGGGTCTGAAACAGAGAAAACAGAGATCCAAAGTGACAGCAAGCATGTGCCCCATTTGTGTTTGCCACATAAAACAGACAATCACAGCAAGAGAACAGGTGCCAGCCTCATACAGGGTGTGAGAGAGAGAACAGACAGCAGGCACCATATAGAGTAGAAGACAAGAAAGAGGCAGCGAGAGAGGGTGAGCGCAGACATCAAGCCCTTTCATGGTCTATGACAGGAGTCAGACTGTTGTCCGCTGAGCGAGTCTGCAACAGAGCAGGTTCCAGCCTTTACAAGGTCTGAAGCAAGACTCTTACAGGGTCTGCAACACAAAACAGGCAATTGACTCATAAAGGGGTCTGTGACAAGCAACCTGCCAGACTGAGAGAGCAGACACCCGCCTCTTACAGGGCCTGCAACACAAAACAGGAAACTGACTCATAAAGGGGTCTGTGACAAGCAACCTGCCAGACTGAGAGAGCAGACACCCGCCTCTTACAGGGCCTGCAACACAAAACAGGAAACTGACTCATAAAGGGGTCTGTGACAAGCAACCTGCCAGACTGAGAGAGCAGACACCAGCCCTTCACAGGGTCTGCAAGTGGGAGCATGCACCAACCTAATACAGTGGCGCAGCTGAGAACAGGCAGGATAAGTGAGAGAGCAGGCAACATTCTGATGCAGAGTCTGCAACAAGGAACAGCCACCCAAGCATGGAGTATGGCAGGATGGCAGCAGTTAGATTGAGACTGAACAGTACTGTCAAAGGTTTAGGCGCAGTGTCCATGTGACAAACTGCTTCCGTTTTACTATCCTGACCCAGGATATCTTCTCATGGAGGGGACCCGCACCAGGAGCCCCCTTGCTCTCAAGCAGAGCAGATTGAGGTCCACCCAGAGTTGTCCTGCTTTTAACCCAAATGGATCTTCTTCCAACGACCTGCCCATGACACTTCTTAAGGTTTGTGGCAGCCGAGTATATAGTGGAGTAGATGTTGCCTCAAACTCAGAGGAGAGTGACTGATACTACCTTCTGACTCTGTGTAGTATGTCATCTCTGGACTCCATCTGTATGTATGACATGTGTAGCATACATGATGTGACACAGATCTGTATAGCGCTCTATTGCTATGAGGAGGGCCTCAGTGCTGTCAGGCTCAGGCCCAGGTCCATAGGATGCAGTGCTTGTGGACATGTGAGGTGAGATTCCCATGTGCAGCGATGGGGACCTCGGTGTGTGTGAAATGCTTTCTGTTGTAGGAAGTATCAAAGTCTTAGTTGTAGTCAGTGCCTCCAGTCCCCCTTCTCGTTGTCTCACCCGACCCCCTCACAGCTCCTCAAACTCCTGTCCTATATTAGAAGGTTTCAAGGCCTCGTGCCACTGTCTGTCTTGAATATCTGTCTTGAATGGAGGAGAGATTGTTTGGAGTTCACCTACAGTTTCAAAGGACCCCTTCAAAGATTTGGGGTGAACAATGAATCTGATTGGACAGATGGATTGCAGCCAATAATCCTGGGACAGGATATAAACTGAGCTCTACTGCACATCCAGTGCTCCTGCTGACATCAAGGAGCTCTGCACAGCACTGAAGAGAAAGCCAAGGCCAGAGAAGGGAATCCTGGGTGCCTCCTGTAAAGATGAAATCACGCAGAATAGTAATAAATGGTGATTTATTGAAGATAAATGGCGCAGCAGAGAAACACCTCCACTCTCTTCCCTCAGCTCTCCAACTGTCCCACAATCTAGAACACCAAGACAGTGGAAGCAATCTTGGAGCGAGGAGGAGAGCGAGACAAAGCACGAGAGCAAATGCGATATTAGTTTGCATACATAAAATATAAAATGGCATACATACATAACACATCTTCCCCCTTATAAAACTTTAAAAAAAACAAAAACATTGCAACATCATCTGACATCATCAAAAAAATGTAAAATGACATCTAAAACGTCATCTAACAAATATAATCTGACATCCATTTAGGTTTATAACAAACTCGCTTATCCAAACGCTTCTGGTTTACAACAATTTTATTTTGTTCAGAACCAATCTGCAAATCTTGAGTGTCATCAAAAGGTAAAACAACATCAGCAGTGTCCCCAGGAGGTAAAATACCATCACTATTCCCAACAACTGCATCAGAATTGACATAGGAAGAATCAGAAGGAACATCCCACTCAGAAAAAGGATCAAAAGAGCGAGAGCGAGTAGCCCCCAAAGGTACTGATTTCTCAGACCACTTTGAAGAAGGAAGAAAAATTGCTACCCTTTTCAAATTCCAACCTTTACCATCTGACCATTTAACAGCATTTTTGAGGACTTTGATAACCTTTAAGGGTTTAAAGAATTGACTCTCACCTTTACAAACCTTCCAAGGTTTTTTAACTCTGACCCATGAACCAACATTGACAGAGACTGTTTTGGTGTTATGTTTCAAGTTGTACTTATCATGGGACTTTTTGCACTTATCCACCATTCTTGACCTGACAACTTCAGTAGGAATAGTACTAGAAGCAGCCTTTAAAAGCCATTCAGGATTACATTTGGTTCTTGCACCCCGACCCCCCATAACATCAAAAGGAGAAATACCCAAAGAATCGTGAGGAGTGGTTCTGTAGGTCCACATAGTTTTAAATATATCAGTCTCCCAATCACATTGATTTTGCAAAGCCATCTGAATAGAGTTCTTTAGTACTCTATTAAATCTTTCGATCATGCCATTACTAGAAGGATTATAGAGAGAAGAGGTTCTATGCTTGATACCAACTCTTTTAAAAAACTGTTGCATTAAGTTGAACATGAACTGAACACCATTGTCAGAAGTAACCTGAACAGGCAACCCTTCTTCAACAAAAGTTCTATTAAGAAATTTTAAAACTTCACTTGAAGTAATTTTTCCAACAATCTTGATGCCATCTAGAAAATAGATCTATGAGTGCAATTACATATTTGTTCTCAGGACCAATAGGACCCATAATATCTATGGCCACAGTATGCCAGGCTTTACTGGGAATGAAAGACTCACCTAACTTAGGTCTTAAGGTAACCAAAGATTTATCAGAATTGCAGCAAACAAAACAATCCCGCACAACTCTCTCAATCAAAACATCTACACCAGGCCACCAAAACCATTGTTTAACTCTCTGTTTAGTTTTGATAATACCACAATGTTCCACATGGTATACGTTGACAACTTTAACTCTTAAGGAGCTAGGAGGAACCACTTTATCACCTCTAAAAATAAAATAGTTTGTGACAGAAAGTTCTTGTCTAACTTCCCAAAAGGCTTTAAGCGAATTTGGAATATTACTCTTACAAAGCCAACCATTGTTAATGAACCCTAACAATTGTTGCAAAGATACATCCATATTGTAACTTGTTAACCATTCATCTTCAGTGAAATTGGATATCCCCTCATTGAGCACCAAAGCAACCTGCTCTACTTCCAAATCAGAAGAATCACATTCAGAAATTTCCATAGGTAACCTTGACAAGAAGTCTGCAATAACATTCTTCTTGCCAGGTACATAAACAACCTGATAATTATAATCTTGTAACCGTAGGGATAATCTTGCAATTCTGGCGGAAGCGTTAAGAATACCCTCCGTCGTTAACAATTTAACCAGGGGTTTATGGTCAGTGCGTACTTGGCAAAATCTACCCCAAACAAAAGATCTAAAATAATCCAAAGCCCAGGTACAGGCAAGGGTTTCCTTTTCAATGACAGAGAATTTCTCCTCCGAAGGGGACAAAGCATGTGAGGCATACTCCACGAATTCTCCTTACCGTCTGATCTTATTTGTGATAACACACCACCTAAACCCTTATTGCTAGCATCAACCGTGATAACATTTTCTAAATCAGGATCAAATTCTTTAAGGGCAGGCGCTTCAAGTATTGCAGATTTAATGGAAGAAAACTCATCCTGACATTCTGAACTCCAGAAAAACGTAACTCTATTTTTAAGAAGTTGCCTGATGTTATACATTTTTGAAGAAACATTTCTAACAAATCTTGAGTAGAACTCAAGAAGTCCTAAAAAAGATCGAACTTCTTTGTTCGACGGACTTGGAGCATCACGAATGGCTTCAATCAAGGAACACTTAGGCGAAATCCCTTCTTTGGAAAGAGTATGGCCTAAATACGTGATGGATTTCACGGCAAACTTGCATTTAGAATGTTCAACGGTTAAGCCCTTGGATTCAAGAATGGAAAGTACCTCATTGAGAATTCTGTCATGCTCATTCCTATCGACACCAAAGATAAGAATGTCATCCTGAAAACACCTTACGTTTTTCATCTTACCAAACAGATGGTACATCAACCTCTGAAAGATGACAGCTGCAGAAGCCAAACCAAAGTGAAGCCGTTTATATTGAAAACAGCCAAAAGGCGTGATGGAGGCTGTCAATTGCTTGCTTTCCTCAGCTAATGAAATCTGATGGTAGGCAGCAGATAAATCAATAGACGAAAACCACTCAGCATCTCTCACAAGCGACAACATTTCTGGAATTTTGGGAAGGGGAAATTTGTCCACCACAATATTATTATTTAAATGCCTAAGGTCAATGCATAATCTTAATTTGCCATTACTACGCCTGGCAACTACAATTGGAGAAATCCACTCGGCAGACTCTATAGGCTCAATTATATCAGCTTTAACAAGTTTATCCAATTCTTTCTCTACATCATTCCTAAGAAGGATAGGAATGTGTCTCACTTTGTGCACTTTAGGACAAGCATTAGATTTTAATACGATTTTGTGTTCAAAATCATTAAGGTTACCGATGTTTCCATTAAAAACTTTCGGAAATTTCTTTAACAACTCCTCACAAATCAAATCATTTTCATTAAGAACCATAACGGGCTCAGGACTATTAGGATTGAGAATTATGTCTAACTTGCCCTGATCCTTCCAACCTAGGACAGCTGGCCCTTTTTTAGCAACATACAACTTCCTGGAAGTTTCTCTATTCTTAAACTTAAAAACTAAAAGGTCTGAATCCAACCATAGCAATCTTCTCCCCAGAATACCCCGCAGGTTGAATATCTGAAACAAAGAGTTTTTTACCTAATCTTTTGACAAAAAGGGATTCCCAAGTAGCCTCATCTATAAGCATGTAAGGGGAACCAGAGTCTGCATACATTTGAAAAGAAACTCCTCCTATAATTGGGGTACACAAGGGTTTTTTTACACGACTTGCTGTCAAAATCATTTATGTTCCAAATGAAATGGTGAATAGACTCATCACAGGAATCCTTAATGGTAAGTTTCCTGATGCCCTCATCACCATCACTGGATTCACAATCTGGTTCGTCTAAACACTTTACTTTCTTACCACCCCCTTTCCTTTTGCATGCTCTGGTAAAATGGCCCACAATACCACAACTGGAGCAACGCTGCTTTAAAGCAGGGCAAAATTTGCTTGAGGTTAAATGTGAAGGGCTATCACACCTAAAACATCTAAAACTAGGATTGCGGTCGAACTCTTTTTTTATATATGACTCCACTTTATGTCTAACAGGAGTTGAAGATTTAAAACCAGATGCTTTTGCTTTAATCTTATTAACAATTTCAGCAGAAGTTTCAGCGATAGCAGCATCTTGTTTAAGTAACTTTGCACTACGGCTTGACATTTCAGCCTTCCTGACAATACTAAGAACATCTTTAAGTTCAGCATCACCATTATTTATTTATTTATTTATTTTGTGTACTTGTAGAGCGCAGACCTGTCACCCAGAGGGCATCCTGGCGCTTTGAACTTCTGGACGATTACACTTCTCACTGCTCAGACAATTTTCGGAAAGAGATGCGTTTTCAACGCTTTCCTAAACGGCAGGTAGTCCTTGTGGCTTCTCAGAGAAATAGGCAGGGAGTTCCAAAGTTTGGCCGCTGCAACACTAAATGAGCGGCCACCCATCCTAGCATCCTGTCTTGAACAGCTGGATCCTTATTGTGCATCACAACTTGATCTCTAATAAACTGATCTACCAAATGATCAAACTTACAATCCTCAGCAAGTTTTCTCAGTGCAGATACATATTGATCAACAGTTTCACTTCTTTCTTGTTTACGTTGGAAAAAACGAAATCTGACAATACCAATGCATACTTTTGGTGCAAATAAGTATCGAAATCATTTACAATAGCATCAAAAACATTTACATCACCACCACCCAAAGCTTTTGTCATCCCTTCATAAGCTTTAAGCCCACCAGGACCCAAAGAATGCAGTAAAAGTTTCTTTTTCCTATCAGGTGTCATTTTTTCCTTCCTCATCAATAGTGTCAATAAAGTTAAGGAAGTAAGCCTTCCATTCCGACCATTTCATGCATGGTTCAGATCCTGCAGGCCAAAACGCTTGAGGAGGTTGGACGGACAATTTTGACTTGTCATGTTGGAAGAGAAAATAAAAAATAAAGAAAATGCAGCTATTGTCAAGAATAAACTTGTACTGGAGTCAGTTGTGCAAGTAAAAATATACACTTTAAAATGTGCACATCACCTTATGTAATACATATTAATAATAATCAAATTTAAATAAAGGTGTGCACATCACCGTGCACGAAATTCAATTACAGGTGTGCACTTCAGCGTTAACTTCTTGGAGAGAATTCTGCATGCAAAACCTTTATAAACATCTGCTGGTCCAAAACATAATTGCAGACAATATGTATGAGCAGAGATGAAGGTGCGCGCGTTACAAAAGAATAGTGACTGCAATAACGCGTAATGATCACGGCCTTAATGATCAGTAGGTGTGCGCGTCACCGAAGTGTAACGAAATACACATCCAAAATGGCGGCACGCAAGGGTCAAAGTACATGACCTCACACGTAATGTGCACAAGGAACGTAATGCGCACGTCAGTCCTTCGATAAAGAATGCAGAATCATCAAGGCGAACTCTGCTGAGCTGTAAACTCTTGGAGAAGAGGTAAGGTGCTCGCGCAAGAGTGGCAGTTTGTTTGCTAAAAACAATTAGCAGCGGGAAGAGAATATTTAGTAAATAAATTCAAGTTAACAGGCATATACGACTTGTATAAGATCCACACACAAACGTGGGCGAGTCAGTCGAATAGGCAGCAGGTGGCACCCAAACGATGTAAAATACTTCAAAATCAATCCATGTAAGACGAAGTTCGGTTCCGTAGGTTCTTCTGGTCACAAGTTGCCAAATTGTAAAGATGGAATCACGCAGAATAGTAATAAATGGTGATTTATTGAAGATAAATGGCGCAGCAGAGAAACACCTCCACTCTCTTCCCTCAGCTCTCCAACTGTCCCACAATCTAGAACACCAAGACAGTGGAAGCAATCTTGAAGCGAGGAGGAGAGCGAGACAAAGCACGAGAGCAAATGCAATATTAGTTTGCATACATAAAATATAAAATGGCATACATACATAACACCTCTCTTCTGCAGGTAATGTAATGTAAATTGGTATTTATAAAAGCGCACGGCTACTCAGAAGAGTATCCGGCGCTAAAAAGACCTCATGGCAGAATATTGAACTATACTAAAAGAGGGAGGGGTTTTCGACTATTGCTGAAATTAGCCAGGTTTTCAGCCTCTTCCTGAAGATGAGTAAATCATGCACCTGTCTAAGTGTCAATGGCAGGCAATTCCACAGACAGGAGGCCTGTACTTAGAAGGAGAGGCCACCATTGCGGGCAAGGGAAAACTTGGGAATAATCGCCTGCTGCTGCTTCGAAGACGATCTCAGAGTTCTACCCGGGATGCTGGATTCTATTACAGGACCGGAGGCTTCGTATTATACTTTCTCTTTCATTTATTGCTACACACAGCAGCCAATGAAATTTGTATGACACATCAAAAACTACATTTCCCATGATGCAAACAACACATCACATCCTGTTATAGCCCATAAGAGCCAGTCAATACCAGATATCCTCCTCTTTCTTTGCTGCTCACGCAGCCAGTTAAGAGCATTTACTCGATACTTATGATTATGCTAATGTATTACAATAAACTTATGATTATGCTAATGTATTTGATATATACCGCTTGAGCGTTATTCTACGCATTGTCGCGCTGATTATTGCTGTGTTTGCACTGTTATTTATTGTTATTGGCACTTTTGGCTTCCAATAGCTTTGTTCTGTGCTAGTCGGCCGACCGTGACACCCCGCTGTCAACCGGGGTGTGCGCGCGGCTTGCCGATGCATCCCTGCGGGGCCTGGGGTTTACTGAGCAGCGCGAGCATCGCGCACAGGGTTTCCTCGGCCGCATCTCTCTTGAAAGGTCAGAGGGGAGCGAGACGCTCCTGCGGCGGTCTTCCCCAGCTGATTTACCCGCGCTGCGGGTCCTTTGCATACAGCGGCCACTGCGGGACGATTCCAAGTGTTAACAAGCATTGGAAATGCAATAGGTCTCGCAGCATTAGAGTTAGTGCTTTTAGAATTGTTTATGGGGTTTTTTTGTAAATCTTTAGCATTTTTGTTTCCTGTAGCCAATGCTAAAGAATTACAAATAAAAAAAGCCATAAACATTTCTAAAAGCTCTAACTCAAATGCTCTGAGACCTATTGCACTGTGTGAGGGTGAGGGGTTGAGGGTGAGTGAGGGTGAGGGTGGGTGAGGGTGAGTGAGGGTGAGTGAGGGTGAGTGAGGGGTTGAGGGTGAGTGAGGGTGAGGGGTTGAGGGTGAGTGAGGGTGAGTGAGGGTGGGTGAGGGTGAGTAAGGGTGAGTGAGGGTGAGTGAGGGTGAGTGAGGGTGAGTGAGGGTGAGTGAGGGTGAGTGAGGGTGAGTGAGGGTGAGTGAGGGTGAGTGAGTGAGGGTGAGTGAGGGTGAGTGAGGGTGAGTGAGGGTGAGTGAGGGTGAGTGAGGGTGAGTGAGGGTGAGGGTGAGTGAGGGTGACTACTGCATCCACTGCAGAGATCTCCAATAGTCTAAAAGGTGTACGAATCCCGGCAGGCCCGCTATTCTTTACGTCCTTCTAATCAAGCATATATTGCCAATCATGCTCTCCAGGGCGCACACGTATGTACAGCCACACCCCCTCCAGCAGTAACACTGTTTCTTTGTAGCTGGATTTATGGGCAGAAAACCCCCCCAAAAAACTGGGGGGGATTGAGGAGGGGCTACGAAACACAAAGGGGATGGCACATACCATGGTTACCGCACAGGGCTTGCCCGCATCCCCCGCCCCCTCCGTGCAAAGGTTTGTCGAAGTGAGCCTTGTGGCAAAGGGTGTTCAAGTGTTGGGTTTAAAAATGTACGTAAGGCATGGTATGTCCATGCTGCTATTAAAGTCCGGGTCTAACAGAGGGAGCCTCCTCTTAAGAGGGGTTTTGCTGCAGCAATCCAAGATGGCGGATTTGTTGAAAAGCTGCGAGTAAACTGACAGCATACTCGGCACCTTTTTATAAAAAAGCGATTTGAGATGGCTTCCATCATGTCATGTGGCGATCTGAGTTAGTTCCGTCATTCCTTACGTAATATCTCGTTTGTCAAACTGTAGACATTTTGCTCGTTTCGGTCTGAATTTTATTTTTTTTCCTTCATTTTGCATCATCTTAATCAGTCCGTGTTATGTATGTATTGCCTGTTTTTTTCCAGGCTCTCTCCCGAGCAAGTAGTGTGCATAATTGTTTTAGGGGTTCACCAGCATTCCACACTTCTGGCAAGAGTTGGCGGGCCTAGACCTGTGCAGCAGGATTGCATAAATTAACCGGCACCGTTTACAGTGAGCGGACAGATGTAATCGGCCGTGTTTATTCTAGCGCTGGAACGATGCGCTGCAAATGTTCCTTGATTTATGGCGCGGTCTCGAGTTCTACACAGTTTACATTGGTCGAGGACAAAACTCGCTGGGTTTGCTAAAGTAGTTCAGAGGTTTCAAGATGTTTAGAGTAGCCGGATATTTGTAATTTTACGAGGATATGTTCTCTGAGCGGAACCAGAGCGGTGCGAGGAGGGTGCCGGGGAAATGGGTGTGGAGGCTGCAGGCCAATTCAAATCCACCCTTTCTCACAGCCCTTTTAGAAATCTGGCGTATAACACCGATTGACCAGTTTTGTTACCAGTCGCGAGACATGTGTGCATCCGAGCAGGCTAGGATGCACCGAGCCCCTAGAGTGTTGAGACATACGGGCTTTCCGAAGCCTGCGTTTCCGGTCCAAAGTGAGATTGTGCGCTCAAAATGGAGTCTTTATGTGAGGCCTCCGCCGGATAGATAGCTGGGGCAAAGAAAACGCCTCACGACTCTTACCTTGGTATTCACGGAGAGTCCCCGCCACTGGCCTGCAATGGTGGGAAAAGGAGAGGCCTTTTCCTCCTCCTGCCATGCTCCTCTGGCCTTTATGTTTTCAATTGGCGGCTGCAAAAACAAACAAATGCGACACGGCGGGAAGGGGAGGGGGCGGAGCGGGTTAAATTGAACAAACATACAAGACGGACGGACGGAGGAGAGGGGAGGGGGGAGGAGAAATGCGACACGGCGGGAAGGGGAGGGGGCGGAGCGGGTTAAATTAAACAAACAAACAAGACGGACGGACGGAGGAGAGGGGAGGGGGGAGGAGAAATGCGACACGGCGGGAAGGGGAGGGGGCGGAGCGGGTAAACAAAGACGGACGTGCACGCGCTTTTAAGCTCAATGCGCATGCGCATTGAGCTTAAAAGTCACGGGCACTGCAAGGAATCGCCACGATTCCTTGCAGTGTGGATAAAGAGTGGATAAGTCCCAATACTCTCGCCTTGCTCGATGCGCATGCGCATCGACAGGCGAGACCTAAAAATCACTGGTACCGACCCCCCGACTGCGGGGCTAATATTTAGATAATTTTGAGCACAGAGGCCCCCCTCATTGGCCGGAAGCGCTCTGAGCTTGCTTTACTTTCACTTTTAGTCGGTTTCTATGTGTGTAGCTCAATTGGGCTGGTTTTTGGTAGGATTGGGCTACACACATCACTACGGCCCGTTTTTTATAGGTTTTCTGGCCATTCCACCTCGGATTCTTTCCTGAGCAGAACCCCTACGCTTGGCAGGCTGCAAAAAGGCTGGGCCTGGAGGGAGCACACCTCCTGGGTATTCTTTTCACTGCTCTTTGCTCCATTTTACGCCCTGAGGTCTGCAAGAACTTTGCTACAGCTTTGGCTGAGGAGCTAGGTATCTGGTGATTGGCTTGTGCTGTGGGTTGGCTCCCCCAATTACTCCTCTCAGTATTTATTATTTACCTCATGAGCAGGTCCATTTATAAATTTGGCACCTCCATGGAGGATTGGGTTACCTATGAGGAGGATGATGTTTATGAAGAGGAAGTGGTTAATCCTTCCATTGAGGTCCAGGATTCCGTCAACAAGGCCCTGGAGAAGACAGTTCCGGGAACTGTTCAACAAGCATTGGCAACTGCTTTAAAACCTATCATTAAGCAGTTGGAGAAATTCGCTAAGCGCCATGGGTTCACTTCGCCTACAGCCCCTAAGAAGGACGGTGCGGCTTCTGGTTCTCAAGCTGACTCCTGGCCCCATTCCTATACCTTGTCCTCACTGCCTGCCCCTGATCCCAGTAAGTCCAAGGTTCCGGACACTGATACTGATACTGACACTACATCCACTGACACCCCTGACGAGTCTCCTCCCTGGAAGAAGACGAAGAAGTCCAAGAATGTGGAGCCCGCTCAAATTATGTCCACTCCCTTTACCTTCAACCCTGCAGACATTGATCATCCGAGATCCTCTGATTGGCTGCCGGCGCCGGAGGTCGCCGTTTATATACATGACAACCTCCGTAAGAGTTTCGACAAGGAGGTGAGGAGTAAACTCAGGTCTGAGTGCCCTAGGCCAGACATTGCTGATAAAGTCACGGAAACACCTGACATAGACTCTAGCATGTTGACCTTTCTCAAAAAGTTTGCGAAGGATCCTAAAAAGGGCATTGATCGTGCCGGGAGGGTGTGCCAGGATAAGCTCCTGGATGTTGTGGGGCCCCTGGCCAAAATCTTGGAGATGGCCCTGGAGGCACAAGAATCAGGTACGGCGATGGACCCGCATGTTCTGGCAGGCTGGGCCCAGAGGGCGATAAGCCTCTTGGGCAACACTAATTGCGCAATATCCACGGAGCGTTGTAAGTCCCTCCTTATGAGGATAGACTCCAACCTCACCGAGCTGTCAGCGGCGGAACCTGGGCCCCTGGCGGACGGCAATTTATTCAGTGAGCGTTTTGTGAAGGACGTGGCTAATTAAGTGGGTACATTCACGACTCTCGACGAAGCCCAGTCTGGAATAGAGTCTTTCAGGCTGCTGTTTTTAACAGGGCCGGACGAGGCCGGGGACGCCCGTTTGGCCGCCAGTCTTTCCAAGGCCCCCAGAGAAGCGACTTAGGCCGAGGTAGAGGCGATTGGGATTCCACCCGTGGGGGAACGTTCTACCCTACCAGGCAGCGCTTCAACAAGAGGCGTTTCAACAGGGGAGCCTACCGTGGTGGCTTCCAGGCCACAGAATCTTCAGGTGTGTGCTCCAGACACTTCCCCACTCCCTTTGGGGGGTCGTATTCGTTACTTATTTCAAAATTGGGCTCAATTGTCTCAGGATGCTTGGATTTTAGAAACTGTTCAGGGTTTTCATCTAGATTTCTTTCAGGTCCCCTCTCAGGACAGACAGCCCAGGCATCTGTCTCTTTCCCAAACAGAATGCGTTTTCATAGATTCAGAAATCTAAGAATTGCTGCAGAAACATGCGATAGCACGTTGCGACGAGGACCCTCACGGTATCTGCAGCAATATTTTTCTGGTTCAGAAGAAGGGCGGAGGTTACAGGTTGGTACTCAATTTGAAGGATTTCAATCACTACATGGTTTACAAACACTTCAAGATGGAGGGTATCCATCTCTTGGCGAATTTTCTGAAACAGGGGGACTGGATGGTCCTTCTGGATTTGAAGGACGTCTACCTATCTGTTCCGATTTTTCCTCCACATCGGAGGTTTCTGCAATTCCAGTGGAGAGGCCGATGGTACGAATATTTGGTCCTTCCTTTCGGACTTTCCTCGGCGCCATGGTGCTTCACCAAGGTGTTGAAACCAGTGGTAGCCTACCTCAGAGAGCAAGGGATTTGCATGATAGTGTATTTGGACGATGTTGGACTTGGCCCTTCTGGCAGGTTCACCCCTGAACTTTTTGCCTAGTGATTTCTGGTCTTTGTGCACTTTGACACTGTGGCGCAGTGTAAAGTGCGTCCTCTCCCTGAGTGCGTGTGTGAGATTGGCCTGCTCTCCCATAGGAATGCATGGGGAATGTCTGTGTCCCTGGTAGTTCCTGATGCGTGAGGCGTGCATGGTCAAGCTTGGTATGTGCGAACTCGTGAGAGTGAATGCTGCGCAATGGTATGTGCGGTGTGTATGTGTCTTGTGCGGAAGCAGCACTTCTAGACATGGCTGTGTATGTGCTGTGAAGGTGCTGGCGTGTGATTGGCTGGAGCTGGCTGGGATGCCAGGCTCCAGAAGTCTGTGTGGGTCTGCCCCGGTGGTGAATGGAGAGATTAGCATGCTGATGTGAGGGAGGGGCTGCGCCTGTGTCCTGAATGGGGCTGGGTTTTCCCCACACAATGCTGGCTCCGCCACCTGTGGTGCGACTGATGACCCTAGCCTGCCTGATGAATGAAAGGGGTGGTTGAGCCATCAACAGTGCTCACAGACCAGCTGCGACTGGTTCTGCCCCCACCCTGCACCTACAGACAAAAGGGAAAAGGTGTATAAAAGAGGGGCTGTGACCCCATGAAGATGTTCTTGTTCTGCAACTTGAATCTGCCAGGGGCGTGCTGCTGCTTGGGCCCAGGGGGAAGGCTTGCCTCCCCTGGGCCCTCCCCAGCCCCTGGACTCCTGGAGAGCTTTGCTGGACTTTGCTGGATTTGGGAGCGCTGTTTATTCCCCTCTAGCGCTGTGCTTGGACTTTTGCTGGACTTGTGTTCCCCTGAGGCGCCTGGAGGCCCTTTGTCCTGCTGGTGGCGCTGGGAGCGCTTGACTGGTGGCTTCTGGCGCCTGAAAGCGCTTGTGTGCTGTCCCTGGCGCATTGGAGCGCTTTGTGTCCCGCTAGCGCTGAGAGCGCTTTGTTTTCCGAGGCCGGTGCCCACCCGGCGTTTGTTTGCACGCATTTTGCGTGAGGATCGGCGCGGGAGCCCACTCCGCTGTTTTTGCTGACTTCCGCAATCCACAGCCGGTGCCCACCCGGCGTTGCCAGAGATTGGGGAGCTTGTCCCCGTTATCCTTTCACTTCGAGGGTGCTCACCCCTCTTAAATGCCCCCGAGAATCACCGCCGCGGCCCGAGCGCCGCAAAACAGGAAGCCAGGCACTACGGTGCCTGACGCGGGGCGGGACTTCCGATTTTGGAGGGAAGTCCCGCCTGCCGCCGCGCACCGATTGGCTGCTCGCTGCCACGGGGGAAAAAGGAAACAAACAGCCGGCCGAGAGATGTCGTCTCGTGGCCCGGGGCTCCAGTGAATTATGGAGAGCCCCGGGGCCGCCAGCAGCGCCGCAGCCAGCGAGAGGAGTCCCCGCCACAGCAGATCCGGTGAGTGAGGGTGCTTGCAAAGGGGAGGAGGGGGGCATCGGGACACATTGCCGGTGTCCGCCCCCCACCCTCTCAGTAGCACAAAGTCCTGGGCATTTCCAAGAGCCTGAGAGGCTCCAAAAACTGCTGCATTGTATGTTTGAGCCTGGAAGGCTCTGGGGCATATTTATTCCTCGAGTCCCCAGGAGGGGGACTCCACCGATTGCCCCACATTTGCTTCAGAGCCCGGAGAGGCTCCAGAGACGGCCGCAGTTTGTGGTTGAGCCTGAGAGGCTCAAGGGGGCATTTATTCATTCCGAGTCCCCAGAGGGGCGACTCCAACGTTGGTGCCACAATTGTTTAGAGCCCAGAGAGGCTTGTGGGCCCATTTCTTTACTCAGAGCCCAGCGAGGCTCCAAAAAGGGGACAAGCATATTTGTTCATGAGCCTAGAGAGGCTCCCACGATTGGCCCATCTTGCTTGCACCAGTTGCCCAGCACTTTGTGGGCAACTGCCACGTTTAGGACCCTGACTCTGAGACACAGGGCGTCCTAGCCCCAACAAGGCCAGTTGGCCTAGGGAAAGTCACAGTTGGTGACTAATGTGGATTTTGCTATTGCTACGTTTAGGTTCTGGCGCAAGTGGCGCAACCTGGACTTTGTGAGTTCTGCGCTAAAGGTGATTTATGCGCTAACTGAGGTTTAGATGCTGTTATGATCTATGTCCTATTGCTTTTGGGTGCTAGGAAATGTACAATGTGTAGTATGTTTTGTGCACCCTGTGCTCTGCACCTCTGAATGTGTTGTTGATGCATCATGTGCCTTTTTCCTTACACCGCTGAACGTGTGTTGATGCGTCATGTGTTCCTTACACCGGTGAATGTGTTGTTGATACATCATGTGTTTTGTCCCCAGGTCTATACCCCTAAATGTATGTTGATATTTAGTTGGTTGTTCTTGCTAGTGCAGGTGGTGCTAGTAAGGTCCTGGTTCCCTGCGTGACCTGTTCCTAGGGTGGTTAGGATTGCGTAGGGAGTACTTACCTGATTACCAGTAGTTACTTGTATTGAGCTACAGTGATTTTCTGTTATATTCTAAGTGCTATTCCAAGGGCGTGGTACTGAGCTCGCCCCCTGACCAGAGTCCCAGGACCAGTGGACTCTATTGTGCCTGCCCTGACAAATTGCTGGGACTTGTCTGATCTCTCTTGGGCCCCTGGGGCCTCGCTGAAATGTGCCTCGCTCATTCCCCTCGGCAGCTCGTGCACGGCAGCCCGTCCAAGCCTCGAGCAGCGCCGCTCTACCCTGAGCCGCGCCGCTTCGCTGGGCCGCCCGCATCCTGCCTCCCCCTCCTCTTCTGAGCCGCACACATTGGTCGCCCCAGAGAAACGCTTGTACCTTGCCGGTGGCCCGCTCAAGCCTCGAGCCGCACCACTCTCCCCTGAGTCGTGCCGCTTCGCTGGGCCGCCCGCTCAAGTTTACTAAGGAGGTCACTCGCATTATCCCTGCAACCAGGTCGGGAGGTACTGTCCGTTAGGCTCTATGTTTAAGTTCTAGGCCTACAAGTATTGTGTTCTAAAAGTGCTGATTCCTGACAGTGGTCCAGGTGGCCCTGTCTTGTAAATATCCCTTGTAAATTCTGCCCGTGCCTCTGGCACAATGTAAAGTGTGTGTTTTATCTAATGTATGTTTATTGGAATACAAAGGCTATTTTTATATATACCCTTGTGTGGAGTTTCCTTTGTGGTGGGCCTTGGGTGTTGTTGCTGGGGTGCGTGCGCAAATACTTAACTCATATCGCCTCCAAGTTTAGCCTTGCTGCTCGCGCCACGTTACCTAGAGGGCGAGTAGGGGTTATCTTGGCGTGTAACTCCCTTGCTCTGACCTTGGGATTGGTGATCCCTGACTGACCTCGACGCGAGTCTTGGCCAGCCAGGGTTCCGTTTCTAACATTGGACGCAGCGGTGAGGATGAGGATTTGTGTTTGCGATGTACCACAGTGGCGACAGGCCACACTACAAAACTCTGCATTTTAGATGACCACATTTTTGGGGATTATTGTATGGTGCTTTTGCTAAAAATTTCATTTCTGTGGAAATGTGTTCTTGTGCACTTTGAGTTAGGTGTCCCTAGCTCGGGAGGGTAGATCATCCCCCTAAGTGCAGTGTTTTTTCTGGATTCACCATGAGGGTGGGATCCAGTGGTGGCAGCATAAATGTGTTCAGTGCATGTGTCCCCGTCCCTGCCCTGGAGTAATGGTACCTGTGTCACGTGTGGTCAGGTTGAGAAATCAGGGGTGGTAGAAACTGCCTTACCAGTCTGGGGAGGGGTGTGTGTGGATGAATGGTGTGATGCACTGGACCAGTGTGTGAGTTCTCTGGATAGGGAGCTTGCTGAAAGCTTGTGTACTCTTGTTTTGCTCAGATACCTAAAGTTCCGTGTGTTAAACGTTTCCCAAGAACGTCTGCAGACAGTGGAGCTGGCTTTTGATTTCTGTGGTCTATTTAGAGACAGATGTTTGGAGTTGGTAATGTTCTGGGAGGAGAGAGGCATAGGGGATGGAGTGATTCCAAAAGGAGTGGCTGAGGTGTCTTCCAGCCCAGTGTGGTGGAAGAGGTTAAGTGTAGCCCAGCTAGGTCTCGGTGTAGGGGCTCACGTCCTGTCTCAAGAGGAGAAGGAGTGGGTGGGACTGCATGTCTCCAGGTGCCCGAAACCCAGTGTCAGGGCCTAGAATGTTTCTGAAGGGAACGTCAGGTCGGGGGCCTAGGCTGTACCAATAGGTCATTTGAGGAAGATCTCCCAGAGTGTTTGAAGAATGTAGAACATCAGTGAACATGATTTCATGGGTGGGCCTGAAGCTCATGGGAGTTTCCCCTGCCCCTGTGCTATTGTGTTAATTGTTGGGGAGTGACCCTAAGGAAAGGTTCTGGTCTTCCAGCCCAGTGTGGTGGAAGTGGCTCGGAGGAGCACAAGCCTGGTCTTCGTAGTCTGGGTGTTTTTTTTCTTAGGAACACCAGGTGAGGGAGCCTAGCATGTCCGTATGGAGCGTCCTTGTAGGGAGATCTCCCAGCATGGAGAGAACGTGGAGCGCCTGTAAGCAGGGCTCTAGTAGTTCTGTTATCTGGCAGTACCGCTCCAGTTGGGAGGGTGCAGAAGTCCAGATGGAGGGGTGCGAGGGGGATAGATTCCCCAGTGGAGTAACCAGTGGGTCAGGGGCCAACCAGAAGGGTTGTGTCGCCAGGGAGTGACCAGGGTGATGCCACTTCTGTCCTGAGTGTCAGGAAGACTTGTACACGACACATTAGTTATGTGTCACCCTCAAGGAAGTCCTGGTGCGCCAGGCATCTGACCAAAGGGGTACGTCCCTCGGTTGGGGAGCCAGTAGCCGGTGTTTCCGGATCTGGACGTAAGGGCAACTGTATGTAGTGTCCTGAAGGAACTCCTGCCTGAAGAGAAGGAACCGGGTAAGCTGTATGGGGGATTGACCTGCAGTGGTTGCCTTGCTGCTGAAGAAGGAGTGAATTCGAATCCCAGGTGGTAGACCAGTTAGGGGAGCTGTGACTCTGTCATGACCAGCCTGGTGTCCTGTAGGCACCGCACTGAGCCGCGTCTGCCTTCGGCCGCGCAGCCTATGCCGCTTGCCGTCCCCGTCTCGACGCGGTCCGTGAGCCGCCGCCTGCGCCGCACCTGGCAACCCGCAAAGTGCAACGCCTCACTACACCGATCTTGTGCTGGTCTGACCGTGGTCACTGCTGCTGAGGGAGTAAAGGTCCCGAACTGGTGGTAGAGTTGTGTTCTGGAGGGTGCTTCAGAAGTAGAGGTAGGGTGGGGCATTCTTGCCCGTGACCTCTGGTCAGCCTGAGGGTGCGGACCCTAGGTTGAAGAATCAGTGGTAGTTTGGAACTACACTGAGAAAGGGAGTGGAGAATGGCTATGTAGGCCAGGGGTTACTACCCCCCACTCTGTGGATTAGCAAGGACCAGTGGTATCTGGGTGGCCTAGGGCCTGGTCCTAGCCGTGGACAACTAAGGAGTACCAGTGGGGTAGCCTAGTTGGGCCTGTTTTTTTTTTAAGTATGTGCTTGTCTTATGGATCAACATGGCGTAGAACCGGAGGGTGTCCCTGCAGTGCGGGCCCGCGTCCGTGTTCTATCGCCCCAAGCAGGGAAGTCCATCACGGTGGTGATTGTTCTCCCCTGCGTTTTGGCTGGAAGGGGGTTGTGTTGGACTTGGCCCTTCTGGCAGGTTCACCCCTGAACTTTTTGCCTAGTGATTTCTGGTCTTTGTGCACTTTGACACTGTGGCGCAGTGTAAAGTGCGTCCTCTCCCTGAGTGCGTGTGTGAGATTGGCCTGCTCTCCCATAGGAATGCATGGGGAATGTCTGTGTCCCTGGTAGTTCCTGATGCGTGAGGCGTGCATGGTCAAGCTTGGTATGTGCGAACTCGTGAGAGTGAATGCTGCGCAATGGTATGTGCGGTGTGTATGTGTCTTGTGCGGAAGCAGCACTTCTAGACATGGCTGTGTATGTGCTGTGAAGGTGCTGGCTTGTGATTGGCTGGAGCTGGCTGGGATGCCAGGCTCCAGAAGTCTGTGTGGGTCTGCCCCGGTGGTGAATGGAGAGATTAGCATGCTGATGTGAGGGAGGGGCTGCGCCTGTGTCCTGAATGGGGCTGGGTTTTCCCCACACAATGCTGGCTCCGCCACCTGTGGTGCGACTGATGACCCTAGCCTGCCTGATGAATGAAAGGGGTGGTTAAGCCATCAACAGTGCTCACAGACCAGCTGCGACTGGTTCTGCCCCCACCCTGCACCTACAGACAAAAGGGAAAAGGTGTATAAAAGAGGGGCTGTGACCCCATGAAGATGTTCTTGTTCTGCAACTTGAATCTGCCAGGGGCGTGCTGCTGCTTGGGCCCAGGGGGAAGGCTTGCCTCCCCTGGGCCCTCCCCAGCCCCTGGACTCCTGGAGAGCTTTGCTGGACTTTGCTGGACTTGGGAGCGCTGTTTATTCCCCTCTAGCGCTGTGCTTGGACTTTTGCTGGACTTGTGTTCCCCTGAGGCGCCTGGAGGCCCTTTGTCCTGCTGGTGGCGCTGGGAGCGCTTGACTGGTGGCTTCTGGCGCCTGAAAGCGCTTGTGTGCTGTCCCTGGCGCATTGGAGCGCTTTGTGTCCCGCTAGCGCTGAGAGCGCTTTGTTTTCCGAGGCCGGTGCCCACCCGGCGTTTGTTTGCACGCATTTTGCGTGAGGATCGGCGCGGGAGCCCACTCCGCTGTTTTTGCTGACTTCCGCAATCCACAGCCGGTGCCCACCCGGCGTTGCCAGAGATTGGGGAGCTTGTCCCCGTTATCCTTTCACTTCGAGGGTGCTCACCCCTCTTAAATGCCCCCGAGAATCACCGCCGCGGCCCGAGCGCCGCAAAACAGGAAGCCAGGCACTACGGTGCCTGACGCGGGGCGGGACTTCCGGTTTTGGAGGGAAGTCCCGCCTGCCGCCGCGCACCGATTGGCTGCTCGCTGCCACGGGGGAAAAAGGAAACAAACAGCCGGCCGAGAGATGTCGTCTCGTGGCCCGGGGCTCCAGTGAATTATGGAGAGCCCCGGGGCCGCCAGCAGCGCCGCAGCCAGCGAGAGGAGTCCCCGCCACAGCAGATCCGGTGAGTGAGGGTGCTTGCAAAGGGGAGGAGGGGGGCATCGGGACACATTGCCGGTGTCCGCCCCCCACCCTCTCAGTAGCACAAAGTCCTGGGCATTTCCAAGAGCCTGAGAGGCTCCAAAAACTGCTGCATTGTATGTTTGAGCCTGGAAGGCTCTGGGGCATATTTATTCCTCGAGTCCCCAGGAGGGGGACTCCACCGATTGCCCCACATTTGCTTCAGAGCCCGGAGAGGCTCCAGAGACGGCCGCAGTTTGTGGTTGAGCCTGAGAGGCTCAAGGGGGCATTTATTCATTCCGAGTCCCCAGAGGGGCGACTCCAACGTTGGTGCCACAATTGTTTAGAGCCCAGAGAGGCTTGTGGGCCCATTTCTTTACTCAGAGCCCAGCGAGGCTCCAAAAAGGGGACAAGCATATTTGTTCATGAGCCTAGAGAGGCTCCCACGATTGGCCCATCTTGCTTGCACCAGTTGCCCAGCACTTTGTGGGCAACTGCCACGTTTAGGACCCTGACTCTGAGACACAGGGCGTCCTAGCCCCAACAAGGCCAGTTGGCCTAGGGAAAGTCACAGTTGGTGACTAATGTGGATTTTGCTATTGCTACGTTTAGGTTCTGGCGCAAGTGGCGCAACCTGGACTTTGTGAGTTCTGCGCTAAAGGTGATTTATGCGCTAACTGAGGTTTAGATGCTGTTATGATCTATGTCCTATTGCTTTTGGGTGCTAGGAAATGTACAATGTGTAGTATGTTTTGTGCACCCTGTGCTCTGCACCTCTGAATGTGTTGTTGATGCATCATGTGCCTTTTTCCTTACACCGCTGAACGTGTGTTGATGCGTCATGTGTTCCTTACACCGCTGAATGTGTTGTTGATACATCATGTGTTTTGTCCCCAGGTCTATACCCCTAAATGTATGTTGATATTTAGTTGGTTGTTCTTGCTAGTGCAGGTGGTGCTAGTAAGGTCCTGGTTCCCTGCGTGACCTGTTCCTAGGGTGGTTAGGATTGCGTAGGGAGTACTTACCTGATTACCAGTAGTTACTTGTATTGAGCTACAGTGATTTTCTGTTATATTCTAAGTGCTATTCCAAGGGCGTGGTACTGAGCTCGCCCCCTGACCAGAGTCCCAGGACCAGTGGACTCTATTGTGCCTGCCCTGACAAATTGCTGGGACTTGTCTGATCTCTCTTGGGCCCCTGGGGCCTCGCTGAAATGTGCCTCGCTCATTCCCCTCGGCAGCTCGTGTACGGCAGCCCGTCCAAGCCTCGAGCAGCGCCGCTCTACCCTGAGCCGCGCCGCTTCGCTGGGCCGCCCGCATCCTGCCTCCCCCTCCTCTTCTGAGCCGCACATATTGGTCGCCCCAGAGAAACGCTTGTACCTTGCCGGTGGCCCGCTCAAGCCTCGAGCCGCACCACTCTCCCCTGAGTCGTGCCGCTTCGCTGGGCCGCCCGCTCAAGTTTACTAAGGAGGTCACTCGCATTATCCCTGCAACCAGGTCGGGAGGTACTGTCCGTTAGGCTCTATGTTTAAGTTCTAGGCCTACAAGTATTGTGTTCTAAAAGTGCTGATTCCTGACAGTGGTCCAGGTGGCCCTGTCTTGTAAATATCCCTTGTAAATTCTGCCCGTGCCTCTGGCACAATGTAAAGTGTGTGTTTTATCTAATGTATGTTTATTGGAATACAAAGGCTATTTTTATATATACCCTTGTGTGGAGTTTCCTTTGTGGTGGGCCTTGGGTGTTGTTGCTGGGGTGCGTGCGCAAATACTTAACTCATATCGCCTCCAAGTTTAGCCTTGCTGCTCGCGCCACGTTACCTAGAGGGCGAGTAGGGGTTATCTTGGCGTGTAACTCCCTTGCTCTGACCTTGGGAATGGTGATCCCTGACTGACCTCGACGCGAGTCTTGGCCAGCCAGGGTCCCGTTTCTAACAGACGATATACTGATAATGGTGTAGTCGCCAGAGATGGCGGCACAGTACCTGCGCATGACTATTGCTACGCTGCAAAATCTCGGGTTTGTGGTCAACGAAACTAAATCCGTACAGTGTCCATCGCAAAAAATAGATTTTCTGGGTTTTGTCCTAGATTCTCACGGGGCTCAGTTGAGCCTTCCCCGTTCCAAACTGCGAGACATACAGAAGGAACTACGCTCTCTGTTGTCCAAACAGACAGTCTCACTGAGAGCCATCGCCAGGATAGGGGGTGTCCTGGCGTCATCTATTCAGGCGATCTTCCCGGGCCCCCTTCATTATCGGGCCCTTCAGAGATTGAAGATTCAACACCTACAGAAGGGTCTCTCGTACACGGACCTGGTTCCTCTGTCATCGGAGGTCCGCCAGGAGCGTCAGTGGTAGCTCAGCCACGTGGAAGCATGGAACGGTCGCGCCATTTTCGGCTCCCTTCCAGAAGTTGTCATAGAGTCCGACCCCAGCCGCTGGGGCTGGGGGGCCCGTTGCGGAAATATTTCCACAGGAGGAAGGTGGTCCCTCCAAGAACTAGACCTCCATATCAATTGCCTAGAGCTGCTCGCCGGCTCATTCGCGATCAAGACTCTGTCACCCAAGAAAGTCTCATGTTGCATCCTTTTAAGGATGGACAACATCTCGGCAGTTTGTTACATCAACAAACTGGGAGTGACAAGATCCTCCATGTTAGTAGAGATAGCGAAGGACTTCTGGCACTATTGCCTAAGTCACCAGATATCGATCATAGCGGAATATATTCCGGGCCAGTCGAACGTGGTCGCAGACTGGCACTCACGCCACCTCAAGGACTACAGCGACTGGCAACTGCAGCCGCAGGTGGTTCATTGGTTACAGGCGATCTGGGGCCATGCCAGATCGCCTTCTTTGCGTCCAGGTTGAATCAGCAGATGTCTCAGTTCTTCAGCTGGAGACCGGATCCTTTAGCTCTGGCAACGGATGCTTTCACTCAGGACTGGTCTCAGTCTCTGAATTATGCCTTTCCCCCGTTCATATTGATCCCTCGAGTGTATACAGATAATGCGACAGAGGGCAGAAGTGATCTTAGTGACTCCCCTCTGGAAGTCGCAGCCTTGGTTCCCGAGTCTTATGGAGGTGAGTTGTGACTTCCCCAGGAAGACCCCGGAGTCCCCGATGATGCTCCAGGGCCCTCATGGAGAGATGCACCCGATGGTAGTGTCAGGTCATCTGTCCCTGATGACCTGGAGACTTTCCGGCAACGTTGGCAAATGCCAGGATTTTCAGAGCAAGCTTCAGCCTTTATCAATCAAGCTTGGGCTCCTTCCACCAGAAAGAGATCTACTTCAGCCTGGAAAGGCCGGGTTCGTTGGTGCGCGGAACAACACGTGGATCCCGTGGGGGCGGGATTACCCTCTATTGTGAACTTCCTTTCCCTGAAAGCTTTGGAGGTGTTAGCATATCGTTCCGTTAATAATTTCCGTTCCGCAATTTCAGCAGGTCATTCTCAAATTGAAGGTAAACCTGTAGGTATGCATCCGCTTGTTAGTAAGCTTCTGAAAGGTATTAGAGTAGCAAATCCAACCAAACCTAAATATACTTCCTTATGGGATGTCTCTCTAGTTCTTTCACTATTCAATCTTTGGCCCCAAAATGACATGTTAACAAGGAAACAACTCTCAGCCAAGTTGGATATGCTGTTATGTCTTGCGGCATGTAGACGGTCATCAGATGTCAAGGCTTTGGACATTACAGGTAAAGTCTTTACTCCGGAAGGAGTCTCTTTTAATATTACTGCCAGGACCACGACAATGTCTAGAAGTGTTGAGTATCATGCTTTTCCAAGTAATGTTAAGCTTTGTGTGGTGCAATACCTTAAGGCCTATGAGGAATGTACGAGGTCTATTCGGCCTACAGGTGTAACGCAATTATTGGTTGCTTTGCAGAAGCCATTCAAACCTGTTACTGCGGCTACTATAGCCAGATGATTGAAATATGTTATGCAAGAGGCGGGTATTGATACCCAAGTTTTCGTGGCGCCATGGCCTCTAAGAGTTTCATGTTAGGATTTACTGTTCAGGACAATATGCATTCTGCTGATTGGTCTTCAGAATCTACTTTCAAACAGTTTTATTACAAACCGGTGGGTGATATTTCCTCTGTAGTGTTTCAACAGCGTTAAACTAGCATAATACGAAGCCTACAGGCCTGTAATATAATAAAATTAGCTAGCTATTGCGCCAAGAATTTTCAATTCTATTAAGGACACGGAGGCGAGGATTATCCCACCCGGTTATATTACATGTATTGTAATATTTTGCCCACCCATGACTTTATAGTCTGTTTATGCAGAATTTACGGGCTTTATTTCTCATTCTTCCTGGTTCTGAGACAAAGATGGACTAAATAAGCTTCCTGTTGAAAAGGAGTTCTTTCCAGTTGGCTGTTCTTCCACGTGGAGGATGTTTTTGTTGGACTTAAGTTATTCTAAGGACTTACTGTTCGAAGCAAAGAAAGAGGAGGTTATCCGGTATTGACTGGCTCTTATGGGCTATGACAGGATGTGATGTGTTGTTTGCATCATGGGAAATTTTTGATAGGTCATACAAAATTTCATTGGCTGCTGTGTGTAGCAATAAATGAAAGAGAAAGCATAATCCTCGCCTCCGTGTCCTTAATGGAATTGAAAATTCTTGGCGTGATAGCTAGCTAATTGTTTACTCTCTTTCTTATATAGGAGGCACTAGTGTCTAGTAAAGCTTTGAAAGCCAAAACCAACACTTTAAACTGAATTCTCTTTCGGATCGGCAGACAGTGTAGGGCTTTCATGTGGGCGGCAACCCGCGCTCTAGGGCCTAACAGGAGAATCACCCTGGCTGCCGCATTCTGAGCCTCTTGAAGCCGGTTCAGTAGATATTCTGGGAGGGCCAGATACAAAACGTTGACGTAGTCCAGCCTCGAAACAATAAGAGCCTGGACTACAGTTTCCTATGAGTGACAGGTAGTAAGGGAAGAAAGTTCTTAAGCATTTTTAATAGGCCAAAACATGTCCCCACTACTGTTTGGATCTGGGTTTTCATAGTTAAATTGTCATCTAGCTTCATCCTCAGGTTCTTGACTGTGCTCACTGAGGTAACAGGGGGGAGACATGTCTGAAGGCCACCATTGACGCCAGACGTCACTGGCAGAAGACCAAAGAAAATGATCTCCGATTTCTCAGGATTGTACTTTAATTGGCTCAATCTTAGCCAGGAAAACACCTCTGTCAGACATTTGTTAATCTCATCTGCCCATAAGTTAGTACCCTTTTTGCAGGTGAACAGCTGTTGGGTATCATCTGCGTATGAAATTATTGTTGCGCCATGTAGCTCAGCTAGGTGGGCTGGGGGGCCATGTATAAATTAAAAAGTGTCTGGCTCAAAATCGAGCCCTGTGGAACCCCAACCTTCATGGGAGGAATGGTGGCAGCAAAAGGAGGAGACCAAATTATTTGCTGTTGGTCCTTCAGAAAGGAAGCGTACTACTTAAGTACTGTGCCACCAAGTCCGCTCTCCTGAAGTCTCTGCAGGAGACGGTCATGGGGCACGGGATCAAAGGCACCTTTATCTAATATCTCTGTTATTGCCTCAGAAACTTCCAACAGGGATGTCTCTGTGCTGAAGTTTGCTCTAAAGCCAGACTGGCTATACTAGAGCATATGGTTAACTTCCACATATTCTGTAATGACTAAATTCACATATTTCTCCAGGGCTTTTTGAGAAAAAAGGGAGTAATGATATTGGCCTATAACTTGAAGCCACCAATGGGTCGGCCGAAGGCTTCTTTAGCAGAGGGAGAATTTTTGAGTTTTTCCATCTGCCTGGCACCTGCCCCTTTTCCAGCGAGGCAGTGAGGATCAAATTGGCAGCTGGGTTGGTAATCCCTGCTACAGATGCCAATACTCTGGCTGGACATGGATCGGCGGGAGAGTCTGATTTCAGGGCTTTCATGATCTCCAAAGATTTTTCCTGGAGAATTGTTGGAAACTGCGTAAGAAATGACCCTGTCATGGGGGGCCGGGAGAAGGTAGGCACTATACCCTAGGACTAAGGAAGAAACTCTGTGGCTGTTGCTGAAGGACGCCGCGGAAGAACCCCGGAGGTGGACGGCCTATGAGGAGAGGACTCGTCTGGATCACTTTGAGCCCGCAGCAATGTTCAGAAACTTGACATGAGGAGGTCGGAGACTCCTAAACTGCCAAGATCAGGCCCTGTAATCACTGTCCAGCATGACATGCATTCAATCATTCATCCTGTAAGGGGTCCAGACCAAGTGTGCCTTGAAGCTGTAACTCTAGCACACCTGGCCCAGCATTTGCTGGCTTCTCTGTGTTTGATGATCGTGTGAAGCTGGTGAGTCTTACTAGACGACCTGCACTGCCAGAGCCATGTGCGCCGATGTTAATGTGCACCCATGTGCCACACCCTGCATTACTGTACCTCTGGGTCTGCACATCTTCTGCTATCTGGCATGACCGTGTGTGCCACACCCTGCATTACTGCACCTCTTCTGCAGTGTACCATGAACATGCCACACCCTGCATTACTGCACCTCTTCTGCAGTGTACCATGACCATGAGACCGTGTCTGCCACACCCTGCATTATTGCACCTCATCTGCTGTGTACCACATCCATGAGACTGTGTGCCATACCCACCTGCATTACTGCACCTCTGCGTCTGCACCTCTTCTGGTGTGTATCATGTCCATGAGACCTTGTGTGACATAGCCTGCTTTACTGCACCTCATCTTCTGTGTAGCTGACTATGGGACAGAGTGTGCAACACCCTGCATTACTACATCTCTTCTGCTGTGCACCATGACCATGAGACCGTGTGTACCACACTGCACCTCTGCGCCTACACCTCTTCTGGTGTGTATCATGTCCATGAGTTCTTGTGTGCCACACCCTGCATTCCAGCACCTCTTCTGCTGTGTACCATGACCATGAGACTGTGTGTGCCACACCCTGCATTACTGCAACTCTGCGTTACTGCACCTCTTCTGCTATGTACCATGACCATGAGGCCATGTGTACCACATCCTGCATTACTGCACCTCGTCTGCTGTACACCATGGCCATATGAGCCCCTGAGCTAACCCTGTATTGTCACAAGTTTTGTAACACTGACGCATGTGTGAGCCCGGGTGCGACACACTGCCCTACCCATGAAACCCCTTGAGTCTGTCTCTGTATCCCAAGACACCCACATACCTATGACTTCTGATTTTCTGCAACTGCTTCTGTGGTGCAAGGTGCACAACCTATGATCTCGGGGGTCTGACAGACACACAGTGCGATCATCTGCAGTATCTTACATAGGTCTCACTTGACACTCACTTACAACTCGATACCTTATCTCATGGTTATGGGCAGCCTCCTCCAGGGACCCGCGGAGACCCACAGAGTGAACAGTGATCCCTGATTGATCACAGACATACCATGCCCTCTCTTCCAAACCCTTCTATGAGGTCCAACTAACCTGTAATCCTACAATTCTGATTTAAATACCGTGTATTCCTTTGTGGGACTCATAGCATGTCTTTATTAGGGAACGCTGAACACCCCCTCACATACCTTGTGCTCTTGGACAACCATCTTTATGGGACCCGCGGGGTGCCTTTGATCCCTGAACACCCAGAGACGCTGCATCTCCTGCGAGACTCCAGAGTGTATTCACTTGTGAATCTTGAGCACCCACACACACACACCTTGTGCTCTTCTGCAGCTCCCTCTATGGGGTACACTGCATGACTTGTCACCTCTGAAACCTTCCACACATAGCACCTCGTGCTGCCTCCTTCATGGGGCTCACAGTGTGACTTTGCAATCCCTGAATGCCCACACACATACCTTGTGCTCCTCTGCAGCCTCCTCTACAGGACTTGCTAAGTGGTTTCTATGGTCCTTGGACTCCCGGCACACCAAGCATATCATCCTCTGATCCTCTGCACAGAACAGCAGCAGTGCCTGGTTATGTTTCTCACACAGATTCTCCTCTGGGGGCTTCACGGGGGCCAGCTTAATCTGTTTTAACATTTCCACCATGTTCCCCAGCTGCCTGTTGGGTCGGAGGTTTTTCTCAGAAGATGTTTCCCTGCACTGTGGACAGGGGAAGTTTCCATCTGTTCCCTCCCAGCTCTGGGTGATGCAGGAGCGGCAGAAGTTGTGTCCACAATCAATAATCATCACCGGATCAGTGAAATATTCCAAACAGATCGAACAAGTGGCCTCTTCCTTGAGGTTCCCGATCTGAGCTGCTGCCGCCATGATGCAGAAATGCAGGAAGTAAAGGTAAGTTTCAGTTTCTCTCTCTGTGTGCAGTGGGTGTGTCTGTGCGTCTGTCCCTCTCTGTGTGAAGTGGGTGTGTCTGTGCGCCTGCGCCCCTCTCTGTGTGCGCTGGGACTTCCGGGTTCATGTTACAGTCACAGAGCAGGAGGAGGACTGACTCCTCTGCTGCGTGTGATTTACTTCTAAGTTTGACACTATTTACGCGTCATGTGGTTATTATATTTCGAGATTCTGTGAGTGCAGTAACTGGAGTTTGAATAAAATTTTCGTTAAATTCCTCTGTGTTATTTTTAATACGTCAATTCGGCAAGTTTGCTTTTTTAATCATTTAGGAATCACATAAACAGTTATGCAATCCTTTCTAAAGTGTTTTCTTCCTGTATTTGCTATTTTAATTTCTGGTGCAAAGGCTGAAATATACAAACTTTTGCTATGTTTCTCAAAGTTTCTACTGGCCTTACCACAACAATAGTGGCAGGTCATGCTGGTAAACTAGTAGTTTGCATGTAAGGAAGAAGACATTGATGCCTGTTATTTCCTGTTCTGTATTTCATTGACGCCTAAATTACTGTTGCCTGCACTGAATCTGTTCTGCGAGGTAACGGAAGCTTGCACTGCCGATGCCCCGGAGAACCTGTTCTTTGTGCAAGGGAAGCTTGCACCGCTGATATCCTGATGTACCTGTTCTGTGAGTGAGGGAAGCTTGCAAAGCTAATTTACTGATGTACCTGTTCTGTGAGTGAGGGAAGCTTGCAAAGCGGATGTCCTGATGTTCCTATTCTGTGAGTGAAGGAAGCTTGCAACGCGGATATCCTGATGTACCTGTTCTGTGAGTGAGGGAAGCTTTCACTGCTGATGCTCAAGCTACCTGTTCTGTGAGCGACGGAAGCTCGCACTGCTAATGCACCTGTTCTGTGAGTGAGGGAAGCTTGCACTGCTGATACCCCAATGTACCTGTCCTGAGAGAGGGAAACATTACTGCTGATGCCCTGATGTACCTGCTCTGTGAGAGAGGGAAGCTTGCACTTCAGATTCCCTGATGGACCTGCTCTGACTGTGAGGGAAGCCTGCACTGCTGATGCCCTGGTGCAGCTGGTATGTGCAAGGGAAGCGTGCACTGCTGATGCCATGATGTACCTCTCCTGTGAGAGGGAAGCTTGCACTGCTGACATCCTGGTGCACTTGTTCTGTGAGGAAGGAAGCTTCTACTGCTGATGCCCTGATTTACTTGCTCTGTGAGAGGTACGCTTGCAATGCTGATACACTGATGCACCTGTTCTATGAGTGAGGGAAGCTTGCACTGCTTATTCCCTGGTGCACCTGTTCTGTGGCACCTGTTCTGTGAGGGAGGGAAGTTTGCACTGGTGATGCCCTGATGCACCTGTTCTGTGAGTGTGGGAAGCGTGCACTGGTGATGCCCTGATGTATCTGTTCAGAGAGAGGGAAGCTAGCACTGCTGATGGCCTGATGTATCCGTTCTGTGAGTGCGGGAAGCCTGCACTGGTGATATCCTGATGCACCTTTTCTGTGAGAGGAAAGCTTGCACTGATAATGACCTGATGTATCTGTCCTGCAAGTGAGGGAAGTTTGCACCCTGATCTAACTGCTCTGTGAGTGAGGGAAGCTTGCACTGCTGATTCCCTGAGATGCCTATTCCGTGAGAGGGAAGCTTGCACTATAATGCCCTTATATATCTGTGCTATGAGTTAAGAAAGCTTGCACTGCTGATGTCTGATGTACCCGTTCTGTGAGTGAGGGAAGCTTGCACCGCTGATGTCATGACGTACTGGTTCTGGGAGCCAGGGAAGCTTGCACACCCGATGTCATGGCAAACGTGTTCTGTGAGTGAGGGAAACTTGCACTGCTGATGTCATGACAAACCTGTTCTTTGAGTGAGTGAAACTTGCACTGCTGATGTCATGGCAAACCTGTTCTGTGAGTGAGGGAAGCTTGCATGCTGAATCCCTTATGTTCCTGTTCTGTGAGTCAGGGAAGCCTGCACTGCTGATTCCCTGATGTACCCGTTCTGTGAGTGAGGGAAGCTTGAACTGCCTATGTCATGACGTACCTGTTCTGAGAGCCAGGGAAGCTTGCACACCTGATGTCAAGGCAAACGTGTTCCTGTGAGTGAGGGAAACTTGCACTGCTGATGTCATGGCAAACCTGTTCTTTGAGTGAGTGAAACTTGTACTGCTGATGTCATGGCAAACCTGTTCTGTGAGTGAGGGAAGCTTGCATGCTGAATCCCTGATGTTCCTGTTCTGTGAGCCAGGGAAGCCTGCACTGCTGATTCCCTGATATACCTGTTCTATTAGTGTAGGAACCTTGCAATGCTGATGCCCTGATGTACCTGTTCTGACAGAGGGAAGCTTGCACTGCTTATGCCCTGATGTATCTGTTTTGTGAGTTAGGGGAGTTTTCACTGCTGATTAGGAGTGGGCCGTAAACGCCACTACACTGGCGGAGTTTTTGCAACTCCTCGCTCTGTCTGGAGCGCGGAGTTAGGTAAAGAAACTGCAACTGCAGCATGGCAGACTTTACCGGAGCCCACCTCTACTCAAGGCATCACTTACTGGCAGGACCACAGCATCTTTGAAGATGACAAAACCACCCCACTGTGTCAGATTTGGGATGGGTATATTATGGTGACTGTTTCTTTAAAAGAACAAAAACTAGGACAATGAATGGACATCGAAGTGGTACTGTCTGTTAATGTTAACAGCAACAGTGGTCACAGAAAAAGGACTACAATGATGACAGCTGTAGAAGGACTACAGTGTAGTCTAATGCATAAAAAACAAACTGAATACTATAGCAGGAAGCTCTTAGACCCGCCACAGCTGTCTCAGTCTGTCACATGGCCTGCAGTTCCAGTTAGATCTCACTAATTGAAGGAATTGAATTATCCGGGGATGGCCCGTTACCCCACACCCACAGCTATTGCTGTTTTCCATCACCAACTGGTGCCGCCACTCTCAGTGTCCTTTTGTTTTATATAAATTTGGCGGCTTCCCACTCTGATAATGCTTCAGGATAATAAGGCAATGGTCCGGGCACCAGCAATCACAACCAGGAAGCGTGACAGACTCAGAGAGACACTTTGGTGACCCATCGGCAGCAGGTTGGCTATATTTTCCCATCTGCACCACCCACTGACTGACTCAGAGACAAACTTGGTAAGTGATGTTCATAAATGTAACTTTATCAAAAAAGTATAGCCCGGCACTCCACTGTTATAACGTCAAAGTTAGGCCTATATAGTAGAGTAATCTTTCACCTATATTCACCCTACCTTTCTCTCTATAACGGGTTTGGAATTGACCTTTTGCCTAGTTATGAGCTGAACAATTGTCTGGTTTTATCTGAAAGCTCTCCTCATTTGCTATGCATGAGGATTCGCAGTACCATATCTTAATCCCCTGCACACTCTGTATAATAAGTCTGTACATAGGTCACACCATCGTCCTCCTTGGATGACAAGCATGCTGTGCATGGTAGCAACTATTGCTTTAGCGTTACTTACATACTTTGAACCACAAACATATTGACCGAGGTAGGCCCCCTGTGGACACCTTTTGGTATTAAAGTAGCACACTATCACTGGGCTTACAGAGGAGGAGCTTCCATGCTGATGTGGGGTCATGCATGCTGACTCACCAACATGCCGCACTCTGACATCACTTGCGGGGTGTCTCACTCGATACCAAGACGGGGTCCTTCATTCTCTCCCAACAGGTAATGGGGCTGTATTTCTCCGAGGGGATTCTTGGCTTCCTACACCCACATACATGCCTTTACATCCATATACATGTTAGGCACATTTAGGTACATCTAGATAGGGTGAACATTAGTAGGAGTGTGCAACGATTACTGTGTTTATGTGTTCATATATATTTACTCTGTAAAATGCCATGGTCGAAATTTGCCTACTGCTTATTCTCTTGGCAATAGCAATTCTATATCTTTGCTTGTGTCTAGTGAATGCTGCAGCACATATATTTTACACTAGAATGATGCTGGCTCAATAAATCCTTATTGAACACGCTCCATCAGGGGTCAGGGTTGTCATGTTCAGTGGTTGCCAGAAACTTTCAGCTCCTTGTGAGGACCAGGGGGCTTATAGTGGCACTTTGAACAAGCTCATCTATAGGCTAACATATCCTGCGGGGGTGTCTGGAATCAGTCTTTGCACCAATCCCTCAGTGTATGTTGTCCAAACGCGCAGATCCTGAGTATTCTTAGGAACTACACAACACCACGTTCATATATAATATCAATTATGATATAAGTCTGTCCAACAAAGAGTGTCATGAAACAAATTGGTTATATCTAGTAACAAGTATTTTAATGTTCCTTAAAGAACTTTGTTTCCTTTGCACAGGTTAAAACATACAGTACAAAGTCTTATTCACACCGGTTTAACAGTCCGACCATAAACATATTATATTCATTCAATTTTTACAGAAAAAAAGGTACAAGGACCACACAATGTAATGATGGAATTTCTGAGTCCATTAAACAGCAAGATTTGATGACAGACAACAGCCGACACGTGTTTCGTCACTTAAGTGACTTTTTTCAAGTCTGTATAACAGTGAAAAACATATGTTGAACAATATTACAGCATCTGTCATAAATTGTCTAAATGAGTAATAAAATAGTGCCCAACCTAAACCAAGTGTCACAAAAAAGAGTGTCTTTGTGAAAGCCCAAAGTGAGGAAAAACAGCTAAGTCAGAGGTAGACTGACAATGAACAAAGTATTTTATCCAAATAGAAATATAGACATGCAGATAGAGTACTAGAAAAGAAACCCTTTGGCAAGATGGAGTCAGCATGAGTGTTAGCGCTGCTCGGCTGCTCACGCAAGACGCTCACGCAATGATCTGCTAGCTGCCCTGCGCTACGGAGAGATGCCGGTCTGCCGAACTCGCAGAGCGGACCAGACGCTGCCGGTACAGAGAACGCTGCGGCTGCTTCCATGGGGCCGCGATTTGCTTCAAACTCATCCCGGGTGCACTAACGATGACGAGGCATCTCGCAAGGCTCTCTTCTATTTATCCCTGATCCTGCTCCCCTGGGGTCACGACTCTCTCCGACCCTACTCGGGATGCGCGAATAGAAATGAGGCTTTCCTCAAAGATCCTCTACCCTCGTCTCTGACATCGCTGGATCCTCAGGTCTGGACCTTCCTGCTGGCAACAGCGGCTGTTATTTTGGCTTTCCCGCTTCAGCCACTGGTTCCTCTGGCCCCCAGCCCTCCTGTTTGCTCATATTCATCGTCGCTCCCCGTCTCAGCTCCCAGACCCAGCCCAGGCGTGAGCACCCGAGGGATACGGAAAGGAGCCGCTAACCCAAAGCAAGAGGTTAGTGTCAACAAAAAAACGAATTTGGGCAAAACAGGGGGGAAGGGAGAGTTAGTAAGAACAGTAAAGACAGTAAAGACCTGGGTACCACGAACCCCCCCTAGAAAAAATGTTCATGGGAACTAAGAGACAGCCATCCAACGCTAGGTCCAACCGTGAGACTACCGCAGGGAAACCCTCCTCAGATACCCCTAAATCAAGCTCACAGCAGGAGGACCCCACGGTGGAAGACTTTGTGGAAGACAACCCCAGGGAACCCTTGCCTACGAGTATTAACATCAGTAATAACACGAGCTTTAATGGCCTCTCCACCGCACAACCTGAACCCGCTCCAATGAAAGATACCCCCCCCCCAGGCCATCCAATAACGGCCAAATTACTGGGAACACTGCACTCCAAAGCACTTCCTCCCGGTCTCTACCTGTCACTCAACAACCCAGTAATGTCGGTCCTGGCATCCCTCTCGCCCCCTCCGAGATTGAGACGGCAGGTACAAAGGATGTTATTCAAGGCCTAGTGGATCCCCCTGGTGCACAGAATCCTTGGACACCTTAGTCAGGGCCCGAGCACTTTTACTCAGTCTCAGACAGCACGCCTAGTTCATCAGGCGAGGGTGGGTCCAAAGACGACACCAGTGAAGGAGACAGCGAAGCCTCCCGCAATAATTCTGGCAATAACACTGGCACAGTACTGCGCTCTAAGAAACCTAAAAGTAAGAGTAAGTGGCGCAGCCAGCTGAAATGGGACTATTCCGACTCTCAATTGTTTTACCCTTTGGAAGAGGATGATGCCAATCTAACACAGTGGGGAAGTTCAAAAAGCTTGCAGGCAGACCCTACTGAACCCTCCCTAGCCTCCATACTAGCCTCCATCAAGGAATTCCAGGAGGAGGTGCGGGCTGACAATCGCACTGCCAAAAATGCGGCCAGAAAGTTGCAGGGCGGCCTAAGACGGCTGAATAAAACTTGCACGGACATCAACGACCGGGTCAGCATGGTGAAAGCAAAACTGAGCACCTGGAAACCGAATGCGGTGCTTCTAAACAACAGACCGAGTCCAACACCGCCTACCTGGTAGACCTAGTGTCTAAAATGGAGGACCAAGAAAATCGTCAACGCAGGAACAACCTCCGCCTGCTTGGCATCCTGGAGGGCAAAGAGGGGGCCGATCCCAGACGCTTCATTGTCAAACTGCTACAGGATTCTTTTCCGGAACACCAGGGCTGGGACTGGGACCGAGAAGTGCAGAGGGCGCACCGTTTTCCATTCCACCAGAAACGGCAACACAACAGCGGCAGCGCAACGGGAGGTCACCCAAAGGTTTTTCTGGTGTACCTTGGAAATTTTCTTCTCAGGCAACTAATATATGATCAGGCCCGTCCTAACGCTAAGAAAGGAGCCAATGGGATTACATTCTTCGCCAAGCCAGATTTTTGCCACCAGACAGTGGAACGGAGATGGCGTCTGCGGCAACTGATTTCTCCTTTTCAACAACAGGGCGCTGAGGTTTATCTAATGAATCCTGCCAGGCTTAAAGTAATTATCAACAGAGCTACCAAGGTCTTTCTTTCCGAGATAAAAGTGGGTGAATACTTGGAAGAGGTGAAAAATAACAGCCGATAACCAAATGAATAGATTGTACTCATCAGAAGTCTCACAATACCACAGGAGGGGACAATGGCTTTAAAAAAGCTTTAAACACGGCAGAGATCCTTTTTCTTTTTTTTTCTTTTTTGGGATTCAGTCTTTGACCTTTCTCACTTGTATTTAACTTCTCACCGATAGGATATATACGCTTCTCTTTTTAGCTCTTTTGCATATATTGTTTTCTCTCCTCTTTCTCTCATGAGACAATCGAGACTTTGAGACTCTGGTTAATTTCAATAATTTCGTTTTTTTTGTGCTGTCTTCTTTTCTCACAGGGCAACTAGCCGATTTAAGATTTAACGGGACTGGTTTATTGCGTGGTTGACAGCCGGGGCTCATGTTTTGACTACCATCATTCAGGCTTTTCCTGATTGATCAAAGAAGGGGTGGGTGGGGTGGGTGGAGGGGCGGGGTGGGTGAGGCGGGTGGGATGGGCACTTCAAGAAACAACTCAGGCGCAAAAGCACACACACATGGGCACTTATCAACACACATTTTTTTTTCCCTGAGCAAAAATCAAAGGAGTCTTTTTTTCTTTTCTCTATCTTCTTTTTTTCCTCTATTAGATGGCTAATACAGACTCACTACGAATTGTTTCTGTTAACATTTGTGGGTTGAATGAATCCTCTAAAAGGCAAAATGTGGCCCAAGGATTACGGTCCCTTGGGGGAAATATCATCTGTTTGCAGGAAACCCATATCGAAGGGTCACAAAAACACCTGCTAGACTAATTAGGGTTTAAATTAGTCGGGCCACTACCAAAGGGGTCGGAATTTTGTTGGATAGAAAACTCCCTCTTAACACTCCCAGGACTAAATCTGACTCACTGTGGAGATGGGTCATCACTGAGTGTCAGCTTCCCAATAATTTTTCCTTCACTCTTTTCTCAATATACAGAAGTAACGCTGATGATCCAGGGGTTTTTAATCTGGTTTCAGGAGAGCTAGCACACTGTCTTACTCCTATCATTCTATGTGGGGACCTTAATGTCCATTTACCTTGTAACTGGGAGTCCGGCCAGAAATGGAGATACAAAGGCAGAAAGCCTCCGGTTTTCCAGGCCCTAGCCAATCTAGCTCAGGTCCATGGACTGAGCGACATCTGGGCCAGCTTAAATCCTACCCAGCCCGGTTACACGTTCTTCTCGGCTCCGCACCAATCATTAGTCAGATTAGAATACTTCTTTGTTTCATCCTCAATTACTAACAATTGCACAATTGACACCGCACCTTGCTTCATGTCTGACCATAACCCTCTCATTCTTAACATCAAGGGGTTTGGGAAATGGAAGGAGGCGCCTAAATGGAGTTTTGAGAAAGCACTCTTATATGACATCAATTACCAAACACACATGCAGGGATGGCTTCAGGAATTTCAGGAAATAAATGTGGGCTCTGCCTCCTTAAGGACTGTCTGGGACACTTTAAAGGCAAGGATTAGGGGCGAAACTCTTAGGTTTTCAGTTTGTAAGAACAAAAAAGAGAACCTTCTGATTGGTGACTTACAGGGCAAATTTAGGATAGCAGAAACTAAATTGGCCCAACTGATTCAAGCAGGACAAGATACCAAAGCTGTCCAAAATGAAGTAGTCCTTGCTAAAGCTGAAATAGGAGCAGTTTTTGCTGAAACAAAACGCAGCTAAGTGGGCAAGTGCACGGGAGAAAAACTACGAATGTAGTGATAGTATTGGACACCACCTGGCCGTTAGGACTAGACAACAAATCACCAGCAGTGAAATACATGCAATAAAACTCCCTTCTGGGTCCGAGACCAACGACCCTAACTCCATACAGAAAGGATTCCAGGAATTTTATACCAAGTTGTAGACAGAAGAAAATTACCAGACCACTGTAACGCTCGACAGCGAGATTACTAACTATCTCAGCAAGATCGATCTTCATCTGCTCAGCCCCGACAACAGCGAGCTATTAGACCTTACCCCAACCTGGGAGGAAATCCTGGAATCCCTTTTAAGACTCCCAGATGGGAAGGCCTCCGGCCTGGACGGCATCCCGGGCGAGTTTTACAAGATCTTTGCACCCCAAATCAAAACTACTCTCTTGGGGGTGGTAACTTCTATCTTCAACGGGGCCTCCCCTCCTGCTTCTTGGTCAAACGCCAGACTATCCATATTCCCAAAAAAAGATAAGTCTCCACTAGAGATGAGCTCCTACAGGCCCATCATCCTTATCAACTGTGACTCCAAAATCTTTTCCAAAGTACTGGCGTCTAGAATCTCCCTCGTAGTCGAGTCATTAGTGTCTGAATGGCAACATGGCTTTATTCCAAAAAAGGGGACTACAGAACATGTCAGGTGGGCCATCACTCTGTTCGACACCACCCAAGCGGCCAGAGACCCGATGTCGCTAACATGGCTCGACGCCGAAAAAGCATTCAACCAGGTTTCCTGGCGAGTTTTGTGGGCCTTTATGAGCAGGATGGGATTTGGAACAAAATTCACACAGGCGGTGCAGGCACTCTATCACAAACCCAGGGCCTGTGTATCCATAAACGGGCAACTCACTGGCCAGTTCAACATCTCTCGGGGCACCAGGCAGGGTTGTCCCTGCTCCCCTTTGCTGTTCGCTCTCTACCTAGACCTCTTCATCAAACAAATTGAAAGAAACATCGACATCTTGCCGGTCAGCTTCCAGGGTACCACCACTAAAATCTTGGCCTATGCAGACGATCGGGCCATTACCTCCCCCGACCCTGCAAACACCATACTAGCCCTAGAAAGGGAGGCTCAAAAATTTGGGAGATTATCTGGATATGCCTTGAACAAAAACAAAACACAAATTATAATAAACAACCAAATTACCTGGGTAGATAGTAGGGTAGTATCAAAGGCTAAATATCTTGGGGTCTGCATCTCATCCAATATAGACGAAATTGTGACAGACAACCTAACACCCCTTGCTGCTCACACCAAGAAGGCATTAAAACAAATTGACAATCTGCACCTAACCCTCGTGGGCAGATGCAACGTCATAAAAATGACATACTTTCCCAAACTTCTTTACTTCTTTCATACTATACCCCTGGAATTTAGCAAAGCAAACCTGCTCAAATTCCAACAAATCTTTACACAGTTTATTTGGGCTTACTCCCAACCTAGGCGGGCACTAAAACAGCTATCACTTCCGAAGGAACGAGGAGGCTGGTCCTTTCCTAACATCGTACTATACTACTGGGCCTCAGTGCTACAGTACAGCTCTGAATTAGTGAGAGAACCACCCCTTCCTCCGGTACCTGGACCTCCTTCGCCCTTTCAACTTTTGCTGGGCGAACAGCACTGGGGATGCTTGCTCCGAGAGATGTCCTTTGGATACTATAAGCGTGTGCGGTTCAAGACCCTAATGAACTCTTATAAAGTCTTTCGAAACATCCGTAGAACCCTTGGGCTGGGTAGATTCAATTATTATTCTCCCACTCTTAATAATAATAACCTACCAGATATCTTTGGAAAATCCTACTTCTCCGATTGGTACAAGGCTGGCATTACAAAACTAGGGGATCTGATTACCAGTGAGGGAGTCAAACCTTTCTCAACCTTACAAGCTAAATTTTGTTAAAAAAACCAAGATGCCTTTAGGTATCTTGCTATTTACGATTTTCTGTCCAGGAAAGTTGGGGGGGGGGGGGCATTGGGTTCAAGGAAGCGGAGCTCCTTAACAAACTGGCAACACCTCGACCCCCCGGATTGGTCTTATATATAACATCCTTAATAGGCAAACCCCAGACGATCTTCATACCATTGCAGACAAATGGCACGTAAAACTAGATTCCCCACATAGCATCTTCTATAACTCTTTAGCCCTCTCACAATTTTTTTTACTTTCAGCCAAACTGCAGGCACAGCACTTTAAAACTATTTTTTTTCTGTATATTACCCCTAGCAAGATCGCCAAGTGGGGAGCAGGCAAAGGGACATTTTGCCCTCGTTGGAAAAAGCAGTCTATGCCAAAAAGGGGCGCAAGAGTCGGAAAAATGGCTTATGAGGTGTGGGAAAAATTATCCTCTTGGCTGGAGCAATCGGGGCATTAAGATAATTTATTTGCTGTATTTCTCTTCGTGGATTCTCCCTTTCTTACTTTTTTTTCTTTATTTTCTCTTTTTATTTCCCTTCTTCTAACCCGATAGTTACGTTTAATCTAGATCTTTCTCTTTCCCACTTTTGCCCTCTGCTTCTTCCTTCTTGTTTTCCTCTCTTCTTGTTTCGCGCCCGTCATTTCTCTTTAACCTGCTGCTGTTTCTTCTTTTTTGGTGGGTGGGCGGGGGGGTGAAATGTAAATGTAATACCTATGTATTTTTTTTCTCGTTAGAAAAAAAAAAAAAGAAATAAAATAAATACATAAAAAAGAAAACAAACCCTTTGACCCACTTATTGGCAGGGGACTTGATCAGATGCATAGAAAGAAGAAAGAAGAAAAGATACACCAGCTGTGATAAGTTTAATTGATTGCATATTTCAGATGGTCAAACCTTAAAAGTACAATCTCAAAGTTGTACCGGGTATCATTCGAAGCATACGGTGTGGAGAGAGAGAAGTTGTCCAGAGAGCCTCTACATACCAGTTGTGGCCGCTATTTGTGTGAAATCAAGAAAAATATTAATCAGTTAGATTTAGAATTCCCGATCTCAAAGGTCACACACAGTATGTTGAAAACGTACAAAAACCAGAACTTAGGTGTTTGCAAAAACTAATTATCTCCAAAGGTATCAAAGTAACAATCATGAGTGGTGGAGCAATAAGTCCCCTAAGCTGGAGGCTCTCAAGCTGTACTAGAAAAATTGAAAAAGGGAAATGGACAGAGTAAAGTACACCGCTTGGGCTGTACGTCACAGTCTATTCTCTTATTCTTTCAATAAAGGTACCGAACACACGAAAACTGCGAAAAGATAGGTATTGACCTAATTCCTTAAAGTCTGTGTGAATAAGTCGCTGTATAAAAGCACCAAACACCGTGAAAGGATATGTATTGCCATTAATCTTTATAGTCCATATGCACAAGTCTCTATACAACAGCACCAAACTCAAGGGTAGGAAAACCTGAGTACTGAAGTGCGGTACAATAAAGCAAACGTGAACTATATCCCTGTACCTAGTTTACATGGTGCTGGAGGTAATAAGGCCATGTGACTCATTAGAAAGTCGTAGTGTCCCTTCTATCCAAACAACAAGGGTCCAGTATATATTGTTTAAAATGGAACTAACCTCATTTTGGTATTAGCGCTTCCTGGAGTTGCATTCCTCAATTATAGCACTAATAAATGTCATTGTTAACGGACCATGACAAGTCCCTGCAAAGTACAAAAGGTAAATGAGACAAGGGCATCACCCGCCATCTGACCGTATAACCTTAACCCATTACATTTAAAATTGTCCCAATTTTATAAATTTAAATCAACCCCTCAAAAGGGAGAAGAAACAAAATGTTCAAGTATACCAATGGCTCAGAGAACGGGAACTGACCTGTATTTAAAAAATCTCTGCCGCGTAAAGTTGAACGGCCGAAAGTGGTCTGCACTTATCCCTTTTAAACATACTGAGACTTCCAGAGTCTGGGGAGAAATAGAAGACAGACTAACCGTCTAAACGAGCTATTCTGGTTCAGAAATACTAGTCCAACTGATGCTCATAACGTGCAATATGGCCGGAGCATTAAATCAGCGGCCATCTTGGGCAGGTCTCAGATCCAAATAAAATGAAAGAGAGGAATAGGATAAAACACCCAAGCATGTAAAAGTTGAAAAAACTGTGCAGACATTTGAACATGAGACTCTGTTTTTGGTTGTTCATTCTTATGAAACACAATATTCAAATTCATTGGTTACGGTTTATGAATAAGAACAACATGTCCAATCCTTATTATGTAACATATGTATCTAATACAAAGGCAGTACATGACATTCCAAGGTCATAGTACAAAGACAAGATATTTATATAAGTAAAAAACACTTTGTAGTTATGAAGATATTTATTCAGAAACAGCATGTGACCTAGTTAAGGTATTTAGAGTATAAACAAGCATTTGCAATGAAATAGGTCTCGCATTCACACGAGTTTGAGTTATTGGCATTGTAAATGACAATGCCTTTTATTTATGTTTTGGGTTTTAGGACATAAATAAAAGGCATTGTCATTTACACTACTAATAGCTTAAATCCTCGTAAATGCGAGGCCTATTACATTGAAATAACGGGTCTTCTCGACCGCTTGTTAGATTCTAAATATCAGAGAAAGAGACCAACCTGGGATGCCTTCAAAGTAGTGATAAATAGTGAAGGGAAGAAGTTGTGTATGTGTTGTAATTTACACAGACACAAAGTGCAAAGTGAATGTTACATATGATCCGAGCTATAAACACTAACAAAGCGCTCCAACTCCTATCGCTCTGTGATTAAACTGTCGCAGCTCAGGAGGAAGAGTGGGGGGCTATTTCCTGCCCTCTCAGTGATTTGGGTGTGCAGTGTGGCACTTCGTAATGTCATTGTTATCTTTGTCCTAATAAAAAACACTTCAGGTATAGTAGGGCCCTGGCTTCACCTCCTGGTGCAGGGCGGGCTGTGCTTTATGGCAGACATGGAGGAATGGTCTTGGCTGCATCTCCGGCCTCATACAGTGGCTCTGCTATTACAAGAGAGCGAGAGGCGCTGATGTGGTGGTATTGGTGGTGGTGGTTGTGGTGATGGTGGTGGTGGTATTGGTGGTGGTGGTGGAATTGGTGGTGTTACTGGTGGCGGTATTGGTGGTGGTGGTACTGGTATTGGTTGTGGTGGTATTGGTGGTGGCGGCACTGGTATTGGTGGTGGAGTATTGGTGGTGTGGTGGTATTGGTACTGGCGGTAGTGGTGTTGGTGGTGGTATTGGGGGTGATGGTATTGGCTGTGGTGGTATTGGCGATGGTCGTGATATTGATGATTGTATTGATGGTGGGGGTATTGGTGGTGGTGGTGGTATTGGTGGTGTTAATAAAACAGGCTTTTGAAAACAGTCGGTCAGATGGCTTTAGTACAGATGTAACACGGATGTGCTCTTGTCAGCTTCAGCACATTAGCACAGGATTATGTGCTACCTCGAATTCACGACTTAATTCACTAATCATTTCTAAATCCATTTTACTTCGGGGGTTGAAACAGACAAGATAATGCTGGGTTAAAGAGATTGAAAGCAGGCACCCGTATTACGTCAGGGGAAATGGACGCATTCCAGGCACACATTTTTTAAGAGAGAGACACTACGGGAGGAAGACTGAAATATGCCATTGATAGTGGTAGACGCGGTTATCAAATAATAGATTACAAACCAGTGAAAAAGAAAAACAACAACTAGTGACAGTAAAAAAAAATTCTGATGACGCTCTGCCAATGATGGGACAGTGGCGGTCTCCTCAGCCAGTGTGTCGATGAAAGTGTTCCACATTGTGCATTGTAAGACAAAACAAAAGGATTTAAAACTGAGAATATTTCTAAAAGAATGCACTCTTGGTACTGTCAAGGAGAAAACAAAAATTCTGCAGAAGTTAGGTCCATGCAGATTGAAAAAACCGAGTTAACGTCAGGGTACTTGCTTGTATGTTTGTCTGACAAGGTTTGTGGCAGTAGATTTCATAACGTTAGAATCATTTATTTCCATCATACCTGCATGCCAGCACTTCTTCAAGATCTTACTGATGCACCTCTAAAAGGTGCCATTGAAACTGAGAACCTTTCAAGAGACATTTGAGATGAATACTCTGGGAGGCAACAGCACGAGGAAGGCCCACTACTGAACAGCACGCAGAGCAAAGCAAAAGACTTGGGGGCCTATTACGATTGCTGACGGACTTTGTCCGCTTGCCACCGTACCAAGAAATAGGGCCCGCCATCGAAATTAGGATCCCGCCGGAAAGGTGGCGGTGGCATCCCGCATATATAGCATTGTGGCGGGTGGTGCTGTAAGCAGCACCCGCACAATGCAATATATGCATGTCGCGCATTTGCATGCACACCGTGGCAGGCACTGTGCGGTGCCCGACACATTGTGCATGTAAATGGAGGGGGCACAATGGGTACCCCCAAACCCCCTATACCTCTGGCGGCCCGCAACGGGTCCCTGTAAGTCATCCCTGCCTGGCTTTCCATGGCAGAGTCTCCGCCATGGAAGGCCCTGCACCGCTGCCCATCATAATATGGATGGCGGTATTTTGCAGACACCGCCACCATACCTGAGCCCTTTTCTGCCAGGTCTCCTGTTTGGCTGCCAGAAAACCAGCGGACGGTCTTTCCGTCCGCGGGGGTCCCCCACCGCCATCGTAATTTGGCGGGGGAGAATTGGTGAGCGGGCGGTTGGAAGCGGAGGGCGGATTGCCACTGCTCCTGTCATACCTGACGCTAATGAGGAAAGGCATTGGTTTAAATTGGCTTTGTACCCCCTAATAGAGGATTGATTTGATATTAGGAAATTGCTGGTGTTGTACAAGTACAGACAAAAGAGATTTGATAACAATATGATGCCCATTAGTGCAATTCACAATGGTACAGACATTGATGTGTTGCTATGTAAACTAAAGGAGCTAAATGTATATGAAAATATTATCATCCAATAACTAGTGTGCAACCACATAAAGACATCTAAACTCCCTCTACATAAATTTGTAAAGGGGTTAGCAGGCAAGGTTGTATGTTTTCCTTTAGATCTGAAGATGAATAAAATGTACACACTAGCGACTGAAGATTCAATTTGCTGAACCAATTGTAGTAGTCTAGTGAAGTCAAATGATTTATTGTTTGATTAATCAAAATCAACAACCATACAAGCTCAAGCTTGAAGGATCCTTCCCGCTTGGAACTCCGCGGAGTTTGAGCGTAGTGTCACACCTAGTAATCCCCTGACGAAGGGCTCCGCCCGAAATGCATCGGGATGTGTGATAATGTGTGTACCATAACATATTGAACCATATGTGGATTACAGTTACCTCTACATTTTGGAAACAAAGACATTTCTTCTAGATGTCTCAATAAATTTTGAAAGATGGATATCTTTAATCGGAGTATGAACTCATAATTACCATAAGCGTATGGAAACAGACCAGTTGGTCCCCCTTGTGTTGTGCTCAGAGGTGTTCTCTCCCTAGGCGGGGGAGCTGTTCCCTAGTTATTCACTTCACACTGCCTGGCCAGACAGTGTTTTCCTCTTGCAGCACACCTCAATCCATTACAACTCTCTACCTCTGATTAAATTTGCTGTGCGAGTTCCCTTTCACCATTGTTAAAAATTCATATTTACCGTTCTACTTATTGGAGTTTTGACATGTTGGTTTCATTTGATTTATTAATATATTCTCTATTTTATTTTGGAAATTAGTTTGGAAATTTTCTTGTGCTCGGTTTCACTTTCTTACTGTTTGAGTACTGCATAAACACTTTACACGTTGCTTCAGAGCTAGCCTGACTGCTTTGTGACAAGCTACCAGAGAGTTAAGCACAGGTATATTGAGGTGCACCATCACAAGGGCTGTAATTATTATTTGAGGTTCGGTTTCACCCTTTCTCAACTAATATTCCAGTTTCTTGCAAGAAGCTCCTGCGGAGGGAGTGGACCCTTTGTTTCCCTTGAGTGGCCTGTCCTGATGTGCTGATGAGAGCTTGGTGCAGAACTTTACACTTATTGTGCTTATGTTCTGGGTACCCCTGCTTGGAGCCATCATCTTCATTATCTACTGCAAGGAGTCATTACCTTCCACAAAGAATCTGAATGCACTGCAAAGGAAAACTTAATTATAAAAAGAAGCCAGGCCAAACTATTTAGTAAACACAGACAGTGGATCCACTTCCCCGGTCTAAAAATTCCATATAATAGCAGGTCCCAAAGATACCCTCTTTGTTCCAGTTTGAGCAGCTTCACTGCCCGAGAAAAGCTGCTGTATTCCAGGACTGATGTCACTGATGGTCAGTCTCCTGAAGGTGAAGGGATATCTCCTGGTTTCAGCACGTTTTTCGGAAGCGGTCGGTCTGCTAGTGATCCAGGAGCTGCCTGCCTGTTACCAGAGGGAAGGAGGCCCTTGTCCTGCAACAGTCTGCATGCCCACGGAGGAGAGTCCAGCTTGTGTATGGGCGCAGTGTGTGGAGCAGTGCAGAGGAAAGAAAGGAAATGTGGAAGAGTGTTGAGAAGTTTTCGTCTCCTTGCCAAACAGCCAAGTTTTGTCAGACTAAAGGGAGGTTGTTTACAAATTGTCAGTCAATTGTAAAGTAAGGACTGCCAGATTCGGTCAACAATGTGGAGAAAGATGCAAATGTACTGTGCTGACTCCACCTTTGTTTCTCTTCAGTGATTATATAAGCGCCCTGGAGGTTTCAGAAGACCACTGTCGTATTAAGGCCTCAGACATTTCAGCCAGGGGATCATGGACAAAAGAAGGTCAGGCTACCTGAAAGAGCTCGGGGAGCACGATGACTTGCCCCAAGCCCCATCCAGCAAGCACATGGTAATAGAGAGTGTGTCCCACATCTGGAATTTCCATATGCCTAAGAGACACCAACTGTGAACTTTGACTAACAGAGTTTGATGGCACAATTTAATGAACATTAATATCCCCACACTCTCACGGGTCACAGAATGCTTTTGAGCTGCTCCTCTGCAAGACGGCGAGCCTGCATTTGAGCTTTAATTGGATTTACTTACATGTTCCCATTCTTTAGAGAACTTGTCGCTCTGACAGTGTATCCCTGTAAACCTGCTTATTCCCTGTAAACTGTATTAATTTATGTTGTGGTTTAAATACTCATTTTATAGGAAGATAAGCACTGGTCACTGGTCTGTAAATTACATCATTGCTTCTACTGTGTGATTGTTCGAATTTTGAGTCTCTAGCCACGCTACCTCCCTGAGACACCTTGGACTACTCACCCTTACTACCCTGACAGTCAAGAGTGGAAAGGGTGTACTTGACAAAGTTTGGAGATCCCTAACATGATGCGTCCTAGGACACCAGTGGCAATTAACCTCAACCACCAAGGCTCTGCTCCAGTAGCCTCGCTCTGCCCTGTGGATGCCCAAATGGGGTCTGCCACTCCCCATCCAGAACAGTATGAGAGTCCAGTCAAAGCATGCATAGGCACCATATGTCAAAGAAACTGATGTAAAATAATGAAAAGAAAAGAAGATCTTGGGCTAGGAGCTGAAAAGTAAAAAAAAATTTTTTTTTTAAAGAAATACTGGAAGAGAATGTGGGGTTTCGCCTTTCAAACAAAGTATGGCCTGTTACGAAAATGTAACTGTGAATCCACTCTTTGCGCCAGACCCACTGTGAATGCGTGCAAGAAGGGAGGCAAGTGCAAAAAAGTAAAGAGAAGAATTGGAGAAATTTAGACATGCAGTAAATGTACATACACCATGCATTCAGCAAGCAGTGTCTCCAGTCTGCCAGAAACAATACAACAGGATGTAGTCAAAAATTGCAGTTAAAAACGAGAAACAAACATACTGTATAAAAGCAATGGCGCAGACATGTGCAAACAAGCATTTGCAATGCAATAGGTCTCGCATTAGGAAAGTTTGAGCTATTGGTATTGTAAATGGCAAAGTAAATGGCAAAGTTTTTATTTATGTGTTGTTTTTGAAAATAGCGAAATTAATAGCTTTGTCATTTACAATGCCAATAGTTATAGCTTTCGCAAATGTGATACCTATAGCATTTGTAATGCAATATGTACTCCTCTGTAAATCTATTATCTTATTTATCAGTGTCAGCACTGCCCTTCCTATAACGTATTAGCCAAAAACAATAGAGAGCAAGGCCCTGGAAATTGGAGAGCTGCTGCTCTTGCTCTTTCTCGTGTTTTTTATGTGGACTCTTCTGCTTGGCAATACTTGACCCTTATTAGTTGGTAGCACAGTAAGCAGGCATAATGCCATCACCCCCCAGTGCCTGTCGAGGAAAGACTGGCTTGCCTGCAGCAGAGCAAAACAGCTCAAAAGTTGAGTATTCCGGCACCCAGATTCAATGGGTGCAATAACACCGCGCCCTTAGTGCTGGGGGCGAGAGGGGGTACATTTGAGTGTAGTTTGTACTGGGGCTGTGGGGACAAGTGCACCCCGACATTAGGCATTGCAGGTTTTTTAGGCGGCCTACAATTAAAGGAGCGCCCGTTTCTAAGTTTTAACAAACATGTCCTACAGGAAAAGAGAAGACATGACAGATACAACGTGTTACACAATCTAATAGTATTAAGCACCTCACCCTGAATAAACAATGCATCTTTAATTCAAAATCTATACATACATTTTTCAGCACGAGCGCAGGCCCCGAAAAAAAGCAGGTGACCTGAGGAATAACGCTCACTGTTCCCCTCCCTTCTGACAGCCCTGTTTGCCTCTCTGCCCGAACCCCTCCAATGGCACGGGGTTCAAATAGAAGCCCCCACATGCTTAACGCCTGCATCCTCTATCTAAAAAGACCATTTCGTCGCCAACCAATCCACAACGCGGCCCCCCCTCTAATTTACCACCGGGTTTGAAAGACTATGACAAGGACAACAGCCTGAAAGGGGAAGGCATTCTGTTGTGGGCTTATCCAAAATCCGATGGACAAAGCACAGCAATCCCTGAACGACGATGACCCAACACCCCCCTCTCGGTGCATGCATTGTGTGTTTGCATTACTATTTTTCTTAAATTACAAGACGCTTTCCGAGTGCTAGCGCCGAGGTGCCAGACCTAAAAATAAAAGCTGAAATGTTGACTTTTTCTTGTCGCTTATTCATTTCCCTCAAAACTGACTACGGAATTGCTGAGTAGTGCGCTAGAGATAGATATTGACTCTTCCGACTGGCCTCTTTGTTTCTTTGGAAGTTTCACAAGAGTGTGTGTTGATCAAGTTTCAGGGCGCCGCGCTGCCCGCGGCGACCCGGAAGCTCTTGGCCGGCCGGCGAATCCGGTCGCGGCCGACCGGAAGTCCCGCCTCCCGAGGTCCGCGAGCCCGATAGAGAAGAGGAGACGAGACGCGCCGCGCCGTGAGGAGCCCGCCGGAAGAGCGCAGTCGGTGAGTGGGGCCCAGGACTGAAGTGAAGTGCGTGCGTGCCTGTGTGTATGCCTGGGAGGGGTGGGGGAGGGGGGGAGGGGGGAGTGTGTGCGCGCGTGTGTGACTGTGTGTGATTGAGAGAGAATGCGACGTAGGGGATAGTGTGCCTGTATGTGTGCCTGTATGTGTGTCGTATGCCTGCGTGTGCATGCGCGCGCCTGTGTGTGTGTGTGCGTGCATGCAGAGGGGTGGGGGCTGCCTGTGGGTATGTGTGAGCAAGGGATTTCATTCGCGCATGCGCAGCTACCAGACGCTCGCTCTCGAGGTGAAATCTGACCTCGTCAAAGCGCGCGTCTGGTAGCTGTCCACATTCCTAAATACGGGCCACAATAGGTCTGAAGCAGACACCTCAATGCTCACGCATTGAGCGTAGGTCTGCTCGACCTAAAAAAGCGCAAGCGGTGTTTCAATAATCCCCATGGCTTTATTAACAAACTCCAAAATCCTTCCCACATTTGTGATATGTAATAAAACTAGATTATGTAAATGGCAATCCGATAAAATATACATGCCATTCATAAAACTTTAAAACGTGTAAAGACGACACATTAATAAGCACTGCGAAACCCTAACAGCCTCAAAATGGGCCCGTGCGTCTGTTGACGCTGTTTAATTGGACGCGTTACAGCTGAAGATTAAAGAGCGGTAATTTGTGTGTGCTATTTGTGAGACCAGATAAACCCGCTGCTTCTTAGTTTCGATAAGAAACACTGACTTTCATTAAGCTCCTGAAACACAGCCGAAAATTAAAAGCACTTAAGTACCCCGGGGATCAATACTGCCCATCAAACAACGATTTATTCACCCGTTTTGCTTGCAGTCACTCAGGAAAGCGTGGAGAGAGGCGGCGAGCGGAGTTAAACACATCTTGACAGCGCCCTCAGCGTTACTTTCGCAACGCCTGGCTCTGAAGAGCTCGCTCGGCTTAGAACGCAACGCAAGCAGTGACGCCCGTGATCCAGTTTACGTGGATATCTTCCCTCGCTTGAACACGGATGCTTGTCACTCTCATCGCTTTCATAAATGTCTTACCAGTGGCGGACGATGACATTTGCAAGTGGTGAGGCGTAAACTGATTGACATACTTCACCGTAGCGAGCGAGCCCGAACATTGGCCGATCTAACTGCCAACTTAGCTGAATGTTAGCAAACGTATGTAGTCTTCCGATAAAAAAGACAAGTAAGAGGACATATAATTCACAAAAGGTTTGCTGAAACCGATCAGACATCAAGCAGTTTGTCAGCAGAACCGAAGCATTTACAACAATTGGATTGGCTGGGGTTGGTAAAGTCTACCAGTGAAACGTTATGCGCAATAATTTGGAAACAACTGAGCAGAGTAAGAAGTATTCTAAGTTTCGAGTTTCCACCGTTTCAGACCCGAGTTCCAGGACCCAAGGAACAATGTCCTTTCCTCTGTAAAATATATGTGTGGTGTTGCTCCTTTGGTTAATTCCAATTACATTGCTTAAACCTGAGCAAGTACAGATGCATAGAGATAGTTTAACATTGCAAAAAAGGCACATTTCTCTATCAGATCCCGGTTCTCATCAGGATGTGGAAGGGAAAGAAATATACCAATTTATGTTGCAGCAAAGAAGTATTAAAGAAGAATTGCACGTAGGGAAAGAAGAACACCTCATACACATAAAATACTTCACTTGGCTCAGCTTCCTGTTATTCTGAGCAAATCACTTAATCTCCCCGAACCTAGCAGAAATGAATGTGACCTTGTGTAACTTAACTGGGGCTCATGTAAAGCGCTCCAAAACCTTCGGGTCGATTTTGCGCTATATAAATCTGCGACAAAATAATATTTGAATCTAGCTGTGTTACTTGACCTTGAAAGCCTTGACTTTCCTGACTCGCAGGGGTGGGATGTGTGTGCTTTGTTTTGTGTATAAAGATTATCCAAAAGCCTAAACTAAACCCAGGATTTCAATGCGCACACGTTCATTGACAGCACGCAGACCGGCACAGCATCATACACTTCGGAGGGGGGGTTGTTTTTTGACACACACTCAGCACTTTTCATAGCGGAGGGCGCAACACCTCGGGCCCCTTCTATATTTAACAAAAGCAGAGGAGGGCCATTGGAAATCTGTGATTTTGCGGCAACACCGTTTTCCACATAAGTGTCGAGTTACTGCATTTACCAAATAATCAGTATACTGAGGCATAATCTCAAAAATATGTTTCTGGATGATCAAAAGTTACGAGAAATGCAGCGTTTTCATGCGCTGTGGCCGGCCCTTCTCAAAGATTGACTGCCTGGTCGTCTTTCAGTTATTCATTGTTGTTTTGGGGGTCAAACTCCGGTTCTAATGAGTCAAAACCTTTGCCCAGAAAGCCCACTGACTGTGCAATAATGAAGTAATACTGTCACAAGATGTGCAGCATTAGGCTACATAATTGCCTTTCCTTGCCACATAAATTAGTCAACTCTGCTCTGCTGCATAATTCGGTCATGTTCGACACAATTTCAGTGGTCGTCCTGAATGAAGACGACCTTCGGATCAGAAGGTTTGCTATATTATTATAATGCTAGACAGTTGGCTGCCACAAGACGTTTTTACATACATTGGGTACATGTATGAGATTTAGAAGTGTTCCACTTCCTACTCAATGTCACCACTTTATTGTTATCACAATGTGTAAAATAGAAGCATTACGCTTGTAATCTGCACTGACCACTCACAACTGCTTCAAAAACAGCATCTTCTAAAACATCCCTACATGGAAAAAGCTGGGGATGTCTTATTCACCAGAATTTACAGTGGGACCCCGGCGTGAAAACAATGATGAAGCCGTGCACTGCGGAGATAAAGAGAGTAAAGGGTATTTCAATCACGTCCTGACCTGAGAATCATTTCATTGACAAATCATGCCTTATCTCATGTTTCGCTGCTTCACCAGGCTGCCTTTCAAAAGCACAAGCACAGCTTCATACGCTAATGCCCGCTCCATCTACAAGATTTCTGTCATTACTAGGGGGGTAAATGGATGCGGCGGGGGGGGGGGGGGGGGAGAGGGGAGAGGGGTGGTGAAGATTTCTTGGCGTGAAACTAACAAAAAGATTTATTTCTGGCAAGTACTGGCTGTTGCTTGTACTTCAGTTTCAGCACGCTCGCTACCTCAATCCAGCATTGAGAAAGCTAACAGTCGGCAGATTTTCCCACCAAAATTCTAGTAAGGTTTTAATATTTAAACCTGCCCTGGCATTGGTTTGGCAAACATCGGGAATTTCATAAATGTTAAAGAAAAACCACAGGTAAAAAAAACATACAAAGATAGATTTTTGAACGAGGAATGCCATGCAAAAACCTAAGAGGGTAGGATTTTCCTGCCAAAATAAAGAGGTAATGTGTGTTTAATTCGATAGACGGACACTATTTGGTGTAAGTTTCACTTTGCTTTTATTTCAGTAGACGGAAAACGGGTCAGGTTCACACCACAGAACTGAGCAGCAGAGAGAAAGCACGTCCGTTTTTGGGGCTAGGAATCTTTCATTCACAATAGAACTCGACTCCCGATGCCTGGCTGAGCCTTTGTAGGTAACTTACAGGCCTGGCAGCCAGCAGCAGCAGGAGGTGTTGAGGACGGTCCATTCTGGCAGCTCACTCGCATGGATTCGCCCCTAGCTAGGCCCTACCCTACTACCAGGAATATAGGAATTATAATAAACTTAATTAAGGGCCCAAACGCCGCCCCCACCCAGCCGAGCGGCGGACTCCCACTCTGTGACGCAGTGACTACTTCCTTACTTTAACTGTCGTCGTCGAACGATGATCTCATGATCATGAACCGAACCAAGGACGTCACTGCCTCAGTCACCACACACACCTCGAGCGGAACTAGCAAAGGCGCTGGGCTGCTGCTGGGCAGTAGGAGTACAGAAGCACGTCACAAGCCATAAGGTCTCTCTGGTGCAGTGATGTCTGCTGCGCTGCAACGTCGTCACACCAGCCAGGCACGTCACAAAAAATGGCCAATCACTGTCTGCATGGCTTCACATAAGCCACAGTGATTGGCCATAACAGTTTTTACCCAATAACCTGCTGCCTGCTCTTAGTGCCGCGCTGGGCTATCAGTGACACAGTCTGGACTGTCACTCAAACCCTCGGCTGGCGCAGCCTCACCCCCTTCAGCTCCGATTGCCTCGGGCATATCCCTGTGCAATTTAGCGTGAGCTGCTGAAAGTTTTTTCAACTTGCAGGAATGTGTGTCACCGCATGAATGGGGGCATGTGGCATTAGTGGGGCAATGCCCCAGCGCCCCCAATAGACGCATCGCCACTGTGTCTTACAAAGATAACGAGGCTCTCTAGCATCATTTTGACGTCATCATTATGGTACATTACAGACCTGACAACTTTAGAACAAGCGAAGGATAACGTCATGAGCGTGCGAGCATGCACCTCAGCTGTACGGGCGGGCGCACACTCAAAGTCACGCTGCGCGTCTCCATGTGCCGTGAGCGTGCACCTCGGACGTCTAGGAAACTCGTCATGGAGAGCCCTGCTTGCTGCCGAGCCTGAGCCGCTGACCCTACACACCTGAGGAGGAAAGACCGGCCTGGAGAACAGCGGGGGAGTCCTGAGTCAGCCTGGTGAGTAGGGGGACTGTTTTTTGGTGCATTAGGCTAGCGAGACAGGAGATGGGCACTTCGAGTGTGTGGATGCACGTGTGTGTGACTGTGTTTGTGTGTGCGCCCGTGAGTAGATTGGGGGGGTATGTGTGAGTGAGCGTGTGTGTATGCAGTGTGTGTATGCTGTGTGTGCCTGCATTTGTGTGTGTGCGCGCGACTGAGAGAGGCATGGCTGACTCTGACTGAGATGTGCACGGCTGGGGGGGGGGGGCGGTGGCTGGGCGTGCGCGTCCACGATGGGCAATCGGCGCTCGTCCCCCAGTCTTCTCAATCACAATAGGTCTCCAGAGCGAGACCTAAAAAGGATACACAGTCTATGACTTTGTCACTTATAAAGGACTGTCTCATGTTGAGATGTAGGAGTATATCGTGCGTGCATTATTGTTCCTACATATGAAGCAAGATAAAGGAGGGATGTACATATGTCTAACAAATCGTGACAGTAGCTTGAAGATTATTCCACTAGGAAGACGTCTAACTCCCTGTCGATGTTCAGGCCTCTTTATACTGCCAGTAGTTTCAGAATCCACTGGGTTTCCAATCTTCTTAGGGATAGTACCCTATCTCTTCCTCTAGGATTGTGTTGTGCTTGCATTATTCCATGAAACCGAATATTAGTCATTGCCATGAAAGTGTGAGCTGTGTTAAAGTGTACGGCAAGTGGGTCATCTGTGCTGTTGTCCCAAATAGCCCAAATATGTTCTTGGATTCGCTCTTTTAAGGGTCTGAGAGTAGTACCTATATATATGAATCCACAGTGACACTTTATGTAATATAAGACAAACTTGGTGTTACAGTTGATAAAATGTCGAATGTGATGTTTAGTAGACGAATTGTATTGAAATTGTGTCAGTTTGTTGAGAGCAAATGGACAGACACTACATTGTGGGTGGGCATTTATAAAAGCCATGTGGTCTGTTTGGTAACCAGGACAGATCTTGTCTTATGGGCATTAAATAGCTAGGACAAAGTCTGTTCCTCCAAGTTTGGCCCCTGCTATGAATAATCCTAGGTTTATGCGGAATGTATTTTGTCACTGACTGGTTCAGTCTAAGTAAATGCCAGTGTTTATGTAAAATCTTATAGATGACATGGCTCTGTGCACTATGGGGCCTATTAGGATGGCGGACGGAAATGTGTCCCGTCCGCCATGGTCGCGGCAAAAACACTCCCGACCGCACCGCGGAGAATCCGCGGTTGCGATTAGGATATTTATGTCTAGAAACTCCGACCGCGGCGGACGGATCACATCAAACACCGTCTGCGGCGGACAGAGCACACCAAAGACCGCCGTAAGAGGACGGTACCAAAGAAAAACACCCTCCGCCGCGGACGAGCATGACCGCGGGAACAGGCCCAACCGCTGCTATACCTGCGGAGGGTCCGGCCACGCGATTAGGATAACGCCGCCATTCCAACGGAACTCACCACCTTCCTCTACCACAGCGGAAACAATGCATCGCCAAACGGAGCATGACTGCGGAAGGACCACACGAACACCATCCCTGCCGTCAAACCGATTACAAAATGGCAGACGGAAGTAAATAGAAAACACACTAAACAGGACACCCACCCACCTGAAACACCCACCCCCAGCAACTACACGCCCCAATGACACCCCCCCAAGCACCGAAAAATGCACCAAAGTCAACACACCCACAGAACACCTGATTGGCAACAACCATTGGGACACAACCACCACACAGAGTATAAAATGAATCCCTCCCACTACCACAGTCCTTTGCATCACAGCATAGCTGCAAGCAAGAGGCAGAATACCACTAACAGCAGACACACACAAACACACATACAACCTGCACACAAACACACCCACCACACAAACCCCCACAACACCATCCCTACACACCACACACCTGCACATCCCACCCCACCCCACCAACACCTTGCACATCACACACCATGGCACCAAAGAAAAATCCCAAGTTCACAGACAGTGAGTTGAAGGTCATGGTGGACGAAATCATCCGTGACGAACCACATCTGTTCGGTACCCTAGTCCAGCAGACCACCTTGTCAACCAAAAGCAACATGTGGGACAGGATAGTGACCAGAGTCAATGCGTCAGGGACCGTGCCACGTACCAAACACGAGATCCAGAGGCGGTGGCACGACCTCAAGACAAGGGTGAATCGGCCTCAGGGCCAAGAACCACCTGCGGGCACACCACACTGGCGGCGGCGCTCCCCCGGAGCCCAAACCATTTGCAGAATGGGCGGAGAAGGTGCTGGGCATACTGTACCCTGAGAGCCTGGAAGGAATCGAAGAGGGACTAGAGGCTGGTAAGTACAAACCAATGACCACTATCACACTGCCATGGTCTGCCTTGCACAACTGCCAAGACACTTCTCCCAGGCTCCAATCCATGCATGTGGGCCACATAGTCACCCAAATGTGAAGTTCTGGGCTCAAATGCACCCACCATGACCAAACACAAATGTTGCCTCCTATGTTCCCAGCCTTGCATGTTGTCAAAGCAGCCAGCACCACAACTCCTAAGAGGCCCCCATGTCTACAGGGAGGGTGGTGGTGGGTGAGGGGTGTTAGAGACCAGCACTACAACTCCCAACAGGCCCCCATGTCTACAGGGAGGGTGGGGGGTGTTAGAGACCAGCACTACAACTCCCCACAGGCCCCCATGTCTAAAGGGAGGGTGGTGGGGGGTGGGGGGGTGTGAGAGGTGGTTGGAGGGTGCGAGAGACCAGCACTACAACTCCCCACAGGCCCCCATGTCTACAGGGAGGGTGGTGGGGGGGGGGTGAGAGGTGGGTGGGGGGGGGGGTGAGAGACCAGCACTACAACTCCCTACAGGCCCCCATGTCTACAGGGAGGGTGGTGGTGGGTGGGGGGTGTTAGAGACCAGCACTACAACTCCCAACAGGCCCCAATGTCTACAGGGAGGGTGGTGGTGGGTGGGGGGTGTTAGAGACCAGCACTACAACTCCCAACAGGCCCCCATGTCTACAGGGAGGATGGTGGTGGGTGGGGGGGTGAGAGACCAGCACTACAACTCCTCACAGGCCCCCATGTCGACAGGGAGGATGGTGGTGGGTGGGGGGTGTTAGAGACCAGCACTACAACTCCCCACAGGCCCCCATGTCTACAGGGAGGGTGTTGGGGGGTGGGGGGGTGAGAGACCAGCACTACAACTCGCCACAGGCCCCCATGTCTACAGGGAGTGTGGTGGTGGGTGGGGAATGTTAGAGACCAGCACTACAACTCCCAACAGGCCCCCATGTCTACAGGGAGGGTGGTGGTGGGTGGGGGGTGTGAGAGACCAGCACTACAACTCCTCACAGGCCCCCATGTCAACAGGGAGGGTGGTGGTGGGTGGGGGGTGTTAGAGACCAGCACTACAACTCCCCACAGGCCCCCATGTCTACAGGGAGGGTGGTGGGGGGTGGGGGTGGTAGAGACCAGCACTACAACTCCCAACAGGCCCTAATGTCTACAGGGAGGGTGGGAGTGTGAGAGACTAGCACTACAACTCCCAAGAGGCTCCCATGTCTCATTCCAGAGCAAGATTGAGTCCGCCCACCATTTGCTGACCAGTGCATCTCCTCCTGCAAACTGACAGGTAGATAGACATCTTCACAGGGGGAACATCCAATCGCAGGACAGGACCACACATATCCAAGCATTGCCTTCCCACCTCCACGCCACCATATTGCCCTGTACTGTCAACCACAACAACATGATGACAACAACAACCATGTCCTGATTCCATAGTGATTTGTAATGTTGGTACCAAAAAAATGTCATGTCCACAGCATTAATTATGAAAATCTTGTCCCTCAGGAGATCGCAACTTGACCGGCGAAAGCAGCAACCGCCAGCACCAGTCGCCCCCCCCACAGCCCAGACTCTCTGGGGACGATCTCATTGACAGCTCGGGTGCAGAGGACGATGCTGGCCCAAGCAGACTCCCAGGTCCATCAGGCTCCCAGGACATCCCGGCCTCCACCACCTTGGCCTGTGTCACTACACCAGCACCTGCCATTGTGAGTTGTGCAGCTACCGCCACCACCACCACTCCTGCCTGTGCCACCCTGCCTGACCCATCGCCCGATGATGGGCCATCGACATCCCAGGCTAGCAGGGAGAGTGGGCGGGAGAGGACACAGGTGAGCAGGTGAGGCCACAGCTCACAACCAGGAGTGCAGTTGCTAGGCGAGGTCGGGAACGAGACCCACCCCATCCTGGGGCCGAGACCCTGGAAGCCATCGCCAGAGTCCATGCCTTCTATGAGCGGTCGCAGGCACAGGCCGATCGGGCCCACCAAGACTCACTAGAGAGCAGCCAGCTGTTGCGGTCCATGGACACTCACATTGGCCAAATTGTGGACCTCATGGGCCAGCAAACTGCTCTGTGGAGGGAGTGGTTATCCCGCGCCACACCACCACCCCCTCACCCAAGTGCCCAGCGGGACAGGTTACCAACACCACCCCCACCATCACCTGAGGCCGCGGACAAGGAGGTGGCCCCTATCCAACCTACCCCCACAGCTGTCTTCGATCCGGCTCCAAGACGGAGGGGCCGTCCGAGGCTGGATCCAGCTGAGAGCAGTGGAAATGCACCATCTACCCGCTCGAAGAGGGGCCGCCACTGACTTCACCCTCCTTGAGCCTGCCATTCACCCCGTCAACTATCCTGCCCCACAATGCCAAGCATTGGCACACGTCTGTTGGACTAGGTGGACATCATACAATGTGGTGTCCCCACGGTGTTTTCATCTGCCATGACCTTCAACTCTCACTCCCCCCCCAACACCTACTTGTAAATATGCACCAACATCAATCCACAACCTGTAAATAAACACCACGTAAACACTCTATGCTGTGTGACCTCCATGTTTTAATCACATGTTTGTCTAATAAATTGTCATTACCAGGTGCAGGGATCAATGTTCTGGAGAATCATGCCTCTGTTTGAGTGACCTAGGGATAATGAGAGAACAACAAGCACAGGTCAGGAAAGTGATTCACACCCATCACAACACACTGTACTGCAACATCCCACAAACCACACTCATCACCAATTAAGTTGATCACAGGACACACATCAGGGAGCTTTGCATGTACACCATCTCCCACACACATTTGCAAATAGAACATACCAGAACTGGCAGCATAGACACACCACACCCACACATCACCAGCAAACATACATCACGCATTGTCTAGCTGCGCAAGAGGTAGTTACTCACAATCAAGTAAAATAGCGATCAATGAGCTGATGCTTCTGGTCCACACCTTCTTCCTCCCCACTATCCTCATCAGTGGACATGGGTGGGATGGGAGGCGGAGTAACCTGTTGGTCCTCAGGGTCCATGATCAGTTCAATGTTATTGCGCAAGGCCAGGTTGTGGAGCATGCAGCAGGCAATCACGATTTGGCATACTTTGCCTGGTGAGTATGGCAGGGCCCCTCCGGTTTTATCCAGGCAGCAAAACCTAGACTTCAGCAGCCCAAAAGTACGTTCCACCACTTGACGTGTCCTCCCATGGGCATCATTATAACGCATTTCACCAGGGGTAGTAGGATTCCGTATGGGGCTCAGCAGCACGGCCGGTTTGGGTACGCAGAGTCGCCTAGGTGGGGGGATGACAGACACAAATATCATTACCAGGATTGGTGGGAACACCATGCCACACATACAACACAATTGTCCTCACAGCACACTCACCTACAAGCCACGCACGTTTTGGACGCAGATTAGCCATCAGTTGGGGGACAATGCTGCTCCGCAGGATGTGTGAGTCATGTGCGGACCCTGGAAATCTGGCACACACATGGGGGATGATGTTGTCAGCCAGGCACACCACTTGCACGATGATCGAATGATAGTGCTTTCGATTGCGATATACAGGTTCACGTGCGTGGGGTGGAATGAGACCAATATGTGTGCCATCAATGGAACCCACTACGTGTGGTATATGGGCCAGGGCATAGAAGTCCCCTTTGACTGCTGCCAACTCTGCCGGCCGTGGGAAATGGATGTAATCATCCTTGTAATGCTTCATGGCATTCAGAACATCCCGCAGTACCATGCTGAACATGGATTGGGACATCCCCCCCGGCATGACCAACTGTGTACTGGAAAGTGCCTGTTGCGAAGAAGTGAAGTGCTGCATCACCTTCGCTGTGGGTGTAATAGCTCCTGGATATGTCCTGCGTGGCTGCAGATGAGGTGGCAATTGTGCTACAAGCTCCTGCAATCTACGTCGATCAAGCCGGAATTTGCGGATCACCTCCTCGTTAACCATGTCCCCCAGCACAGTGTATGGTCGATGCACATTTGGAGCCCTCCTTTGTGGGAGTAGATGGTAGCAGATGTCAATTGACCAACAACGCATAGCTGTGCCACACTATCACATCTTGACCAACAAAATGCAAATAATACATGTTGCAGACAGTGATTATATGTGTGACGTGACCAATATATAAGGCAATACAGCTAACTACACACTGTTCACCCACAAACAACATCCTGTGTGCAAACATGTCCAATGTAACGTGCACACATGTTGAAAGAACTGGCAACAACACATGACTGAGGGCCCAAATGTGGACAAGCGTTCTCACAGACACACATGGACGTGCACACACAACACGAACATGGAACACACCCTCCTTGTCTTCATGCACCCATGACCCCACCTACAATGCTGGGCATCCTGACATGACATGCATGGGCACACAACAGGCGACACGCATACACAGAATGCATGTACACCCCCATCATTGTTACTTGCACACACAAACCACACACTCACAACAGCTTCTGAATGTGGGTACACACCCTTGATGTAATGTGTAGATGTGTACAAATGGAAACGTGTGTCCGCCAAACCAAGACGTCAACACGTCGCCATGCACATCTGACGCAACTTGGGTGCACATCACTAGCCTTTGTTAACCACTGGCAAGGTCAATAGTATGAGCACACATGCAACAAATGGACATGAATGTCACACGTGGCCACGGGCCATTGACTTGACATAATGATTCTTGCAGCATTCCGGACATGTCCTAACACACATGTACAACTATGAACATTACATGTGTGCGGAGACATGCAGTGTGTGTACATACGCCATCTGGGGATGCCTTCCACCAACACATAAGATGATCGTTGATACAGCAATTGTGGATGACATATGCTGTATGGTCAAGGACCATCACGGTCACACCCCTCAAAACGCATGTGCGCACTACCGCGACGGTGCATCATTTGAAACTAATCACTTACTGGCGTCGCTATGGCGGGGCACGCATTCCGCGGGGGCGGTGCAGGCTAACACATACTTTTGAATATGCAATTCGAAACGGCAGTTGATTCCCCCCTTACAATCACATTGCAGCACCCACTGCAGACCGCCGGTCCTGTCCGGTCATCCACCGCCGGGTGCTGGCCGGGCACCCACCGCCAGCACACGGCGGTGGGTGACCGGCCAGGACCGGCAGTGGGTGACCGGCCAGGAGCGGCAGTGGGGGACCGGCCAGGGCCATCCATGCCATGGTGACCTCAATGCACAGGCCGCTCACCCACCGCCAGCACCCGGCGGTGGGTGACCGGCCAGGAGCGGCGGTGGGTGACAGGCCAGGACCGGCGTTAGGTGACCGGCCAGGAGCAGCGGTGGGTGACCGGCCAGGAGCGGCGATGGGTGACCAGCCAGGGACATCCATGCCATGGTGACCTCAATGCACAGGCTGCTCACCACCGCCAGCACCCCGAGTTGGGTGACTAGCCAGGAGCGGCGGTGGGTGACCGGCCAGGGCCATCCATGCCATGGTGACCTCAATGCACAGGCCGCTCACCCACCGCCAGCACCCGGCGGTGGGTGACCGGCCAGGAGCGGCGGTGGGTGACCAGCCAGGGCCATCCATGCCATGGTGACCTCAATGCACAGGCCGCTCACCCACCGCCAGCACCCGGCGGTGGGTGACCGGCCAGGAGCGGCGGTGGGTGACCGGCCAGGACCGGCGGTGGGTGACAGGCCAGGACCGGCGGTGGGTGACTGGCCAGGACCGGCGGTGGATGACCGTCCAGGACCGGCGGTGGGTGACCGGCCAAGAGCGGCGGTGGGTGACTGGCCAGGGCCATCCATGCCATGTTGACCTCAATGCACAGGCCGCTCACCCACCGCCAGCACCCGGCGGTGGGTGACCGGCCAGGAGCGGCGGTGGGTGACCGGCCAGGGCCATCCATGCCATGTTGACCTCAATGCACAGGCCGCTCACCCACCGCCAGCACCCGGCAGTGGGTGACCGGCCAGGAGCGGCGGTGGGTGACCGGCCAGGGCCATCCATGCCATGGTGACCTCAATGCACAGGCGGCTCACCCACCGCCAGCACCCGGCGGTTGGTGACCGGCCAGGAGCGGCGGTGGGTGACCGGCCAGGGCCATCCATGCCATGGTGACCTCAATGCACAGGCCGCTCACCCACCGCCAGCACCCGGCGGTGGGTGGCCGGCCAGGAGCGGTGGTGGGTGACCTCCCAGGACCGGTGGTGGTTGACCGGCAAGGACCGGCGGTGGGTGACAGGCCAGGACCGGCGGTGGTTGACCGGCCAGGACCAGCGGTGGGTGACAGGCCAGGAACGGAGGTGGTTGACCGGCCAGGACCGGCGGTGGGTGACCGCCCAGGACCGGCGATCTGCGGAGGGTGCTGGCAATGTGACTGTAAGGGGGGGTATCAACTGCCATTTTGAATTGAAAATTCAAATGTATGTGGTAGCCTGCTCCGCCCCCACAGAATGCGTGCACCGCCATAGCGACGCCAGTAAGTGATTATTTTCAAATGATGCACCATCGCGGTAGCGAGCACATGCAGTTGCCAGTGTGTGACCGTGACGGTCCGTGCACATGTAGCCAATGGAAACAGGTTACGCGGGGCGAGTAAGCGCATTCAAAAATAGCGGAAGCCGTGCACCGCCACACCAGGGCGAGTCATTGGCTCTTTTTGAATGAGGCATCCAGGGAAAACCAATTGCTGCAGACGTGTGCCACTGATATGAGCTCAGGGCCCTATATATGTGTGAATTTCTTCAGCACACATTCACTGCTTCCAGCCACTGCTGACTGCGACCATCACCTCGACCTGCTGCTACTGAGCTATCCAACAACTGCTGCCTGCGGCCATCACCTCGACCTGTTGCTGCTGAGCAATCCAACAACTGCTGCTGTAGTGCCACAGTCCTGGACCTTGCCATGCAGAGAGTGCGAGAGATCCGGTCTCGTCCCTTCACCGCAGCGGAGCTGGATGTCCTTGTGGACGGTGTGCTCAGCCACTATGAACGGCTCTATGGTGCCCCCGGACAGGTGGTAAGTGCAGTGGGGAACATGTTGGTGGGCATGAGGTGGTCACTGACTCCTGGCTTCTGCAAGCTTGGCGGTGTGCTGTGGGACCTTCACATGTGCTGTACTGAGCATGGCTGCATAAAGATACGTGTTTCTACGATGTTTGTGAATGTCAAACTGTCCACTGATGTTCCCCTCTTGTCTCCCATCATGGTAGGTCAAGCTGCACCTTCGCAAGGCCGTGTGGTTGACCATAGCACGTGATGTACGGGCAGTGGGGGTGTGCAATAGACGACACACACACTGCCACAAGCGCTGGGACGACATATCCAGGCTCAGCAAGAATGTTGCGGAGATGACACTGGGGATGATTCCAAGATCAACCCGGCTTGCCTGATGCACCATGACCCCTCTAATGCACCGTATAATTGCTGTGACGCATCCTGACCTGTCCGCCCGGCTGAGAGGGGATCAACAGCAAACTAGCGGTAAGCAGACTGTATGTGTCTGTGACTTGTGAGTGCGTGCATGTATTGGTGCTCAGACACAGAAGTTACATCCGTGGTGTGTATGTTTCGCTGCAATTGCATGTTGGTGCCATTAGCGGCGTGAGCGTTAGCATCCATGTCCGCCAGGTGAACATACCAGTTGATTTGTAGTTGAGGGTTCCAGGACATGCCGTTGAGGTCTGTGGTCTCATGGCATGACATTTGTGGTGGTCTGCATGCACTTGCCCTGTTTGTATGATGTACATGTTTCACAGGCACCCCCGGTTCTTTAATATGAGGATGTCTGGTAGGGGTGGTTTGTGTGCAGGATGGGTGCTACATGTTATTCGACTGTAAGGAAAGTTGTGAATTTGTAACCTTCAGTACGGGAGTGTGGCACTTAGATAAACATCTTTTCCCTCTCTTTCAGCTTTGGCCGAGGGCACTGACCCACAGACGACGGAGATGAGTGGTGGCAATGCATCCGGATCCGAGATCACACACACGCAGACTGACACTGAAGAGGGCAGCCCCGGAGAGGGTGACAGAACCGTCCCTGAGGACTCACATGTGGAGACACCATCGTCCTCATCTTCAGACAGTGTTGGTGAGTCAGCACTGTTGTCACAGACAGGGAGTGGGCAATCAACACCTTCAGTCGGTACACAGCACACAGGGCCCACACTGCCACCAACTGCAACAAGTACTGCTCGTGCTCGCCAGAGTAGGGGGAGCAGAGTTGCCTTCGGTGCAGGCACCGCTGCCCCTGCCCATGTGACACAAAGTGCACTTTGTGCTGAGGCTGTTGATCTGCTGCGACAGCTGTGTGTAGGGCAGACCAACATGATCAATGCATTCCAAGACCACGATAGGAAGTTGGGGCAGGTGGTAGCATTCATGGACGGTATGCATGGCGATGTTGCTGGTCTCCACAGAACAGTTCAGTCATTAGCAAACACTGTGTCTTCAGCCATTCTACAGTCGCATGGACAGGGTGCTACTTCAGTTCCCCCATCCACACCACTAGATGTCTCAGGGGAGAGTGAAATTTCAGACCAGGCGTAATTTTCGGGGTATTGCACTAGAAGCAGCCACAGGCAGCAAGGCCGGGCATGGAGGGCACAGACACCATCCCCTAGGACAGGGAAATCTTTCACCGAACACAACATGAGTTACACTGGATTTGACACACAGGATCCTCAAGGGGTGTTGGGGGAAAGGGATTCACATGTAACACAGGCATCCCCCTCAAAAGGTACTCCCAAGGCAAGGGCACCTCCCAAGTCCAGGGACACTCACAAGGACAAGGACACTACAAAGGAAAGGGCAACTCCCAAGAGCAGGGACACTCCCAAGGACAAGGACGCTTCAAAGGAAAGGGCACCTCCCAAGAGAAGGGACACTCCCAAGGACAAGGACGCTTCAAAGGAAAGGGCAACTCCCAAGAGCAGGGACACTCCCAAGGACAAGGACGCTTCAAAGGAAAGGCCACCTCCCAAGAGCAGGGACACTCCCAAGGACAAGGACACTTCAAAGGACAGGTACACTACAATGGACAAGTCTGCTCCCAGGGACAGGGCACCGCCCAGGGATCAGGGACATTCCAGAGACAGGACACCTCCTACGGCCAAGGCACATCCCAGAGCCAAGGGTTCTCCCATGGACACGAGCTCCATCAAGGACAGGCATACATCACCCCTGGCTGCCCTGAGGCTGATGTTGTTGAAGGAACGTAAAACACATGTGTCAGCGGTGGAGTCCCCACATACCTCAACTCCCATCCACACCTCGCAGAAGCAGAAGGAGTACACTCTTGTTGCATCCCCCATTACACATGATGCAGAGGGAAGAAGGCAGGCCCACAGCAAACGTGAAGCAGGGTCCAGCACGTCCCCAGAGAGCAGACCACCACAAGCACATGATCCACCTTTGATGTCTGATGAGGCCACACCACTTACCAGTTCAGTCATGTCCAGGGTGCCACTACATTTCACAAAGAAACGGAGACACACACCAGTGAGACCTGAACACCCCAATGTCGCTCCAGTACAGCTGTCCCCAGCTCCCAGAGCCACCCTGCCTCCTGGCCCATACAGCCCTGTGGCTCATCATTTCAGTGGTCCTAGTGGCTCAGCTGCTGTTCACTCTCATGTGTCAGATAGTGGCACGGTGTCTGTTGTTCGCTGTCATGCATCATGTAGTAGCACTGTGTCAGTTGTGCCCTCTCCTGTTTCAGGTACTGGCACGGTGTGTGTCAGCCACTCTCATGTGTCAGATGCTGGCATGGTATTTGTTGGTCACTGTACAGGGACATGTCCTGGCAGTGTGTCTGGGTCTATGGCTCATGTGTCAGTCACTAGTGCTGTGGCGGTGTCTTACACTCCTGTTTCTGGTGGTGGCAGTGTGTCTGGGTCTATGGCTCATGTGTCAGTAACTAGAGCTGTGGCTGTGTCTCACACTCCTGTTTCTGGTGCTGGCAGTGTGTCGGGGGTCTATGGCTCATGTGTCAGTCACTACATCTGTGGCTGTGTCTCACACTCCTGTTTCTGGTCCTGGCAGTGTGTCGGCGTCTATGGCTCATGTGTCAGTCACTAGAGCTGTGGCTGTGTCTCACACTCCTGTTTCTGGTGCTGGCAGTGTGTCTGGATCTATGGCTCATGTGTCAGTCACTAGAGGTGTGGCTGTGTCTCACACTCCTGTTTCTGGTGCTGGCAGTGTGTCTGGGTCTCTGGCTCATGTGTCAGTCACTAGAGCTGTGACTGTGTCTCACACTCCTGTTTCTGGTGCTGGCAGTGTGTCCGAGGCGACTAGTTCAAGCAGTCCACCAGATTCTGTGCTGTGAGGTGTAGCTCCCATCACTCACATGTAATTTGACTTGGTTTCTAGATTGTCCATCGTGACCACCCTTGCATTGTTAATGTCCTTGGGACGGGGCGCTTGACCCACGTACTTGTGTTGCCTCTGATGTACCTGTGCCTTGCCATGGTCTGTTGATGCACTTAGCCCCTCTCATGTGCTGCCTCTGATGTACCTGCTCTGTTATGAACACTGCCCTGTTGCTGTTCTGATACTGCATTGTGCCCTCTCATGTGCCGCCTCTGATGTACCTGCTCTGTGCCATGGACTGTTGATGAACTTAGCCCCTCTCATGTGCTGCCTCTCATGTACCTGCTCTGTGCTATGGACTGTTGATGCAATTAGCCCCTCTCATGTGCTGCCTCTGATGTACCTGCTCTGTTATGGACACTGCCCTGTTGCTGTTCTGATACTGCATTGTGCCCTCTCATGTGCTGCCTCAGATGTACCTGCTCTTTTCTCTGCCATGGACTGTTGATGCACATAGCCCCTCTCATGTGCTGCCTCTGATGTACCTGCTCTGTTATGGACACTGCCCTGTTGTTGTTCTGATACTGCATTGTGCCCTCTCATGTGCTGCCTCTGATGTACCTTTGCCTTGCCATGGACTGTTGATGCACTTAGCCCCTCTCATGTGCTGCCTCTGATGTACCTGCTCTGTTATGGACACTGCCCTGTTGCTGTTCTGATACTGCATTGTGCCCTCTCATGTGCTGCCACGGATGTACCTGCTCTGTTCTCTGCCATGGACTGTTGATGCACTTAGCCCCTCTCATGTGCTGCCTCAGATGTACCTGCTCTGTGCCATGGACTGTTGATGCACATATCCCCTCTCATGTGCTGGCTCTGATGTACCTGCTCTGTTATGGACACTGCCCTGTTGCTGTTCTGATACTGCATTGTGCCCTCTCATGTCCTGCCACGGATGTACCTGCTCTGTTCTCTGCCATGGACTGTTGATGCACTTAGCCCCTCTCATGTGCTGCCTCAGATGTACCTGCTCTGTGCCATGGACTGTTGATGCACATAGCCCCTCTCATGTGCTGGCTCTGATGTACCTGCTCTGTTATGGACACTGCCCTGTTGCTGTTCCGATACTGCATTGTGCCCTCTCATGTGCTGCCTCTGATGTACCTACTCTGTGCTATGGACTGTTGATGCACTTAGCCCCTCTCATGTGCTGCCTCTGATGTACCTGCTCTGTTATGGACACTGCCCTGTTGCTGTTCTGATACTGCATTGTGCCCTCTCATGTGCTGCCACTGATGTACCTGCTCTGTTCTCTGCCATGGACTGTTGATGCATTTAGCCCCTCTCATGTGCTGCCTCTGATGTACCTGCACTGTAATGGACACTGCCCTGTTGCTGTTCTGATACTGCATTGTGCCCTCTCATGTGCTGCCTCTGATGTACCTGTGCCTTGCATGGACTGTAGACAAGCCAACTAGTCAAAGGGGAAGTTTCACAGAACAAATGGCAATCATCCAAACAATGCCGGAAACAGAGGAGGAAAGGGAGGAATAAAAATCCAACTATCAAAACCTTCATTCAAGTATCAACAAAAGCTTTAAGTGGACACCAGCCAGAACAAAGAGAAGCAGGGAGCCATCAATCCCACAGTCTGAGGTGAGCGCCCCAGCTGCATCTTGTTCAACAGGGTCAGAAGATGCAGGAAACACACACTTAAGGGAACACAACCCCCCTGAGATTATCAACTTAACCGAACGGGGGAAAATTACCCGGGACCAGCAACTACAGGGGGAACCACCCCTGCGATAACAGCTGCGGTAAAAGTTTCCATCAAGCAGACAGTAATAGCAGACCTCAACCCAAAAGCAGAAATAGCAAAAAAAACAGGCCCGGCTAGACTCAGCTGTTTCGATACAGGGCAGAGGAAAGAGCCAAGCACTAAAATAGTAGATAGAGCGGAATTAGAAAAACAGTCACCCCTAAACACCGGGGGAAGGGAAAAGAACCCACACAGTGTAACTCTCCCAAACAATTCCCGACGGGAAACTCCCAAGTCAATTCTGTACATCCCAGAATATAAATCTAAAGGACGGGGCGACATCCTCAACAGAGGAAATATTCTCCGAATACTAACCACCATTAGCAACCTGACTGGGATCGGTTCACAAGACCTGGAACCTGTTGAATTCGAAACGTTCAAACACCTGTCAGAGCATGTAGCAACAAAAACAACCTGGGCAACTCGGGAAATAGCAGAGAGAGTTCTTAAGGAGGAGCACCAATTAGAAGCCTGGGGGATCCGACTAAAGATACACCATGCAGTTGGGTACCCAGAACCCCTACTTTGACTCCACCAAGGGCCTAATGACAGCAGGCCAAGCAATAAGGGTAACTTTGGACCCACTAACTCTGTGCTTAAAGGGGCCACGGATAACAACGGAGCAACCACCCACAATGCACGGAATAACGGTGGAAAGGACACACTAAATGACTGGTCATGGATAGCAAAAAACATAAATTGCAGATCGGAGACCAATGACAGAGAGCAGAAAAGGCAACAAACACCTCAAATCTAAAATTCTGCTCCTGGAATATAAATGGCCTTGGTACTAAAACCTTTGACAAAGTCTTATTGATGTACCTCCAACAATTCGATATAATTCTCCTACAAGAAACATGTTTGGAAGATACTTTTCATCTACAAGGTTTCAAATAAAACCATCTCCCTGTAATAATGTGTAAATGACATTGTGATGTCATTCGTTCTATAAAGAATGTTAAGGGTTGAGTGTTGAGGGTTTTAACAGAATATATATGAGGCATTCAGTTAAAGTGCTAGGATGAGTATGGAATCTGATTTACGAGCTCCGTTAAATAAGATTAATGAACTATACTCACTGTATTTGGATGATTCTTTTACAATGGCGACGAAGGGAGAAGAACACCTGTGAAGAATGAGGACTTCTTTTGCTGTAATGAGCATGCTGTGAGAGGTTCTCGAGAAATTCACACAACCAACTGAGATTGAGCGTCGGCCGGTAAAAGGATTCGGAGTGCCGCATGCTGAATTACATGATTCGAGGAGTGCCGCGATTGAGGCTGGACTAATTTGAGATTAGTGAGCGTAAATTTAGCTGAAGGTCTCTGGCACGAGCGCAACGTAGATCAGCAGGGCGTGCGCAGCCGCGAGGGAGACAGGCTAATCGAAACAACGTAAGCGCCGTTGCATGCATGCGCAGCTTGAGAAACATTGCCGCGTGCACGCTGTGTTAAAAGAAAACAGCAGGCTTGAGAAACATTGCCGAGGGCACGCTGTGTTAAAAGAAAACAGCGCGAGCACTGTGCCAAGTGAGCGTTGTGTTAAAGGGAAACAGCGTGAAATAAACATTACCGTGTGCACGCCATATCAAAAGAAAACAGCGCGAGTGCTGTATTAAAAGAAAGCATCTGCCAGTAGCACGAGTCACATTAAGGAAATAGCTGGCAATAGCGCAACCCCGATTTAAAAGTAAATGTGAATGCTACATTACTACAGGGTAAAAAAAAAAAGCATTAAAGAAGCAAGAAAATATGGAAATGTGAAAACAATTAAAACAGACAGAATACCATATTGACTGAAGTTTATTAAACACATTGACGGAATTTTATTAAACAAAGTGACAAACAGATATACTGAATTTTAATAAACACATTGACTACATTTTACTAAACAAAGTGACAAACAGACATAGAAGGATTATTTTGATTACAGCTTATACTAAAAAAAATTGAATTAATACACATTAAAACATGACTGGAGAAGAAACAAGTAATGACGTTGTTGTAAATATGAATTCAGATATAAGGTGCTATACGTTCGTACAGTGAGCAGCTCGGGCTTTGGACGCTGATCCATGCTACTCTCGCGTAATCTGGCGGAGTAGCAAGAAGTGACCTTTTCATTTCTTCACGTTGAGGGGTCGTATATATAAACTCAGGTGCACAACCCATGGATGGTGCACTGTGGATATCTTGGCCCAAATCTTGAACACTAGTGACTCACCCTCTTGTTTGATACTTTTTAGCCAACATTACAAGCCCGGCTGCATAATAATCCTGGAGGATAAAAATATATATATACCCCCAGTTGGTGTTGCTTTGAAACCCTCTCTTTACAAGTACGAAATAGACCTCCGCCTTCGGTGTTCCGCCACACGATTGTTTCCATTGCCAGGGATGTTTTCCCCTTTCTCCTTGCCCTGAAGAAGTCCCGTCTTGGGACGAAACGCGTCGGCTGTTCTTTTTCTACTGTTGAAAAATAAAGAATCAAACACACAAGACCTCTGGACCTTACCATTTGTTTCTTGATATGAACATTGTTACTTTCCAATTTATGGTGCACCTGTGCTTTTTTTCGTTATGAATTCAGATATATATAATGAGGAGGATACTACTGAAAGCATTTCAAGTACAATTTTCAGAAACCATTACCTTTCAGTCTGTCTGAACAAGAAAATATTGCACAAAGGTGGGAAAAGGGGACAAGGAGATTTAAACATTTTCTAAAAGCAACATGTAAAAAACACTCTGATGAACAAGCAAAAGACCTATTACTTAACCTTGTAGATGATGATGTTGAAGACTGGATAACTACATTCCCAGAAGATGAAAAAACACCTATGAAGGGATTATGAAATGTCTAAATGCGAAGTTTGACCCTCAGAGAAACTTAGATTTTGAAAGATATAATTCCAATATAGCATGTCAACAAGAAAATTAAACAATGGATAATTATGTAACTAGACTTAAAAAAATAGTTACAGTTTGTGAATTTGATAAATTCAACAATGAAGAAGCCATTCGACTAAGAGTAATACTAGGATGCAACTCAATACAATTTAGAAAAAAACTCTTAGAAAAAAAATATGTTTTACAAGAAATAATTCACATGGCAAAAACAGAAATGCAGGACAAAAACATGCTACAAATATGGAAGAAGGGAGAATTAAAGGAATTGAACAGATTAGAGTAATGTAAAAAAAAAAAACAAATGTAGAAAAAAAAATGAAACACAGTTTTGAGGGAAAAGATTATGCTACAGGTGTGAATATCAGTTCCCACATCAAAAAACATGACCAGCAATAGGACAACAATGCAAATAATGCAGAGGATACAATCATTTTGCAAGTGTATGCAAATTTAAAAAAGAAAATAAAGAGAGTTGGAAACAAGTTTGTGGGCGTGGGAGTAGGGATGACCGTGACACCAGGTGTAGGATTTAAAGAAGGTTTTATTTTCAGGGTTCTTAAGGGCTTGGACATAAACGTCTTTCTGGTCCTAAAGGTCAGTCTTTCCCGAGCAAAGGTACTGGGGTCCGTGGCGCTGGTCTTCTATAGTTGTCCTCACATGGGAAGAGGGGGTCTTCGCTCCAGATCTCGACGGATTCGCCTCATGCAAAGGAAAGACCAACAAGAAGGGAGGCCGTTAGATCACAGTCCTCTAATAGGGTTGCACCAGGGGACCCAGGGAGTGTGAGGATAAACCAAGGTGATTCAAGCTATCTATCAACAGTGCACCGTGTCCGACATAAAGTGGGGTTGGGTTTGAACAGGGAAACAAGGAAGGAGAAGGGTAATGGTAGGGTAGGGATTGTTTAAAGGGAAGTAACAAACAGGGAGCTATACACGCTACTCGCTAGCGCTTCGTCTTCCCACCCAGGCTGCCCAACGCCGCCGTACCTGTGACAGCCACACTCCTCCCTTGGGAGTGTGGCACGGCGGTCCGCAGGGTCGTTGGCCTCCTGGCTCGCCTCTTGACTCGGACCCTCCGTCTGCTCCTCCGCGATGTTCTGTACGATCCTCTCGGTCTCCTTCCTCGACTCTGCTTCCGCTCTCCGTTTCCTCCGCTCCCGCCTTCTCCTCCGCGGTGTCTCCACACCCCGTATACAGTACTTCCGGGGTTTTCACTAGTTTGGTTCTAGTGACGTCCTGTAGTGCCGGGCCTTCCTCCTCAAATGTCGACGCCCACTTAAAGGAGCCGCACTCTTCGTCCACTCTATCCTTCTCGTTTCCTTCGTCCACCCACTCGTTGGTATGTGGAGAAGTCGGAAAGGTACTGTCAGAAGGGCGCGGGCTCCACCATTCCCGAGGGGTATGTTCTCCTACTTCTTTACATTCCTCCCCCCCTGGATACTCCCGATCGGGGAGAATGGGCATCCTGGAGAGAAAATCGGCATTCCCGTTGTCCACCCCCTTCCGATGTACTACCGTGAAGGCAAAGGGTTGGAGGAACAGAAACCAGCGCAGTATTCTGGCGTTTTTGGGAACGGTTTCTCTGCATCCACTGAAGGGGTGCGTGATCTGAGTGAAGAACGAAGGCCTTACCTTCCAGGTAGTACCTTAACTTGTCTATTGCCCATCGGATGGCCATGCACTCTTTTTCTACCGTGGGATATTTCCTTTCCCTCGGGTGGAGCTTTCTGCTTATATAGAGCACGGGATGTTCGGCTCCGTCCTCCCCTTCCTGTGATAATACGGCCCCAATGCCCGTGTCCGAGGCATCTGTGGCTAGGGAAAAGGGTTTACCAAAGTTCGGTGGAATGAGAACCGGGCTCGTGTCTTTAGGGCCTGGAAGGCTTTCTGGGCCTCCTCTGAGGAAGGGTTCGGTAGTATGTTCTTTATGTGTTTCTGCAGGAGGTCGGTTAAGGGACTAGAAAGGTCTGCAAAGTTCCTGATGAACCGTCTATAATATCCTATGAGACCTAGGAAGGCTCTCAGTTCCCTTTTCGTGGATGGAAAAGGAGTGTTGGTTACAGCTTTGATTTTTTCCTTCTGGGGGGCGATGACTCCTTCCCCTAGCATGAATCCCAGGTATTTTACCTTAGGGTATGCTGCTCTTGACTTTCTTGCATTCACATGGAGTCCGGCTGCTTGTAATGCGGTTAAGACTTTGGTTATATGTTTCAAGTGGTCCTCCCAAGATGTGCTAAAGATGACTATATCATCAAGATACACCGAACTGTATCTTGTGTGTGGTGCCAGCACCCTGTTCATTAACCGCTGGAAAGTAGCTGGGGCTCCATGGAGCCCAAAATGGAGAACAGTGAATTCAAAGAGCCCATCCTCGGTTGCAAAGGCTGTTTTGTGCCGGTCCTCCTCCCTGAGTGGAACCTGCCAATACCCCTTGGTCAGGTCAAGGGTGGTTATATATCGGGCGTCCCCTATCCGTTCTATTAGCTCATCCACCCGGGGTATTGGAAAAGCATCAAAAGACGACACAGCATTCAGGGCTCGGAAGTCCATACAAAAACGGGTAGACCCATCGGGTTTAGGGACAATAACTATGGGGGATGCCCAGTTACTTGTAGAAGGTCTTATCACCCCTAGCCTGAGCATTTCTTGCACTTCCTTCCTCACGTCTGCCCTTTTTGCGGCTGGAATGCGATAAGCCCTCTGTTTCACCACCTGTCCTTCTTTTGTGTGTATCTGGTGTTCAGCCATATGAGTACAACCCGGCGTGTCTGAGAAGATTGGAGAGAAGGGGAGTAAAGTCGTTGTTAACTCCTTTTTTTCTGACTCGGTCAATTCTTCGTTCACTGGAAGATGTTCCAGGGCCGACCCGGTACTACCGGTTGGTAGTATTAGATTAGCTGGGTGGGGGTGTCGACCGATCCATTTCTTAAGGAGATTGATGTGGAAGGTCTGTCTCCTATTAGGTGACATTTGTAGGCTGTAGGTGGTACGTCCAAAGGACTCTACTACTTCATAGGGGCCCTTCCACTCGCTCCGAAATTTCTGTGTGGAGGAGGGCAGGAGCACTAGGGCCCAATCCCCTTTTTCTAGGGTCCTCCATTTTTTTCCCTTATCATAATACCGTCTTTGAGCTGTTTGGGCTTTTTCTAAGTTAGAGTATGCCAAATCCCTTAGTTTTCCCAGTCTAGATCTCAACTGCTGGGTATATTCCAACAGGTTCCTCTGTTCTGCGGCCTCCTCCTTTTCCCACGCTTCCCTGGTTATCTCTAAAAGAGAACGCGGTTGGCGGCCGTATAGTAGCTCAAACGGGGAAAATCCCAAACTACTCTGTACCTGTGCTCTCACCACATATAGTGCCAGGGGTAGCATTCTGTCCCAGTCCTTGTTTTCGGTGGTTAACAACTTCTTAAGGGTTGTTTTTAAAGTTCTGTTATACCTCTCAACGAGGCCATCTGTCTGGGGATGGTAGGCGGATGTTCGGATGTGATGTAGGTCAAGCATCTTACACACCTCTCTCATCATCCGGGAAACAAAGGGTGTCCCCTGGTCCGTTAGGATTTCCTGTGGAAACCCCACCCTTGAGAATAGCTCTACCAGTTTGTCTGCTACGTTCTTGGTAGTCGGGGCACTGAGGGCAAAGGCCTCTGGGAACCGTGTATTGTAGTCAACCACCACGAGGGCATAGGTATGTCCCCGTGATGTGCGGGGTAAGGGACCAATTAAGTCCATCCCCACCCTGTCCAACGGGTTTCCGATGATTGGTAGAGGTTGTAGGGGTACCGCTGGTGGTCGGGTTAGGTTCTTTTTTTGGCACACCTCGCATTGTCTACAGTAGTTTTCTGCCTCCTTATATATACCTGGCCAATAAAAGAGCCGCAATATATTCTGGGTGGTTTTCTCACTTCCACTATGCCCAGCGGTTAGGTGGGTGTGAGCGTAGAAAAGTATTTGCTCCCTGAAGTCCTTTGGTACCACTAGTTGGGTTGGATCTCCTTCCTTCCCTTCTCTATAGAGTAGGTCGTTGTCTATCCTGAACCTGGGGTATCCCTGGGATGGAGTGGCTTGAGAGAGATGAGCTGCCTTCCATGCATTCAATAGGGAGGGGTCATTGGCCTGTGCAAATTTAAACCCCCTGTCTATCACCCAGGGATCTATGGACAGATAAGCTCCTGCAGGGCGGTCTTTTAACTCCCTTTTAAACAAAGACTGGAAATCTGGGTTATCCACCCCTATTATCAACTCCTCTGGTAAGGACCGTACCACCCCCACTTTCACTGAGCAGGGTTCTCTGCCTATCGGGTGCAGGGTTATCCTGGCCATAGGGTAAGGTTTGACGTCGCCATGGACACACCTAATGTGGACGATACCTTCGGGGCCTATCTGGGTGGGGTGTAACAGCCGTTCCTGGACGACTGACTGTCGACATCCTGAATCAAGTAAGGCTTTCACTACTTTCTTATTTACTCGTAACCTTACGTAAAAGGATGGGCCAACCTCAGCGGTGTACATAACGGCCCGGGGAATATAGCCGACCTCCATGGGTTCTTCCGGGGGTCTTCGTTGGGGGCACAATCTGGCTATGTGACCCCACTCTCCGCATTCGAAGCACTGTGGCCCCTTCGTACTGGGTCCTTCCGGTTTAAATGGTCGCGGTTTGAATGGTTCGGGGACCGTCTTCTTTTTATCCGTTTTGGACTGAGGGGGAGTGGATTTATTGCTTCTTTCTGTATCCCATGGAAAAGTCTGGGGCGCTGCTCTGTTGTAGTTGGCTGCCATCTCGATGGCTTGCGCCGCCGTTAGACCGGGGTGTTGCCTTAACCATCTCTGTGTCCCATAAGGCAGTACCTCTATAAACTGTTCCAGTATGATGCTGGACATGACCTCCTCCTTGCTCCTGATGTCGGGTCTGAGCCATTTTTCTGCGGCCATCTTGACCCGTAAATACATGGTTTTGGGGTTCTCTCCCGGGATTCCCTTCTCCTTTCTGAAACGGAGTCTGTATGCCTCTGCATCCATCCCTAGGTGGTCGAGAATTACCGCTTTTATGTCTGCATAGGAGGATGTTCCTGAATGGTTTGCCACCTGATAGGCGGTTTGGGCTTCTCCTGTCAATAGTGGGGCCAAAAAGAAGGGCCATTTGTCCTCAGGCCACCCACAGGCTCTTGCTGCGCGCTCGAACTTTAATAGGAACACATCGGGATCTTCCCCGGTCACATACTTTTGCAAAGCCACCCCTGACGGATGAGGTCCAACAGGCTGTCTGTCCAAGGGTGAGGAGGTGGTGGGGGTTTGTACAACCTTTTGCAGGGTGTCCAGTTGCTGGGACATAGAGGTTCGGAACAAGTCTCGGTCGGCATCAGCGGTGTTAATCTGTTGGCCTATCGCCCATTCCAGTTTTTGTTGACCTTCTATAAGAGTCTGAATAACCTGTTCCATTGCCATGGTCGCTTTTGGAGGGGATTATCCCACTTCTGACACCAATGTGGGCGTGGGAGTAGGGATGACCGTGACACCAGGTGTAGGATTTAAATAAGGTTTTATTTTTAGGGTTCTTAAGGGCTTGGACATAAACGTCTTTCTGGTCCTAAAGGTCAGTCTTTCCCGGGCAAAGGTACTGGGGTCCGTGGCGCTGGTCTTCTATAGTTGTCCTCACACGGGAAGAGGGGGTCTTCGCTCCAGATCTCGACGGATTCGCCTCATGCAAAGGAAAGACCAACAAGAAGGGAGGCCGTTAGATCACAGTCCTCTAATAGGGTTGCACCAGGGGACCCAGGGAGTGTGAGGATAAACCCGGTGATTCAAGCTATCTATCAACAGTGCACCGTGTCCGACATAAAGTGGGGTTGGGTTTGAACAGGGAAACAAGGAAGGAGAAGGGTAATGGTAGGGTAGAGATTGTTTAAAGGGAAGTAACAAACAGGGAGCTATACACGCTACTCGCTAGCGCTTCGTCTTCCCACCCAGGCTGCCCAACGCCGCCGTACCTGTGACAGCCACACTCCTCCCTCGGGAGTGTGGCACGGCGGTCCGCAGGGTCGTTGGCCTCCTGGCTCGCCTCTTGACTCGGACCCTCCGTCTGCTCCTCCGCGATGTTCTGTACGATCCTCTTGGTCTCCTTCCTGGACTCTGCTTCCGCTCTCCGTTTCCTCCGCTCCCGCCTTCTCCTCCGCGGTGTCTCCACACCCCGTATACAGTACTTCCGGGGTTTTCACTAGTTTGGTTCTCGTGACGTCCTGTAGTGCCGGGCCTTCCTCCTCAAATGTCGACGCCCACTTAAAGGAGCCGCACTCTTCGTCCACTCTATCCTTCTCGTTTCCTTCGTCCTCCCACTCGTTGGTCTGTGGAGAAGTCGGAAAGGTAATGTCAGAAGGGCGCGGGCTCCACCATTCCCGAGGGGTATGTTCTCCTACTTCTTTACAAAGTTAAACCGATAAAAACAAATTGGAAACACAAAATACATAAGACATATGGAAGAGATTGAAGGAGAGTCTGAAGAAGAATTTGAGTAATCAGAAAAATTATATATGATGCAAGAAAGCAACATAACACAAGAAAGTAGCATTTGTCAACAAATTAATATGATTAAAAGAGAAAATATTAAAAAAAACACATCTGTAAATGTATTAGTTGGATCACAAGAAGTTCCTTTTGTTTTAGACAGCAGAGCAACATGTAACCTAATGTGCATAACTGAATACATGAAAATGAAAAAACGACCTGTGTTGACACCATCACATATTAGTGTTTTTCAATGTGGTGCCAAACGTCTAGTTCTATGCCTAGGAAAATTTGAGGAGACTCTAATATATGGAAATATAACAAGTAAAGAAGATGTACATGTGTTTCAAGGTGAAGTTCCAGGTCCCTGCTTATTAAGCAATGTAACTGCTCAACGTATGGGTTTGTTGGCAATGACTTGCAATATTTCAACAGATCATCCAATTTTAAAGAAATGTCCTAAATTATTTGAAGGACTAGGTAAATTTAAAGGAAAAGAAGTTACTTTACACATAAAAGAGGCAATAAAACCAATAGCACAAACACATAGAAGAGTGCCAATTCACATGCAAGGAAAAGTTGAAAAAGAAATAAAATTACTACTTGAACAAGATATAATTGAAGAAGTAACAGGCCCAACACCTTGGGTAAGACCTATTGTCATTGTCCCAAAAAAAGATACCGATGACCTCAGAATATGTGTGGACATGAGGATTCCCAATACTGCTATTGAAAGAGAACGTTACCCAGGCCCTTATTTGAATGACATGATAAGTACCATAAATGGAGCAACAGTATTTTCAAAACTTGATTTATGCAAAGGATATCATCAGTTAGAAATTTAGAGTCAGTCAAGATATATCACAACATTTTCAACACACTTGGGATTATTTAGGTACAAGCGGTTAAACTTTGGAATGTGTTCTGCAGCTGAAATTTTTCAGGAAATTATAAAGAATGTTTTAAGGCCAGTGCAAAACTGTATGAACTACAGTGATGATATTTTGTTTTTTGGAAAAACATAAGAAGAACATGTCATGACCAAGCATTAGATAAAGTGTGTCAACAGCTTGAAGAAGCTGGGTAAACCTTGAATGGAAAAAAAATTGAAATAAATAAGAATAAATAAAAAAATGTTGGTCACATATTTTTAGAAAAGGGTATAAGATCAGATCCTATTAAAATAACAGTTTTCAATGCAATACAGAGACCGAAAGATGTAGCAGAACTGAGATCATTTCTTGGAATGGCAAGTTACTGCGCAAGATAAATAAAGAACTTTGCAACTGTAGGCTCACCTCTAAGAGAATTAACAAAGAAAGAAAACAATTTAAGTGGAATATTGATTGTGAACAAGCATTTTAAAAAATAAAGATGGAAATAACACATGCGGCAAATTTAAAATACTTTGACCCACATCTATGTACAGAACTAATAGTGGATGCCAGTCCTGTAGATTTAGGTGCAATATTAGTATAACATAAACCTGGAAGAGAAACTTCAAGGTATGTAGTTTCACATGCTAGCAAAAGCTTATCTAAAATAGAACAGAGATATTCTCAGCCCGAGAAAGAAAGTTTAGCTGTTGTCTGGGCATGCGAACATTTCCATGATTTTATTTATGGAAAATCATTTGCGATTATCACTGATCATCAGGCACTAGTTTCTATTTTTGGAAATCCTAAAACAAAAATGCCACCAAGAATTGAAAGATGGGGAATAAGACTTATGGAATATGATTTTTAAATTATTCATAAACCAAGAAAAGAACATAATCCAGCAGAATATTTATCCAGACATCCATCTAAAACAATGGATGAGCAACAGTTAGAGGTGGAGGAATACATACATTTTATAGTAAGATCATCAGTTCCAGGAATTATTAAAAAAAAATGAGCTCATTGAAGAAACGGAAAAAGACAATACACTTCAAGAAGTAAAATAAATCTTGCATGAAAACAAGTGGAGATTGATAACTAATGGGAATCAATTTCGAATGAATGTCAAAAAATTTGATAACCTAGCATTCAAAAACATATGTTCAGAACTATCTGTGACTTCATCAGGAATATTACTCAGAGGAACTAAAATAGTAGTAATACCAGAAAGTCTTCAATGTCGTGTGATTGATTTGGCTCATGAAAGTCATCGAGGTGTCTCAGCAACAAAAACATTTGTAGGAGAAAAATTGTAGTTTCCAAGGCTGGACAAACAAGTAGAAGAAGTTGTTCAATCTAGGTATGTCTGTCAATGCACAGTAAAAGAAAAAGGAATTGAAGAACTGCACTTGTCTGATCTACCAGATGTTGTATGGTCAAATGTAGCAGCAAATTTGTATCGGCCATTAGATTCTGGACATTATTTGCTAGCCATAGTAGATGAGTAATCTCACTTTCCGATTGTAAAATTAATATCTTCTACATCCACTTCAACAGTACTTCCAGTATTGGATGAAATATTCTCGACATGGGAAATTCCTAATGTATTGAAGACAGATATGGCACCAGCATTTAGTGGAGAGGAATTTGGAAAATGTATGAACTATTTGGGAATAATACATAGAAAGGTAACTCCAATGTAGCACAGAGCAAATGGAATGGTAGAAAGATTGATGGCAACAATTAAACAAGCATTTACAATGCAACGGTTTCGCCTTTGTAAAAGTTATAGCTATTGGCATTTTTTATTTATGTGTTGGTTTTGAAAACAGATAAATAAATGGCATTGTCATTTACAATGCCAATAGCTTAATCTCTCGCAAATGCGAGACCTATTGCATTTGCACCCACACGCACACAGAGAAACATGTGCAAAAGCGTGCATGCCTACAAAATGAAGTGGTTGAGTAACTGCACTTTTTTTTTAAGTTTGTCATGTTGCACAGGGCCTTTTTGATGCCTACTGGCTTAGCCAATTATTATCTCCTGCAATTCAATAATTAAGGTGGATTCGTTAAAGTCCATTCAACCTAAAAAGAGTCACATTGCAATCAAGTTTCAGGTAATCATCAACTTTCTAAGCGAAATATATGTTCTTTCTCCGTTAATACAATGTATACATGGGAGATACTGGGTGAAAGAAATGTTGCCCACTGCGTTGGCCTTCAGTCTACAAAACCCAGACTGGCTTCACGGGAAATTAAATCTGGCCAAACTCAAAAGGATGCTGATGCGTAGGAAACGCAGACAAACAATGAACCGCGCCAGGGCATGAACTTCAACTTAATCCCAGATGTAGGTCTATTTTCTGCAATGCCAGTCTAAACTGTATTTACAAAGCACTGACTGTCTACCCAGAAGGGGCAAATGCTTCATTTATTCTACAAAACGATTTTCGAATAAAACAAACGGGGGGAAATAAAGAAATGTAGATTTGTCTTTATGACCATAAAACAAAACAGCGTTATTAACCAATGACGAGTTTACTGAAACAGGTAGTTGTAATGCTTTAAGAGTAATTAAAACTGTTAATTAGTCACGTGATCCCTCGTGGAAGACAGTCCTACAAACACCTTACTGAAGACCTACAACAGTAGTTTTTAAGCAATGTGCATGCATGGCACTGCAGTGCACGAGAAACCACTGCTCCATTAAACACCAACCTCAATAGTACACTAGATGGCCTACCAAGACCTCAGTTTCTTTTCAAAATAGGGTGACAATGGCGGAGTAATCTGAACTCGAGCAAGCTGTGTGGAGACCAAGTAATACAAATGAATTACAATAAACAAAAGGGTCTGTAACCCATATACGTACACTTGGGGCCGAGACCACTTTCCTGAAGATTGAAGGTAGTTTTTCATTAAGCCCACAGGGAGGAAAGAACAAAAATCACTTCAGAAACAGACGTCAACAGCTAACTATTTCTGCGAGTAGTTTGGCAAATCTGGGCATTTTGCTCTGGCATGGACATTCATAGAGCAATACTTTTCCTCAGCACATAATGAAACAACGGCTGTTCCCAAATACCATACCTTAACCGCTCTCTCGTTCTCACATCAACATAAACACACACTTGCTGAATGTATCATTTGCCTTTTATTGCTCTGAAAATATCACATTCACTTAGACTTCAATTGGTCGTCCACTACAACAGCTGTGGTGCGTGTCCTCTTTACATCAAAGAGAAACAAAGTGTCTAATATAACAAAGTTCGATCCACCTTCCGATAGATTATTCGGTCTCTGCGATATAACTTAATGTCACTTTCACATTTTCTTCAACAGAAACCGTTGCCAAACGTGCTTGAATTCGAGAAGAGTACAGGCCTACCGGGCAAGCATGTGCGCATGCTCAAATTTCACAGACACAATGTTACAAATATGTGCTTCTGCAAATTAACGCATGTACTCCGGCTATTTGCCCAACCTACTCCTACCTGCGTGCACTTGGTGGGGTGCGGTATTATCATGGGTGACAAGACATGCAGGTCTGCAATTCTTGTTAAAGGAGGAGCGTCGCAATAAAGGAGCTTTTTTTTGGGGGGGGGGAGCATGCGCTATATTGTTCAGTAATAAAGGTATGAAAGGCCGTCAGACCAGGAATCCGAAACAAGCCACATGAAACAATGAAAGGTGCTTAAAACTCACGAAAATTATGCCATACGAAAAAAATAAAGACTCATAATTGCTAGCTCGTTTGGACAGCGAGTGCCTTAAACAAAGGCCCTTCAAAGTTAGCAGCGATTGGTATGTACCCACTTTTAACACAAATAACCGCGCACTAGACACATAAAAACGAACAGAGCAATACAAAGAATCATCGTATCCCTGAACGTAGAAAAAGCAGTTCTCAGTAATGTTTGCGAATGCAGAAGCACTTTAGGACTAATTTCCACACAGTAAGGCAGCCTACTTTAAACGAACGCCCTTCGAGGCGTGAGCGCCCTGGATTATGTCACCGAAGCGGGCAGATCGCCTCTCCATCTATAGTAGTCAATGGTCTACGGACCCCGCCCTGAACCTATTTTAGGAAAGGCTACTACATTTCAGGGATGCGCAGTTCAGAGCGATAGAATAACATCGGCTCCTGTGCCCAAGTCCAAGCTGTTTACAACTGCACTCCGTGCAACCAATGTACGCCAGGGATTGGCTGCGTCATGAAGGTCGTGTATAAAGCAATGACTTCAATCCTGCTTGCTTCGCGCAGAATTAAAAGTAAATCCCTGAGATGTTCGAGTTCTTGCAACATTATAAAAAACGAAAGGATTACATAAGAGGGTTTAAAACAAGATCGTTCGAAGGCAGGACACCACCAACAGTTTCAAGATCGCGGAAATACAGAAGTAGGAGTAAAACAGTACGTCTCCTTGAAATGGCCAATCGTGGTCTATTAAACATTTCCGCAAAACACCCGTCTTTCACCCGGGAACTGTGCAGCACTTCCGAGCGCTGATCAACATTGCAGGATGCAAAGTGTCCTGGCCTTTCACCCACGTGACCTAGACCAGTCTCCTTTGCGTGGGAGAAGCCTGGAAGCAGCGTAGGGGGGGCGTCCGAACAACGCTCCCCTGCAGCCGGCATCATTAGTGATCCAAACAAACACCGGTAAAACCAATAAGTCTCTCCTCGGGGACCGACCGGCTTTGCCAATGGTTTCAAGCCATACTGCACGCATCCCCGAAGCTTTGCATTGAAAATTAAAGGGTCATTTTGCATATGTGCGCCGACTAAATTAAGCAAGTGCTTTTTTCCCGCTTTAATTATTCAAGTTGCGTCTGTAAACAAAACGAAAAAACAAAACAGCACAATCCTTTAAACGACAGCATTCACCTGTTCAGGTTGCATAAGAAATAAGAATTTCAAATGGAACCTCCTGTGTGTGCCAAATCCTTTAGTTTTTGTACGACAACTGCGTAAGTCAAAAAGAAAATACAAACAAGTCAGGTCCCGGGCCGCGCTGTGATTGGCTGACGTCACGGGGTGTCCCGGGCCGGCAGCCAATCACAGCGCGGCCCGGGAATGACGTCACGGGGGTGTCCCGGGCCAGCAGCCAATCGCAGCGCGGCCCGGGACAAAGGGGCGGGGCTTAAAAAAAGCACCAGAAACGCCCCCGAATCGCGTTTTCGAGAGAAAGCGCGATTGACCGCCTCTGCCTCCCAATGGCTAGCCTCCATTTATGGAGCTAGCCAATTGGAAACAGAGGCTGTCCTAACCTCACTATTAAAAACAACAGATTTCGATCTGGGAGGGGCTTCGCCCCTCGCCAGGTTACGAAACCTAAAAAGCAGTACGAAGAGCAAAACCTTCACAAATTTCAATAAATCAATTATGCCACCACCTTGCTGGGGTACAGGGAGTGTGGAAAAAAGGCCATGGGGGGTCTTTTTTTGGGCAACACAACAAAATTTAAATTCTTTTAAATGAACTCTACAAACTCTGCAGTTATGAACGTAAAAAGAAAGCACTTTTTTTGTAATTCTGAAGTGTGATGGAAACAAAGATTTTAATAGGATCAAAACAAATCAAGACACTTTACTCGGTGATGCACAAATGATAACTAGTCACTGAAACCCGATTTCCACACATTATCATTTGAATACAATATAGTTCCTTCAGTAAAACCGAATGTCTGTGCAACTTTAATGTAAATTTCAATGGAAAATTAGCTACACAATGCTTTAGTTATATTAAAAATAAAAATACCCACTTCAGGTACATTAATTCTAGGGGGGTTGCGAAAGTTTGTTCTAAAAATTGGATCATGGTTCTAAAAAGTTTGGGAAGCACTGCTTTAGCAGCATAATCTTATTTCAGCAGTATCTGCAAACATTGAGAATAGGCGCTGTAAGTGTCAAGACACCCAGGGATGCAGGGTCGGATTGGGAACACAAAGCAGCCCTGGCAGTTTTGTTAGACCAGCCCAATGGAGGCCGGGGGGGCTGCCAGGGTGAAGCGCTGCTGCTTTTGTTACTGGGGGCTGATATTGCAGCACTGCTACAAAACCGCCCCAACCATCTCAAAGACAGCCCCCCCCCATCCTTCCGGCCCACTAGGAAACTGACCAGTGCCGGGTACAGCCAGTCCGGCCCTGCCAGGCTGAGTAATAGTGTACTATACTGGACACTCAAAAACTAACGCAAAATTCCATCAAATCATCAGTTTCAGGATTTCTATAAAAATATGACCTTTCATGATCATGACAAATATTGATGCAGGCAGTGCAGTGGCACTAGAAAAGAAAATGTGTGCGAGACCTAATCCAGCCTAATGACAGCTTACTCTCACTACCTAAATGGAAAGCAAAGAGCTGACTTCCCTTGCTTGAATTAGAGTACGGCTCATTTCACCTTTGCTGTGCCTTCTCCATCATGCTTATGACTCCCATAAGTGACGTGTGGAATGAATGTGTTATTATGTGTTTAGATAATGTTACATATGACAGTCCTGCTGTATATTAACCTGGTTATTGTTTATGCACTAAATGAAGTGAGGTTCATGACAGAAGTTTAGGACATAGAAGAGGCCTGTACAGTTCTAATATGGGAATTTTACATTTATGTAGCCTTACAAATTATAAGTGCTCAAGTGAAACATATATTTCAGTTGTTTTTAATAATAAGCCAGAGACGGCATGTTTCCACTCTCAGCAGAATTTTCCATTTCAAAGTATATGGGGATCTGTTTTGCATGTCGAAGTGACATCATATAATTCAATGTCAGAGGAAAAGGAAATATACAACAGTGGCAGCTTTGACGTTTTTCCTAATATCTGAATGGAGGCAATCCTTACCGTTGCATGCAACAAATTCAGGAGCAGAGTGTGAAGAGACTCTTGCTCCATGGAGCTCCATATATGAAACTATATATACTAGTGATTGGGGTGCGGGAAGGCAGATGGACAGCTTACTGAAAGAGAAGTCCCCAGATTCAGACATAATGGCATACAAGTATGAAGGGGGCTTTGCATGACTTTGTATCTAATATTCTGGAGTAACCAGGCTGTAAATTATGTAACTGTAACTTAGGTAGGGATTAGACAAATTTGCTGGTGCTGCACAATGCTATATGACTGGGGTGTATGTAGCATTCAATCCTTTATCCATTTTGTTTGCTGGTTTAATAATTACGGCTATCGTTTCTGCTCACGTTATTTGTAGGTGACTAGCACATGAAATCTAAAATCTTCAGTGTATACGGGGAGACTAACACAAATTCTGATAGACTCACCACGAAGACGGAAGCTCCGGACTGCTTGCCGATAACTGGCTGTTGTGTGATTTTACAGCCCCGGCTGGGGGTTTCGGTTTCATTTCTGCTTTTTCAGCTGCTCCCAAGGCGCGTGGCTCTTCCTGGATCTGTGGTCATTAAAAACAAGGCCCCTCATTGCCAGGGTAACCCTCAGAGCTGGCGCCAATCCCAGCGCGGCTTGGTGGTGACGTCGATGGACTCTGGGCCTGGTGAAGTCAATTAAAGTGCTCTTGCGTCACCGGGGCTGGCGGCGGTTGTTTAATCCGCATGTAAAGGACACCAATACGTTCGTGAGTGTGCACAATAAAGAAGGGGGCAGCTCAGCAAGGTGAAAGGGTCTGGCCGCGAGAAGCGCTCTGTGGTGGGGGAGGGGGAGGAGCGTAGAAGCGCGCGCTTAAGCGAGAGGAAAGCCATATGAGCAATGCGAGGAAGCAAGGAAGGCAGAGAGAGGCATGCAAGGCTTAATGAGCCTTGACAGAAACCCACATGGCGGCTGCGCGTGTGTACGCACGCGTGAACGCAAGCTTGAAGCCAGCAAAAGCCTCTGTAGCACTTTCAAAATCCGCTTACTAAATGTCTTGGAGGGCAGCGCACGCGCTGGCTCAGCGAGACCTACAAAAGGAGAATGACCCAGGCTGAGTCTCTGTCTAAACAAAATGCACAATAAAGCAGTAAAGTGGAGATAAGTAGAGAGACCATAGCAGGGTGGTGCAAGAGACTAGTGCCCGAGAGAGGTGGGATTTTTTAGAAAGGAATCAGAACACTCTGAAAGGCCGGCGCTACAAGACATAAGCAAATGAGTAAGGTAAGTCCAGGATCCACAGTGAATCAAAGATGACCAGTTTGAAGCAGGTGTGAGCAGTACCAGAAACCAGGAATAGAGGGCCCGGTTACCCCAACACATGTGGGAAAAGGGGATCACCGCGGGAGTGGGGATGGTGCCCTCTGGGCATCTTTACCTGTCTGAAGACAGCACCACGCAGCTGTGGGTCCGTGCTGGGGCGAAGGCCCCTCTCTGGTAGCTGTCGAGCCTGATGTCACAATATATCGGGGGTGATCAGGCAGAAAATAGGAGGTGTTCTCACAGGTCCAACCAGAACATGCAATTGCAATGCAATAGTTCTTGCATTTACATTATTTTGAGCTATTGACATTTTAAATGACAATGTTTTTTTTTTTAAACATAAATAAAAGGCATTGTCATTTACAATGCCATTAGCTTAAGCTTTTTTAAATGCCAGACCTATTGCATTGCATTTAGTCGAGTTTGAACTATTGGTATTGTATTAGTTTGGTACGTATTGTGATCCTGCACAGATGATTTGGTCTTCTCGGAGTGCCCCAGACTGGGTGTTTGGCCAGGAGGGAGAACACGGAGGATGAGGAGGAGGGTTTCGATGTGAAGTTAGGTTGAAGGGTGGACAAGGAGGTGCGAGTGGGAGCAGCGAGGGGGGGTGGGCTGCTAAGGGAGCCTTGGCTTGGGAGGTGGGTATTGGTGGTTGGACGCAGGAGCGAAGGGTTTTTCGGTTGGACAATACCTGTGGATGGCGGGGTATGAGGGGGAGCGAGGGAGTCCTGGGCTCAGAGCTGCCGACTTTGGAGCAGGGGACTGTGGTAGCGTGGCTGGCTGGCTTGGCTGGCTGGCTGTGAGGGATTGACGGATAGATAGCCAAAAAATGTTATAATAATGTGGGGAAACAAAGGATGGCTCGCTCTTGGGCACACACAGGCGGCGGAGTGTGCACATATTTAGCTGAGGGACAGTACAGCAGCGAAATGTTGGATTGAAAGGATGATGCCTGGTACCTGGCTGTACACCGCGCACACCCCCTACAGGGTTAGAATACATGGTCTTGCTTTACTGTACCATGCACACCTCCTGCAGGGAGAGAGTGCGGGCACTGCTATTCTGTACCATGCAGACCTTGTGCAGGGATAAGATACCTGTTCCTTCCTGCTTTACTGTATCATGCACATCTCCTTGTTGGACCACGCATGGTTCCTGCACAATGGTCTATTATGCTTAAACTGAAACTGGATGCAACCTGGATTCCCAAACAAGAGGCGCTTGCCGTATAACGTGCCCAGCAGAGAGCCAAGCATTTCAATATACCTTAAAAACATTGGACTGTTAACATAACGTCAGAATACGAAGGACAACATTAAATTCTCCACTGAGCAACCATACATGCTCAAGTAAACCGCACCAGGCACACCCCCTCCCCCGGAGACAGACAACATGTGAGTGAGACCCGCAGTTCAGGGATATGGAGGGCGCTGGGAAGGCACATACCGCCCACCCCCTCCGTGTGCATCCAAGCCAGCCTTGGGGCACCGGCCAACTGGCCTAGGGGGAGGGATGGACTGAGCCCCTCCGGAAGTGCAGGTGGAGGGGGGCGAGCAAGACACCTCAAAAACAAGGAGGGAGAGCAGAAAGGAGCAGGGGAAGTGGGTGCAGGAACCACTGGGCACTGTATGCAGGGAGCAAGGAACTAGCAGAACACTTTGTAAATGGGGAGTGAGAAGTGGAAAAAAGAAGGGCAGGGTCGGGTGGTAGAGGAAGCAAGAGGCGTTGGTGCAAAGCAGAGGGCAGGGGTTGAGTGCTGCAGGAATGAGAGGGCACCTTATACAGGGACCAAGAGAGGATAAGAACACCTTGAAAACAAGGGGGGGAGCAGATAGGTCTAGAGGGCGTGAATTTAAAGGGCAAAAGTGCAATGTTGCAGGAACCACTGAGCACCACATGCAGGGAGTAAGGACCGAGCAGAACACATTGAAAATGGGGAGCGTGAAGTGCAGCTCGAAAGCAGAGCTGTGAGGGGGTGTAGGAGAATGCTGAGAAGTAGGGAGCCGGCGTGCATTAGTGCATGGATGGGATGCACAGCTGCAGGAACTAGTGGGCACCCCATGCAGGGTGCAAGGACCGAGTTGAACACCTTGAAAACAGAGTAATGTGGGGTAGGGGCATGGGATCCTGAGAAGCAGAGGCTAGGTGCGGATACAGAGACCCCCCCCAAAGACCCCACCACGCACACAACGACTGCTCCGAGCCCGGAGACCTGGAGGAAGAGAGGCCATGACCCCCGTGCAGTGCTCGCTTTGCACGTCCCTGCAGGGGGCGGCTTCTTCAGCCCTTTGTGTCCTCCCGTGCACGCCCTCGACCAGGGCCCCCCAGCACTCACCTCTTGAGCGGGTGCTGAATTATACATACTTTATTTTTAAGATCCGCAATGACTTCACAAAATATTTTGGGCTACTGAGCATGGGGCGATTAGCTGCCGCAAATGCATCGAGGCCGGGTGCGCCCTGTACGCCTCCCACGGCCACTGCACACCAGTGGGGCATGGGGACTCTCGCTGCAGCTGTGATTGCTAAAGCCCAGTGACAAAGGCAGCCGCTAGTTTATATGTGCATTGTGCTTTCACATTAAGTGAAAGTACGATGCAAAAATTAACACGCTGCTGCCTTTCCCAGTACCAAATGAAACAAGCATTTCTCTCATGGCCGACAGACAATGCCGGCGGTGCAGGCTTCCTCTCGAGATGCAGGACAGTGGCAGAAGCACATAGAGTTGGTTTCACTTGTGTACCGTGGTACAAGCTTTCTTCAGAATCAGATCAAGTCCCGTATAGGTTGCAGCACCGCGAACCCGAAACACTCAACAAGCTGTCACCATTGCGCGAATGTAAACCAAGTTGAAAAAACAACACTTCGGAAACATGATCCGTCACTACACGCCTCCTTTAGATAAGAAATACCCTCACGACAGCCGTCAAGCAAACGATCCAGTCTGGATGGGCCGTCTCCTCTACCACAATATGTAATGTGCGCTGCTACGCTAGGCGAGACCTAAAAACGGCATCCAGTGTCTGTATCAAAGGACTCGTGGGCAAAGGATCAAAGGCGCAGAGGCCTTAAAAAGGCCCGCCCTTAACATAGCGTGACGCAGGGGGAAGCCTAGACTGCTGGGACGCATTCTAAATCAGGGGGAATTAAAGATAAGGTGTTTCGGGATCTGACATAGAAACCCGCTACTCCTGGTCTAAAAACGAGCTAAACAACCACTAGCTCTACTACTTTATTCCTTGCTGTGTGTCTGCTCAATTAAAAACCAACATGTTTCATTGCCAATGTGGTCTTACGGCAATTTCATCAGGGCAAGGGTCAATTCTCCACACTGCACCAATTTTCTCTGTTTTTTATACCGGGTGGTTACCTGGCGTGTGCTCAGCTCCTCGAGGAGCTGAGCACACGCCAGTCACTCACATTGACAATACTGACGTACACAGCAAGTGTGACGAATATTGCGTATGTGGACTAGTACACACGCGCATTTAGAAGGGGTTGCAGGTATTCTTTCCTTTTATCACTATTTTGGTTATTAGTTGGCAGTGGCTAATGATGAGAACCTGAGTATGCAGGCGAGAATCAGTCTGCAAACTCCCATGGTGTTACTCCTGTGGGGCACTGCCAATCTTTTCTCACTATTTTTCTTGTCTTATTGATCACTCACACTATAGGGTGGGATGCACCGTGAGAGATAGAGCTTGCAGACACATCTGGTTTTAGAGAATACCAAGTGATTTAAGTCACCTTAGAACAGACAGGATATATATATCCGCTGGCTGTCCTGTCATACAAAATTGTGTGACTGTAAATGTATGGTGGACGCACTGAGCAGTTCACTCATTTATAGAACAGGTCTGTTGTTGTGTTGGCGCCTGCTCCTCATGGGAACAGCCCAGTCCGAACTGCCAAGCCAGGTCTTCCCTGGAACTGAAACAAGCATCCTGTGCGGGTTTTGGGGCATCACCACTCATCAGCCAAGGTAGCTTGAATCCAGTGGCTCAGTGAGCACGGGACCCACGTCTGGGCATACCCTTCCCTCTTAGCGCAACACAAGTAGAATGAATAAATGGTGGACTGTGCAACTGGATTCAAGCTAGTCTGGCTGATGAGGGGTGATGCCCCAAAACTGGTCCCAGGATGCTTGAAGGACCTCAAATTGCAAAGCCATCGGACAGTTTCACCAACCTCAACGCAGTGTGACACATCTCTTGGCAAGAATCCACATCACAGCACTTCATCAACAACTCCTAGACGCTGTCCCCCGCAACTCAACACAAGGAATCCTCAGCTCAATGCCCAGCCTCCAAGGTACTGTTTAGCAGACTAAAATTGGTTCCGGTAGCCGCTCCACTGTGCATTGTAGTCTGCCTGAACTTGTGACTTTTTTATGGTCTGGTGCAACCAGATAACCATGGTTGCCACTTTGTGGCTTCTAAGCGCTTGATTTATTAAAAAAACTTTAAAACTAAACGGTTCTACTAATTGGATTTTTGGCATTTTGGTCTCAAATAATGTATTACATTTTACTCTATGTTTCTAAATTGGTGTGGGATTTCTCTTTATTTGTTGTTTCACTTTACTACTATTTGAAGTACTGCATAAATACTTTACACATTGCCTTAAAGTAAAGCCTGACAGTTTGTGCTGAGCTACCAGAGAGTAAGGCACATGCTAGTTTGGAGTTTGCTTATGTTTCATCCTGACAAGAATTGTGGTTGCTGCTTGAGTAGTATTTCACCCCCTTCAATCAGTACCCACATTTCCTACACTCGTGCACAAGGAGGAGTTGTTGGTGTACTTTCAGGGTGTCCCAAGATCTTTTTAGGTGTTGATCTGGCTATTTCTTTACTCATGGGATTAATTTCCTCACTCAAGAAACTACTAGTGTCTGAAAATTGGCACTTTCTAATGGTTTGTGCATGTGCTATTTATCGGGTGCACTATTTACCTCATGGGCTAAATAACACAAATTCGGCGTTTAACACGAGCGCTAAATAACAATTCTGCTGTAAAGAGTAAAAACTCATAATCAGTGGCATTTCAAAAGTGTTAATTTGTGAACCTCAGCATTTACCCTACCTGCAAGTTTGTTGATATTCACCACAAGACTTGTAAAGATATAAAAGCTGGGTTTTTAACGTGGATACATTTGTTGACATGCGCAGTGAGGTTATAGTCGGATTTCAAGGTAGTGCTCATCTAATGTGCAGCTGCTTATTTTGATCAGGATGCTGATGTAGCAACAGAAGGCAAAAATTAAATGTAGTGTGAGGATGTTGTTCAGTCTAATTTAAAGAGGCTGTAATTGCTGCCAAATTGTTCCATTTCTGATTAAAATATACAAAGACAGGAGTAGCAAGAAGTGTTGTATTGAAATTAATCAGACTAGAATGAAAGGCAGTTGTGTTCACAGGTGTACATTTACCTAAAGTTACTTCTTCTACTCCAGGTTCTGTAGTCAGACAGGTTTTGTAATGCGCTGAAGTCCAGCCGCTGGAGCAAAGAAAGGACTGGAGCCAGTCCAGTCAAGGTCAGAGGAGAGGGCCAGGGCCACTGCACCTTCACAGCCTCAGACCACCCTTACCGTGTAGAGCTATCCTCGTGGCCCACCACAGAAACAAACTAGGGCAGTCTAGGTCAGACGAGAGGTCCAGGGCCACTGTACCTTCACAGCCTCAGACCACCCTTACCGTGTAGAGCTGTCCTCATGGCCCACCACAGCAGCAAGGTAAGATGAGAGGTGCAGGACCACTGCATCTTCTCACCACCCTTACTGTGTAGAGCGGTCCTCACGGCCCACCACAGAAAAAAGCCAGGACAGTCTAGATCAGATGAGAGGTCCAGGACCATTGCACCTTCACACCAGCCTTACTGTGTATAGCTGTCCTCGTGGACCCCCACAATAGCAAGCCAGGCCAGTGAAGGTCAGAGGAGAAGTCCAGAATCGTAGGACCTTCTCACAAGCCTCAGACCACTCTTCCTGTGTGGTCCACCTCATGGCGCACCACAGAAACAAGTCAGGCCTGAGCGGTCAGAGGAGAGGTCCAGGACCACAGCACCTTCTCTCCAGCCGTAGACCACCCTTTCAGTGTGAAGCTGTTCTTGTGGCGCACTACAGCAGCAAGCCAGGCCTGAGAGGTTCAGGATCTTAGGACCTTCTCACCAGCCTTAGACCCCCCCGTCCTGTTGGCCAGCACAGAAACAAGCCAGGCCAGCCACAACAGCTTGAGGCCCGCTGAATTACAGGGCCACCATCATCTTCACCGAGGATAGGCTTTCATAGTCTGCCAGACACAGCAGCAACAGGAAGCTCTAATCTGTTGAGGTAGCGGTATAAGTTCAAACAGGACGAGTCTGGCACAGGTATGTACTCACGGAGCCAGAATCGGGTAGAGCTATCTGTTCAAGCAGGATGAGCTTTGTACAGGTAGGAGTCCACGGATCCAGAGTCAGGTTGTGATACCTGTTCATGCAGGATGAGTTGGGTACAGGTATCTGTTCAAAGAGCCAGAGTCGGGTAGAGATCTCTGTTCAGCCAGGCGGAGTCAGTAGAGTCATCTGTTCAAATAGGCAGTGATGGGGAAAGGTATCTGTTCACAGAGCCAGAGTTGGGTGGTGATATCTGTTCACAGAGGAGGAGTTATGGAGAAGTATCATTTCGCTGTGTCTGGTAGCAGTTTCTGTTCACAGAGGCTGCATCAGGTAGAGGTATCTGTTCACAGGGGCTGGGTTGTGTAGAGGCATCTGTTCATAGAGGATGAATCGGTAGAGGTATCTGTTCACTTAGTCTGAGTCTGTTGGAGATATCCATTCACATAGGTAGTTTTGGGTATGTAGGGCTAGCGGTAAACTCCGCTGCGCCGCCTGAGTTCACTGAGTTTTGCCACTCCGCACTCTGCTTGGAACGCGGAGTTCGGCAAAAACTCCAGCAACTTCTGCAAAGCGGAGTTTACAGGTGTGATCCACTCAAACATATGATATGGGTCTGGTTGCCTTCTGCTGTTTTCGTTCAGGTGAAGGTGCCATTCAAGGAAGAATATAATGGCCATCGTGAGCACATAGGCGACTCACCTCAGTCTGTAACCGAGGCTTTGTCTTGTTTACTGGCCATAGATGTCAAAGCCGGACTATCTGGAAATGCCCATAAACCTAAATGAAAGACTAATCCCAGAGGCGAGCAAAAGTCCTGGCAGCAGAAATTTAATACAGACTTCAGTTTTGAGGACAGAGGCGGAGGAGAGAGAGCTGTCCAATGCACAGTCACACCAGTCAAGGGGCGCAGAGACAGCAGGGAAGTGGAGCAAGGATGCTGAGGAAGGCAGATTTATTTTTAAAATTTTTAAAGCGTGGACATTGCCCGAAGGCATCAGAGCTCTCTACAACATCCAAAGAAAGTCACTGGGAGAAAGACCGAGCAGCCCGTCAACGAGACAGAGAGTAAGCAGAGCTGAGGTCTCCGCTGGCTACACCCGTCGCCTTGCCATGTTCCAGGAGGAGCATGGCTGACCCAGCCAGGTACAGGATCGATTCAATTGTGGTTTAGGTGAGGGAAGGGTGGGGAGGAATAAAGGGTAAATCTCTGACCATTTCTATAAATTAGCAATCTTCTTTGCTGGAAGTTGACTTCAACATGAAGCAAAACATCATATCATGCTCTGAGCTGGACTTTGTGGAACAGGCACCAAAGAGTGTTCAATGTGTGTTAATTGCAGTGCCGCTCGCGCATACGTGGCATGCTCCAATATGCATGAGCCTGCACGCGGCTTGCTGATCACCTTTTTGCACATCGCTGCACGGTGCAAGGGAAAACTCATAACATAACTAATGTAGAAGACAGTCCTGAAGAGTAATGAAACTAAGCAGAGTCTATCACAATTCTGTCTCTAATTGTTAGTTCACCCAATTGCATACATGTGCCCAAAATTACAATAGTTCCCACAAAGTTGTGCAGTGTGAAAAATAACTGTGTTGCTTTTTAAAAAGGTAGAAAGCAGCACAGCACCATAGATTTGCCTGCCTATGATGTCATCGGCTGCACTTGTAGTAAACATGGGGGCAGATTTACTAGAAAGTGACTCAGTTGTTCCGTAAGCCATTTGGCTGAGCCGCGCTGAGTCACTTTCAAAGCACAGGGATGTGACATCTGGCGCACAAACTGCAGCTTGCGTCATGGGGAGATTGTTTTTGTTCACAAAGGGTTCCCTTCCTGCACAAAAACAATCTGTAAAATGCAGTTTTTAGGTCTCGCGACCTATCGATGTGCGCAAGCGCATCGAGCGGAGGGAGAATTCAAGTGGCGAAAACATCTTCAAACCAAAGGGCTTTCAGCCCCGCGGTTTTCATGCAGTTCGCGTGTACATGCACGCGCATCGCATGCAAGCCCAGCCCAGCCTCTCGCATTCCCAGGCTCTCCCGCCCCCATCCGGCATCAGGCTTCTCCTCCCCTAGCAGCACTCCTCCCACACCAGCAACTCCCCCTCCCACACCAGCACCTCCCCTCTCTCTCACCGCAAACACAGCCTTGCCCTAGCAGCACTCCTCCCACACTAGCACCTCCCCCCTCCCACACCAGCACCTCCCCCCTCCCACACCACACCAGCACCTCCCCTCTCTCTCCCCGCAAACACAGCCTTGCCCTAACAGCACTCCTCCCACACCAGCACCTCCCCCCTCCCACACCAGCACATCCCCTCTCTCTCCCCGCAAACTATTGCCTCTCCGTGTTCTCTTTTCGACTCCCAGGTGCCACCGCAGCCTAAAGAATTGCATAATTGTGGTCACAGTTCTGGATCATAATTCCCATCTGTGTTGTACAGGTCTAGCATCCTCCCCTCACCCATGGCCCCACTTGTTCTTTCATTGCCTTACATTACTTACTGTAGGGGGAATCTGTTGCTGTCCTCCACACACTACTGGTATTAGAGCTCTGGTAGAAAATGGATTAATAAGTACGAACCGCCTGAGATCACACTGTGCCCTAGACCCAGAGTCGCCAGTTGAAGGCGGTTGATTTTTATTAAAATGTCTACCCTTTTGTGCAGTGTTGTCACTTTAAATACAGCTTATTTTGTCCACTTGTTTAGCTCTTTTCTGCATGCGCGGCTCAAAGCACATTGAAAAAAAAGACAGTAGATTAACTTGAGCTTCCACACAGTAAGCCGCCCTGCTCTTCAAGCTTCGCTGCCAAGAATAACTATACCAGTCTATTCACCCAGGAGCCCCAAAATGCACGTTGTGCAGGAACAAACCAGCCTTCTAACCAGGCTGTAGACGGGCCAACAAATCCCATTGTAAATAGCTTTGTCATGCGCCTTGAAAAAGGGCCGTTCCGAGTCGGAATGTCCCTCCTGTCCGGTTTAACTGGCATCGCGTTTCTGTCTCACGAAAACTAGCCGTAGGCGAGGAGGGGGGCGGTGCCCACCCCATCACCTTCTGTCTGCTATCAAGCCCGCTATCCGTCGGACTCGGACATTTACAACCTGTGCTGAAGGGCCATAAAACACCCCACTCCACTTCAAAGCGGGCACAAGGGATTCTTCAGAGTTGAAGGCCATCCCTTCAACACGTAAAAACAAATACTGAAGAGGTCCGAATCACATCAGCTACTTCATTTCATGCTTATTTTGTTAATTTACTTGTTGTATTTTTTATGTCGAGCATACATGGCCCAAGCGCATTAGAGTCCTTTACATGAGCACAAGTTTACATTGAACTTTTTTGGAGGCATGGGAGGTTAAGTGATTGGCCCAGAATCACAAGCTGTTGAACCGAGGCCAGTATTCGAACCTGCGCTGCCATTGAGAAAGCCGGCAACTCGGACCACTACGCTACATCTCCTTAATGGTGGCCTCCAACTAAGACAATTAGCATAGTTAAGGGTCGATGGCTCATGGTTACACAAATTAAAAGAAACTTTCATGGGGACCTGAATAATTACTGATAGCAAATGACCCAAGTAAACGGCCCACTCTCTACCTCTCAATATTTACCTGCCTCTACAATTTAAACACCAGAGCCCAAGACTGGCTAAGAGCACCAGTCTGATTACTGATGCACGACACCAAAACACTTCTCCACAGACCACACTGCAAATACAACCTCTTTCCACCCAAGCAGTTTCTCGCTGTGTAGCATGCTCCTCTCCATCTATGTGCTTCAGCGTCTCACAAGTGGTATGAAGCGCTATACAACTCGAATATAAACACAAATAGGTAATTAACTTTCTTTGGCGTCTCCAAAATATTTTTTTTCAGATTTAAGGCACTAATTAAAATCATCAAACATGTAAAACAAAAAAAAGTAAACAAATGCCCCATTCAAGAAACACTTCTGAGGACACCTACTTACCAATAACAAACAAGCACTGGCCTTGCCAATAGGTCTCGCAGTAGGAAAGTTTAAGCTATTGCTTTTGTAAATTACATTTTATATTTATATATCGTTATTGGCATTGTCAATAACAATATATAAATATAAAATGTCATTTACAAAACCAATAGCTCAAACTTTCCTACTGCGAGACCTATTGGCAACGCCAGTGCTTGTTCAACTTCTATGTGTGCTGCATTAGTTGGAAAACGTCATTGTTTCAATGATTGTTTTCGTTCAGGAAGGGAACCCTTCCTGATCAGAAACAATAATTAGAGGTGATTTACTTTTTAGGTCGAGCTGACGTAGCATTCATGCGAAAGCATGAATGCTGTCAGCAAGACAACTAATGCTATCCGTATTTGGGAAAGTGGACAGCAGAATGCCACGCGCTTTCCCAGTGTCGGATTTCACCGTGGGAGCGAGCGCGCTTGCGCAGACCGCAGGGCTTACATGCAAACACGGCGCGCACACAGGCAGGCCCCATCCCCTGCACGCACAGGCACACGCGCGCACACACACACACACACGCACACGCAGGCACACACATGCAGGCACACAGCCCCCCCGCCCCCTCCCCTCTTACCTCACCGGAGTCGGGCTCGTTTCTTTACCATTTCGTTTTCTCTTATTCTCTCTCATCTCCCCCTTATCGCGTATGTATCAGCTCATGTGGGACTTTTCATCACTTATTTCACAAAATCTCCCCTTCTCCTACGCACCGCTGATTCACTGCTCACTTTTCTGCATCTACCTTGCCTCCCCCTCTATAATCTCACGTCCACTCACTCACCCGCTCTATGGTCCCTTCCTGGCTCCCGCCTTCACGTTCGTGTTTAGTCTTTCAGGGGCGCCGCCATGTCCAGTGCGGAGACGTCTGAAATTCAAAACAAGCACAACCCTCCAGCAAGAGACTCCCCAAACAAGCGCATGTCCCACAGAAAGACACCTAAAACAAGCCCAGCTTCGAAAAATGATGAAAAAAAGCGCAAATTGGGTAATTGTAATTGTATTTATATAGCGCTAATTATCCCTGACGAGCATTGCGATAATGAACACTTAAAAGCATATTTTCCCTCAGAAAAACGAAAGCATTTATCTTACATTCAATATATAAAAAGACACGAATAAATCGTTGCATATTTCCCCATAGTCAGTAGCAGCCAAAAAGCTGTCCAAACTACAACCCCCCCCCCCCCCCCCCCGTCCCCCCCCCACAACCAGCGGTGCGGGCGGGCTTCATTTAGTTCCTCATTTAGCCTTCCATATGATGGACACCAAGACCTTCTTTGGTGGGAGAACGGCCACCGTTTATTATTTTAAAAGCTAGCTGGTACATACATTAGCATATGTTCCAGACATGCGAATTTCTTGAACGCCATTCAATTCAGTTCATAACTGGTTCTTTTCTTTCTACTATGAGTTCTTACTAACCTATTTTCTCTGCTTCTCTATAGAAAGTAAAGCAGGGTGAAGAAAAATATTTGCCTAGGATCACACAATTAGGTTAAGCCCGGAAAACTCCTAGGTTTTCTGATTTCACATTGTTCCAGTCAGCCACGAGATGATTATCTATTTACCTTTCCTGTTTTACAGCAAAGATTTATTTTTTTAAATTCTTGACACCCTAAGTTAGAGCTTGGCTGGCATGCAGAAGTCATATTGAAACTCAGCTCATTCTGGGCTCGAGGGTCCAGGAGGCACTCGAGCTAGTCAGAGCCAGGCATCATGTGACTCGCCTGCCTCTAATAGTCACGGACGGATCTGGGATACTTGGCGGGCTGCTTGCCATGTTGTGTGACAGGCTTTACCCCTGGTAATCTTCTACAGGGATAAGCTTGTCTCTTCACTTCAGGCTGATATGCCTAGGTGACCAGGGGGTACCTTATGGGCAGCAGAACGATAATAGAGCCGGCCACATTGAGATTGAAATCCTGAGATGCAGGTTACACTTACATCCATATAGCTGCGACGTGAGTCCACTGTGTTACTGGGATTTGATTCTATCTCAGGACTACAGTTTGCACACACACAGATCTGTACAGCAGGAGCTCAACCCACTGAGCCTGCTACACAACACCAATTTATATAATCGCCTCTTGGATTGGAAGCCACAGTTCAGTTCTCCAGTGGGCTCCTATATTAACGAAAATATACCACAAATGTCCAAGACGGTTATATTCCAGGCTATGTTATCAAACCACATACCTTATGCAAGTTTATTTTCCAGCCAGGGCACAGTGATAGTGACATTGCTTTGAATTTCGTATTTGAGCCATTGAAGAAACAAACTTTGTCAAAGGCAGTACATCTGCATCTAAAGTGTCAACCCATGTAAACAGAGGCATTCACAAATTCTGCCTACATTCTTTAAACGCACAATTGCTTTTATCACATTAAAGCCTGCCAAGCTGGCTTTGCCAGTGGTCTGAAGACATTCCAAACAAGCATTTGCAATGCAATAGGTCTCGCATTTGCAGGAGTTTGAATTATTGGCATTGTAAATGACAATTACTTTTATTTCTGTGTTTTGAAAACCTGGAAGCGAAGTGTAAACACGCACTTAAAACTTATAGTCCTTGCTTATGAGAAGCAAGGCTGGCAGTAAAAGAAGTGCAGTTACTGCCAGCATTGCTTCTCCTAAGCAACGACTATATGTACAAAGTGTGTGTTTACGCATCTCTTGTCCTAACAGATGTGGTCGCATCGAGATATTAAGTCCACCTTAATCTTGCTTTCTCTCTAGTGACTTGATGAGACAAAGTCTTCA